>NC_063348.1:20922824-21070581 GCF_021869965.1 Rhincodon typus | reverse complement strand
GGTCTCGACCTGAAACGTCAGCTTTCCTGCTCCTCTGATGCTGCTTGGCCTGCTGTGTTCATCCAGCTGTACACCTTGTTATCTTAGATTCTCCAGCATCGGCAGTTCCTACTATCTCCATATCCAAAACACTGTTGCTCAAATCCTTATTTGTACTAAGTCCTGTTCATTCATCGTCTCTTTGTGCACTGACATACATTGGCTTTTGTTTAAACAAAGCTTTAACTTTGAAATTTTCATCTTTGTCTTCAAAATTTTTCATGGCCTCACCCCTCCACACCCCCACCTCCACCCCATTTCTGTTCTCACTCCTACTTCACATATCTGTGCCTTTAATTATGACACCTGGAGCATCCCAATTTTAGTCACTTCACAATGGGTGGCTGTGCCTTCAGCTGTCAATGTACTAAGTTCTGGAATTGCCTTCCTAAGCCTCTGTCTCCAGACCTTGTTATCTTTCATCAAAATATTTGTTAACTCTTTAATCATTTACGTTAATATTTCATGAGATAATTCGATGTTAAATTTTGCTACATAACACTCATGAATTGCCTTGGAATGTTTTAATTACATGAAACTGCAACGAACATGTATGTTGTTGTTGTTCAGATATGAAAGGGCAAGAGGTTAGAAGGGCTAAAAGGTTTGGAAGCAAGATTAGAAATATTTCTTTATTTGGTATGTGTTTATTATCTACTGTAGACTACAAGAAAGAAAGGTAAAGCCCAGAACATGAGACTCATTAAAGAAACAGCTAAAATACCAACATGGAAAAATGATGAGGTTAGCAACCTGGATCCAATAACAGCATTCTGTTGTTTTCACAGGTAGCAGTGGTTTACTTCAGTGACCGTTTCTTCAGTGGAAGCAGAAAGTAATTTCTCCTGAACTCAATCCCCCTTTAACAATGTGGTATTTATCAGTTTGTAGTTGTTCTTCACACAGACATCCCTTCAACATTTGGGGACAAGAGTATCCCAAGAAGACCATGTTGAGTGATGTTATTTCTCTATGCTTAGATAAGTATTTGTTGATCCTGTTGAATAATGGTTGTTAGGGAATGTAATTGATCATTTCTGATATGACTGAACTTGCATTCCAGTTTAAATGTGCCATCACTTCTATTTCATTAAAAATAAATCAGATGGGAAACAGTTGACTTTATACTAATCCGGCATTTGCACAGCACCAGTAAATATAGAAAAATAAATTTCATATAATTGCAAAATTACACTGCAGTGTTTCATACAATAGTGTTTTAGATGCAATTCAGGGCTCTACTCCTGCTTGTGGAGGCCTCCATTAAACGATAAGAAAATTGGACTTTCTTCAAAGTCACTTTTTATCTGGTTGCCAAGATTCTTGAGTGGTGGTTTTTAGGCAAAGACTTGTAACCTCTGAGTAATTATTCATTTTGTTATTACTCCACTTTTCAGTCCCTGTTGTAAAATGCACAGCTTTAAGACACATGTCTTTTCCCCAGTAGTCGTTTTTACCAGCCACAAAAAGTCAAATTCCAAGACATTATCTGCAGTGCGGAAATAACCTTCACTTTATTAAATAAAAAATAAAAACAGAAAATGCTGTAAAAACTCAGCAGGTCTGGCAGCATCTGTAGACAAAGAAACAGAGTTTACATTTCGAGTCTGAACTGTTTTTGTTTCCATGTTGTGTGTCACTATCAATGTGCTAAATAGGACAGATTTGGAAAGATCTAGCAACTCAAGGCTGGGCATTCATGAGATTCTGTGGGCCACCAACAACAGCATTGTATTCCAGCACAATCTGTAACCTCATGGCCCAGCATATCCCCCATTCAACCATTACCATCAAGCCAGGGATCAACCCTAGTTCATTGGAGAGTGCAGGAGGGCATGCCAGGAACAGTACCAGACATACCTAGAAATGAGGTGTCAACTGGTGAAAATACCAAACAGGACTACTCGCATGCTAAACAGCATAAGCAGCAAGTGATAGACAGAGCTAAGCGATCCCACAACCAATGGATCAGATCTAAGTTCTGCAGTCCTGCCAAATCCAGTCGTGAATGCTGGTGGACAATTAAAAAACTCACTAGAGGAGGCTCCACAAATATTCCCATCCTCAATGATGGAAGAGCCCAGCACATCAGTGCAAAAGATAGGCTGAAGCATTCACAGCATCAACAGCCAGAAGTGCTGAGTGGATGATCCATCTCGGCCTCCTCCAGTGGTCCCCAGCATTACAGACACCAGTCTTTAGCCAATTCGATTCACTCCACGTGATGTCAAGAAACTGTTGGAGACACTGGATACAGCAACTGCTGTGGACCCTAACAACATTCCGGCAATAGTACTGAAAACATGTGCTCCAGAAGTTGTCGCTTCCCTAGCCAAGCTGTTCCAGTACAGTTACAACATTAGCATCCATCTGACAATGTGAAAAATTGCCCAAGTATATTGTGTATTTAAAAAGCAGGACAAATCCAACCCAACTAATTACCACCCCATCAGTCTACTGTTGATCATCAGTAAAGTAATGGAAGGTGTCAACAACAGTGATACCAAGCAGCACCTCCTCAGCAATAAACTGCTCAGGGACGCCCAGTTTGGGTTCCATTAGGGCCACTCAGCTCCTGACCTCATTACAGCCTTGGTTCAAACATGGACAAAAGAGTTGAATTCCAAAGGTGAGCTGAGATTGACAGCACTTGACATCAAATCCACATTTAACCGTGTGTGGCATCAAGGACCCCTAGCAAAACTGGAATTAATGGGTATATCGAGGCAAACTCTCCACTGGTTGGAGTCATACCTGGCACATAGGAAGATGGTTATGGTTATTGGAGTTCAGTCATCTCAGCTACAGGACATCTCTGCAGGAGTTCCCCACAGTAGTGTCCCAGGCCCAACCATCTTTAGCTGCTGCATCAATGACCTTCCTTGCATCATAAGGTCAGAAGTGGGAATGTTCACCAATGATTGCCCAATGTTCTACACCATTCATGACTCCTCAGATACTGAAGCAGTCTATGTTCAAATATAACATGATCTGCACAATATCTGCACCACACAAATGCCAGGAAATGACCATCTCCAATAAGAGATGATCTAACCACCACCCATTGACACTCAATGGTGTAACCATCACTGAATCCACAACTATCAGCATCCTGGGGATTACCATTAACCAGAAACTCAAGTGGTCTCACCACATAAAGACAGTAGCTGCAAGAAAAGGTCAGAAGGTGGAATATTGTGGCAAATAACTCACCTCCTGTTTCCCCAGAGCCTGTCCAGCATCTACAAGGCACAAGTCAGAAGTGTGATGGAACACTCTCCACTTGACTGGATGGTTTCAGCTCCAACAATACTCAACAAGCTTGACACCATCCAGAATAAAGCAGCCCGCTTGATTGGCACCACATCCACAAATATCTACTCCCTCCACTATCAATGCTCAGTTGCAACAGTGTGTACTATCTTCAAGATGCACTGCAGAAATTCAGCAAAGGTCCTTAGATAGTGCTTTCAAACCCATGACCACTTCCATCTTAAAGAACAAATGCGGCAGATACATGGAAACACCATCACCTGCAAGTTCACTGTCAAACCAGCCACCATCCTGACTTGGAAATACATTGCCGTTCCTTCACTGTCTCCAGGTCAAAATCCTGGAATTCCCTTTCAAAGAACATTATGGGTACATGGATCACAGCGGTTCAAGGGGGTAGCTCACCACCACCTTCTCTAGAGCAACTAAGTTAGCCAGCCAAAGAAACAGGCGTCCATGAGTGAATAAAAACAAAAATCTCACTATTTAGTGATCTGGTGACTATACTATGTAATTGAACCCTTTTTGATCCTTGTCTTTAACCCGAGTGATTCTGTCCCAGAACTTTCTTGGATGTCCTCTTTCACCAGCACTGCAATGCACTCCTAAACCAAAACTACTGCCCTTCATCTTTTCCTTCCTTTAGTATTTTTTCTGAACATCTTATACCCAGGAATATTAAACACCCAATCATATCCTTCCTCAAACCAGGTCTCTGTTATCACAACAACAGTAGATTTTTACATGGCAATTTGCCCTTGTAATTCCCAAACTTATTTATTGTAGTCCATGCATTCAAAGTGCATGCACAGAAATCTTAATTTAGACTTTATTATTTTCTCCCTTATTCTGACTCCATCGATCAACTTTCTTTTCTCTGTACTGGTGCTATCCATCTCTCCAGGTGTTTTTGGCACCCTGGTATTCCTCTCTGATATTCTCTCTCAGTACTGACACTCCTGCCAAATTAGTTTGAAGTTCTCTCAACAGTTCTAGTGAAAGATCCCACAAGGAACTCAGTCCCAGCTCTGTTCTGGTATAACTTGTAGATGCACCATCTTCCCTAGAGCCAGTGTCAGTATCCCAGAAATCTAAAACCCTCCCTCCTGCTACATCTTCCCAGCCACGCATACACTTACCGTATCCTTCTGTTTCTATCCTTCTATTTTCATGAGCAACTTCAAACAGAAGAATGTCCAGCAGCTGTTCTGGGACAAATCCTGGCACTATGGAGGCAACTAATACTGTTGCCATCACTGAATAACCCACTATCAATATCCAGAACTGGAATCACCACATAAACAGAATGGCTACAAGAGCAGGGCAGAAGTTAGGAATACAGCGATGAGTAACTCGCCTTCTGACTCCCCAAAGTCTGTCCATCGTCTACAAGGCACAAGTTAGGAGTGCGATGGAATATTCCCCACTTGCTTGGATGAGTGCAGCTCCAACAACAATCAAGAAGCTTGACACCATTCAGGATAAAGCAGCCTGCTCAATAGGCATTACACCCACAAGCATCCACTCCATCCACCACTGGCGCTCAGTAGCAGCACTATGTATTATCTACAAGATGCACTACAGAAATTCACCAAAGATCCTCAGATAGCACCATCCACAAACATGTCCAACTAGAAGGACAAGGGCAGCAGGTACATGGGAACACCACTACCTTCAAGATCCCCTCACCATCCTGACTTGGAAATATATCGCCGTTCCTTCACTGTCGCTGGGTCAAAATCCTGGAATTCCCTCCATAATGGCATTGTGGGTTAAACCACAGCAGGTTGACTGCAGCAGTTCAAGAAGGCAGTTCATTACCACTTTCTCAGGGCAACTAGAGATGGGCAATGAATGCTAACCCAGCCAGCAACACCTACATCTATCCTTGGGTCACAGTCAGCCTGTGTTATTTCATGCCTTCACGGATCATCTGTACTGCACTGTTTTCAATGACTGACTTGGCAATGGATCCATGCATCTCTGTGCCATTATACCAACCCATTAACCAGCACCAATTAAGGATGAGATCTTCTGCATCCACACAGTGACCTGCGACATGTGGCTCTCCATAGGTTGCCACGTTCTGAATGAAGGAGTTGATGCACATATGTACTGGAGACGTGGCACCAGTCATGACACAATGGATTCCTCATCAGGCACACATGGAAGTGAAGTCTCTGGAACTGTAATAGATATTTCCACATTTCCCTCTGCTGGTGTATAAGTGTCTGCCTCACTGCTGATCCTCAACTCTCAGCAATTGCATGCAGTTGAATATTCCTAGTTCTGTCCTCATTCATCTCAGGGATACTGGTGTAGAATGTTTATGATTGTGTGTGTGTTGTTCAGCCTTGCTGGTTACAAATAAACTCACTTATTTATGGATTAAGGTCTTTACCTGAAGGATGATGAGTAATGCAATCGACACAGGTTTCAGATCTTGAATAATAAGAGTATGTTTCATTTCTACAGCAAATCTCATGGCGGCATAAGAATATTTAATATTGGTTATATGACTAATCACAAAGTAGATTACCATTCCTTGGGTTTCATTGAACTCGTTCCCTTGAGTCTCCTTACTCCCAGTTGTTAAACTTCCAAAACTACCCAAGGTTCAGGTGGGATACGTGAGGCAATTTTCCTCACAGCAATGAGTTGTGTATTTGGCAGGCTAAGCATGAAATGTTCACTCTGTTGACTTTGGCTGCTGGGCCATGTGTTCTTTGGGTGAAGCCCTCAAGACTATACCTCTTCCTTGGGGTCTGCAATTTCCTTCAGTCTTGGTTGTAGAGAGAGAGAGATGCTGCTGTACAGATCTTGTGGAGTTGTGTTTTTCCTTTCCTTTTCCCATGGTTCGACCTGCTTCCTTTCTCAAACTGCCCCAGTTATAATGTTTTCTGACTGATCTACTCAGACAGTGAAAAGAAACAAAAATTGCCTCGATTGGTCCCCTGGACAGAATGCTTTGTTTAAATGTGTAATGTTTTTCCCACCCTTCATTCAGTTAATATTACAGGACAGTGGGAATTCCTGATCTTAAATATTATACGATGTGTGACAGCCTTCCAACAAGTTCTGCTGACTCCTTGGTTATATCAAACTGGTAGATGCCATTGCCTCCCTTGCCAATTTGGAGCTGGTGGAAAGGTGATTAATGTATGTATTGGGGGGCACTGTTTAGTGTTTGTAAAGCTTTGAGCATGCCAGTATTGGGAGCGACAGCCTCTGTTTTAAACAAGGTTCCTTTTCCCAAAATTGGGGTATTTCCCTGGTGAAAACCTTGGATTAAAATGATAATCCTTCACTGGTTGCTGCCGCTACTGCCTGCATCAATTGCTCATTTTAGTACGTGCTATGCCCATCAGCTTTATCTACCTGTGCGAACTGAGCTTCAAGACCCAGCCACATATCAGTGCTGCCAAAGTGTTCACTTGACTGATGTGATGGTGCATCGTCTGATACCGCCTCCTCCTCTGAGGTCTCTGCTAGCTGTAATGCCATCTGCTGTGTTACCTTCACAACCCGTTTTACAGACTTTATAAAGTATTTTGTAAGCTTTAACTTTCCTGTTAGACAGATGTGGGCTCAGACTTAAGAGCATCAGCATGAGACAGACTTTAAGTCTCCTGTATGAAAGGGTCAGCATTCAGCAGATAGGGGATTTAAAATTACGGTTTAGTGCCATGGGTACCGTTGCTGATGCTTATTTATCTGTCCTAACCCCACTGGAATTTTAGGAAGGATGGGGAAGACATTTAGCCACCACCTGCTGCCTTTGGGTCAACTGAGGCCTCTAAACAGCAAGTTAATGTTAAATTAAGGGCCTACTCCAGTAGCAGGCTGGAGAGAGGTTGTATTAGTCCCCAGTGGGAGAGAGGGTCCTCCAATATACTCCCACAGGCCCATTAACAGCCCTTTCATGGTCTGTCTTGCTCCAGGTTTCCGCTTTTCAGCTCACACGTTGCTCATTGGTCCTGACCCCCGCCCTCACTATCTGGCTGCAGTAATGATCTGGACTGGTTGATGCTTCTGGACACTGTTAGTGTTTGTTTCACCAGTGCCTCTCACAGGGGGCAGGCTCAACACCAACTTCTTTTTGCTGGTAGAAAGTCCTGTCCAAAATCTCAATTCACTCGTCTATGTAGTCATGGGAAAATAGGTCACATTGTCTGCTCTCTTGGATGGACATAAAATATTCCATAATACAATGGAAAGAAGAGCAGCAGAGGTGATTTGGCTAATATTTCTGCTTCCACCAAAAAAAAGATTAACAAGTCTTTCAGCTCCTTGCTGCTTGGGAATATTGCTGTGTTAAAATTGGCCATTGTATTTGCCAACAAAGCAGCAATGAATTTACTTCAAAATAATTAATTGGCTGTCATGCACTTATGGGCTTGAAAGCTGCTTATAATTTTTTTTTGTTTTGTTTCTCATTGATGATTATTTCAGAAAACCTTTCATGTTCGTTTCTCTTGGTTGGTTTTGGCTGGCTTCTGAGAAGAACAAATATTGTGTCATATAAAAAGACTTTCTTTAAAGTATTATGCCATAAAAGAAGTTGTTTCAACTTTTCAGAGCTGCAAATGATTTGGAAAGAGGATTAAATGTGGAAGAGATGCATGGAAAGGGTTTGCCATAACTTCAAAATGATTATTTTCTGCCCAAACATGCTGTGTTGAATCTTGTTATTCATCACAGAGAGAAAACATTCATTTCAAATTGTGAGCACAAAGCCAGAGAGGACAGCTCCCAATATCAGATTTATTGGGAGCTGTATCTTCCCTCCAATGTAAGGTAATTATAGAGATCTTTCTTAAGTTAATGTATGTCACTGCCTCCTTCCAATGTTTTGTTCATTTAATACCTTATGCACTGAATGTATAACTGCTAAGCATTTATTTTAGATGATGAACACCTGATTAGGTTTCAACAGCGATAATGTCACTGGTGGAGTAATCCAGAAGCCTGGGCTAATGTTCTGGGGATGTGGGTTGAAATCCAGTCACGGTAGCTGGTGGAATTTGAATTCAGTGAATAAGTCTGGAATGTAATTCTAGTGACCAGACTCCTATTATCACTCATTCTCTTTAAGGAAGGAAAACTGTAGATCTTAGCTGGTTAACTATTAAATGCCCTCTGAATTGCTGGTTAAGTCATTCAGTACAAGGGTAATGAAGTTTTGGCAACAAATGCTGGCCTTACCAGCAAAGCTCACATCCCATTGAAAGGATGGAAATAAAAGCAGAGGCATGGCGAAGAGAAACAATATATTGAACACAGGTAAACAAACATGTTCAATTAAGACATTCCTACCATTATAGTTTAGATCTAAATCAGAGAAATGATACAACCTGAAAAGGAAAGGGGTTCAGTACAGCACTGTTTCTTTGGTGCAAAATAAGGATTATATGACAATATCACTTGGAACTTCCAAATATTGAGTATGTGACAGCATGAAGTGAAAACACATGCTAAATTTTAACTCCAGCGGGATTTCATTGAGAAACCGTGCCGATGAGATAATTTCCTGCCTGCCTGTTGCAAATAAGACCCAGAGCTCATTTAAAACTCACCAGGTGACTTCCCAATCTCAGCCGACAACATTCAGTGGTTAAGTGGTTCATGGCATGGAGCTGCTCATGATATATGAGATGTCAGTTTTGGTTGTTGGTATGTCTAGGTTATACAATATCCTCCCTTACAGGGAGTCTGGATTAAGGACAATACCTTTCTGGCACCCAGAGGACCAACATGTTCCTTCAGATCTGACAAAGGAAAGAAATAAAGCTATGCTTTTCAATCTCCTGTGGACCTGAGCACCCCAGTAGAGTCCCAGATTAGATCAGTGGGACAGGTATAGAAATATCTCTACACATGTCTGAATGATAATTGTAGTTAGGTCCTGACAATATTATTTTATCAGAAGCTGAAAGTGCAGATTTGTATCACAGATTGTGAGATCCAGGGAGGTAATTAGCCTGGGCATTTTTATGGCCCACCTACCCAATATCTGTCAGTTGGGTAAGTTCAAAATTTCTTGCAAATGCAAGCTCACCCATGATAGTGAAGACTGGAATGGTGGAGACAAGACATTGTACAGAAAGAGAAATGTGTCCTTAGAGGAAGCATTGGCATAGATTGGGAAAGGTTGTGTGTCTCATTTGGATTGCTGAAGGGGTGGAGTCTGAAAAGTGACAGACAAACTGTATCAAAATTAGTCAGAGTCACACGACTTTCTTGATCTATGTGTCTTTGCAACAGAATTCCACAGTCAATACTACTCTAACTTTATGCTCAAAAAACAAATAATGAGATAACTATTCAATCCTTCATATACCCATCCTTTGTGTTTGCAAGTGCTGTGACTCAAGCTCAGGAATTGCATTTCACTCAAATATAGGGTGGGTTCATTACCTTTACTTGTTAAACTGAGCAGGGTTTCTGCTAATTAAAGAGAGAATGTCAACACTGTATATGGGATCAAGCTGTGGATGAAAAATGACTCTTGAGTTTCCATTTCCATTGAATAATGCATAACCTAGGATCACTTCTCATTTTCAGAATGGGTTCTATTATTCATCAACATTTGCTGTAAACAATGACAAATTTGAACATTTACTGCAGTTTTGACTAATCAATTTTTATTGAACTAACACAAAATGGCACAAATCCATTCCAAACATCTCTCTCCATGGACAAGATTCTTAAATATTCAAAATAAAGCTGACTTATTAATTCAGGAAAATCAGACTAACACCCCAGCTGCTGACAAAAACTATGTTCCTTTTTCAAAATGTCCTAATGCATTTTACAGGAACATTGTAAAACAAAGTATGACACCACATCACCCAAGGAGATATTGGTCAGATGCTCAAAAGTTTGGTTCTAAACTTTAAAATGTGTCCCAGATGAGGAAACCGAGGTAGCGAGACACAGGGAATAAAGAATGGACTTCCTTAGCTTGGGTCCTAGCCGACTGAAGGCACAGCCAGCTTTAGTGGAGCAATTATGATTGCAAATGCCCAAAAAGGCAGAATTAGATGACAGCCGTTATCTTGGAGATCTACAGAATCTGAAGAGATACAGAGATTTTGTTTCTTTTTTTATTCATTCATTCATAGGATGTTGGCATTGCTGGCTAGGTCAGCATTTATTGCCCATTCCTAATTAACAGTTCAAAGTCAACCATATTACTGTGGATCGGGAGTCATGTGTGAGCCAGCAGTTTCCTTTCTTAAAGCACATTAGTGAGCCAGAAATTCAACCATGGTTTCATAGTCATCATTGGAATCTTAATTCCGGACTTTTTTAAAATTCAGATTCCACCATCTGCCATGGCAGGATTCAAACTCAAGTCCCCAGAACACTTCCAGGGTCTCTGGATTCATAGATCTCATGATAATACCATTTGGCCATCATCCAGTGAGGTTAGCGCAGATCAATCCAAAGAGAGAAACTCTTTATAAGAACAGCTAACATGGGTGTCAGAAGACAAAGTTGGGGGATCAACAATTTATTGGGAATGGGATAGAGGGAACAGGAAGTGGATTTCATGGACAAGATGAGATCAGTAAGTGAGTCAGAATGAGAGGGTTAGGAGAGAAACAGCAGAAAAAGGAGTCCAGAGCTAGGGCAAGAAGGTCTGTTAAAGGAGGATTGGTGAGTTGGGCTCGTGAAAGGGAGAGTTGTGATAGATGTAGCTGATTGGATAATCTTGATCTTAGTGACTATGCAGTCCATGAATTCCCTTGGGAATTTTTTGAAAGTGTAAGGGTAGTTGAGACAAACTGCAGTCAGGAAAAGAAGCCACGGGTTATATTTGCATTTCAGGGGAAGCCTTGGAATACTGAGCAGTTTTAGCAGCCAAGAGTAAGATTTAGTAGTATTTTATGTGGTCCAGACAGGTCTGGTGGATGGTTAAAGCAGTTAGTGTACTATATACTTTCAATTCTGCATCATTTGGGTTTGGATGAATGAGATGAGATCCATGCTTGAGATGCATTCAGGGATAGAGAAAGTATTGATTTAATCATGGACCAGCACATCAAATGTGGTGGTTAGGGTGCAGTTGAGTACGACAATAGTTAAAGATAAAACTGTTGTGACAAATAGAGAGCTAGGGTGATAATGGGATTTTGAAATTGGGGAATAGCTTTTGTTCTGGGGATGGATGTAGAAAGATGTTGGTTTAGGATATAGAAGAGGGCTACCAACAGCTGACTTAATTACTCTCCGGAAAACATGACATGGGGCCGTCATGATAACAGTCACTAGAAAGTAAGGAAAGGAGAAAGACACTTCTTTGTTTCAGCAAAATATAGAAAATGTATAGCACAGAGTAAATTTCCTGTTCTTCCTTTTACAGTATAGGTCTGACCTGATCTACAGAATCCTCAGCCACAGTTAATTATGTCAACAATATAATAATTAATAGTTGTCCTATAAATTCTTGGATCACACAATATGATAGAATATTGTTATTTCACTTCTGGGCCTAACCTTCAATGGAATAAGCCTCATCTATCTATTGACTGTAAGAGTCCAATATGAAATGAAATTGTTTCCTTTGGACTCAGAGGTAAATATAAAACTGTGCACAGCTTGTAACTCATTATGCTCTGGTAGTTCAAGCTCTTCCCTTGAGCCTGAGGACTCCTGAGGCTGCTCATATGGCTCTGTATAACAGTAGAATTAATCAACCCTGCAAGTCCTCTGCACCTCTCAAAAATCCAGTTCTTATTCATGTGCCTTTTATATGAAAGTCAATTGCAAGACTCTTAAGTATCTGGTTATAACCCCACTAAAAGAGAAGAATGAAAAAGTGATTCCTATTTCTGTGCCTTTCGCCAAACCTGTGGCTCTTTAAGACCTCTGTGCCTCCCTAATTCAGACCTTGTGAGCAGTCCCACTTTCAGTTGCTGCACCATTGATGATCATGCATTCAACTTCTTTTTTCCTGAAATCTGGAATTCTCTCTTTATATCTTTTCAAGCTATATTCTCTTTACCCTCTTTTAAGATGTTCCTTAAAACCTATCTCTTTTACACCTGTCTTTAAAACAACTCATGGATTATTAGTCAGTTTGTTTGATAATGCTCCTATGAAGCATTGTTACCAACAATCATAGTTATAGAGGCCTACAGCACAGAAAAAGGCCCTTTGGCCCATTAAGTCAATGCCAGTCAAAAACAATTCTAATTCTATTTTCCATCTCTTGGTCCATAGCCTGACATGCCTTTTTTAAATTCATTCATGGGATGTGGACTTCACTCACTCTACAAGCATTTATTGCCCATCCCTTATAACAGTCAACCACATTGCTGCGGGCATTGCAAATGTACAGCTCCATACTTCTTAAATATTATGAAGATTTCAGCCCTTACAGATAGTGAGTTCCAGATTCCAATGACCCTGTGGGTGAAAACATGCTTCCTCACCTCCCATCTATACCTTCTGAATACAAAAACCACTGGAAATCACAATGGGTCAGGTAGCATCCGTGAAGAGAGAGCAAGCTAATGTTTTAAGTCTAGATGACTCTTCATCAGAGTTGCTTTTTTTTTCAGTACAGATTCCAGCATCTGCAGTAATTTGCACTTACCATCTAAACCTCCTGCCCCTTACCTTAAATTTAATATCCCCAGTCATTGATCCCGCCACAAAGGAGAAACATTTTTTCCCATCTACCTTGTCTATACCTTTTATAATTTCATATGTCTTAATCATGTCCCCTTCAGACTTCTCTGCTCCAAGGAAAATAATCCCAGTCTATTGCATCTCTCCTTACAATAAAAACTCTACATTCCAGGCAACATCCTGGTAAATCTCCTCTGCAACCTCTCCAGTGCTATCACATCCCTCCCTTGATGGAGATCTCAGAACTGCACACAATGCTCTAGGTGTGACCTAAGTAATTTTTTTTTGCAACTCCAGGATCGGTTCCCTGCTCTTAAATGCTATGCTTTGGCTAATGAAGGCAAGTATTCCAAATGTCTTCTTAACCACTTTATCCACCTGTTCCACTATCTTGAGGGAATGGTAGACAAGCACACCAAGGTCCCTGTGATCCTATCGTTCATCATGCCTTGTCTGGCCCAGCTGCATCACCTCACACTTATCCAGACTGAATTCCATTTGCCACCCATCAGTCTGTCTGACCAGCCCAGCTTTATTCTCCTGTAATACAAAACTATCCTCCTCACTATTTAGTAACCCACCAATTTTTGTATCATTCACAAACTTACTGATCAATCCTCAGACATTCAAGTCTTTGTTGTGCCAGTTTTAAATTACAGGATTATTTTATGATAAAGTTGTAGAGTCATAGAGATGTACAGCATGGAAACAGACCTTTCGGTCCAACTCATCCATGCTGACCAGATATCCTAAATTAATCCAGTCCCATTTGCCAGCATTTGGCCCATGTCCTTCTAAATCCTTCCTATTCATATACCCATCCAGATGCCTTTTATATGTAGTAACTGTACCAGCCTCCATCACGTCCTCTGGCAGCTCATTCCATACATGCACCACCCTCTGCATGAAAAAGTTGCTCCTTAGGCCCCATTTAAATCTTTCCCCTCTCACCTTAAACCTATGCCCTCTAGTTTTGGGTGCCCCTCCTCCTGGGGAAAAAGACCTTGTCTATTCGTTCTATCCATGCCCCTCATGATTTTATAAACCTCTATAAGGTCACCCCTCAGCCTCCGACACTCCAGGGAAAATAGCCCCAGCCTATTCAGCCTCTTCCTATAGCTCAAACCCTCCAAACCCTGGCAACATCCTTAAAAATCTTTTCTGAACCCTTTCAAGTTTCACAACATCCTTCCTGTTGCAGGGAGACCAGAACTGCATGCAGTATTTGAACTGACCTGACCTATGTCCTGTACAGCCACAACATGACCTCCCAACTCCTATATTCAATGCACTGACCAATAAAGGAAAGCATACCAAACATTTTCTTCACCATCCTGTCCACCTGCATCTCTATTTTAAAGGAACTATGAACCTGCACTCCAAGGCCTCTTTGTTTGGCAACACTCCCCAGGACTTTTCCATTAAGTGTGTAAGAAATATATCATATGACTGAAGTGAGATTATTCTCTTCCACCTTGTACCTGCATGCAATGTGCCTGCAAATAGAAGGTTAACAAATACGAGTCATGCAAAAAACAAATGCTAATACGAAGTTACATCCATTAGTTGTATCAAAGCTTGATCAGATATACTGAGTGTGTATGTTAAATTTATGTACAGCAGCATATGTGTGTGTGAATGGTTGGCAGCACAGCATGTGGACGCTGGGGTAAACAAGCAACTGAATTTTAAATGTGCTGCTCTTGTTTGCAATCCTAACCTGCTTTCCACTTAAATCTGATTAGGTGGAAGGATAGAGTTTCCAACTTCTGCAAAGTCCACAAATTGAGAAGGACAAGTATAGGGATAGAGAAGTAAGTAGATGCTGGCCTTTAATTCTCACGTTTATTTCAGTGATGATGAAAGCCTCATTGATAACCTCAATAATGTCTTCCTCCACAGATCCAAGAGAAAAAACTCAACTTCTGTTTTAATAGCAAGACTCCTTTTTAAATGGTCCTTTTGGAGGACAGAACTTGAATACTGCTGAAAATATAACTATGTTGCAGATGTATTTTTATCATTCACTTATAAGATTGATCAGGACAAATACAAGAGTGCCAGATTTCAAATTATCACAATAATTTATACTGCAGGAAGAAACAGTGATGATAGTTTGTGATGTTGACTCTGATTGATCAAAGCATTACCGTGGAGAATATCACAGTGCCTCCCCAGCTCCTGGGTAATTCAAGAAAGGTGCAAATCTGGAACATGTTCCTTTGTTTGCAGAAAATGCATGCATGTGTATAAATGTCTGTCAGTTTTGGCACACACAAAAGAAACATGTTATAAGCTTGAGTGATTACCTTAATTTGAGTGTAGCTGTAATGAAATTAGGATTGTTCTGCAACTATGTTCAGTAATAGAGTCAAATATCACACTACGCCAGGTTATAATCCAACATGTTTCTTTGAAAACTTTAGCTTTCGGAGCATTGTTCATTATCAGGTGTAGTGAGAGAGACATCAAGACCCAGAATTTATAAGTAAAAGATCAAAAGATCATACAACTGTCGCAAATGTATTTAATAAACCTAAAATGGCTGGCTGATTCCATCCTGTTAAAACTTTAATCTATTAAAAAGGAGATGTAGGTTTCGATTGATAGAAATGCAAATCCTAGAACTTCGTTCAAGTCACTGCCCCGAGAAAACTAAAGGTTTTATCACGTATACAGGTGGTGACATCTCGGGTCAGACAATGAATTATTTTAACCTGGAGCCAGACTGGTTTTATTTCCAAAGCAGGAATTTATAAAATGCCCCGTTGACATATTAAAAAAAGCCAGCCCCTATAGACAAGCCCTACGCATACACAGAATCTGTTTGGAACAGGAGGAATGAGACAGACACCTGAAGGTATTGAAGGACACCCTCATAGGAACAGGATACGATGCTCAACTCATCGATCACCGGTTCCATTGTGTCACAGTGAAGAACCACAATGACCTCCTCAGAAGGCAGATACGGGATACGTCCGACAGGGTGCCCTTTATCGTCCAATACTTCCCCTCACAACAATTGCCAGACAGGGATGTTCCCTCCCAGTTGGGGAACACTTCAGCATTCAAGGACATGCAGCCTCAGATCTTCGGATAAACGTCCTCCAAGGCGGACTGCAGGATACACAACATAGAGTCACCGAGCAAAGGCTGATAGCCAAGTGTGGTACCCATGAAGATGGCCTCAACCGGGATCTTGGGTTCATGTCACACTACAGGTGACCCCACCACACTAAACTCTCTCTGTCGCACACACACACTCTCGTGCATGCACGCACATGCACCATCTCTCTCCAGCACGTGCATGTGCCCTCTCCCTCTCCAGCGTGCGCTCACCCACTCTCTCTCTCTCTCTCTCTCTCTCTCCAGTACGTGCGCACACCGTCTATCTCTCTCCCAGGCTGTCTCCCCATCTCACTCTCTCTCCCTCTCTCTCTCCCATTCTCTCTCCCTCTCCCACTCTCTCACTCTCTCTCCCACTGTCTCTCCCTTTCCCTCTCTCTCTTCTCTCTCACTCCTCTCTCCCTCCCCCTCTCTCTCTCTACCCCTCTCTCTCTCACCCTGTCTCTCTCCCATGCCCTCTCCCTCTCTCTGTCTCTCTCTCTCTCTCCGCAGTGTGTGCGTGCACATGTACCCCCCTCTCGCTCTCCAGCACGCACATGTGCTGTCTCTCTCTCCAGTGCGCATGCATGCCGTCTTTCTTGGTCTCTCCAGTGCACCCTCTCGCTCCAGCATGCCCTCTCCCGCTCCCTCACCCTTGTGCGTGCGTGCCCCCATCTCCCTTGTGCATAGATGCATGCGCCCTCTCCCATGCAAGAGAAAGAGAGTGTGCACACGAGAGAGAGAGTGTGAATGCATGTGCGAGTGCGAGAGAGAGAGAGAGAGGATGTGCTTGAGAGAGACTGAACTTGGCTATCAGCCTCTGCTCTGTGTTGTTGTGTATCCCGAAGTCCGTCTTGGAGGACGTTTACCCGAAGATCCGAGACTAAATGTCCTTGACCCACTGGGAGGAAACATCCCTGTCTGGCAACTGTTGTGAGGTATCCTTTCATCGTAGTAGTGTCTGCATGGTTTCACCAATGTACCATACCTCAGGGCATCCTTGCTGCAGCATATGAGATAGACAACATTGGTCAATTCACATGGGTATCTGCGGTGCATGTGGTGGGTGGTGTTCCCACGTGTGGTGGTAGTGTCCATGTCAATGATCTGACATGTCTTGCAGAGGTTACCATGACAGGTTTGCACAATGTTCTGGTTGATATTGTCCTGAAGGCTGGGTAGTTTGCTGTGGACAATGGTCTGTTTAAGGTTTGACGGTTATTTGAAGGTGAGAAATGGAAGTGTAGGGATGATCTTGGCGAGTGCTCATCGTCATTGAATATGTGTTGAAGGCTGCGAAGGACATGGTAGTTTCTCAGCTCCAGGGAAGTACTGGATAGTGAAGGGCACCCTATCAGACGTAACCCATGTCTGGCTTCTGAGGAGGTCATTACAGTTTCTTGCTGTGGCACATCGGAACTGGTGATCGATGAGTTGAGCTTCGTATCCTGTTCCTATGAGGGCGTCCTTCAATACCTTCAGGTGTCTGTTGCATTCCTCCTCATCTGAGCAGATCTTGTATATGCATAGGGCTTGTCCGTAGGGGATAGCTTTTTTAAATATATCAATAGGGCATTTTATAAATTCCTGCTTCAGAAGTAAAACCAGTCTGATTCCAGATTAAAACACAGACAGATTCTAAATAACGTCTCACCCCTATAATGCATTGTCTGACCTGAGATGTCACCTCTTGTATATAGTGAGAAACCTTTAGTTATCTCGGGGCAGTGACTTAAGAGAAATTCTGAGATTTGCATTTTAATTAATCAAAACCTGCATTTCCTTTCTGACTGATTAAAGATTTACCAGGAGGAAGTCAGCCTGCCATTTTATGTTTATTTAATACATTCGCATCAGTTGTATGATCTTTTGATCTTTTACTTATAAATTCTGTGTCTTGATGCCTCTCTTCCTACATCTGAGGAAGGAGCAATGCTCAGAAAGCTTGTGATTTCAAATAAACCTGTTGGACTATAACCTGGTGTTGTGTGATTTTTGACCTTGTCCAATCCAGTTCAAACACCAGCACCTCCACATCACGATCTTAGAGTCACATCTAAAAGTAGATCTTTTGTTTTGTTAGTGTGAGCTGGTTGAGTATGGTCAATAATCTGCCTCTTACGAACAACTGAAGGAATATGCTGTAAGATTCAACCAGCCAATCGTTGGGATGTACAACCTATGCACCTCTCACCACACCCAAACTGAAATTCTTACACAACGTTACTCAATTGTCTGGAAGGCAGACATCTATTTGGACCATTGGGAGCATTTTTTATAAATCATCTGTGGGGTGTGGGCATCACTGGCAGGGCCAGCATTTATTGCCCACCCTTAGATGCCCTGGAGAAAGTGATGGTTACCACTGCAGTACGTTTACTGTAAAGGTTTTAGGGATGAGGCTGGGCAGGGTCTAAAATTGGAATGGAAGAAGTCAGACTGGAATCACAACCATTGCATCTGACTGCACTTTTACCAATACAGAAAGCAACATTTTACTGTCTGTGTGACAGTAGAGTAACTAAGGTACTTAACTAAGTCACTTGTCTGGAGTTTAAGTTCATTTTGAACTTTACCGATAGAACTTGGGAATGACAGGAATTCATAGGGGAAATCATTGATCAAAGGAGATGGTTGACAAGAGAAAGCTCCAGGATAGATCTCTGCAGCAGCCATGGAGTATAATAGCATGTTGTGCCATGAAGGATGCATCCAGGTGCATATTGCACATTAGAAAAGCTGAAACACACACACACAGCTGTCTCCAACAATAGTTTGCTCTGTTGTCATTCCGGCAGCTTGTTTCAATGAGCCCCAGACATAGAAGTCAGCTATTGCATCTCAACCACAATACACTGTTGATGTAGGAAGCAAGAGAACCTGGCACAGACTCCAGGCATTTCATTCCGCTCTGACCTTGCCATTACTGCATTTACAGGTCTCCATGCATTTTCAGATCCATTGAGTGATATGCTTGATCAGACTCACCATGAGGGTCCTGTATGGAGGAAGCCATTTATGCCCACACATGCATCAGCAGTAGATCCTCACTTAGGATCTCCTGCATCATCCACACTTGGCTACATGTAGGCTCTGGCAGTTCTACCCAAAAGTCCCCTTTCCTCTCGCTGCAGCAATTGGCATCCCGCCTCCAGCTCCAGAAGCTTGTCATCAGCCTTGGGGTCAGAATGAGCCTGGCCTCCCATAGTCCTCTGACTATCAATATCTTCGGCTGTCAACATTTCTTTTAGCTGTTTGGCTGGATCATGATGTACTCATGCTGCCAAATTTAACCACCGATATGAGAATATCTGTCCAAGTGAAAGGTGTAATGAATGATTATGTCCTCCTCAGAGGTACCATCTGGTTCCCCAGTGTCTTCAGCTGTCTTTGTTTGCTTTTCACCTCCACAATGTAAGTTAATTAGCTGGTTGCTTTAAAATCACACATGACCAGCATTCTGTGCTACAGTGGAAGTAGCAACTGCTTTGGGTCCCAATGTCAGGACATGCACCGTAGGCACAAGAATCATCAACAGCTTTGATCTAACCAAAGTTATTCTGGTTGAGGTTGAAGGGAACTTGCAGTCAGTTTGTTTTTCCAATATCTGCTGCAGCCAAAGTTACCCTTTGTGTCTTTCTAAAAATCTTCTTAGAACTTCATTGGTGCCACTTTCTTTTGGAAAGCTTTCAAAATAAATTCCTCATGGTAATTCTGCACTGATGTATGTTCTAAGGACTAATTGAAGACATCTGTGACAGTGTTCCTCAGAAGATCAATGAATTCTTGCCAATCACCAACCCTCTGATAACCTCTAGAGGAATCAGTGCAATGCATGTCCTCCCTTCCACTTCTTGGGCAGAAATAATTGTAACTCAGTCAACAATACAGCCAATCATAAAGTGCTGGAATGCTATTGTTGCTTGTCTCATGGGCATAGAAATCATTGTGTTACCTTGTGTGTACCAAATAATCTGCAGAATCTTAATTCCAATTCATTCAATTCAGTGTTGTTATATCCAGACAGAAATTCTGCTCCTTGTAACGATTGAGTAATGTGTCCAGAAGAAATTCCTCTGATGGTTGTTTTAATTTTCTTTAAAATAAACCACCACCAAATTAGCTAACTAAAAAAAATCAATTAACAAGCACTGCTTGATGACCAATTTAATATTTTTTGATTAAACCGCTAATAAATCACTGGTATTACTAAATAAACAATTAACAAGCTAATGGTTTATTTAATTATATTTTCTAATCGACCAGTTCAGCTATGTCATTATGTAACCAGGTCTCTGGCTCAGAGATACAGATGCTACCATTACACGACAACAGCCCTAACAGCTGGTTTCTTTTTTTTCCCAATTTCCACAAGTGCTTTGACGCAAAATTGGACATTTTATTTTCCCACCATCAAATTACTTGTGGCATTTCTTTTACCTATTAACCCCCCATTAGTAAATCACCCATGTTTACAATTGTTCAATTTAGGTGCAGAGCCCAATAAAGGCATTTAGACAAATTAATTTTTTTTATCATTAATGTGTTTAGAGATGTTATCAGACACCTCTGGAGCAAGTGGAATTTGGATTCAAGTCTCCTAGCACAGAGACAGAGACACAACCAATGCCCCACAAGACTTTCACAGCTGATATAATTTGTTTTGGAGCCTGTCATGGTGGAATCTAATTTTAAAATAGTTTTTTTTTTTTTTTCATATCTCGAAGTGCACTTACACACAACTGAATATTGCTTTCCCCATCACCAAATTATGTTTTCACCTAATGGTCACCACCAGTAAATCACTCATGTTTTCCAACTGATTAATTCCCGTGCAGACTCCACTATGGGCAGAGCAATAAAAAGAGAGGTAGGGAGAGGGTGAAATCAAAACAGAGTTGAAAACAATCAACTGATTTAATTTCTTTCATTGAATTCAGATTTCATCACGTGCCATGTTGGGATTCAAACACATATCCCAGAGCATTATGTTTGGGTATTGGAGTACTAGTCTAATGATATTACCACTGTGCCACTGCCTCCCCACTTGGCTGATTTAATAAGATTGCCGACCCATTCACTGCACCTGCGCTTGTTAATTCATTCAAAAAAGAGAAGCCCACAAATGAACTGGTAGCCCAGAGGGGGCAGAAAGGATTCTCTTGTCACTCTGCTGTTGCCAAATGACCTCCTTATTAATTCCTTAGAAGCACTGAACAGATGAAATCTTCAAAAGTCATATTGTGACCAAAGAAATTCAGAAACTGGATTGATGCTGCAATCCTCAAAACACCAGATAAACCCAAAATGACCAATTACAGCCTTGCAGCCTTCAAAATCAAAGAAATGAGTTTTCTTTTTCATTGCTGTTGAAGAGCATTGAGCCGGTAATTGATCCTTGGCATTGAAACTGAATAAGGATAATACACAAGACAAGTGGCTCTCGACTTCAGGACATGGCATTGGGATGGATACACATTGCTGGTCTCTAACTTTCATAACCTGCTGCTCAGGCAAAACTTCTGTATCAGGTCCAACTCACTGCAGCCATAGAACTCCTACATTGTGGAAACAGACCATTTGGCCCAATGGAGCCACACTAAGCAAGCCTCTAAAGAGCATCCCACTCAGACCCATCATCCTACCTTATCCTTGCATTTCCCATGGCTAACCCACCCAGCCTGAACATCCCTGGACACTTTAACATGGCCAATCCACCTGCACATCTTTAGACTGTGGGAGGAATCTGGAGCAAACCCCACAGGCACAGGGAGAATGTGAAAACTCCACACAGTCACCTGAGGGTGGAATCGAACCTGGATGCCTGGTGCTGTGAGGCAGTAGTGCTAATCACTAAGCCACTGTGCCACCTCTAAGCATTTATTGACCTGCATTAGCTCTTGGTTTCCCCCAGTGCCTCTGATTTAAAATTGCAAACACTCCAGGTGTTTGCACTGCCCATCATGAGAAGTTCTTTCAGCTTTCTAACTTCATCCTTAAGTCTGTTTCTACTTCTTCTTTTGGACAATGTGCCTTCAACTGCTTTATCCCACATCACCTAGCTTGTTTTATCCCTTTAATTCCTTTTCATAATTCAAGGCATTCTTAAAACCTCCCTCTTGGATCAGCTTTTGGCTCTGCCATCATTTTAAGGCTTGACATATTTTTTTTCCCAAACTTGTATGAAGTACCTTGAGGCTTTCTTTTAACATTTAATCCATAAAAATGCAACTTTTATCTGTCCTTTTTCAGAAGTTATTAATGACTAGTTCACTGTAACTAAGAACACAGTGTATTCTGTTGTACAAGTCCTGGCAGCAACTTGCTATGCATCCTGTAGACAACACACAGTGCATGCACAGTATACAAATTGTGAAGGAATGAGACATTTAAAGTGATAGAGGGGCTGATGATCAGCAGGCTGCTTCATATAACTAACCTGTTTTTTTCTTTCCAATGGTTTTACCTCAATAAATGGGCTCAGTGAAACCAACGTTACATCAGTCTCAAAATCATTAGCATTGATCTCTGCCTATTTAATTCAGCATATAATTTCACAGTACAGGAATTGAAAGAGACTGAATATCTGAAACATTATGGGCGAACCCATTCAAATAAGATCATCATGACATTTACAACATTATAAATTTACACTGCTGGCATTCACATCAGCACAGCAATGATTTATCAATAACACTTGTATAAAATGGCTTCTCAGGCTATTCATGTAAAAGCAAAGGAACCATATCAGAAGTTTAACTGGTTTTGGCTCTATTTCTGCATTGTTTCTTGTTATTTTGGATTAAGTCCACATATTGGCTAAGGTGCTTTAGAACAGTTGTTCACACATCGCCATTTTTCAAATGTTATTATAAATGTAAAGCAGTGGTTTTCTGCTTGGGAATCACTCTTTAGCTAATACCAGACAAAAGGTGATCGCCTACATGTTACTGTTTATCAAAGGAACTGAAGCATCAACATGGAAAGGTGAAGTCATTAGTCAAAGTAAGGGATCATCAAAGGAAACAATAGGTCTCTAAAGAGGTTGGTGACCAAAATGCGTTGCTTATTCCTGGGAATCAATTACTAAAAGGTCATACAGAAACTGCTTAAATTGAAAATATCCCCATTGCCTTACCAACCCTGTTCACACCTTATCCATGACGTTTACAACAATGACCCTTCTTACCTTGACTTTAATACCTTAGGCATTTCAAAAATCTACCATCTATGTCAACTGGCAAACAGGCTTCCTACTTTGCAAGAGCACTCTGACTCTTTAAATGCAACTAAATTATTAATAACCAAAAAATGTTGTGCGTGTGTGTGAGAGTGTGCTTGGTGCTTCCACCATGTTTCCCTGGTAACAATGTGTGTGACGCATGTACTCCTGAACTTAATTTATTTGTGGGAAGTGGGTGACACTATTTATTGCCATTCTTAGGTTTTCTAATGACATTATAAGCCAAAAGGAAAAAAAAGACGTTTGTTGATATAGTGCCTTCCACAATCACAAGATGTTCCAAAGCACATTATAGTCAGTGAAGTATTTTTCAAGTGTAGTCACTACTGCAATGTAGGAAATTCAACAGCCAATCCATACATAGCGAGCTTCCACAAACAGAAATGTGTAACAATCAGAAATCTGTTTGTTAGTGATGATGATTGAGAGGTAAGTGTGAGCCAGAAAGCAAGGATAATTCCCCTCTTCTTCTTTGAAATAATAACAAGAAATCAGTTATATTCACCTAAAGGAACAGATGGGATCTTGGTTTAAAATTGCATCTCCAAAGATTGTTCTTCAGCAGCTTTGCTGGCAAACTTTTAGCAGGAATTACACAGATTATACATGTTTTGGTGATCTATTTTGGAGAAAGCACATAATAACAAGAGTCGATGAAAAGACAGTACAAGAAAGATGAACATGCAGAAGGCCCAGTTCTGATCAACCTGAAGAGCAAACATTGTTTCTCACTTGACAGATGCTGCCTGACCTGCAGAATATTTCCAGCATTTTCTGTTTTATCTCAGGAAACCTCAGTTGTATAAATGATTGCTGAGAATAATTACACCGATGACCAATATCTGAAATGTTCCAGAGAAATTTCATCAATTTATCCTGAGCTCAGAAAAAAGCAGAATTATACGGAAGATTTGACAAGAACAAGACTGCAAGCACTAACTAAGGCTCAACCTTTAGTGACTCCCCATAAATTCCCAATTTTTTGCCAAGGTTTGATTTATTATTATGGTATATGCCAATCACTTTTAGACATAGAACATGATTAATCAGTTTGATAATTTTTTAATAACTTTGAAGACCAATTAAGTGCAAATATCATCCTTAAAAATTCTCATCTTGTATTCCTGTTTGTGGTGCTCAAGGGAATGTGGCAAGTAGAGCAGACTGTGAGTCAATGCTTGCCAGCTACTTTGTTAAATTATGCTCAGCACTTACATTCAGCAATAAACTAGATAAAAGTATGCACAAATATAAGATTTGTGCCTTTAGGGCCCCCCTTTTGGGCAGTTAATTTATTGAATGCTCAAGTTTTCAAGTGACACTACAACTTGTCTTCTGCCCTGTTGGTCATTCCAAGCAATATTCCCCTATAATTATCTTACCATGGCACAATTACCCCCAGTGCTCCCATTCATTCATGGCTCTTACAGCAAATGACACTGTCACTTGCTTATGGTCAGCCTGTGACCCCCATGTTCCACAACTTTCTGTTGTTTCCCAGTAGTGGGAGGGCTTGATATTAAAATCATTCAGGTCTCCATCTGGTACAAGAAGTTAGTAAATTAATTGAACAGCACTGTTTCCTGCCAGAAACCTGGTGGCAAATAAAGTTGGCGAAGCAAGTAGCTTTTTTGGTAATTTTAATCTTCTTTATTTCTATATTCTAAATATTTTACATTACATTAGGCTAATTAGAACTTTAAACACCAATGATTCAATAAAAATCTACAATGAACAAAATGTAATTTTAATAGTTAGAATGTAATTTGCTGTGGTAGCTTAGTAGTGCAATACTAGTAGAGACTTCTTTGGATCATACATTTACAACCAAGTCCATTTCCTGCTTTAAAGACCAAAAATTTTGTTTTTTTTCTAAATGAACATAACAGATCAAAAGCTTGAGGGACTTTCAAACCAGCTGGCACATGTTTCAAGCAGAGTGAATGCATCATTGTTCATGTATTTCACTGCATTATAATAAAAAATAGAAATGCTCTTGGGCACCAAACAAAATAAGATATTTTTTAAGGAAAAGTGTTATGTTAAACGCTTATTATATAGAGACTGAAGGAGGACAGGTGTGGAATTAGACCAAACATCTTGGCTCTTGTTTTTAATATCACTGAGTAAGCTCACTCCTGTGTCCCTTGATCTGCAGTGCTATTCTAAGGTTTGGCAACTGAGACATGGGAAATGCTCAAGAATTGGGAGAGGATGCTTAGAAAAGGCACAATCATCAACAGTGATGAAAGGAATCAATTGGGAAAGGACATTATTGAAGGCATGCCAATAATAAATAATATAGCAAATAGAAATCTGACAATTACCACAAGTTAGCTGTGGCACTGGAATAAGTTGGCTCAGATTTGTTGAAAGGCAAATCTAAGGCTAGTTTAAGGAATTTCTTCTTCATATAATGATCAATTGATGAATAGAATGAACTTATGCATGAATTACTGGAAATAAAAACTGTAGGTCCATTGCAAGACAGAGTCACATATGACGGGGATCTGTAGGTCCTCTTTAATTGGATGAGTTAAAAAAATCTTTTTGTCCATGTTCATATTATGGTCTCTTGATTCTTGCAAACTTTGCTGCCCATGTCTTAACTTGTAGCAAGTCCCATTCCAATATCACTGTGCTCATAGATCTATATTGTCTCCTGCTCAAGCAAAGTCATGATCCTAAAATTCCCAAATGAACATAGAGTTTTTTTTGCTCATTTTCAAATTCCTCCATGGTCTTGACCTTCCTCATCTCGATAATGTTCTTCAAGGCTCAAAACTTCCAATAATTCACCCTTCTCCAATGTTGGCCTCTGTGAATTCCCAGTTGTAACTATTCCTTTAATGGTGACCATACCTTGAGTTGAAAAACCACAGTCACCAACATTTCCCCTGTATCTTTATTTTTCCATTAAGACACTTCTCAAAACTTACCTCTTCAATCAAACTCTTGGTCATCTTATTCAATGACACCTTATGTTTTTCAGAGCTATAAATGTTTCATTATGCCCATATAAAGTGCCTTGGGCCATTTTATTACTTTAAGGTGGCTTTTTAATTTAAGCTTTTGTTCCTGATTTTGTTGAGAGAATTACTTCAAAAGATGTTGATGAACTTCTATTGATGCTTCTGACAGCTGTCCATCAGGAGTCTTTGATAAATACCTAGACTAAACTCTGACATTTTTTTTCTACCTTCTTCCTGTTAGAAGGACCTTGTTGGACCCTACATCACCTCATGGCAAAATGAGATTGAGAGTTTGGGATTGGAAGTCAGAAAATCTGAATGTATCGTTCAGCATTTAGTAATTGAATTTTGGTATATTTACATTATGATGATTTGCTGCACAGGTAACCAATCCTTCCTTCTTAAAATTAATTTCTGCATTTAGTCTATTGTGTCTGTTAGCTCTTTGAAATAATTTCTCAACTAGTTCCACACACTGGTGCTGTCCCCTTAGCTCTATATTTTGTTCCTTTTAAGAACTAATCCAACTCCCTTTTGAAAGTTACCATTGAACCTGCTCTCATTGATTGCAGATTGTTTTAACAGTTTTTTTTAATCATCTTTTTGCCTGTAGTACCTATCACTCAAACCTATGGTTACTGATCCGTCTGCCACTGGAATGGGTTTCTTTTCATGTCCTCCATCCATACTGTTCATGGTTATAAATCAAGCTCTCCCTCGACCCCTTGCACTAATGAGAATGTCAGCTTCTCCAGTGTTTCCACAATATTGATTCAGTTTCTTCATGAAAGTTGCCATTGACTCTGCCTCTACTAAAAGTTCATTTTTGGAGGCCCAGTTTACAATTTAAAGTACGCGTACAGTCTTTTCAGAAAGGTGCCCCATCAGTTTCAACGTTGAAAACACAGAAGACCTAACCTTGGTCACCAGTCTCTTCTACCCTGCTACTGCTGTTTCTAACCAAGTCTAAGTCTACACAGGAAGGAGGTGGGTGTCAGTATTATTAATAAAAGACTGTGTATGTCTGTTTGCACAATGAGACAGCAGTATACACTGGATAAAAATATTAACTTTAAAAATAAACCAAATCTGTTTCTTCATTATTCATGAAAACATTCAAGGTATTTATAATTCAGAGTCCTGTCTATTGTTGTGAAATGATTTCTCCTTCAGGGTTAGAAATACAATGTAGCAGAATAAGTAAGTAGAAAAGATTTGCCAGACATGTATGCACAGGTAACACAAACATTGTCAGCCAGTATTGCGTCTGGAACAATCTGTGTACTTTCATTGAACCCCTGCCAGCCTTTGCTGGCGTCAGGACTGACAAGTAGCATGTTCTGCATCTCATTACCAGACATGCTTTGTTAATATAGACTGTCAAAGATTACATTAACACAAGAACACTGAGCAAATTTGGGATGTGATAGTGTATGTTACAAAGTATTAAGTATTATGCAACTAGATAACGTCCATCATGAATTAGGATCTAAGATTCAAACTTATTTACTGCTTGGTTGGTTAATTTTTCTAGCATTTACAGTAATTGCATGCTAGATGGATACCCCTTTAAATAATTTTGGCTTCTAAAGGTGACTAAAGGTCTTTAATAATCTAAACATGGACATAAATAATTAGGTTCCTGGTGCATGGACACTTCATTTTTATATGAATGATACAATGATCTGGTTAAGATGTTTGTTTTAATAACTGGTAGTGATGTGTCTTGTGAATATAGTAAATGATCATATCATAAAAAAAAAATTCCAGGCTCTCGCTTCTGATTAAAAACAGATTTCTGAGCTGTGAACATTTGACAAATGTAATGATCTTCTGACAGTGTAATGAGTTTTGTATCTACCTTTCCAAAGCAACATCTGTTGACAACTTCCATGCCTGAAATCAGTTCAAATCCATCACTTAATCATTGT
This sequence comes from Rhincodon typus, assembly GCF_021869965.1. Taxonomy (NCBI): domain Eukaryota; kingdom Metazoa; phylum Chordata; class Chondrichthyes; order Orectolobiformes; family Rhincodontidae; genus Rhincodon; species Rhincodon typus. The sequence goes on along the minus strand of NC_063348.1, from coordinate 21,042,379 downwards.
TCATTTCATATCTCAATGACCCATCAGCTCATCCAGCAACGTTCAAGTCACCCACTTACTTTTTAAATGTTAATATTTTGTTTTTTTATAAGAATGTAGTTGATGCTACAGGATGTATCACCAGTTGTTTTGAAGGTGAGCCTTCTTCATGGGACTATGTTTGTGAATTGATTTCTAGGCCACTTCAGGGAGCATTAAGAATCAACCTCTCAGTATTGTCTGTAGTCACTTGTTAACCAGGCTAGGTGGACTGTCAAGTTCCATTCCTTCAAGACTTGTTTTACAGCCATCTAATTCATTACATGATTTTCTTTCTGATGTTAGTCCACAAATGAGTCATTTATTGATTTTGATTTCATAGTGACATTTTAGGTCTGAATTCATTCCTTAACACTGCTTTCTCAATAGTATAATGTAGTATATGCAAATAGATAGGCAGGCAATTATGATAAAGTGTGCTGTAATAACAGGGGAAAATGCTACTGTTAATATTTGAATAAAACTATCAGAGTATTTTTGTATTGTTTCAGAAACATAGAAACATAAGAATAGCCTCTCAAGCCTACACTGCCATTTGAAGTCATGACTGATCATCCACTTCCAACATATATTCCTATACTATCCCCTTATGTCATTAGGATCTAGAAATCTATCGATCTCATCTTGATGGTACTCAATGACTGACTGTCCACAACCTTCTCAGGCAGAGGATTCCAATGCTTCATTACCTGACTGAAGAACATCTTTCTCAGCTTAGTCTTAGCTGTCTTGTCCCTTATTCTGAAACTTGGTTCTCAATACCACAGCCAGGGGAAAATTATTCACTTGCAGTTTAAGAGTTAAATGTAATTCACTTAATTATGAAGAAAATCCACTGCAATGTTCTAAGGCATCTGCTGTTGTTTTGTGAAGCGACTCAGCTTGAGACATTGGGCTGTAGGGCAGAGTTAGTGGCAAGGGAGTATTAACACTCCTTCACTCATTGAATTTTGTATATAAACTTCACAGTACTTGAAAGCAAATCTATCAGCAGCTTTTGCCATCAAACTTTTAATAGAGGTTATACTCATCAAATTGTGCATTGATCCAGGAGAGCATGTTACACGCTGCAGTAATCTATTTAGGAGTAAGCAAATAATAATGGAGTCGACTAGCAAGTGGCAAGAGGCCCATTTGCATGCATTAACATCCTCATTATTATCTCATTCTACCTCATTGATATGTAGTTTTCGATTCTCCCACTCGTCAGGTAACAACTCAATGGTGACAAATCCTGACATGGAAGTCAGAGCAGTAACCTAGTGACTCCAGCTCACTGCTTGCTGTTCCAAACTTCCATCAGTCATGGACATCTCAGGACATGTTCCATGGGCAATGACCACATGCAACACCCCTCATCCAGAAAGACCTGCAGGTCTCTGTCAGCCACACAATGTACCAATTACACTCTATCTGACATGTTGGGAACAAAACAAAATAGAAGTTGTGGACTGCCAGTGCTTGACTGAGTTAATGGCTGAGGTTTAAAGACAGTGCCAGATCCAGGAATCCCAGATGTCCCAGCAGTGGAAAATACCTACGTATGTGGTGAGTTGGAGAATATGATGAGCAGGGCACCCTAAGGGAGTGACGCATAGGTAATGAGACAAAGCAAAGGCAATGGAGGATTGGTGGTACCAAACAACCCTTACCCAATACCACGTAGCAAATACCTCAAGACAGCAGCAGAGGTCATCTAGAAAGACCACCACACAGTTGCAGCAGGGCTGACTTTCATGAGGAGAAGAAATATAAAAGACCCAAAAACAAATAAAAATTAAGCAAGTGAGTGTAAGAAGGCACAGATTGTTAGTTAGCAGCTGAAATTTAATTGCTACAGAGCAGGATAGCAGCAAATGTAGAAGCAGCAAAAATGATAAAAGTTGAGTACTCCAAAGGCAAAATTTCACTTAGAAGCTTGCAAGATGCACTGGGGCACCAGCGAATGCCAGAAGCAAGAATAGAGCCAGCTATGGTTGAAAAATACAGAGGCCTTAGCAATTGAGCCTCTATAAGGAACAACTGAGAGCTTCAAGAGGGTAAAGTTTGAGATCAAGAATGAAAAAGGGAATAACTTTATGAAAAGTAGAGCAAAGAACAGAAAGTTAAGGCCAAAGATTGTAAGAGGGTTCTCGTCTCTCACAATGAACATTGCCACCATTGACATCTGTTGTAATGAGGTGCAGTTAGAAGGATCAGTGAAAAGGTGAGAAAACAATTTTAGCCTGCAGCCACAGATATGGGTAGACCTCAATTTATTGAAACTGAAAACATGCAAAGTTAAAGAAATCACGTGAAACTGTGGCAGAAGTCAAAATTTCGGGGAAATGTTAAAGATTTAAAAGAATCAGGACTCAGTGATGAAGATGTAATTTTGGCAGGAAGGTTTTTATACAGGCTACAGCTAAAGAACTTTATTTAAACATGTGTGTAGAAAAAAGTGTTTGGTGCCATGGACTGCAAAAGATGGGGAAACGTTCATTTACTTGGGAAGTGGGAAGTATGTAAGTGGTAAAATTTCATCTTGGTGGGAGATGGTGGGAAAATCTTAGAAGAAATGGGTAGCCACCACTTTGATCATTACAAAAACTGGGTAAACCTCAAAATGCCAGGAAAAACCAGCATGGAAGTACAATATTACAATGAAACAGACTTTAAAAAGCTTGAAAGTAATAAATAAACTACAGAATGGCAAGCAATTCATAATTAAAGTTTCATTGAAGAATTTAATGCAGTTACCCCCATACCCTTCCACATCATTTCTATTCCAAATCATTCCAAATAATCATTCAATATCCTTTTGAATACCTCGTGTGGGACTAACTCTATCATATTTCCAGGCAGTGCATTCCACCATATGTACTTACTGAGTGGAAATGTTTTTTCTCACATCACATTCACTACTTTTGCAAATCACATTGAATCTGTGCCCTCTGGTTCCTGATCCTTACGAGTCAGAAGAGTTTGTCCCTATCTTAGTGCATCAAACATGTTAATCATTTTGAAAACCTCTATCAGATGTCCTCTTAGCTTTCTTCTCTGTAAGGAGAACAGTCCAACATCTTTAATTTATCCTCACAACTCAAATTTCTTATCCTTGGAATCATTCTTATAAATCTCTTCTGCACTCTCTCTAATGTGTTCACTTCCTTCCTATAATTTGGCACCCAGAACTGTACACTTTACACTAGCTGATGTCTTGCAAGTGTCTTATACAAGTTCACTGTCACCTCCTTTTTCATAAACTCTGTACCCTTATTAATAAAGCTGAGGATACTGTATGCTTTGTCAATTGCACTTTCAATCTACCCTGTCACCTTTAGTGATCTGTGCATATATATACTCAGGTCCCTCCTCTGCTCCAGCACATCCTTTAGAATTGAACCTCCTACTTATATTGTCTTTCAATGTTCTTATGGAGTCATAGAGTCACACAGCATGGAAACAAACCCTTCAGTCCAACTAGTCCATGCCAAACATAATTCCAAACTAAACTAGTCTCCCCTGCATGTTCCTGGCCCATATCCCTCCAAACCTTTCCTATTCATGTACTTATCCAACTGTCTTTTAAGCATTGTAACTCTGCTCACATTCACCGCTTCCTGAGGAAGTTCATTCCACTTGCTAACCACCCTCTGTGTAAAACATTTGCCCCTATTTATTTTTAAATCTCTCTCCCCTTACCTTAAAAATATGCCCTCTAATCTTGAAATCCCCCATCCTAAGGAAAAGACACCTACCATTAACCCTGTCTATACCCCTCGTGATTTTATAAACCTGTATAAGGTCACCTGTCAACTTCCTATGCTCCAGTAAAAAAAGTCCCAGCACATCCAGCCTTTCTTTATAACTCAAACCTTCCATGCCTTCCTAACAAAATCACCTCACACTTCTCTGCATTGATCCCATCTACCACCTGCCTATTCACTCCGTCAACCTATATATGTCCTTTTGGAGTTCCGCACTGTCCTCCTCACAGTTTACAATTCCAAGCTTTGTGTTTTCTGCGAGCATTGAAATTTTCCCCTACAAACCAAGAAGTACATCATTAATTTTATCAGGAAAAGAAAGAACTCCAATACTGACCCCTAGGGAACTCCACTCCAAACTTTCCTGCAGCCTGAAAAATATCTATTGACCATTATCCTCTGTTTTCTATCCTCAGTTAATTTTATTTACAGTTTGTCTGTATCCTCCTCCTTTCATGACATATAACTTTTCTACAACACATGAACAGCATTACTCTCAAACCTTTCTGTTACCTCTTCAAAGATTTCCAGCAAGTTAATTGAACATGGTTTCCCCTTTAGAAATTCATGCTGTTTCTCCTAATCAATCCACCTTTATCCATGTGGACTACTGACTTTACCTTGAATAATTGTTTCCGAACGCTTCCCCACCACTGAGCTAAATTTTCAGCTTCCTGACCATTGAAGATAAACTGTTTAAAACAGGATTGGTACATACAAGATTAAAGAATAGCAGATCTAAAGCAACATTGAACCAGTACAGATTTAAAACACCTTTATATTAGCAAGATTTAATTAGCGAATTGAGGAGAAATATAAAAGAGTTATGATATTTTGTATAAGGTTCAAAGTCAGAGAAGGACCATTCAGAACACACTGTTAAATTTCATGGAGGTGACAGTCCTTAAGACACAATGTTGTCTTAAAATGACGTACTAAAACTGAACTGAGCAAATGACTACTCTGTAGCATTCCAACTGGTTACAGTTGCAAATGATGTTATCAACAGACAAAACATGAAAAAGAATAGAGACAATGGAGGGTTGATGGCCAGGAGATTCCTCAAAAAAACCTTACCCAGTACCTGAGAGGTGGCAAATATCAATAGTACCAGGAGTGATCATCTGGGAAAATATCACCAGCTGTAGAAAGATCAAAACTCAGTAAAGCCCAGTCCTGATGAAAATCATTAACATGAAGAGTAAACATTGTTTCTCTCTCAACAGCTGCTACTTCATCTGCTGAATTTTTCCAGTATTTTTTCCTTTGCTCCAGAAGGTTCTGTCATATATGTGGTCGCTTATTATAACCACTCAGATAACTCAATGACTGAACATTTACAATGCAATTATACAATACAGTACAGCTGAGGATCAGGACGTCTGGCCCACCAGGCCTGCAGCGATTCCTACTCATTAGAGTCACTACTTACTGCCCATGCATGCATATCCGTCTGTTCATCTTCCTTCGATGTGTCTATCAAGATACACCTTAAACGTTGCTAACGTGCCTGCTTCCACCATCTCCACGGCTGTGTGTTCCAGGCACCCACCACCCTCTGTCTGAAAAATCTTTTCCACACTTCTCCCCTAAACTAGCCCCCTCTTGTAGTTGACCTTTCCACCCTGGGAAAATGCCTCTGATTATCCACTCTATCTATGCCTCAATTTTGCAGACCTCTATCAGGTTGCCTTTCAGCCTCAGTCTTTCCAGTGAAAACAAATTTATCTAACCTCTCCTCATAACTAAAACCCACCAGATGAGGAAACATCGTGGTAAACCTTCTCACTACCCTCTCCAAAGCATCCACATCGTCTGGAAGGTAAAAGAGAAAATTAATACTTTACTCTGATCTCAGCTGACAGCATAGAATCAGACCAAGTAGAGGATTTGATAAGAATACATATGAGAAGACAAGCTGTCACTCAAATGTTAGAGAGTTTAGATAAATCTCCTAATGTTTTTCCAAGCCAAGATTTTATTTTATTTTAGGACTTGTCAATCAGTTTTGACAAATACCAAGACATTTAAACAATTTAACAATTTCTAGACTTCTATATTTCATTTTTGGTATGTTTTAAGCTGACATAAATAAATGGGAAAAGCCAAATATTTTGCACAACACGGCATTAAATTCAGACATTATTGACAAACTGCATGTCTCACATGTTCAGTAGGTGTTAAGATTTTCTTAAACTGGTGTTCATTGCAATTCTCCATGATAATATTTGGACCCATATTCTGCTGTCCTGTGGTTATATTTTTGACTCTTGGTTGAGCAGATGATGTGCAGAGAACTGCCTACCCATGGTTCTCTGCAATAAGTGTTGTATAAATTGGCTAATGGTGGCTTATGCTTTAGATATACTTTGCTGTCTTTTTGAAGGAAGTGACAAATCTCTGGTTGATATTAGACTATTTACTAAAAATGGACAACAAAACCTAATGGTACTCCTCAACAAAGCAGAAATGTACTGGAATTTTCCCAGACAAGTAGAAACATGTTCAGATCAGACAGGGATATGAAAAAATATAATGGCACAAATGTTACTTGACACTATTCAGCTGAACCTGACTCTTATCCAGGTTTTGTTGCAAATGATCATGGGCCACTTCAGTTTCTGAGAAATTGTGAATGGCAATGAACATTGTACAGACTTCTCCAAGAAGAGAGGAGACAAGTAAATTTGCATTGTAATGTTGTGGTTCAAATTTTACTCTGGGGACTTTACCATGCAAACTACACTCAAACCGAAGGAGATACTACACTGATTGAGACATTGTCTCTTGTAAAATACATAAAGCTGAGGCAAAACCTGTTTAGATTTGCACAAGTAGTTTAGGGCAGTCTTTCCCAGTCCCTGAACAACACGGAACATGGCGAGAAAATTGAGAAAATAGGGTGAGATGACCTGAGGACCTCTTCGACAATAAAAACAAAACGTCCCATTTTCCAACCACATTTTGAATGCCAACACAAAATTATCATAACTGGCTGGTGAGAGGTCCATTTGCATGGTTATAATCCATTAGCAGACCCTTTATTACTTAATCTTGATTTATTCATATGCAGATCCCAATCCCGCCATCCAACATTCCTGATATGTGTGTGTGTGTGTGTGTGTGTGTGTGTGTGTATGTATATATGAGTAAGGACCACATGTTGGTGCTGCCAATGGCATTGACAAATCAAGTGTCATGCAAGGACCCTCTGCTGCCACCTGTGGATGGAAACTGGACTTGACGAGAACCCCACCATAAAAGACAAAGTGGCTGGCTTGTGACTCCAGCTCATCACTTGCTCCTCTGGACTTCCATCTTGGGCAGCTTGTGCAAGGAGTTGTTGGCACACTCCACAAGTAGTAACCATGCACACACTCCATCCATGGACCTTGGAAATTCATATCTACTAGCGTCAGCACATTTCTGACCCAGTTAGAGTACATTTCTGAACTTTAATGCTGCACTTCAGAATGCAAATGGTCCTTCTCAATTGTAATGCTGCTGCAAGGACACTTTGGATGCAGGATGGACAGCCATCACAAGGACGGGACCAGGGTGAATTTGGGTGGGGTGGGGGCTGCAGGGTCTAACATAACCACCAGTCTTCCCCCAACTGAGGCCTTTCACTGAAGAGTTACATCTCAAAGGCCTGGATTTTGAAGTTGGTGGGAGGAGATCACGGATGGTGGGGGTGTGGATGGAAGCCTTCAGCTCACCCTGCATGCTCCTGAACCAGCATTCTTAAATTCTGATTGGATGTGACAAGGCAAGTGTAGGTTTTGGAGAGGCTATGCAGAACGTCTAAGAGGTATGACATTGAGCCTTTCCTTGCTGGTGAAGTCATGAAATTCCTCTCTGGACTGTAAGCACATTTTTTTCAGAAACTGCTACTCTTGTCACCTGCTGTGCAAAGTTTCCTCACCCGTTCTTCATCTCACTGCGGCATCTACCACCATCCAAGGAAAGGAAGACCTCTTGCTCTCAAAGATTCATTCTACCAGCACCTCCATGATTAAGAATAAAAGCTCAATGTCTTCTTGCAGCTCTTCTGATCCTCAGACATTTTCCTGCAACATCACAATTTAGTTTTGCTGTTTGAAAACCATAAAAAAAAAACTTCCAATTTGAACTGCAAAAGTATTGCCTTCTATTCTCAAATCATCCCCATGGTCTACAGATACCAATAAGAAAAATCTAAGACTGCCATTTGCATCAGCTTTAACAACCTATCATGAAAACTATTATGTGGAGGTGCAGGTGTTGGACTGGGGTGGACAAAGTTAGAAATCACACAATACCAGGTTATAGTCCCCCTTCCCCTTCCCCATTTCTGAAGAAGGTTCTAGGCCTGAGATGTCAGTCTTCCTGCTCCACCGATGCTGCTTGGCCTGCTGTGTTCATCCAGCCCTACACCTTGTTATCTCAGATTCTCCAGCATCTGCAGTTCCTACTATCTCTGAAACAATTTTAACCCCACTGCGAAGCCTCTTCTAAGGATGCCTACCCTGAAGAAGTTACCCTCCTCCCTCCGGAAAAACCTCAGTGGATCTCTCTCCCACTGCAACTCTCTCTCCTCTCCACCTATCTTCTCCTCTATCCATCTTCTATCCGCTTCCCCCTCTCTCCCTATTTATTTCAGAACCCCCTTCCCCTCCCCCATTTCTGAAGAAGGGTCTAGGCCCGAAACGTCAGCCTTCCTGCTCCTCTGACGCTGCTTGGCCTGCCTGTGTTCATCCAGCTCTACACCTTGTTATCTCAGGTTATAGTCCAACAGCTTTATTTTTTTCAAATAAACCTGTTGGACTGTGACCTGGTGTCATGTGATTTCTGACTTTATCATGAAAACTAATATTAATATTTTGTCCCTGCAGTGCTATGCCCATAAGGTTGGACCAATCCTATGGAAGCCCACGATACAAGCCTAGTAAACAAGGAAGGAGGGAAAGACAGACAGATATATTCGTACTAATGATAAATGTAGCTGTAACTATTCATAAATAAATAAACATTTTGGGACATTTATTTTAAACAAAATTTAAAAAAAAAATCATTTTGGCAGCTTATTTATTCAGTATAATTTCTTCAGGATAAAATGCCAAATACACCTAAACATAATAATGGTCCCTAGAAGCCATTGACTTATCTTAAAGATGGTATTCTACAGCAATGGCAGAATGTATACCTGACTGGCATACTAGCAGCTTTCAATCCTGACTTCTATGTCTTCTAATCAACAACTCCAAATTTTAGGTTGTTTTTTAACATAACAAAAAGCTAATCTTTCATATAAGACGTTGGCAAGTTGACTCAGATTTAAATATTGCGTTTTGTCACATACACACACACATGTGCCTGAACACAATAACATTGAAGCCAATCATATTACTGTGGCTAATCAGCCTCAAATTACAATAGGATTTCCTGGTTTATTTGGTTTTATGCTACACCCCAAAGGCCACTTGCTTTTGAACAACTAAAGCTCCTGTGATGAATCTGTGGTGTTAGAAACCAGGGTTCTATTAAACACAAAGTAATTCTCTTCCATCTGCAACATCATCCAATATTTTCTTTCATCTGATCTGTATACAATCTAATTCATTATCCAAATAATAAGTGATAATGTAATTTCCAAAATCCTGTTCCCAACAATAAAGGACTTTTTAAATCCATTATTTACCATCTGATTGTACGTCATGGATTGAGATGGCCTTTGACCAAATCTTTACACAAACAGGAGAAGTGGTTCTGCTATTGGTGTTAGCTAAAACCAGTGTTCAAAAAGCTTGTCAGGAGCCAACAAACATATTAGTTTTACCTTCGTGGATTTTGGCATCATGCCAGCAAGTTGTGATTTGCAAAAGTTTTCTCTTAGATTCTGAGCTTAGAACTGTTTGAACTTGAGAAGTAGCCTTTTGTAAATCCAGAACACTGTATGAATTTTAAATGGTTGGACTTGTACATGTTGAACTTAAATATGGATTTATTTTCAGCTAATGATCATCCGTTTGTCCGCTTATGAATTTGTGAAGCAAATTGGGATATTTCCCTGTTTGAAAGGTGCTATATAAATTTACATTTTATCATTTGCAAAGCAGAAAGACTTGATGAGATTTTGCAGGAAGACTCCATTAACTATAATGTGGTAGGGCAAGGTGATGACAACAACCACTTGCATTGATATAGCTAACTTTGACTTAACACAATATCTCTAACCATCATCAGGAGTATTATCTGATGGAGATATCATAATAAATCCCAAAAACTTGCTTAAAGTGGCAGACTCCATGGAGCATCATTAAGGAGGAGACGGAGGTAGAATGGTGAACAAGTTAAGAACACCACTGCCAGTTATGCAACATTAAAATTGGGATAAACAAAATGCCAGAGATCTTGAAGTTTGAACGAGTTTGTAGAGATCGTAAAGGTTGAGGCCATGGAGGGATTTGGCGGAGAAAAAGTGTTATGTTTTACAATTGAGATATTGTATGACCAAAGCCTGGCATACGTCAATAACTACAGGTGTGATGGGTAAACAACATTTGCCAGGAGTTGAGATGGGGCCAATGATTTGGACAAGCACAAGTTTATGTTGGGTGGAGTATAGGAGGCTGCAGAGGAGACATTGGAATATGCAAGTTTAGAGGTAAGAAAAGCAAGGATGAAGGTGTCAGCAGCAGAGGAACTGAAGCAGGGTTTGAGTTGGCCAAACATTACTTTTTTGAGGTCAGAACACTTCAGAGGTATCTCAATCACATACATCATTAGAATGCATTATTATTTTTCACCTACTTTTTGATTCAAGTGAAGCACTGATCATTCAGAACCCTTATCTCCTCAGATAGTCCATACTGCGTTATTCTTACTAGGAACGCTAAAGCAGACATCCACAATTCTGCAGATTGACATCTCAATCTGCACCTATGAATGCAGGAAACATACTTGTGTACCTGTACTAATGGCCCTTAACTCTTCTCTTGGATTGCAGGTAAAGAAGATGCACAGTAAGTGTGAATGTCCCTGGCCTAGGTGGGGGAAGTTTTGCTTGTTTAACCTAAGCCTCCTGACACCTTTCGAGGTCAGGCAGCAGAGCTGGCAAAAGAGCAATGGGGCCATACACGCATCCACAGAAAAAAAAACACCACTCTGTAACTCCCAGCTACACATACAGCTGCAACCTCTTGAATATCTAGGTTAAGAATCCTGGCTGGAGTTAGCACCCAGACACAGAAACAGGAAAAGAAAGATTAAAGCTATGTGTGTGCATTTGGAAAGCCACCCTGAATTGTGTAAGCCCCCTGTAATAGATGAATGCTTCTTTCACACTGACATTTGAGGAATGAATGCTCAGCCTCCTTATATTCCAATGTAACTCTGTGCTGATGCTGAAACTGAGAAACTGAGCTCGGAGGGCATTGGAGCAAAAATGACAAAACAACTCTCATTGATAACCAAGCAAAGGATCATGAAGTCTAAAAGTTAAAAATTGAACCTTTCTTTCAGGGCAGGAACACATCTCAACCACAGTTGGTTCTGAACTCCGAGTATGCATATATATCAATACATGGTCATTTGAGCTCAAGTCTGGCTGCTATTCAGTTCTCTCAGACCTGTCTCTGTTGTGTCTCAGTACTGCCCTGGCTTCTTCAGTACCAACATCAGTTCCCTCAGCATCTCTGTCAAACTCTCTTTCTTCCTGATCACAGGAGATGTGTGGATGGTCCCTCTCTCCACTCTGCAAAGATTTGACCCATGGTTGCACAATGTTGTGTGGGGCACAGTAAACATCAGTTTGTGGTCCAGTGAATACTGAAGGGTTCAGACAACAGAAGCACATCTTCTAAAGACCTGTGGCTGCACATAGACTGCCCCTTCACCACCAACGTTTTAGAGTATTTTCAATGAATTGCAGAACCTGGTTGGAATATTGGCATTATGAGTGTCCAGGGCCTGTTAACCTTTATGCTGCAATAAGGGCTTAATTTTAGCATTAAGTACTCAATCTTTTTTTTGGTTTCTGTTTTGTTTCACACACACTTGGGTATTTGACCTGTGCAGGAACATTTGCAAAACAGACTTCAGTCCCCCTCCCATTGCTGTGCATTCTCAGCAAGAATTTCTATATCAACTTGACTGAAAAAAATATGGTGCATTTAAATTGTTCTTTTGATTCCTACACTGTCAATCCTCCCCTCCTAATCTCCATTCTTCCTCCTCATCACTGTAAATGGTCATCTTTCCTCTGCTCCCCTTTGTCATGCTTCAATCTCCTTTTGTGATTCTGGTCCGATGTCACAACTTTCATAGCTTTGCGTTTTCTTTACTGTAATCTCAACACCACTACAAACCCTCATATCTGTGTTCCTCCACTTTTGGCCTTAATTTTAATTACCCTACCATTCATAAACATGTCTTTTGTTACCAACAGCAGTTCCCTCCTTAAATGTCTCTCTGCCACACTTTCCTCCTTTATGACACTCCTTAAAACTTACCCCTCCCATCCTTCGGTCAATAGCCTTATTGCCCCATGTCAATTGATATTCAATATTGGTTGATTCAACTTCTGTGAAACACCTTGAGATATTTACTATGTTAAGGATGTTATATAAATGCAAGCTGTTATTGTTAATTAAACCAATTCCTAATCTTACCCTATATATGTTTTTAGGAATACCTGTCTTTCAACAGTGATATCCATTTTCCCCAATACCCATAAGGATGTTATCCTATTGAAACTGCTCATAATGTTGATGAAAAATACAAACAACCTATGTGAACAGCAGAAAATACAAAACACAAAAATATTATGTGCATTCCACTTTTAGAAAAAGCTCAACTATAAATAGATGTCATATTTTCATTTGTTATTTAAAAATAAATCACAAGATTGGTCAAACTTCTGTTGACTAAAAGGAATGTCAGATTAATTGCTTTTATCGAATTTAATTGTTCATTGTTCTCATGGAGACAGACCTAAATGCAGCATGTGGAAGTCACCATCTGTTAGAAAGTGGTGCATATTTGCCTGAAAATATGGTGAAGTAATGTGTTTGAGTTCTCATTAACAGGAGTGTTCTTTTAATTGAAGTATGCTAAAATAATGGTAGCTAGATTATTATTTCCTGGCACTGGCTAATGGAATTCTTCATCTTTTTTAGTAAGGACATCAGGTGGATGCCTTTCAGGAACTGTCAATATGTAGAGTGTGTCATACAGTAAGCATGAGCCAAATGATTGTGGCATTGCTACAAAACTACAATACTATTCAATGATCAATGACCTAGATTTCTGTGCTTTGTTGTTTAATGAGTTTTAGTTTGTATATCGTTCATGAACCACATAAGTTTAAATTTCAGACCACTTAAGGCCAAGCAAGTATTGAGGACTTTTGGCAGGGCAGGTTGGAGACATTCTCTTGATTGGGAAAGAAGGATATTGATGGACCTGGTTTTCTTGGAATTAGACTCCAGGTCAGGCCCCTGAACTTCAGTGAGAGAACATGTGTGGGCATTTCACATCCTTTCCCTATATCATATATCAAAAATATTTGGGATTCCCTGGTTAGCTCCTGGATATTCAATTTATTCTGCCTATATGTACAAAATTCATGCCAAACCTTGCTAGGGAAAGTCTCCCAATTTCGTTTCCACTTAACTGTTAGTAATTCAATACCATTTGTAAAATATAGACATTATCCATGTTCCTTCCTAAGTTTCATACATAACTACAGCAAGCTTTGTCTGCTATCTGCCACATGTATAATTTGTTCAACTCATCAGTAATTTCTGAGCTGCCTTCTGTTATTTCATTGTCAATTTTAGTTTGATGTTCCCAACAAATGTCAGCAATTTGCATTGATTATCCAACTGCAAGTCATCAATCTAAATCAATTAAATGGTGCTTCCAACATCTACCACAAGGTGACCCCAATTAGAACCTTCCTCTTTCCATGTACCCATTCATCAAGTTTTTAATTGACTGTGTCGGCTTACCTTGATCACTGTAGTTTACTCAAATGCACATCCAAGTCCACACGATTGTCACTTTCTCAAGGGGATTGTGGAGGTTTGTCAGCCTGTTCCTTTCGGAATCTACATTGGCTGAAGTTTACCAGATTATTCTCATGCAGGCAATCTTCATGTTTGGATATTTTCTAATCAACCTGTTCAGATGCATTATTACACACCTCTGGAGCAGGTGGGACTTGATCCTAAGATTCCTGGCTCAAAGTTAAGGACACCAGCACTGCATCTCAAATGTCCAAGTTTATGCCTGATCACCAATTTAGAACAAAATAACAGAATTGGTGTAAAAGTAATAAATACACAATCGCTTGTGTCACATTTGAATGTGGACATCATATGTATTGACATCTATCCTACAGGTACCTTGCCAGTTTCCAGTGACTCCCTGATAATGATTGTCAATGCCTCACAAATCCCATCATTATTCTCACTTAGTGCTCTGAAGTAATAACCATTTTTGTCTTGGATTTATTTGTTTTGAACTATTCTAGCCTGACATCATACTAAAATCATTAATTTATTTAGGCTATATCTGTATGAGGAAATCGTGTTCAGTGTGTTTCCTTTGAATAATTGCAGAAAGGAACATTCACAATATTTATTACCTTATGCTTATTCCCTATTTCAATCCGACATCTATCTTTGATGTTTCCCATCTCTTCTCTTACTGTCCTTTAGTATTTAAATACTAAAAGAAATTTACTGTTCCTTTTTGCCTTTCATGTTGACCACTAGCCCACTACATTGTCAGAATGTTCAATTTCAGAGTGTTAGGTATTTAATAGGAACCTGCAGCTTCAAGTTTGTTAATCATTGGATGGATGCTGAGACCTGGGTGAAGAGAAATGTAATTACCACTCAGACTCTTTCATTATGGTGCTGTATCATTGCAAAGAATATGATTCTGCATAACAGGCAATGACAAAGAACTGTTGCAGGAAATATACCTTTTCTGAAGTTTCAGTCCACATTAAACTTTGCAAGATATTGACGATACACATCAGGTATCCCAGGAGATGGCTAGGTAGGTATTTAAGCATGAAGGTAAAGTTAGCAGCTCAGTGATGGACAGAACAGTTAGTTTATGGTTTCATGTGAAAGAGCATGGTATTTAAATGGCATTGAATGAGCCATTCAAAGGGCCATGTGATTGCTTGCAACTCAGAAGCTTCTGTGAATTTTTTGTTCAATCACAATTTGGTGAGATTAGATTGAAGAGTCCCAGTTAAGTTTAAAGTTAAGTCTAAGAAATGAAAATGTTAAGATTAACCTTTCACACATTGAAGACAGTGCAGGATGAGAAGCAACAGTCAGATACTGCATCATGCTTGTACAATCTTGTCTAACTACACCATGACATCTTTTATGCTCCACGGTCATCACATAATGAAACATTGAGAACTGGTCAGTATAAACCTTTTTCTGCAACACATAGTGTAGAATATTTGATTAGTTGCAGTCCAGGAATTATTTGCAACAAAAAGCAGTAGAAGTATTAAGGATAGCTACCATCAATTCACAATGATCAATAAAACTTCTGAGCATGAGCCTAGGAACCAGTGTTTAAAAGCATCTACCCTTGACACTGTCCTCTTCTTCATTTACATGCTTGGTACAGTTTTATCTAATACCTCTCCTTGGGACTAGGTTTTGGAAATGGGCATTTTATGTAGTTACTTGTATTATAGTGAATAGAATATTGCAGAGATGATTGTGTGGCATTCGAAAGGATGTGTCATATGAAATGGTGGATTATAGAAACGGGTTTGTTACAGATGCAGGCAATGTCAGAAAGGGATATTACTGGGAGGGTTATATGGCAAAGCATAGTATATAAAGCAAGGGATGTATTACAGAAAACATGTTATATAATAAGATGTGCTAAATTGAAAGGTCTATGGTAGAGGATATGCTATGGAGAAAGGAACAATATTGTGTGTATGTGGTATTGCACACCACAACACTTTCTAAATTATATTTGCAAAAGATTTGGTTAGGTTTGAAATTGTGATTAACTGTATTCTTGAAGGTTTCATAACTTGACTTGCCTCACATTCCACCATTCGTTAGTCAATCCATCCTTGTGACACATTCACCAGATGTTTAACATTTTTATACCCGATAAAGTGAAATGTTCAAAGTAAATGATGAAACAATGATCTTCTTTAATGCCCTGTCTTGGATCACAGAATGCATCCAAATTGTTCTTTTTGGATTCGGTTAAACGTAGTCAAGAGGAGGCTCGACAACAGCAATTTGCTTAAATATGAACATTTATCGAGTAATAATAAAAGATGAAAAAAGAAAGGAACATTTATGAAGTAAATAAAAAGAGTGAAAAAGAGAGGAAGGAAACAATAAGCCACACACCATTTTGCCCGTCGGGGACCCCTCAATTGACAGCTGATCCGGAGGCTGAGGTTGTTCCTGGCACAGTTTGCAATCCCAGTCCGAGGTGAAGTTCAACGACTTGGAATGAAACTCTCTCTCTTATACAGTGTGACAAACAGCAAGGCACAGAAAACAGCAGATACAATGGGTAGAACTGCTGGCCGGTACAGAAAAACACAGCTACAGAAAAAACAAACTGCAGGTACCATCTTCAGCCCATAAAGGAATGTACGCAGGACTTATTCAAGGTATTTCAGCTTGTTGAGTTTCATTCTAAATTTTCCCAACCTATTTTCCCATCCTGGACAATCTATTTTCCCATGCAGCTGTCGAATATCACCATTACCTTTTAGTCCTTCGGCCCATCCTATACATGTCCCCGTGATTGTTCTCTAAGTTTTCACACATCAGTGTTTTGGAAATTGATCTCCAGACCAATTCTTGAGGGTTGGCAACTCTGGTTTCCAATCAGACATCTATAATTTATGACACCATTGCACAATTTGATTATACAATGCCTGTGGATGGAATGCATTGATGCATTTCATTATTTTGGAATGTTTATTCATCTCTTGCCAATAAAGTAATTTTATGTATTGAAGTAAATTGTCTTTTGTTCCTAGGTAGACGGTTAAGGTGATCAGGACCATTTCCATTAGTTATCATGTTGGCTGGCCTTTCTCTTTACTTCTCTAACAGTTGGTGTGAGTGATTACCAGATTGTTTGTTATTTCTGCAGTTCTAAATCTGTGATTAAATATTTTTCATTAAAAGTAGGATTTGTCCCATAATCTTTTTTTTCTCTGAGAGCCCCTCTCTCTAGCAAATATAGAGCTAGATCCCCATTTCAGACAATGTCACAATGTGTCATGTTGCAGATATTCGGGACGTGTGTTTATATATAAGGCAACGATAGGATACCTGCATTTAATCCATTGTTATGATCAGTTATTCTCATGCAGCATTTCATTACAAACTTGGTTATTAATGAAAATTATATCATTAATTCTCACAGATGTATTTTAAAGCATCAAACTTTCTAAACTAATTTCCATGTAATTCACCTGGTCTAACTTTAGAGTACAGATGGTTGATGTTACATTTTGCCAATTTAAAAAAATCCAGACAATAATGATTAATCTAGATGTATCATTAAAGCATCAGCTATACCACCAACATAGGTGAATATGTCAGTAGGCCCTACCAAATGAAACAAAAAAGACTTCTATTTGTATAATTGTTATCATGACTTTCAATATGATTAACAGCCAACACCATTAATAATTTGTAATTTGAACTGCTGTACTTCAAGAAACCTCCATCTCTCCTTCTTTTATTTTTCTCCTTATAATACTCCTATCGCTTCTACTTTTCTTCATCTGATATTATAATCTTTTATCCAAGATCTTTCCTCCTCACAACCAGCCCCACAAAAAAAATGTCTGTCTCTTGTTGTAGTGCAGTTCTTAGCCCATTGGCACAGTACGAGATGACCAAGTTTCAGTTGCAAACTTAGGCAGTGAATGAAAATCTCAGGATTGACCTCCAGTCCACTAACCAATTACAGCTCAGACGTAGAATGCTCCCTCCTACCTCTGTGAAACAATTAGATAAGAATTGACCATTTAGGACTGGGATAAAGAGAAATGTGTTCACTCAGAGGTCTGTAAATCTTTGGAATTCTCCACCTTGGAGAGTTGAGGACACTTCATCAAGGCTGAGATATGTATTTGGTATCTTGGAAAATCAAGGAATACATGGAATGAATGAGAAAGGGTGTTGAGACAGAAGATCTGCCATGATCTTAATGACGGAGTGGGCCTGAGGTGTTCTCTAGTCTACTCCTGTCCCTAGTTCTCGTATTTCTAATCTCCAATATCCCCTATAGTCTCCATCAGGAAAAGTAGCTTAATTTTGACAACATTTATTGCACTTTGACTGATGCTCAATGATTCTTGAAGAAAACATTCCACCAGATGTGTGACCTATTTTTTTAAATTTTGTACTTAGCTATCTTTAGATTGAGAAGCAAATCACAAGTGACAAGAAGGTGTACACCACTCAGGGAAGATACATAAAGGTAGTTCTATTCCTAGGATATGACCAAATCTGTTTTGAAAATATACGTTGATTTGTTCAGGTTACATGAAGAAACATTTTTTAAAAATGTTTTCTTTATCCTCTACATGGCTTTTTCACCTTGTGACATTGATGGAAGATCTATAAACAATAGCTCGAGACTTGAAGAGATTAATTATACGAATTCATTTCATTTGTACTTGAGGAAATTTGTTGATGGAGAAATAATTCATTACATGCTGTATTTTGGAAAATAATTGATGTGATAAGATGTAATGTGAATTCTAGTCTATAAATTGGTGCAAAGCAAAAATTTTAAATTCTAAAAAGACTTATTAGACTGCCTGTGAATTGACTTTATTTGCTTTTGCACTTTCTTATTTGAAAGAGTCAACTACTCCTTTTAATATTTTTAATATTAAAAGTGAACTGACATTGATATTCACATACATGGAGCTCTATATTGGATTGTAGGTAGGGAGAAACTTATATTTCTATAGCACTTTGTCACATCTTAACTGTGAAGACTGATGCAAAGTATTTATTCATCTGCTCTGTCATTTACTGGTTCCCCATTATTATTTGTCTGATTTTCTAAGGGGCCTCTAACCTCTTCACTTAGGTGGCTGTCTTCCTTTTTACATACTTAAAGAAGTGCTGCTTGTTAATTTTGATATTACTTGCTAGTCTACCTTCAAAGTATATTTTCTCTCTTGATTTATTTTGGCTGTTCTTTTGTCGGTTTTTAAAATGTTCCTACTCCTCTGTCTTACCACTAATCTTTGCCACATTGTATGATTTTTTTCTTTCAACTTGATGCTATCCTTAATTTCCTCAGTTAACTATGGTTGGTTTATCTCTTTTCTAGAAATCTTCTTCACTGGGATATGTCCTCACCCCTCTCTTCCCTTCCACAACAGCAATAGGGTCTGCCTTGATCTCACTTACCATCCCACCAGCATCCACATCCAGAGGATCATTAGCCACCTTTTCCACCACCTCCAGTGGGATGCCACCACAAGACACACATTCACCTCCCCTCCCTTGTCAGCATTCTGCAAGGACTATTCCCTCTGGAACACCCTGGTCCACTCCTTCTTCATGCCCAACAACACCCCCCACCCCACCCCACAGTACCACAGCATCTTCCCGCGCAACTACCAAAGGTGTAACACCTGCCTATTTCTTCCCTTCTCAGTATCCAAGCAGCGCTTTACCTGCACTTAACTCAATCTAGTCTACTGCATTCATTGATCACAATGTTGTCTTCTCTATATTGGGGAAACAAAGCCTAGACTGGGTGACCGCTTCTCACAATACCTACGTTCTGTTTGCGATAAAGACCTTGAGCTGCCTGCCACTTCAACACACCACTTCTTCCCTGGCCAACATCTCTGTCTCTGGCTTGCTGCAGTGCTCCAGTGAAGCTCAGTGCAAGCTGAAGAACAGCACCTCATTTTCCGCTTGGGAACTCTAAAGCCTTCTGGACTCAATATCGAGTTCAACAGGCATGTTCTCCCATGTCCTTACCCCAAGCCCCACACACCAGGCCTTGTTATCACATGGTCTGCTATTACACATTACTCATTTTTCTCTGCTGACAATCCCCATTCGTAACTATTCATTCTCCCAGGCTGACCGTTATCCACTCCTTTACCTGTTCAACTGTCCTCTCTCTCTTTGAGATCTACCACCACCTACTGTTTACTCCTTACCCCATCCCCCTTCCCGTCTTCTGCATAAAAAAAAACAACCTTTTCCTAGCTACCATCAGTTCTGAAGAAGGGTCACTAGTCACGAAACGTTAATTCTGATTTCTTTCCACTGATGCTGCCAGTCCTGCTGAACTTTTCCAGCAATTTCTGGTTTTTGTTTCTGATTCCCAGTATTTTTATTTTTGTTTAACAGTGTGCTTCACTAAAATCTGCCATCTGCTGCAGGCACAACTGGATCCTTAAAGCAGGAAAGAGGGCAGCTTTGCTAGTGACTGTGCAAGTGCCCTTGACCATGAGCCTTCATGTGCCCAGCTCCTTTCAGGTTGAAGCACGTGATATCTGCAATATCTCCCAAACTTCTGTCCAATGTTGCAAAAGGAAGGCCTCTGAGTTTCTGTGTGCGAGGAGAACTGAACACATTTCATTCCCTGTTATCAAAGAGAAGCTAGTAGAATGAGCAAGTATCATTTTCTATATTTATTGAATTTTGTAGCTGCAATACCCCAGCAAAATTAATTTGTACCAGTGCTGAGATGACAGTGGAATAAATGCCCCAGTACTCCAATTGCTGCCAAAACAATTTATGCAGGTTTAGTATAACCATCTTGCTCTTACAATCTGTGCACTTTCTCAGATGATCTAGAATCCTATATGCTTTCTGCAGAAATCTTCAGTTTTGACCTCCTACCGTTAACCATTAATCCTCAATGCTTCTTCCAAGTGGTACCATTTACAGTCCTATTCAAACTAACCATGCTGTTTATCTTTGTGCCATGTGTAAATTTATTATTGTGCCTCTTGTGTCCAAAACTAGATTATTTATGTAGTCAGAGCATAATGGTACCAAACATTAACTTGGAGGAATACCACTGTCTCTATCACTCCGATCTAAAAAAGTATCTGCTTTCTATCATTAAATTATTTTGCAGTCCTTGTGTTCACACTTTCTCACTGACCGAATGACCTCTTATGTGACACGTTACATGCCTTTGAAAGTCAATCTGTGATATTTTCTCAATACAGTTCAATATTTCTGGAATAAACATTTAATCAATTTGTTAGACTGGGCCTTAATGTTTTGCAAATCTATACTGTATGTCCCAGAATATTTTTACACAGAGGTTGAAAATGTGCATGAATACACGCAAGTAGCCCCATACATTTAAAGACTCACGGACTGTATGAGAACTTACTGGTCCACAAAAAAAAAATGGCCAAACAATTTGGCAGGCAAATGGTAAAGTGATTAAAGTTCCTCTTCAAAATTAATGAGCACTGTACCTAGTAATTGTAGAAATGATTTTGGGAGACGCTATAACATTAAAGCAGTTTACTGTGTCTGGAAGGGTGCCACCACGTTAAAATGAGCAAAGTTAAGATCAAGGACGGGAAATGCTTTACAAATGAGAAATACAAACTAACCATAGATGATTAAATTCAATATCTAATCTTGTAATCACTCATCAAACTAAGCAACTTGGAAACAGAAACAAGAAAACACAATAGTTCTATATAATGAGAAGTGATTTAAACATTTGAGTAATCAGAGTATACTTGATTAAATAACTTCATAAAATGCTTGAAAAGCAAGTACCTGAAAGAAAACTTAACTAACACCTGTCAGTTCGTTTGCACTCACATTGTTAAAACATTTCCTGTTCTTAATGAGAACATAGGAATGGGAGTAGTCCATTCCTTGAGCCTTTTCCATCATTCAATGAGATCAAAGCTGATCTGTGGTCTAACTGCATATGCCTGCCTTGGGCACAAATCACTTGCTTAATAAAAATTTGTCTCTCTCAGATTTAAATTTAACAAATGAATTAACTTTGATCGCTGTTCGAGAAAGAGAGTTCCAAACCTCCACAACTCCGTCTTTCTAAGTGCTTTCTAACATCTCTCCTGAGTTCTGAGGAAGGCTCACTGGACCTGAAACGTTAACTCTGTTTTCTCCTTCACAGATGCTGCCAGACCTGCTGAGCTTTTCAAGCAACTTTGTTTTTGTCTCTCCTGAATGGCCTGGCTCTAATTCTTAGACTTTGCCTCCCTGGTTCCGGAATCTTCAACCTGTGGATATAGTTTATCTTTATCTACTCTGTCTTTCCCTCTTAATGTCCTGAAAAACCTCAACTCAATCACCCATTAACCTTCTAAATTCTAAAGAATGAAGGCCTTGCTTGTCTAGTCTCATTTCAAAACTTAACCCCTGGAACTCAGGTATCATCCATGTTAACCTGTGTTGAAATCCCTCCAAGGCTAAAACATCCTTCTTAAGGTGTTATGCCCAGATCTACTCACAATAAGTGGAGCCTAAACAGGGTTTTGTATAATTGTAGCCTTGCACCCTTTTACTCCAGCCAGGTAGAAATGAAGGCAAGCATTTCATTAGCTACCTCAAGTATTTTCTGCACCTGGTTTGTGGCATTTTAAAGAGCCATGCATCTGAACCCCAAATCTTGCTGGGTGTCCACTGTATTTAACTTTGTATGCTCTAAAATACCCTGAAATATCCTTTTTTGGTCTGAAATAGATAACCTCATATTTGTATTAGAATCCACCTGCGACAGCTTTGCCCATTCATCTAATCTATCAAGATCCTGTTGTAATGTTATGCTGCCATCTTCACCGTCAACAATGCTGTCCAATTTTGTGTCTTCACCAAATTTGGATATGTGACTTTTTATGCTATTATCCAAGTCATTAATGAATATCGTGAATAACTGAGCCCCTAACACAGATCCCTGCAGGACACCACTAGTCAAATCCTGTCAATTTGTGTACTTACCCATTCTTCCAACTCTGTTCCTGCCACTCAGCCAAATTCTATGCATGTCAGTAATTTATCCTCAAATCTGTGGGCTTCCACCTTAGTAAACTGTCCTTTGTGTGGGACCTCATCAAAAATGTTCTGGAAGTCAATATGAACAACATCCATCAACTTATCTCTGTCCACCTCTTTGTCACCTCTTCGAAAAACTCTGAGGTTTATCAGGCATGACTTGTCCTTCATGAATCCATACTGAATTTCCCTGATTTTAACTGAAATTTTTCAAGGTAATCAGTTACTCTATCTTTGATTATAGACTCCAACAATTTCCCCACCACAGATGTCACACTAACTGGCCTGCAATTCTTCGGTTTCTCTCTATCACTGTACTTAAACAACAGAGAGATATGAGCAATTTTCCAGTCCAGAGGTACAAAAACTGAAACCAGGGATCTCTGGAACATTATGATTAGGGCTTCTGCAATGTGCTCTCACGCCTCTTTTAACACTTATGGATGGAAATCATCAGGTCCTGGGATTTTTCAACTCTTTAATTCCATTATTTTCCTGAATATTGATAATTTACTTAAGATAATAGGGTTCATTCTATTGGGATTGCTAAATTTCCTGTTACCAGGAGCCCAGGATCACCTCAAGATAAGGGCTGATACTGTTAGATTTCTACTCCAGCGGTTCTGCTTTTGCATTTCAAGGTGTGGATCAGTTGCTTTACAACTAAGAGAAGTATTGTGAATCCAATTAAAGCAACATTTTCCATTTATTCAGCATTTTTAATGCCGTTATACACCTCAGAACACGTGAAAGGAAGTGTTATCAGATAAAATTTGACACATGAAGAGGTAATGTGAGGATCAAAACTTGTGAAAATGGTACATTTTAAGGTGCAGCTTAAAGGAGAAGATATAGACAGAATGTTTAAGGGAATTACAGAACATTGGAATCAAATAACTGAAAGCACAGTCTTCAATAGTGGAGAAAAGGAAATCCAGAATGCACAAAAAGCTAAAAATCAATAAGGATTATGAACATTGAAAGAGTTGCAACAAGAATTGCAAATTCATTTCTAGTTGTGAGCTGGTCTCAGAAAAAGAGGACACTCTGAATTTTTAAAAAGCTGTAAAAGATGCTGTGAGGCCTGTGTTGGCATATATTATAAACAGCAATTGCTTAATTGAAAGAAGGTGTCATGACCAGCTGAGGAAGGATGAATTAGCTCCCTTCTTTTTAATTCCCTTGGTTGGCCAGAACAAAGACTTTTAATTCTGTTTTTGCACGCAGCTCCATCACACTTCAATTGAAATGCAGTTCGCTAGTTCAAAAGTGAAGGAGCTAAATGCAAGGGGCTTCTTCAGTGAAAGAAAGAGGAATTCTCTGATAGCAAGATAACGTTACTTTCTTTATGTATGTGTTATATTATTCTTCTTGCGTTTAATAATTTTTTATTGTTAACTCAAGAAAGCCTAGTTAAATGGCTCCTTTTAAAACATGAGTTCAGTTGGTCTTGGAGAAAGGTATTCACAGAGGAGATGCTTTGTAAATTTAATCTTGTTACGAACAATTGAAAAACAGCAGGTGAATAAGATTTTACAGGGATTGAGGCCAGGGTGAAGTTCATTCCCCATTAACCTGGCAGATTGACAATTTTGAGTATCCTGTCTAGAAGTCTAATAACTTAAGGAACCTCACCCAGGCTCTGGTTGTAACAATGTGTATCATCTAATTTAACAGAATATAACAGATTTGTACATTTGCAGTAATTGATTGAAGTTTGATTTTTAGTGCTTTGTCCAAAACTTTAGATATTCTTGTTGTAATGACTCAGCATTTTATAACAAGTAAGTGGCTAATATTCTCTCCACATTTATTGCCTGATTAGTGTTGAATGAACTGATCTTCTCCACAATTTGGAATAGAGCTTCACAGACGTTACTGGAACACCTCAGCTAAGAACAGACCTTCTGCTCCTGACTACTATCCAGTGAAACTTACTGAAAAGTGCCTGTGTTCAATATTTATATGGATATAAACAAATGTGATACTGCAAGGGAGTGAATTGCTCACGATATAAGCGTAGCAAAAAGATATTCATTCCCTCAAAACTGTTTTGCCATTACTAGATTTTTACTTTAACTTCATTGAATTACCTTTTTCTGCCGAGTTCCTTGATAATAAAAAATAATCTATCAATCTTAATCTTGAAACTTTCAGTTGCCACCTACTTACACTTCCCACCCAGGTCTGCACCTGAATAGCAGCCAGTTAGGCATTCAGTCCATTCAGACTATGGTTGCTGGCACTGAGATATCAGTGTTAGTGTTCAGAGTTAAACACTCTCTGGAGAGGAAAGGGAGAAAAAAAACTGGTGCGTAAAACTATACCATGAAAATAATAAAATGTGAAGGGCTGTAGAAATATTGAGTTGGAAAATCAAGTGGCAGTGCTATTGGACCAGCAATCAAATGTCAAGATTAATAGTTCAAGAATGTGAGTTTAAATCATACCATAACAATATGTGAATTTAGTACAATTTAAACAATCTGGGAGCGGTAAGTCAGTGCTCTATTCGTAAAAGTGATCTGTCGGATTGTCACAATCAATATAATTGCTTCATGAATGATCTTTTAGGGAAATAACATTACCATCTTTTTTAAGGGTAGGAAAACCGATGGATGAGACATCCTGCCTGAAAACAAAGAATGCTGGAAATCACAATGTGTCAGGCAGCATCCATGGAGACAGAGCAAGCTAACGTTTTGAGTCTGGATGACTCTTCATGAGATATGATATTGTTCTCTCATGAAGACAAGGCCAAGGGTGACCATGCATCCTTTCATTCCCCTATCTGACTAATGCTCGTTCTCTGAGCCCACTTCTCCACAATTAAAGGTTGATCTTTCAAACTTCATGCTCTGCTTTCTGAAATTTGCTGCAAAACCACCTCACTTTTACCTCAAAAACAATTTCACTTCCCAGCAGAGATAGTAAGAACTGCCGATGCTGGAGTCAGAGATAATATGGTGTACAGCTGGATGAACACAGCAGGCCAAGCAGCATCAGAGGAGCAGGAAAGCTGACGGTTCAGGTCGGGACCCTTCTTCAGAAAAAAAAAGGGGTCCCGAACTGAAACATCAGCTTTCCTGCTCCTCTGATGCTGCCTGGCCTTCACTTCCCAGCACCCCACTTTGTTTTCAAGAGTGTTCAACTTTGCCCTAAGTCCACACATGTTAAATTCATGGGGTGGGATCTTATTAGGGTGTCAGTGTTGTGGCTTTGGGCAAGATTTGTAGCAGAATCAGATGAGAAGTCTGGCAAGGTGGATCTCAACACTCGGATCATTTCCTTCCATCTAATACGCTTTTGCTGAGTTGTGCGGTGAGTTTCTTACTAGGCAGCCGTGAGTTGCCAACAAATGAGATTATTGTTTGTTAAATGCCTATAAATGATACTACTTGATTCATTATTATTCAGTTTCCCACCTACTGCAAAGACTTTATGCACTCGGCACACAGTTTGTTTATAGACTGGACCAGCCTGTACCTCCAGCCTCTTCACTTGCAATTATAGCACTCACTCACTCTGAGCCTACTTAGTTGCTCACAGCATCTCTGTGAGAATGAGAAGAGGTGTATTGTTCCATCTGCATGTCTGCTCAGGGAAGGCACTGTGCTGGGGTTCGAGCCCTTAGCCCTGATGGCTAGTAATCACTGTGCAGTAGCAGTCAGGCCAGCAATACAAGGAAATTACAAAAAGGAGGAGGAGGGAACTACTCATCTAACAAACTCTGACAATCAGTAACTCTGGATATATTTGTTTCTGCCAGTTTACAGTTGTCCTTTCAGATGATTATTATTTGCACCAGTGTGAGGGCTGAGAAATGTTGGGAGGAACGCTGTGTAGGTGTGACTGTACTGGCTTTTCAAGCTAAAGTGATGTGGGTTAACAACGAAGGCAGACTGTCTCTTGAGGCAGTGCTGAAATAGAAGGTCATTTTTCGTCATAGTGACGAATGCAGAAGCAGATGGTTGCCCTGGCGATTGAAAATGACAGTGGAATTAGCCACAGTAGTCAGAGGAAGCAGGGATCTGGAGCAAAGCAGAAGCATGTGAGAGGGAGACTGTGAGAAGCAGAAAACAACCACAAACAGGACAAAGATATTCAGAATGTTTTTTTTTAATCAGACTGAAAGAAGCAAAACATGCAGAATATCAAAATGTGTGTGTATTTGTTTCTTCAAATTATTAGCTCATTTCAGATTAACATTAAAGTTGATCGCTCATAAGATGAGACCAGAATTTAAAGAAAAACATGGAAGAGGCAGTAAATTAAGCAGTAGTGATTTAGAATGTGTGTCTGTATAACTGAGAGAATGCCACAGATGGTTGGAAAGTGAATAAGATTGTTAGGGATGGAGAAAAAGCATTCATAACTCTTATTCTTTTAAGAAATTGGGTTGTGCTTCAGTAGCTGAACTTTAACTTACAATCGAGGGGTTAGGGAGGAACTTCCACCAGAACAAAGTGGCAAAAGGGTCTCATTGATCCTATTGTCAGGATGAGAGTGTCGCTGGTTAGGCCAGCATTTGTTACCCATTCTTAGTTGCCCGTTTAGTAGTTATGAATCAACCACATTGCTGTGGGTCTGGAGTCACGTGTAGGTCAGACTAAGTAAGGACACAGTTTCCTTCCCTATTTTTAAATACATCCAAACTTTGGGTGGGCCATGCAGCCATGAATGTATCTCTTAAAGCAATGTGCCTTTTTGTTGCAATGTAGGCAGAAGCAATAACTTGGATTTATATTGCACTTTAACATAGTGAAACATTGCAGGGCACTTCACATGTATATTGTAAAACAAAGTAGGACAATGAGGCCAGGATTAGGGGAACACCAATATTTCGGAGGGTTGTGGCCTCAAAGGAGATTACAATCATAGGGAAGGAATAGGCCAGGTAGTAATTTAAAAACAAGAATGAGAATTTTAAAATGAAAACACCACCTGACTAAGAGCCATTGTAGGTCAATGAGCACAGGATGGTAGAGAAATGATGCTTTGTGCAAGTGAAGGCACAGACAGCAGCGTTTTGGATGACCTTATGGAATGTTACAGTCTATTATAAAGAATACAATGGCACAGCATTTGGTAATACAAAATATAATCATGCACAGTCAGCATGGTTTCATGAAGGAGAAATCATGGCCGACAAATGCATTAGAATGGAATGTTGGCCTTGGTTTCAAAGCAAATGGTCTACAAAAATAGAGAAGTCTTGATAAAACTGTAGAAGGCACTGGTTAGACTCACCTAGAATATTGTGAGCAGTTTGATCCTCTTATGTAAGGAAAGATATACTGGCATTGGAGACAGTCTAGAGATGGTTCACTTCATTGATTTCGAGTATGGAGTGATTTCCTTATGTGGAGAGATTGAGTTAGTTTTGCCTGTGCTTAATGCAGTTTAGAAAAATGAGAAGAACCTTTATTAAAATGTAAGATTCTTAGGGGGCTTGACAGAATAGATGCTGACAGGTTGTTTCCATTTGTGAGAATATCGTTGTGATGAGGTCAGTGCTGTGGCCTGGACAGTAGACTTCAGCAACAAAGCTGAATTTCCCCTGGTACGGTGCATGATGGACTATACACAGGTCCATTGAGAGTACATTGACAGTGGTTGATATAAGACAGCTGATTTTAGCAATAGAAAAGGATTCCATTCTGTCAATGTACAATTCATTGATACCATGTCTTACAGGTCATTGCCAGGTACACTGGGAGCTGCCATGATGCCTACATCCTTGAGCATTTTTATGTCCCTGCATGATTTCAAAGAGCAGTTGCCTTACAAGGATGGTTTCTTGGAGACAAGTGTTATCCTCTGCGACAATAGCTATGATTCCTTTACACATCCCAGTTACTGCATTGTAGATACAATGCAGGCCTTTCTTCAACCAGGACCATCATGGAGCAGACAACAGGTCTGCTGAGGATGAGATGCAAGTGCTTGGATTGGTCTGGGGCAATTTTGTAGTATAATGCAGACAGAGTGTACCACTTAATCTTTGCATGCTAAACTCCACTGGATGGAGCAAGAAGTGAAAGGATGTGATGGACTCTAAAGAGCTGGAAGAGCAGCAGCAATCTCCAGAGAAGGAAGACAAAGACATTGAAATGGACAAGCATCACCCATCACCTTCTGCACGATAAATTTCTCCAGTGCCAAGCACAAATCAGATAGTCTTAATTGCTACCCAGTTCCAGCATATGTGACCTGGGTGCAGTGGTGACTCTGACTGTAAAGTCACCGCTGTTCAAAAATCAAGCAGTCCTTGTTTTGTATTCTTTTGTTCAATATTCTTGAGTAGATTTTGTAGCTTGGGTTGTGGATGCTGTGGTTGGTTTGCTCGCCAAGCTGGTTCATTAGTTTGCAGATGTTTCATTACCCTGCTGGGTAACATCATCAGTGCAGCTTCCAATGAAGCATTGTTGTATTTTCCTGCTTGCTATTTAAACTCTGGGGTCTGTTGGAGTTGATTACCTCATTTTTGGTTTTAATATGTGGACTCAATTACCACCACAGAGATGCTAACAAGACAGAATTCCTAGCCACACTAGAATCCACAATGAAGACCAACAACATCAATGAGGAAACACAACAAGCCATAAGTCAAACAGAGGTCCCGATACTGACCAGAATGAACCAACTTAACATGCTCAACACGACAGAAAGGAAGGCCCTGGCAAGACTGAAAAAAGCGAAAAACATCATAATCCTACCAGCAGACAAAGGGTGCATGACAGTAATTCTTAACAAGTGAGACTACATCACTAAAGCACAGATGCTACTAATGGACATAAATATATACCGACAAGTGGAAACAGACCCGACACCGCAACTGGGAAACAAAATCATCTACACACTAAAGAGACTCAAACAGACCGGACAAAACAACGAAGCAGACTACCTAAAAATGAAACCTGAAGGGACAAACACCCCCGATTCTATAGCCTCCCAAAGGTACACAAACCAGAAGTACCCCTCAATCTCTCTCATAGTCTCTCTCCCAGGCACACCAACACACGGATTAACCAAGGAATTACAACAAAGAATAAAGCACCTCATCAACAACTCAACCCACTCAATCCACTCAGCCCAGGAGTTCCTCAAAACCCTCAAAGACATAATAATGGACGAGGACAAGACCATGGTATCTTTTGACATTACTGCCCTATTCACATTGATCAACATACCACTAGCAAGAGAAACACTAGCCACACTACTGAAGGAACCGGACATGAATGGCATCATCTCCACAGAGAACATGCTGAAATTACTGGACCTATGCCTCATGACCCACCTTACCTTTAATGGCCAGATCTACGAACAAATCAATGGGACGCCTATGGAGTCACCCACCTCTGGACTAATAGCAGAAGCAGTGATATAGACACTTGAAAGCATGGACCTTCCACAGATCCAGTCCAAACTATGGATCCGATATGTGGACGACACTTTTGTCATCATCAAATGAACGAAACTAGAAGAAGCACACCAACTTATAAACAACACTCTCACCAGCATCAAATTCACCAGAGAAGAAGAAAAGAACAAACAGCTCCTGTTCCTGGATGTGACGGTAGAACGCAGGGCCATTGGGGAATTTCTGACCAAAGTAAAGGCCATGCACACGGATCAAGTCCTAAATTTCAACAGTAACCACCCCAATACCCACAAACGGAGTTGCATGAAAACACTATTCAAATGAGCCACAACACGCAGTAACAAAGAACTTCGCCAAAACGAAGAAGAATGCTTCCACCATGTATTTAGAGACAACGGATACCCAAACAGCTGGGTCCGATGATGCCTGTCACACAAACAGCAACAGGAAGATACAGTATGTCCCGACACACTTCTCACGTTACCATAGATCATAAACGTATCTGAATTGATCACAAGACTCCTATGGCCACTGGGCATCAGAGTGGCACACAAACCTACATCAACCCTATGCCAACTGCTAACTCAAACCAAAGATCCCTTACCAACAATGGATAGAACCAACGTAATACACAAGATTCCATAAAACTGCGACAAACGTTACATTGGACAGACAGGAAGAAAACTGGCCACGAGAATACATGAACACCAACTAGGAACAAAAAGACACAACCAATACTCGCTTGTCTCCATTCACACGGATAAGGAGGACCACCAGTTCGATTGGGACAACACCAGGATCCTAGAACAAGCCATGCAGAGACAAGCACGGGAATTCCAAGAGGTCTGGTTCCCTACCAAGAAGGCTATCAATAAACACATAGAATTAGACCCTATATACACACCATTGCAAACAAAAACCGGAAATGAGGTAATCAACTCCAACGGGCTGCAGAGTTTAAATAGCAAGGGGAAAAATACAACAACGCTTCATTGGAGGCTGCACTGATGATGTTACCCAGCAGGTTAATGGAACGTCTGCAAACTAATGAACCAGTTTTTTTGTTCACTTTTGCTGACACTGAATAAAAATGAATATTTTGAAGGCTCTCACTAAGTGATAATCTCACTTTGAACAATGAGAAGATGTTAGCCTACCTTGGGCTTTAGAGAAAGTATAGCCGCCCCTTACACAGGGTTCTAAAATAGGATGAGGCTAAGGACAGGTGAGCTGTGTGGTTTGGTTCTTAAATAACAAGCGATGTACGAATGTACATTTGTATGTTCAATGAGATGTCAGCCCTGCTACTTATTCACCCTGAGAAGCATTTGCTTTTGATTATTCTTACACCATATGCACAGTCAAGGGATAACTCTGGACTGGCAGTACTAGACTGGCTGCATGCCTGGGCTTTCAAGGTGCCCTTAGCATAAGGAATCCTGGGACGTCCAGCAGTAATGAGTCCTTCTGCCTATGGCGAATGGGAGAACACAACAAGCAGTGTGCCATGGGGGCAAAGTGCATCAGTAATTAGGCATGTTTTGGAAAATAGGATGAGAAATTTTACTCGACCTTGCAGAGAGAAACCCTCCATGAAAATTGGCACAATTCACACAAATTTTGGTATAATTTAGCCCATAATGTTTCAAGGGATAATCAGTTGTGACAAAGCTGGAGGTCCCAATGATTACTTACATTAACTCCAGGATTAAACCACAGTGACATGACCAGTTCCCGCTCACATGTACGTCATCATATAATACCTTGGCATCTTTCCATGATTATCCATTTGTGCACTAACAATAATTCACTAAACGTCCCTTTCATACTAACCATTGCTTTCCTCATATTTTTAACTACAGTCCTCCTGACAAATCCTGCCTGCATTGTCTCTGTGTTATATTGTGTCTTGCAATCATTGCTTTCTGGGAAGCAAAATGGTATACACATGTCAATGTAGATCTCTCATCCAATATCAACAATTCAGTTCCTTGTGCTTTTTTTTTCTCAGTGAGGAATGTATATAAAAGAGGACAGGAAGAAAAGCACAATATACACAAGCCACAGAGACAACAGTGGAATAAATAGATTTAGAATAAATAGGGGTTGTGAAATAGCTCGTAGTTTGCATCCAACTTTTTATGCTCATTCTTTTCCATTTCATTTGTTTTCTTGTTGGAATCAGAACACATAATTCTTCACCCATTGTTCTCAAAAGAGCAACATGTTAGCAATGTGTCAGTAAGGCAGTGTCATATCCCTTGCCTTCTCCTCTATTCTATAACGGCCAGGGAGCTAACAGAAGCAAGGCACCTCTGACTAGGTGTCAATGTTCACACTAACATCCACTGCACAGCATTTTGTCAATGATTTTGTGAAGAATGCACCAGGTGATAGATAGTGTGCAAGTGAGAAAGAACAGGAGGTGGTGGCACTAAAAGCACAGGATCTAGCAATCTGGAGATTACACACATTCTCAACTGATGAGGATATTGATATAGACCTCAGGGGCCCTGCATTTAAAAAAAAAATGCTTTCTGAACATAAATGACTGGCTGCAACATTTGAGGATTGTGTCAAGGAGCTTTCAGAACATGACAGCTAAGATGAAGGAGTTGATCAACTGCAGAAGTGGTGTCCTGTCTAGACATGAAACTTAAACGTGGAGACTTTGGTCGCTTTGCAAAAATTGCATTGGCTGGAAAATAAGCATGAGTGCCATGGAGAGGTGAATGGTCAAACTGCTGCCACACTGACCTCAGGGGGACATGATGGAGAAGCTTGGAGATGTATTGAGTCAACTATTCATAAGCACTTCAATAATCTCACTGGTGTCAATGGATTTTCTACGGATTAGTGTAGCGAGCAGAGGCAAAGCAAAATGGATATGAATGATGTCCCTATCTATCCGGCTGATCAACTGCAATGTCAGCCCTATCCAGTGACTGCACAAGTACACACAAACTTACAACTACCAACAATAGTGTGGCACACTCACCGAATCAAAGTATTAACTCCTTGTCAAGACCCTTCCAGAGACGCACAAGGACAAGTCAATTGTGTACAATTAAGAAGCAATAGATTAGGTAACAAAACACATTAGATACATCTTGAAGCTCCAGGGTGTCATAAAGTAGTAAACATACCCCATTTTGGTGAAATACAGCTTGACAACTTTTAAGCTCCATTATATCAGGAGCAATGTGATTCACCCAAGTAAACCAACATGGATTTTGATGGAATGTTGTTAACCTCCATAGTTTTTTTTAAAGGTCATTTCTGAATCCAATTATGAAATTCCAAAGATATTAAAACTTTCATCTTTCGCTCATTTTTTTATAGTTCCATAAGCTGTAGCTCACATCCATCTCATCACCAAATGTCTATTCTCCATCCTTCAGAATATAGGGGATGGGTGCGAGTCAATAATGCAACTGGAAATGCATGATTACTGACTGTTGTTGTGTCCACAGACCCAAAAGCAGTCTGGACAGGAATCCTGCCTAATTTATCCCTCTTTACCCCAGGAGTATTGAGATGAACCATTCGATCTTCCCAAATAAAATGAACCATCACAGCATTGGCCAGGCTGTTCTTCATCTTACATTGTGAACTGTCAAAATTATCCACATGGTTTCAGGTAATCCTTAGCAACAGGTTATCCTTAGATTTAAAAAAGATAAACTTTACTTGATTTAAAGTCAAAATATCACCCTTGAATGATTGATTCTCAATTTAAAATTAAGATAATTAGAATGGTGAATCTACCTATTCGCAGTGATTGACAAGTTTTGAAATTTGAATAGATAAAAAGAAAAAGTGTTGAAAAATGTTTCTCCTTGCATAGGAATATGTTCAAAACGTTAGATATTATATCTTATTCCACCTAATAATAGGTGGAATTTAATGGAACTTGCCAGTATTAGAATAATGGCAATCAGGCTAGAAGAATCAATTGAGAGTATCCATATTTGATTCACAGTAAACTGTAAACTATCCTTCATTTACTGGAATTGGAAAGGGCTCCTATTGGCAGCAGGATGTCAATTAGAAAAGTGTCCATATTACAGAAGAGGAGGTTCTAGAGTTCCTAAAATGCATAAAAGGAGATAAATCCCTCAGATCTGATCAGGTGTATCCCAGAACTTTGTGGAAATCTAGGGGAGAGATTGCTGGGCCTGTTGCTGAGATATTTGTACCATTGATGGTCACAGGTGAGGTGCTGGATGACTGGGGTATGGCTATGGTTGTGCCATTATTTAAGAAAGATGGTAAGGAAAAGCTGGGGAACTATAGACCAGTGAGCCTGACATCAGTGGTGGATAAGTTGTTGGAGGAGATCGGAGGGACAGGATTTACATGCATTTGGAAAGGCAAGGACTGATTAGGGAGAGTCAACATGGCTTTTATATGTGAGAAATCATGTCTCATTAACTTGATTGAGTTTTTTGAAGAGATGAAAACAAAAATTGATGAAGGTAGAACAGTAGACATTGTCTTTGTGGACTTCAGCAAGGCGTTCAACAAGGTTCCACATGGTAGACTGGTCAGCAAGATTAGATTACAGGAAATCCAAGGGGAGCTAGCCAATTGCATGCAAAATTGGCTTGAAGACAGGAGACATAGTGGTGGTAGAGGGTTGTTTTTTGGACTGGAGGCCTATGACCAGCAGTGTTCCCCAAGGATCTGTGCTGGGTCAACTGCGTTTTGTCATTTATATATATGTTTTGAATGTTAATACAGGAGGTATGGCTGGTAAACTTACAGATGACACCAAAATTGGTGGTATAGTGGGCAGTGAATAAGGCTATCTCAGAGTACAACAGGACTTTGATCATGTGGGCCAATGGGCTGAAGAGTGACAGATGGAGTTTAATTTAGATAAATATGATGTGTGCATTTTGGTAAGACAAACCAGGGCAAGACTTACATAGGGCCCTGGGAAGTGTTAGCAAGCAAAGAGATCTAAGGGTACACGTGCACAGTTCCTTGAAAATGGCGTTGCAGGTAGACAGGGTGGTGGAGAAGGCGTTTGGAATGTTTGCCTTCATTGATCAGTGCATTGAGTACAGGAGTTGGGACATCATTGTTGTGCTGTACAGGACATTGGTGAGGCCACCTTTAGAATACTGCATTCAATTCTGGCTTGCCTGCTTTAGGTAGAATGTAGTTAAACTTGAAAGGCTTCAGAAAAGATTTACAAGGACGTTGCCAGGATTGGAGGGCTTATAGAGTCATAGAGTCATACAGCATAGAAACAGATCATTCAGTCCAACCAATCCATGCCAACCATAATCCCAAACTAAACTAGTCCTGCTTGCCTGTGCTTGGCCCATACTTTTCCAAACCTTTCCTATTCATGTACTTACCAAATGTCTTTTAAATGTTGCAACTGTATCTGCATCCATCAGTTCCTCTGGAAGTTCATTCCACACATGAACTACGCTCTGTGTAAATATTTCGCCCCTCATGTCCTTTTTAAATCTTTTTCCTCTCACCTTAAACATATGCCGCCTAGTCTTCAAATCCCTCACCATAGGAAAAAGGCACCTGCCATTCACCCCATCTATACCCCTCATGGTTTTTAAAAACTTTTCTAAGGTCACTCCTCAACCACCCAAGCTCCAGCGAAAGAACTCCCAGCCTATTCAGCCCTCAATCTCAAACTTTGCATTCCAGGCAGCATCCTGGTAAATCTTTTCTGAACCGTCTCCAGCTCGATAATATCCTTCCTTCAAAAGGGTGACCAGATCTGGACACAGTATTTGAGAAGAGGCCTCACCAACATCGTGCATAGTCTCAATATGACTTCCCACCTCTTATGCTCAAAGGTCTGAATAGAGAAAGGCTGAATAGGCTGGGACTTTTTTTCTCTAGAGCATCAGAGGCTGAGTAGTGACCTTACAGAGGTTTATAAAATCATGAAGGGCATGGCCAGGGTGAATAGCCAAGGTTTTTTCTCCAGGATAGGGGAGTCCAAAACTAGAAGAAGATTGTCAAATGATAGAACAGGATATAGATAGGCTGTAACCTTGGGCAGAGAAATGACAGATAGATGCTTTGTTGGAGGCTACACAGTACTGACGATATCACCTTGAAGGGAGCTGAAACGTTTGCATGAAGACCAGTCAGCTCAGCGAACCAACGAACAACTCCAACCGCACTTGATAGAGGTGTACAAAATGATCAGAGGTATAGATAGAGTGGAAAGCCAGAGACTTCTTCCTAGGTGGAGGTAGCTATTACGAGGGGGCATAGTTTTAAAGTGAGTGGAGGTAGATATAGGGGAGACGTCAGAAGTAGATTCTTTACTCAGAGAGTGGTCGGGGTGTGGAATGCATTGCCGGAGAGGGTAATGGAGTCGGCCTCATTAGGGGCATTTAAACAGCAATTAGATAGTCATATGGATGATAGTATAAGATAGGGGTGGGGGTTAGATAAAACTTAGGTTTAGGGTAAAAGTTCGGCACAACATCGTGGGCCGAAGGGCCTGTACTGTGCTGTACTGTTCTATGTTCTAGAGGGCATAGGTTTTAGGTGAGAGGAGAAAATTTTAAAGGGACCTGAGGGACAACGTCTTCACGCAGAGGGTGGTGTGTGTATGGAATGAGCTGCCAGAAGAAGTGGTGGAGACTGGTACAATTACAACATTTAAAAGGCATCTGGATGGGTATATGAATAGGAAGGGTTTAGATGGATATGGGCCAAATGCTGGCAAATTGGACTAGATTAATTTAGGATGTTGGTTGGCGTGGATGAGTTGGACTGAAGGGTTTGTTTCCACGCAGTGACTCTGTGATTCTAGTCTTATTAATTAGCCTTTTAAAACCAATTATGCCTGAGCCCACTGGGTTTACTGGGGAATCAGGGATTTAATGGGAAAAGCATGACTCTTCTATGTCTATGCAGGTCGAACAGGTAAAACTGGTGGATTTGCCTTTGATCTCAAAGTGGATCCCTCATTATCTGGCCATCTATGCCTGATCCAGAGACTTAGCATCTTGAGGTGTGGCTGTTCAAAGCATCCTCTGCCCTTGTATTCGAACCTCCTTCCAACATCCCTCACCATTGACCCCTTCTCAGGGACCTCCATTCCACCTACTTAACACTCTTCAGAGGCTGAGACAGATCTCTGGTGCAGACCTCAAACCTCAGCACTGTGGGTCTTCTTGCTGTTGGGCTCTGATCATGTGGCAGAACTGACATTATCCAGGAACTGTGGGATTGCAGTTAGGCAGCATTGAACCTTCTGGAGAGAAGCAGCAAGGAGCTCCCAACACCCCTCCAACAGATGGGAGGGATCACTGTCACGCAGACTAAATTCCACCCAATGTGTGGGCACAGCACAAATCAAAAACCTATCCAATTATCAGCAAGCTATTCAAGTGTGTGCACGCACAGGATATTTTGATTTACGCTGATCTGACCTTTATGAATTTTATAAGACTTTAGAACTAATAATTTATATGTATTCCAAAAATACCTCCTTGTGTTTAGCTTTAATTTCAACCAATCACAATCTTCGGAAGAAAATAATTGTTGATAAACTGCCTTGCAAATTAGTAGGGTTTGCTGTCTGTGAAGTTGTCTACTCAAGTTTTGCATGGCTAGAAGGCATTAATTATTTGTTTCTGTCAATTCCTATCAGTCCATTCCATACTTTATAGAACATGGTCAGTCTATTTTCATCCCTTCTTTGCTGTATTAATTCCCATTCCAAATCAAAACTGATTCATGCTGAATTATACAGTACTTCTGTGGGTCTTAGATATTTCTTTACATAACGATCTGAAATACAATGTAAACACTCCAAGATTGGATGAACAAATGTTTGGTAAGCTCTAACTGGTATTTTTGTTGCAAAGTCAAAGTTTCTTCCTCAGAAATCCACAAACCCTGTTTACTTTGGATGTTGTCTACTGAATATCGAATCCCCATTGAAAACTGTCTTTAAGTTGAATTCTCGGGTATGGTTTCTAGTTAACTGTTAGAGAATTCAGTTATAGACTTTTGAAGCTGTCTTTTGGTGGAGCCTTTTACTTGATAATGGATAGCTGGCTTTGAATAATGTCTCCCATTGGCCCTGCCATTTTTCCAAATCCAAAAGATGATTTAACAGTGAATTGATGTAATCTTGAGTATTCCCTGATGTGTAAACCATGTATCATCTGTAAGCAGTGGCACCATATTGTTAACTTGTTGGGAAGGTTGCTTATGTATATTAGCAACAGTAAATATCCCAAAACAGTTCCGTAGGGCACTCAGGAGAGGACATCTCTAGGAGACCATAATTCCCCATCCCACACACACTTTGTTTTCTGTTGATAAGGAAGTGCTGAATCCTATTTAATAATGGACAAGCTTTGACAAGAGATTTTCATGAGGAATTTTATCAAAGACTATTGAAAAAAGCTGGTACTGAATGTAGGTAGTCCAATCTCTTTCAAGACTTAAAGTTAGGTCGATGACAGCCTATAAAATCAGTAAATTGATTCCAATGAAAACTATGCTGGCCTTCGACCAGGATATTATGAGATACAAAGTACTTCATGACATAAGAATGAACAATACCAAGAAGACACACTAGCCCTGATATGTGGAATTCAATACCCCTGGACATACTGACCAGCTTAACAAATTTTTCTTCAAGTTTAAACTGAAAGAAATGATCTTTGATGAATATTCTTAGTGGTAATATAATAAT
Organism: Rhincodon typus; assembly: GCF_021869965.1. Taxonomy (NCBI): domain Eukaryota; kingdom Metazoa; phylum Chordata; class Chondrichthyes; order Orectolobiformes; family Rhincodontidae; genus Rhincodon; species Rhincodon typus. Next base: position 21,003,454 of record NC_063348.1, on the reverse strand, counting down.
TAATATATTTCTATTTGTCATGTCATTTTCATTTCTTTGTACTCTAAGGTAACCTTAATTAGTGCTCTTAATATCCCTTCCTTTTACTCTCATTTTTTTGAATCAGCACTCATTGTAAATCTGTAAACTCACTATATGGTAATTTTTTTGTAGTCATCTCAGTTTTCTGGCTCTCTTTGCTAACAATACATCATGACTTGTGTACCTCTCTCTTTTTTGCTTCCTATGTTTTCCTTGAGGTTAGTCAACATTCAAACAAATGCTAACAATCCCTCCCTTTCAAACAAACGTATAACAAGAATCCATATAAGCTGTAGTAATTTGAATCTTACGGTTATTGTAATTGTGATCATGGCCATTTGTATTGTGCGTGAACAAAATGAAATAGATTTAGCTTGCAACCTCCTATTTTGTGCATAATTGCTTATAAGGTGATCAGTTGAGCTACTGAGGAAGACCTTAATTCCTTCTTTTTTCAAATATATATCTAACAATACATGCTGTCTACTTTATTTGGATTCTACAATAATACCCATCATTGAATTTCCTACCCTAACTTTCTAATTTGTAACTTATGTCTCTAGTGTTTGAACAGTTTTCTAGGATCAAGTTTGCACATTCCCTTATCATAGTCAAGAAGGAGAGCTGAATTGAATTATTTTATGGTGTGCCTCTTTTACCTTTTATCGAATGAGTTTTTGTTTGTGTTCTCCCAAATTTTCTTTTCGTGAACTCCAATTTTTAAATTACCCACAACAAATATTCTTTGGCATTAATATGAATGTATAGTTAATTTGAGCATCCAAACCCAGAGGAATACATTTTTGCAACGCATGTACACACACAAGCTGACAAGGAAAGTAAAAGTATGGACATTAATTCACTTGAATCTGAATCCAGAAAGTCAATTTCCAGTGAATATCCAGCAGAATCCATTTTTCATTAGAGTTTGAATGTAGGTGGATTCATTGAAAGCATAAAAGTATGATCCTTGTCGTCTATCTCTGAGCCAGGAGGCCTGGGTTCAAGTCATACCTGCTCCAGAGGTGTGTAGTAATGTTTCAAAAAAAGTTGATGAGAAAATATGTACGATTCTTCTTGCATGGGAATATATAATTCACTTTTCAGGTGAATGACAGGATTCTTCCTGGAAATCAAGTTTTAGAACATAGAACATAGAACGTAGAATAGTACAGCACAGTACAGGCCCTTCGGCCCACGATGTTGTGCCGAACTTTTATCCTAAACCTAAGGTCTATCTAACCTCCACCCCTACCTTATACTATCACCCATATGACTATCTAATTGTTGCTTAAATGCCCCTAATGAGGCCGACTCCATTGCCCTCTCCGGCAATGTATTCCACGCATCTATCACTCTCTGAGTAAAGAACCTACCTCTGACGTCTCCCCTATATCTACCTCCACTCACTTTAAAACTATGCCCCCTCGTAGTAGCTACCTCCACCTAGGAAAAAGTCTCTGGCTGTCCATTCTATCTATACCTCTGATCATTTTGTACACCTCTATCAAGTCACCTCTCATCCTTCGTCGTTCTAAAGAGAAAAGCCCTAGCTGTCTCAACCTTTCCTCGTAAGACCTCCCTCCATTCCAGGCAACATCCTGCTAAATCTACTCTGCACCTTTTCCAATACTTCCATATCTTTCCTGTAACGAAGTGACCAGAACTGGACACATTACTCCAGATGTGGCTGAACCAGGCTTTTGTATAGCTGGAGCATAACTTCACGGCTCTTGAACTCAATCCCTCTATTAATGAAAGCCAACACACCATATGCCTTCTTCACAACGCTATCCACCTGGGTGGCAGCTCTCAGGGAACTGTGGACATGAACTCCAACGTCCCTCTGCTCCTCCACACTGCCAAGAATCTTTCCCTTAACCCTGTATTCTGCTTTCACGTTTGTCCTTCCAAAATGAATCATCTCACACTTTTCAGGGTTAAACTCCATCTGCCACTTCTCAGCCCAGCTCTGCATCCTATCAATGTCCCTTTGTAACCTAGAACAGCCCTCCGCACTATCCACAATTCAACCTTCTTCATATCATCCGTGAACTTACTAATCCACCGTTCCACTCCTACATCCAAATTATTTACAAAAATCACAAATAGAAGAGGACCCAGAACAGATCCTTGTGGTACACCACTCGTAACTGGGCACCATGTTGAATATTTTCCGTCCACTGCCACCCTTTGTCTTCTAAGGGTCAGCCAATTCTGAATCCAATCTGCCACATTTCCCCCTATCCCATGCCTCCTTACCTTCTGCATGAGCCTACCATGGGGAACCTTATCAAACCCCTTACTTAAATCCATGTATACCACATCCACTGCTCTACCTTCATCCACGTATTTGGTCGCCTCTTCAAAGAATTCAATAAGGATTGTGAAGCATGATTTACCCCTTACAAATCCATGAAGACTATCACAAATCAAACTGTGCGTATCCAAGTGATCATAAATCCTATCTCTCAGAGCCCTTTCCAATAATTTGCCCACCACTGATGTAAGACTAACTGGCCTGTAATTTCCAGGGTTATCCCTATTCCCTTTTTTGAACAAGGGAATGACATTTGCTACTCTCCAATCTTCTGGCACTATACCCGTGGACAGTGAGGACAAAAAGATCATTGCCAAAGGCCCTGCGATCTCTTCCCTCGCTTCCCATAGAATCCTTGGATAAATCTCATCAGGCCCGGGGGACTTATCTATCTTCAAGTTCTTCAAAATTCCTAGTACATCTTCTTTACTAACAACGACCTCCTCTAGCCTACCAGCCTGTTTCACACTGTCCTCCTCTACAACTAGGTCCCTCTGAGTTGTGAATACTGAAGAAAAGAATTCATTAAGGACCTCTCCTATCACTTTAGGCTCCGTGCACAAATTCCCTTTATAATGCTTGATCGGCCCTACCCTTTCTCTGGTCATTCTTTTATTCCTCACATATGTGTAAAAAGCTTTGGAGTTTTCCTTGATCCTATCTGCCAAGGTTTTCTCATGTCCCCTTATAGCTCTCCTAAGCCCTTTCTTCAGCTCCTACGTGGCTAACTTGTATCCCTCTAGAGCTTTTTCTGATCCTTGTTTACTAAACCTTATATAAGCATCCTTCTTCTTCTTAACCAGTCGTTCGACCTCTCTTGAGAACCAAAGCTCCCTCACTCGACCGCCTGCCTGCTAGGGACAAACATATCGAGCACACACAGTATGCATTCCTTAAACAATCTCCACATTTCAGTCATGCTCTTCCCTGACAGCATCTGTTCCCATTTTATGTTACCCAGTTCTTGCCTAACAGAATTATAATTACCCTTCCCCCAATTATAAACCTTACCTTTTGAGAAGAGTTGAGACAAGGTAAAGGCTTTAGCTGAGCTGGAACTACTTGTTGTCTGTTCAAATGTAGACCAGTAGACTGAGAAAAGGAAGTCAAAGGTGTACAATTCAAGCTATTTAAATGCCAAAAGTTTCAGTCATGTGACAGTCTTCCTGCATGGGGCAATTCAATTAAATGTGGTGGTGTCAATGTCTCTCATTGGAGAGAATAACTTTGGGCCTTTTCGCACCACTTCACCGATAATATGTTTCAATGGTATTCTTTGTTCAGAATTAGTTCGAGTAGAAACAATGGACTGATCCTTATTTTATTTGGCTGAGTGCTGGTTTTAAGATTTCATGGAAGGTTTCTCTCCACAAAGCAAATTCTCTTCTTGCATATTACTAAACTTGCATCAGTAATGACCTATCCCACTCAAATGGCAGTCCTCTTATCTGATTCTGGCCCCATTCTATTGCTCAACATGCTCACGCATAACTTACCACTTCCAGGATATCCCCAGGATATCCCAGAATGGGCCAGCATCCATGGCGCTGGCATCATCTTTAAGAGGATGTTGTGCACCTAGAAGAGCACTGTTAGTCTGGAGCTCCCTGCACAATTCTTGGTATTTGGCCAGGACATGCCAAAGATCAAAAGAAGTTCTATAAATTCACTTTAAGGAACAACTTGCTGCACCTTTTAACTGAGTCCCAGGCATCGAGGTGGGATTCTCACTAGGGCAGCAGCCAATCGCCTGTTATGGGGATCATTGCTTCGTACCAACCTGACTAATTGCATATTTTGCCTCATTAATGTACAGCTTTCCATCTCACCAAGGTTGGCTTTCTGAATGTCATCTCAAATTGTGTATGTACACACTTCCCCGCAATCAGAAAACATCCTTCCTCATGCTCAGTAATTGATATCCTAGCCCATCTCACCCAGATAGAATGTATCTGTATTGCTGCCTGGCAGTGTAAGAGTGGATGATATAAGAGTACCGTGAGCTGCTTGATTGAGCTGGGTTTTTGACATACCACCTTTTCTTTGGTCACATTGAGCTGCAGACCAATAACAGTAAAATAGACTCTGAAAAACAGTTTCCACGATCTGATGAATTGTGTACATTGCTGCCAAATATTTGGAAGGGAATGATGAAGTGAATATGAAGGTAATGAAAGGCAAAGAATGAAACTAGCCTTGAGGTTGGCTCAACTCACTGTCATCACTTCCTCATAAATAATCAAGCAAGCTTCTGCGCTAAATCTCCTTCTGTCAACAGGGATACTTTTCCTCGTCACACCTAATGGAATACGCCTATGTATCGCAGAGAAGTAAAGGCGGAAGGGACCTCTTTGATCTCTACCACCACATAGACTGTCAGGGAGTTTTCAAAATGGACACACTTGGCCTTGTCTCTGTGATACGAACAGGCCTTGTATTCTTGAGGAGATGAGAATTTTCTTTCCTCTCTCTCTCCACCCATTGAGTATCTAGATACAATGTTGTTCAATAATGTTCAAAACAAGTTGTGTGCCATTAAAAGTGTGATACTGATCATGCAAGATTAATACATTAAATGATTAAAAAACTCAGTGTCAACAAACTTAATACTAAATGGATTCATAAACAAATTACAAGAAGAAAAAGCAAGTTTATTCGACTCCTTTTACTTCTGAAGAAGGGTCTAGGCCCGAAACATCAGCTTTCCTGCTCCTCTGATGCTGCTTGGCCTGCTGTGTTCATCCAGCTCTAGACCTTGTTATCTCTTTTATCCAACTCCCGCATGGATAAAGGAAAAACCCTCTCAGCGATGAATTAAAGAAAATGCAGAACATGTCCAGAAATGATCATAAGAGCAAAGATATCTGCAAAAATAAGTGGCAGCTAAGATTAATCATTGCAATAAGACATTATTTCAGTGTCACAATAGTAAGACAGCAATCAAATAAGAAAAAACCATAAAAGATGCAAACAGAGTCGAAACTGTGAATGGACAAAAACAGTAAGTATCCTAAATAATTACCTATTTTAAATGTTCTCGGGAGAAGACATGAACAATAAATAATTCTGCAAAGCAATCCATCCCCAACATAGTCAATGATTTCACTATAATGAGATGTAAATTCCTAGCCAAACTGCACAAGATCTATACAAATCAATCCCCAAAGATAGTTGTAGTTATCCCAGAGTGCTCGGTGAGATGAGGAAGGAGACATTTGATGTTGTAGCTTCCTATTCATTTTCTCATTCATTCATTTGCAAGTTTCTTATCCATTCCTTGGATTTATCTGGAATTTCTCAAACTTTGCATTTGATAATAGCCTGATTCTTTGTATCATGAGGCTATGAAGAAAATTTGGAGAATTTTAACTTTTCAACAAACAATCACAGTGAATGAGATGTAACATAATCAATTAACATATGTTTGCTTAGCGTGTGGAAAAAAAAACGAAATCAGAAAATTATTTAGAATGAACTTCAGAGTAGAATTTGGGATATTAATTGAAATTAGTCACAGGTAATTTTAGGATTGATAACAAAGATTTTTCACACAATAATTATTAACATGTTGAATAAAATTCCAGGGAGAGCACTGGTCCTTACGAAGCCCAAACTGAACATTAGTGATAGCAAGTTGATAACTCTGTCAATTACACATCCATCACTTCGCTAATGAGTGAGAGGAGGGTGATGGGGCAAAAATTGGTCAAATGTTGTCAATACACCACCATATAAAGCATAACCTGGTTTGAAAATCAGCCTTCATTTTGTAATGACTGATGAAATAAACCATCAATCATGCACAGATGTGTTTTGCAGCTGCTTTCTCAGTGTCTGGCAACCTTGAATGTGGCTTGTATATAGGCAGTGATTAGAAGGCATGGATCTGTGCACAGGCCAGAAAAAGACATAGGAAGAATAACCTATACCTGTTCCAGATGTCATTAAAATCCTGTGTAAATAAATGGTAAAGCAATTGGGCATGCTAATACTATTACAATAGGATGGTTCTATTTAGACTGACAGTGGGAAGCTTCTCTCTGCTTTGTCCTGCTAAATTGCATTGTTTCAACTAGTTAACCATCGGCATTAACTCAGCCCAGTTGCAGCTCCATAAATCTGTGCCTTACATCTCTAGACATTGGTGAGTGGGATTTGTTGTTCCTGTTATGATCCCAGCTGAAATTATTACTGGACAAGTCAGATGCCAGGCTGAAAATGGCTTGATTGATTATATTTTATTTTGCTTTGTTTTGGAAACTGAAACACAAATATGCAATTCTACAGATTCGGTTTAACAATAAACTGAAGTTTATTATGAAAATAAATTAAGGTAAAATAGAATACCCCAAAGTATTTACAGATAACATGCACTTAAAGATTTTGAAATATATGGTAAAAATCCAATCCCATTAATTTCAACAGCAGCCCATTACTGTACTCAAATGCCTGAGAGAATTTTCTTCTCTAATTCACATAAAATTAATTTAGCTGTGGCTTCTACTCCCTAATGTGAGAATCTGATAGCTTATTCCTTAATTCATTGCATTACAGAGCTTGGACTTTCTCAGCTTCATGTAATCCCTTCAGGTCTTAACCAAATACTTCTGGCTGGAAATTTTAAATTAATTTTTTTACACTGAGGTAATATCATTCCACTTTTTAAGAGAGTGAAAGAGAAAATCTTGGGAATTATAGACCAGTTGGTCTAATACTATGTGATGGGAAAATTGTGGAAGTCTATAATCAAGAGTGAGGTAACTGAACACCTTGAAAATTTTCAGTTAATCAGTGAGAGCCAGCATGGAATCATGAGAAGTAGGTCATGCCTGACAAACTTCATTGAATTTTTTGTAGATGTGATGAAGGTAGTGGACAGGTAAATATCTATAGATGTTGTTTATATGGACTTCCAGAAGGCATTTGATAATTTCCCATATAAGAGACTGTTAAATAAGGTTGAGGTCCATGGAATTCAGGGCAAATTACTGACACGGCTGGGAAATTGGTTGAAAGGCAAGTAACAGAAGTAGAGATAAGTCATATACCCAAGTTAGGCAGCATTGTAAACAGTGTGGATGATAGTCTATCTGAGGAAGGCCACTCAACCTGAAACATTAACTCTGATTTCTCTCCACAGAGGCTGCCAAACTTGCTGAGCTTTTCCAGCAATTTCTATTTTTGTCTCCAATTTGCAGCATCCACAGTCCTTTTGTGTTTTTTTTTGATAGTCTGCCAATATCCCTTTGTAATTTTATACTGAGTGAATGGGCAAGACTGTGGCAGTTGGAGTTCAACGTAAGCAAGGGTGATGTTATCCATTTTGAACTGAAAAAGGACAGATCAGGGTATTTTCCAGATAATATGAAGTCTAAACAGACTTGATTAGAAAGGACATCAAGGATTATGTGAGAAGGCAAGACAATGGGGTTGAGAAACACATCAGGCGCGATCAAATGGAGGAGCAGATCCGAAGGGCCAAATGGCCTAATTCTGCTCCTATGTCTTAAGGTCTCATGGATCTTAGAGATCTTAGAGATTCAGGTCGAATGTCGGAAAAACCCATCTAGTCCACTAAAGTCTTTTTAGGGAGGGAAACTGCCATCCTTACCTGGTCTGGCCTACATATGACTCCAGACCCACAGCAATGTGGATCACTCTTAACTGCCCTCTGGGCAATTAGAGATGGGCAATAAATGATGGCCTAGCTGGTGATGCCCTTATCCTGTGAATGAATAAAAAAAATGAATAAAACAGGTGCATAGATCTTTAAAAAGCCACAAGCAAATGATCAAGAAAGCTAATGGAATGCTGCCCTTCCTATTCAGAGGACTAGAGTATTAGGATGCAGAGGTTATGCTGCAGTTTTATGAAATCCTAGTTAAAACCCAGGTCGAGTACCGCGACCAGATCTGGGTACCACACCTTAGGAAGGACATATTAGCCTTGGAGAGGATAAAATGTAGGCTTACAAGAATGATTTCTGGATTTCAGGTGTTAGGTTATGGGCAGAGATAGTATAGAGTTGACCTGCTTTCTAAAAGACAGGGAGATCTGATTGAAGTCATCAAGATATTAACAGAAAAAGACAGGTTAGATGGAGATAAATTGTTTCCACTGGTTGGGGGTTCTAAACTGAAGGGGCATTGTTGAAAAAGTAGGGCCAGACCATTCAGGAGAGAAGTTAGCAAGCACTTCTACACACAAAGGGTAATAGATTTTTGGGACTCTCCTGCCAATGGCAATGGGTGCTAGATCAGTTTTTAATTTTAAATCTGAAATAGAAAAATTTTTGTTAAGCAAAGCTATTAAGGGATATGGGCCAAAGGCAGATAAATGGAGTTAGGCCACAGATCAGCTAAGATCTTGTTGAATAGTGGAATAGGCTCGAGGGGTTAAATGGCCTACGTCTGTTCCTATGCTCCGATGTAACCTCTTTCTTAACAGCCACACATACAGCTTCAGACAAAACTTCTGCAAACCTGCTCATACTGAAACTAAAATGCTCCTTTCCAAGCCATGAGTATTTCCATTAATCCCCCCAAAAAGCTATTCCAGAATGTTCAACCTGTAATCCTATGTACTATATTGTTTACATTGTTTAGTCATAAACTCTCCCAATGTAAATAAGACCCCATTACTCTTCAGGAAGTTTCTCTGTCACACTGTGTTTTAAAAGAAATTACCATGGCTACAGAAATGCTTAAAAGCTAATCATTAAACCCTTTCAGACACATTGAAAACCCATAGGCCACAAATTCAAAAGTCTAAAATAAATGCTATTACCATTTCACACATTATGAATGTGAACATTTGGTATTTTACAAACAAAAATTCCACAGATGTCAAGCTTAAACATAACATTGTGTTTACTTCTGACTCAGAAACCCAGCTAAGCAGAATCAAAGAGTTTGGAAGAAGTTGGGGGGGAGCATTTTCAAAATGGCAAACTCTGACTAGTGGTGACACATAGGCATTACAACATATATTAAAGACTTGGATGAGGAAAGTGAATGTACTGTAGTCAAGTTTCTAGACAACACAAGAATGAGTGGCAAGGCAAATGATGAGAATGACACAAAGATGGATAGAGACATGTTAAGGGAGTAGGCAAAAACTTGGCAGCTGGAATGTCATGTGGGGAACTATGAGGTGATACGCTTTATCAGGAAGGGTAGAGGAGCAGACGTTCTGACAAAGGCTTACTGGAATCAAAACATTGGCTCTCTTTTTCTCTCCATGCATGCTGACAGACCTGCACAGCCTCTCCAGGACTTTCTGTTTTTGTTTCAGATCTCAGCACCTGCAGTTCTTTGTTTTGCTTTGAGTGAATTGGGCCTGTACTGATTGGAATAAAGAAGAATGAGAGGTGATCATATTGAAACACACCAGATTCTCATGGTTCTTGACAGGGTCAATGCGAAAGGTTGTTTCCTTTGTGTGAGAGTCTAAGACCAGGAAGCATAATCTCAGAATAAAGGATCACACATTTAAGACAGAGATGAAGAGATTTTCCTTCTCTCAGAGGGTAGAGAATCTTTGGAATTCTTTGCCGCAGAGTGCTGTTGAGGCTGGGTCATTAAGTATATTAGATAGACAGATTGTTAATCAGTAAGAGAATCAATGGTTATGGCTAAAAGGCAGGAAAGTGGAGTTGAGGATTATCAGATCTGCCATGATTGTATTGAATGGCAGAGCAGATCTGATGAATTGAATGACCTACTTCCGGTCCCACATCTTATGGTCTTATTATGGTCTTAAAACTAAACAGCTTTAAATTCTAAATGAGTTTGCTGAGTTTTGCCAGCTATTTTTATTGGGTTAACTGGCTGAAGAAACAAATGGAGAAGGGGTGGTGATAGATATTTACATTTTGCATGTCGGCTGATAGGGAGATAGTTTCAATGTTAGCTCTCCACTGGCAATGGCAGATAAAATAAACCATGTGTCTTACAGAAAAGAGTTTCTCAGCTGCCTTGTTCTAACTTTATACTGTATCTAGGAGAGTGGTAATTTTAACCTCAAAGAACAAGGCAGGTCATGCAAAGAGAAACAGCTTATGGGGCATGGAAACAAACATTACCAAGTTCCGGCTCACAGCTTTGCATACACAAGTGTCTCATGTGAGTACAAGAGCAAGACAGACAAAGAGAAAAAAAAACAATCTGGCTGGCCAAAAAAGTTATAAATGCTCAGCACAATGCCTGAGCTCAGAGAGTACTGATATAAATTACACACACACTTTTTCTTTATTGAGGCTTGTATGGAATGAACTCAAGGTTATGACTGTCAAACAAACAATAATTCTTCACAAACCAAGCAGAGTTGTTAACCCTCTATTTAAAGAAAACAACAGTCTCATAGATTCATGTAATTCCCATCTCAAATATTAAGCAATGATAGTTTTTTTTCTTAGTTTCAAATTATCTTAGCACTCATATAAGATTTTTTTAAATTGTCTTGCAAACTAAATTATGTGAGGCCCAGACGTATCAGTGTGTAATGGTGCTACCCAGAAGAAGTCATCCAGACTTTAAATTCTGCAGTTCAATTCCCATCCTGTGCTGTGTTACCTCATCTGAGTTGAAACAATAGCTGGGACATGAATAATCTCAGTGCCCCTGAGCTAAGGTAGGGTTTCCCATCCTAACTACTAGCAAGTGTCTTTATGTCAATTTTGGATGAAGCTAGTATTGTGCTTTGTTACAATGTCTTCCACTGTTGGGCGGACTGCCAATATTCATTTCAATGTTCATACATGAGGTATGACCACTTGGAAGAGGTGCTTAAGAGATGCCAATGCTTTTGGAATTCTACTCCAGCAGGAGATTGAGCACTTGGCATCTAAAAGAATGGAAAGGAGAAGAAACACGTGGCAAATTTCAAACTAATTATATTGGGCAGAGATCAACTCATGGTGGTTTGTATACATTTTTTTATTCAAGCCTGTAAAATGAATGGATTTCTACAGTGCTCTGTAGCTGCCACAGTGCATTGGTGGTAGGGAGAATGAAGTTGGTGGACGAAGTGTTGATCAAGTGGACTGCTTTGTCCTGGATGGTGTCAAATTTCTTGGGTGTTGTTGGAGCTACAGTCATCCAGGCAAGTGGGAGTATTCCATCACACTCTTGACTTGTGCTTTATACATGGTAGAACATACCTTGAGTGGCCAGATATTGAGTTACTTGCTGCGGCATTCCTAGTGTCCAACCTACTCTTGTAGCCAAAGTATTTGTATGACTGGTCCAGGTAAATTTCTGGTCAATAGTAACACCCTAGATGTAATTATATTTAATAATAACAGGAGTAGATTGGATTTTGTCCTGTTAGGGTTGGGCATTGCCTTACAATGTGTAACATGAACATTGCTTGTCACTTGTCAGCTCAACCTTGATTATTCTCATCATACTGCATATGGACATAAAATGCTACAGTAACTAAGAAGCTGGCAATAGTGGTGACCTAGCAGATTAATTTCTATGCAAAGAAATGTGAGGTAATGCGTTTTGGTAGAAGCAACATGGAGAGACAATACAGGCTCAATCGTACAACTATGAGGGGAGTATAGGAGCACAGGGACTCTGCGGTTCAAGTACATAATTTTCTGAGGGTGGCCAGGCAAGTTGAAACAGTTATTAAGAAAGCTAGTAGTGTCCTTGAGTTTATAAATAGAGGCATTGATTATAAAAGCAGAGATGTAATGTTACACTTCTACAAATCATTGATCAGAACACATTTGGTGTATTGTGTTCAGTTCTGGGCACCTTATTTAAGGAATTGTGTTGGAGCCCTGGTAAGATTTACTAGAATAATACCAAGAATGTGGGATTTTAGATATAAGGAAAGATTAGAGAATTTGGTCTTATTCTCCTTGGAGCAGAGAAGATTAAGAGGTGACCTTATTGAGGTATTCAAAATTATGAACAATTTTGACAGAATAAAGAAGGAGATTCTGTTTCCATTAATCGGTATCAGTTATCGGGGTCACAATTTCAAGATTGTCAGCAAGAGAGTTCGGAGTGAGATGAGGAGAAACTTCCTTACTCAGAGATGTGTTAGCTTTTGGAATGCATCGCCTATGAGCATGGTGGAGGTGGATTGCACAGGAGGTTTCAAAAGAGAGCTGGATATATATTAGAAAATGAGAATTATGAGGGCTACGATGAGAGAGGCTGGAGAGTGGGTCTAGCTGGGACCCTCTTTTGGGAGCTCGTACAAACACAATGCATTGAATGGGCTCCCTCTGTACTGCAAAATTCTAGGAATCTATGAACATGGTGCAATCATCAGCAGATATCCCCACTTCTGACCTTATGCTTGAGCCAAGGTCACTGTTGAAGCAGGTAAAAGTAGTTGAAAGTGCATACGCCTCCTGAGAAAATGCCGCACGTAAAATGAGTTAAGCTGCTTCTGACCGTGCAGTTTGACAGATGAATGTTGGTCAGAACGGCTAGGAGCTACCTATTCTTTTAGTAGTATCTCGGGGTCTATAATAACCACCCGAACCACCCAAACAGGTCCAGGATTTAGAAGTTACCTGAAGGACTGTACTCGAGCAGTGCAACATTTCCAACAATACCGTAATGAAAACCAAGTCTTGCATTGATCAATAATTTTAAACATAGGCAGTTAAGTTAATCAAGCTGGATTCCCTGCAAATCTGACTTTATTTGAAGAGAGTCTTTTCAACTGCAGGATCTGAAACATTTCCAATGGTGTACACAATTACACCATCATTTAGATGGTTCGTGGGCCGAAAGAGAAAAAAAAACACACACATAGATTGAACGTAGCCATTAGCAGAGCGTTGGCTGGACCACTTTTCGTAAGGAAAAGCTTGCTCCCAGCAAATAAGCGAATTTTAAAAAAATGAATGGCTTAACACGATTGGAATGGAGCCAGGTTGCCACGGCTCCCCGGGTTTGGCGTAGCGCTTCCTAGCAACAGATCATCTCCTGGTTTCTCGGCGCTGGCAATGAGAAAGGGATTGGTCGAATACAGTTTCCATTCACCCCGGGGGAACGTGGCAGACCAGGGGCGGGGAACGAGAAAGACAGCAGCCTACCCAGGGCCGGGGCTACTGCATAGGTAGGCAGTGAGAGAGAGAAACAGGAGGGCCATTTCCACGCTCAAGTGCCTCTCTTTTTTTTGTTCCGGATGCTGTCTCTTTAGATATCTCCATGGAGATGGCGAGGACGCGCAGAGAGGAGCAAGGAGGCGGGGACGAGCTTGTTTCTTGTGTGTGTTGAGGACAGTAAAGGGTTCTGTAAAGTGACGTGTGCGGATCAGATGGGTTCTGTGGATGGACAAAGCAAGTCTGAGCTTGGTTAACATGTCACCTCCTTTGGCGCCTGGATGTTGCTCCTGTTTTGGACAGTCTCCATCACACACCAAACAAGGTAGGAAACTCGGTGCTGGCAGGGTTAGCCAGGGGACAATGCCTCTCTAAAGATACGAACGCACTTGGCTCCTGCACATTCCCCGAAACCGCTTTCGCCAACTTTCCCGATTAGTTTGTTCCACACCTATAAAACCCCATTGATTGCCAACAACCCCTGCTCCCGTTAGTCAGCCCATTGCTGTTTTCTCCCTGCTGCTGGTGCCCCGTAATGTTGTAGTTCCTGTCCATTTCATCAAGTGGTGATTTCGCATCTTAACGGCACGCTGTCAGCAACTGAGCTGAGCGCCGGGGCAAGTCCTCTTCAAACGTGAAACCGGAATCGGGCTAACTGCAGCATTGTGAATTCTTCCTGGTTCGCCCACTTGGGCTCGGAATCGCCACTGATGTGATTTCATGAACTATCTGCCACCGCTGGCTGTAAAATGGTGTACGGATTAACTCCTTGTTGGCCACAGATGCCGTCCCGCTCCCATCTTTGGTTCGATACGAGAGGCGCCACTTACATGTCTCTGTCTGTGCTCGTAATTTGTCCCTGACTGTCACTATAACCCCTGACATTCTCTCATTTTAATTTATGTAGAGTTCAGGCACAGCCAGAGAGACCTGTTGATGGCCGGATTCGTCTGTTTCTAGTTGCAAATACTGTGTAATATTTAATGCCTCTTGCCTGACTTTTTGATTCTGTGAATGGGAAAACAAAAGGACTGGAAGAGGTTACAGATTCAAGGGGAGTTTCATTTATATCCTCCACACAATTCTCAGACATGTCTCTTTGAGACAGAAGGGGGAATTCAATGCAGTAAGTTCGCAGTAGTGTGACTTGCCATGTAGTGGTAGCTGACAAGCTTTCTTTTTAATAATGTGAAGACATTATGAACCTCTCTTCACACTGCACCCCATTCACGTTGAGGGCGAGTGGCGCGTACACAGATAGTTCACGTTGCACTGAGCTATTAACTTTTGTCCCGGGCCCTGGAGGTTACTGTCGCCGGCTTCATTGGCCTCTGCTTTTGCTCAGCAGCTGATCGGGAACAAGGCCATGTGGAAACAAACGTGGACATGGGAAGCTGAGGCGACATTGCCTTGGCAAAAATCTAAAACACCAAGCATCACTGTGCCCCCACCCCCGTATTGTTTCCACATCCAGCTCCCTCACGCAATGCCCGGCCACTGGGCGAAATCTTTGCAAACATACTACTAGCGAATGGGAGCGGAGACATGTAGAAATGCGGATTTGTGATCAAAAAGAATCGTGCAGGGACCCAAGCCCAATGAAACATGTGATTATCTGTTGTAAGAGAGACATCCATCAGAAAGGGTCACATTTTTAATTGAATAAAACTTGCAGCAAATAGACGAGTTCGCCACGAGATGTTTTCTGTAAGAATAACACCCAACCAGATAAATATATTTTCCTCCCTTGGGAAAAGGAAGTTGTTGATGAATTGGGACGATTGGGAAGAATAAATTTAGCTGAGTAAAAAAAAACTTTACTCTCTTATCCATTCTATTATTTCACTTTAAATAACTTGTATATAAGTAGCATTTTTATCACCTCACACATCCCGAAGTGTGTTGAAACCATTGGTATTTTTGAAGCGTAGTTGTTGTTGTAAGGCCCCACAAACGATGAGCTCAGTTCAGTGATGTTAATATTAACGAGGCTGCTGGGGAGAATTCTCCTCTTCTTTGAGTATAGGCATGGGATTATTTAACAGACAGGCCAAACATTCAATGTTATCTGAAACGTTGCACTTCCAACAGTGCAACACTCCCTTGGTGCTGCATTGAAGATTGGATCATGTACTCAAGCAAATACAAAAAAAAGGAATCATTAGCAGCTCATGTAGATTCTGTGGAGCGAAAAGCAAAAGCAGAGTTGATGGCCCATTGGAAATGAACTGGGAGATGGGGAGATCACATAGAGTCAGGTAGTTATGATGTTGGGACATTTTTCTGCCTAGTTTCTTATTCTAAGGAGGTTGCCAGATGATGACCACAATTAAAGGCCTTATTTGGGGTTATTTTATGGTGTTGTTGGCGTTTTGCTCATGTTAAGGGAGGTCACTGGTGAAATAGAGGTGTCATTCTTTTGTAGGGTGGGTGGGGAATTGCTTGGCTTTCAGCTCTAGGTGAGGGTTGTTGGTGCGGTAGGTAGCCCAATGACTTCCATGGCGGGGTTTCCCATATGTGTCTTGCATAGCCCCTGAAATTCTAATTTTGCTTTCCTGTTTGCAAGATTTCCCTCACATGTTAGCAATGAGTGTCTTTTCCAGAGCACTGCTGAGGTTTTCAACGCAGAAGGAAAAACCAGTAAAACTTGCAAATGACAAATACTGGTGTGTCTAACCTTATATACTTCAAAACGGAGATCCAGTTTGCTAGTGTATTTATTTCCAACTATTACTTTTTGATTTTTTTTTTGCTCTGGGAAGCTGCTAGCCAACAATTATTATGCTTTTATTGTAATATTAACTGAAGGAACATGTTGGCTCGGTAAATATCTCATTCATCTTCAAATAATGCTTTAGGAATCTGACGTGTAACATGTAATGTGTAACATAGCGTCAGAAGTTGATTCAAGCAGGTGGGTATAATGACTGACAGAAAAGAGGCTATTTGGTTGGTAGTATAGACAATACATTTGACATTCCCAATTGGATCGTGGGTCTATAGGCAGCCACTTGGAAGACCACCTGTGGTAACATTGCTGAGGTGACCTCATTGTGAGCTGTTAGTGCCCCACTTATTATATCCCCATGACCTAAAATTCAGGGTCATGTTTCAGGTCAATGATCTGCTCATTCTGTTAACTCTGTCACTCCCCACTGGTGGCACAAGACCTGCTCAGTATTTCTAGCATTTTCTGGTGGTATTTTGATTTCCAACAATCACACACACACACACAGAGCTGCATGCGTCCTACCTTTGAGTCCAGGCTGGCAACCTTGGTGTTGATGATTACACCAGCCAAAAGGATGAAGGTATCCACTTTCTCTTTGTTTCTTCTCTGACTGCAGTAAGCAATTTCACATGTTGAAAATGGCTTCAAGTTCACCACAGGCCTGGAAAGCAGAAAGCTTATTCTGACAATACAGTAAATTGTGGAAGAATGTTTTTGAATCTCAAATCAACTGCACAAGGTCTGTCCCCAAGTTTAATACTGGGTGCAAGTAGGTAAGAAAGACATGGCAGCCAAGATAATTCAGATTATAAAACAAATACTTTTAGTGAAACAGAATGCAAATGTGCTATGTCATTGCAGACCTGATGTGTAAAGATTATAAATAGAGTTTCAAAGGAGAGCCAATGATCTCAAAACCAGATGTGATGTGCTTTTCTATCAATCACATGATCAATAATGTCCGTTTGCCTGCATCAACTTCTGATGAAACATTGTATTTCAGATCCTCTGGCATAATTTGAAAGGGAATAAGATGCCTTCTTAGCTGACATTTTCCTTCAAATAGGGTAGAACAAATCAGCAGAATAACTCTTTTGGGCATTTGCTATCCGTAACATTGGCTGCCACAATAGCCCTTACGTGAGAACGATTATTGTATTTTAAGGTAATTGTTTCTGAAATGCATTTCTGAGCTACAAAACATGCTAGAGGAGGGCAAGCTGGCTTCTTTTTTTATATCATAAGATACCAATACTTACAAACTGTATAAAAGTGATAAAGGTATCCATAACAATTTTGTTTCTAACTTTTACATTTATTTTTAGTTTTAAAAATTGCTGTCTGCAACATTCATGTATTCCACTTCAACATAGCTGCTTGTACCTCTATCTAGTACATACATTTGCACACTGTGGAGTTCATTTAGAAAATGTTTGCCTGCTGTATTCTTCCTATAACAAGCAGATTTGCATTCTGTGTAGATTCCCTTCAGCTCAGGTATTTACTTGTTGCTCTGGGTTCTGTTAAAACACACATTAGTATGCTGAGTACAGTTTGTTACATGCATTAGAATGCTCCTTGGCAATATTTAAAGTGCATACATTTTTATGCTGTATACTTAAAACAAACATTTGTGTACAGCGTAGAGTATAATTAGCAAATATATATTTGTACATCGTGTAGAATTCCTTTAGAATACCCAAAATGATGCCATGTAGTGAGGGATTGCTATCATGCATCCAAAATGGGCCGAAATTGGGTGAGTTGTCAGCAGTGCCTGTGCTACAATTAGGAAACTTGAAGCAACTTTAGGGTATGGCATTTTTGACTTCAATTGAAAATGTGTAGGTTCCAAATGGGTGCTTCACTGCAGCTCACCAGTTTTGAAAGAGGAGGAATCTTGTAACTTTGAGATGACGCTGGGCAACAGGCCAATTTAGAAGGACCAGCAAAAGCAGTCTGTCAATGGGCCAGATAATTTTTGTGCAGCCAAATCTTACCTTTCCTGAGCAGGCAGTTGCGATATTTTTAAGTTCAGCAGAACTACTTAAACTGATACATTGGAGCTGGTTCCTCGGTTAGGAGTTCTTAGTAAAGACCAACAGTTATACAGAGCACTTGTTAGGAAAGTCATAGAGTCACAGAGTCATGCAGCACGGAAACAGACTCTTCGGTCCAACCAGTCCATGCCAGCCAAGTTTCCCAAACTAAACGAGTCACGCTTTGGTTCATGTCCCTCTAAATCTTTCCTATTCATGTACCTATTCAAATGTCTTTTAAATGTTGTAACCGTACCTGAATCTACCACTCTCTTTGGCAGTTTATCCCACGTACGAACAACACTCTGTGTGTGTGAAAACGTTGCCCCTCAGGTCCCTTTTAAATCTTTCTCCTCTCACTCTAAAAATATGCCCTTTAGTTTTGCACTCCCCTACCCTAGCGAAAAGACGTTTTGCTGTTCACCTTATCTACACCCCTCATGAATTTTGAAACCTTTATAAGGTCACCCCCAACCTCCTATACTCCAGTGGAAAACACCTCAGCATATCCAGCCTCTTCTTATAACTCAAACTCTCCCATCCCGGTAACATCCTTGTAAATCTTTTCTGAATCCTCTCCAATTTAATAATAGTACACAGTACTCCAAAAGTGGCCTCACAAACATTCCGTACAACCTAGGATCCTGAATTTCCACCTGTTCAATAAAATGGAGGGAAAATCAATGTCTGTGGAACCATGATTCTTGACCAGAGCATCATGTTTTTGATGGTGGTCATTAAGGGGGGAATGTTGGTGAAGACACCAGAGGAGAGTTCCCTACCCTTCTTTTGCACAAGGTTATAGAATCTTTTATAGTCTTTTAAGATGGGAAGGTGATTGCCTAGTGGTATCACCAATAGATTATTAATCCAGAGACCCAGGTAATATTCTGGAGGGATCAGGTTTGACTTCCATCATGTCAGGTAGAGGAATTCAAATTCAATAAAAAATCTGGAACTGAGAGTCTAATGATATCTATCTACAAAACCATTGTCGATTGTCAGAAATACATATCTGATTCACTAATTTCCTTTAAGGAAGGAAACTGCTGTCCTTATCTGGTCTAACTTAGATGTGACTTCAGACCCACAGTAATGTGACAGACCCTTAACTTCCTTTGGGCAATTAGGGATAGGCAATAAACGCTGGCCTAGCCAGCAATGATCACATTTCAAGAATGAATAAAGAAACGGCAGATTAGTACCCCGTTTAACATCTTACCCAAGAGATGGTACCTGTTGTGTCTCACCGTTAGTATGTCAGTATACCTTTAAGAGGCATGTTCGTCAGATCATCACTGTATTATAGTATATCAGCTGAGTATATAAAGGTCTCAGACTGCATGTCAACTTAGGAATTGAAGCAGGATGCGCTGATGGAAGTGTACTAACCTTTATAACTGAAAAGTTTAATATTATCTCAGCCATGGAAGTGCCTGGGAGGTAATATTACATACATATGTGAGCTGTTATAAACATTTGTTGGATCTTTCAATATCTTCGTACCCATGTGTACATCGTTTTTTGAGGAATAACAAGCATTAGGTACAAATATCCTGCTTGAGGCAAAATAAACATCACAGATAATGCAGGACACTAAAATGTTAACTTAGGTTGCATGCACAAATCCCACATTGAAGCTTGAATGTATGAGATTTTGACTCAAAAGTGAAGTTGCTTCCAACTGAGCCAAAGCTGTCACTTGATATCAAACTGGGAAATTGTGCAGAATCTTAAGCCCTCTCCTTTGAAATGTTTGATCATGGAGGCATTTAATCAGATGGGAGATTGGTGGGGTGAAACCTACTACATTGCTGCCTTATCTGATTAATTCCCTGATAGGGGTGCCTTTGGACAGTGGCAAAGCCTTAAAACTAATTGAGGCCCATAGGTGGGTGATTAATGCACACTTAAGGAGCCGTCTCAGTTGGGCTGGTATTAACCTAATGGCAGGTGGGCGCTGATATGTACACCGTAACTCCATTAGATGTAATAGGTGGAGTAGGCCTTTCAACTTATCATTTGTGCTCTGCCATTCCATGAAATCTTGGCTATTCTGACAATTCTCAACTTCACCGTCCTGCCTTTTCCCCACAACCCTGATTTCCTTACTGATTAAAAATTGATCATAGCCTTGCACATACTTAAAGACCTACTTCGACAGCTCTTAGCATTAAAGATTTTTACAGATGTATTAATGTCTGAAAGAAGAAATTCCTCCTCATCCCTATCTTTACTTTGAGATTATTACCCCTGGTCTTGGACTTTTTAAAAAAGGGAAGCAACTTGTCCACATTTACCCTGTTAAGTCCCTAAGAATTTCATAGGTTTCAATTAAGTTACTTCTAATTCTTCTAAACATCAATGAGTAGGCCTCATAAGAAGATCCCTCCATATCTGGGAAATACCTATTGAACCAGATCTGGACTGCCTGCTTGCCAATATATTTTTAATCAGATAAGAGGACCAAACCTGTTCACAGTATTCCAGGTATGGCATTACTAGTGCCTTGTTTAATTTTAGCAAGATCTCCATACTTTATACTCCAAGCCCATTGAAATAAAGGCTACCATTCCATTTGCCTTCCTATTACTCCTATGAACCTGTATGCTAACTTTTTGTGATTTATGCATTAGGACCTCCAAATCCCTCTGTGCTGTAGTTTTCTGCAGTCTTTCTCCTTTTAAGTACAAAATTAGCTCCTTTATGTCAAAGTGCATAATCTCATTATAGTACACCGGCTAAGCTTTGCCCACTCACTTAACCTGTCTGTATCCCTCTGTAGACCCTATGCCATCCTCAGTACTTGCCTTTCCACCGATTTTCTTTTGTCATCTACATACTTGAGGATATTACATTCATTTCCCTCATCCACATCATTATTATGTATTGCAAATAATTATGGCCCCAGAACTGATGCCTGTGGCAGTCCACTCGTTAAAGGTTGCCATCCTGAATAATGTCGTCTTTATTCCAACTCTTCATCTTCTACTAGTTAGCCAATCCTCTATCCCCAACATACTATCCCCAACACCATGATCTCTTATCTTATTAAGTTGCCTTACGTGTGGTCCCTTATTTGATATTTGAAGGAAGGCCTAATATATGAATCAACTGGTTCTCCTTTATGTCCTCAAATAATTCTAATACATTTATCAGACATTATTTCTGCTCCATGAAGACATGCTGACTTTGTTTGATTATATTACACTTTTCTAAATGCTCTACTATTACATCCTTTATGACAAACTCAAAAATTTTCCCAATGACAGATGTCAAGCTAACAGTCTTATTGTCACTGTTCTTTTTTAATCTCCCACCCTTTTAGAATAATGGTGTTGGCAGTTTACAAATCTCTGGCACTTTTCCAGAATCTAAGAAATCTTGGAAGATTACTACCAATACATCCATTAGCTCTGTAGCTACTTCCTTTATTATCATAAGATGCATCCCATCAGATCCAATGGGCTTTTTGGTCTTTAGCCGCATTACTTTCCTTTGAATTTTCTGTACTGATAAATATTGTATTTATTTCCTCCCACCTTATGCCCCATGAATAAGTATTTTTGGAATGCTTTTAATATCCTCTACTATGAAGACTGAGGCAAGATATTTACTCAACTTCTCTGGTATTTCCTGTTTCCGCCTTTATTATTTCCCAAGCCTCAACCCCTAAAGGAACTATGTTCACTTTGGTCCCTGTCATCTTTTTATATACTTAAAGAAGATATTGCTGTCCATTTTGATATTAATTGCGAGTTTACCCTCAGTTTATTTTCTTCCTCTTTATTTTCTTTTGGTCATCTTTTGTTGGCTTCTAAAACTTTCTCAGTCCTCTGGTTTACCATTAGTTTTCACCACAGTGTATGTTTTCTCCTTCAATTTGATAATGTCCTTAACTGCCATGATAAACCATAGCAGGTTTATCTCTTTCCGGGAATCCTTCATCCTCACTGAGATATATTGCTGTTGTGAGTCATGAACTATTTTCTTAAATGTCTGCTATTGTTCATAATCTGTATTTTCTGTTTAACTCCATTCCCAGTCCACTTCAGCAAACCCAACCCTTACTCTTTTGTATTTACCTTTATTTGAGTTTAGCATAATTGTTCCTGACCCAGGTTTCTCACTTGAAAACTAAATGCTAAATGCTATCATGTTTTCGTCACTGTTTCCTTGGGGATCTTTTACCCTGAGATTATCTATTAAATCTGCCTCATTGCACATGACCAGTTCCAAAATAACCCGATTTTGTTTCGAAGGTTGTTCTATAATATAATGTTCTAGGTTGTAGTAGTATTAGTCAGAGTTACCATAGCCCAAGAGGACCATAGGGCTGCTGTATCGTTAGAGAGATGGTGCTGAGTTTATCCTGAGGGAAACAACTCCTCAGGTGAGGGATGAAGTTGAGAAGGTTGGATCTCAAGGTGACCTCAGTCGTTTGGAAATTTAACCTACGGTGTTGGTATGAATATGAATGACAAACCAAATGTTCTAGGGCGTCTTCTGAAAATACTTAATGAACTTTTCTTCATGGCTGCCTCTGCCAATTTGATTTTCCCAATTATATGAAGATTAAAGTCACCCATGATTAGTGTGCTGCCCAAGTACTCATTTTCTCCTGATTTATTCTCTCCTCTTACAGATATCCTAACAGCTGCTATTAAGGGGATCTGTAGACTACTTCTATGAGTGCCTTCTTTCCCTTCTTCTTATCTAAGTTCCTTCTTAAGTAAGTAAAGATGGCAGGAGAGTAGGGTGGCTGAGCCCGGGGCTTGTCTGCTCCCATCGGCTTTCTTTCTCATTTTATTCTTCTTTTAATTTTGCCCTTTTTTCCCTTTCTTCTTCATTCTCTTTTCTTTTAAGCCTGGAGAGTGGCAGGTGAAGGAGGAGGCTTCTGATCGCAGTGACAGCAATGTCAGGACGAACCAGATACAGCTACACCCCAGCTTGGGGTTTCCCAGCGAGTGAGGAGCAGGAACAAAAACAAATTTGCTGGAAAAGCTCAGCAGATCTGTGGAGCATCTGTGAAGGAAAAAACAGAGTTAACGTTTCGGGTCCGGTGACCCTTCCTCAGAACAGAACAGAGTGAGGAGCAGGCTCTGGGTGATTCCCCTGGCCGTGACTCACAGGCTAGGCTGAGGGTCCAGGTTTGCAGCCAGGCCTGGGCACCCAAAGGAGGAGAAGTAGGCGGTCTCGGCCTGACATGGTGGCATCCCAGTGTGGAGGTCTCATCCCGGTATAGAGGTCTTCTTTGTCTTCGGCCTCCAGGAATTCCAGCGGGCTTGGCAGGCAGTCTTGTTCAGGAATGGCAGTCTCAGCTTGTCATGGTGGTCTTCTTCAGCAGAGGCTGCTGGCCCAGTATTCCCGGTGGCCCAGAGTGGCGGTCTTGTCCTGGCTACATCTTCAGGGTATTCCATCAGTGCTTAATTGGCTTTCCCCGAACCCAGGAGCTGTTAACTGATCTGTGATGAATCTCGTCTTAATTTTACTTATTTTTTATTATTATGTATGACTTCTGTCATTGATGTAGGTACCATGTTGGGGTGACTTATAAAACTTTTCACTGTATTTTTCATGTAAAAGTACATGTGAAAATAAATTTCTTTTCTATTCTATACTACACTATATTCTATTCTATTCTATTCTGTCTCCACCTCTAAGGAGCCTACATCTCCTGATCCAAGATCATTTCTTGCTATTGCACCTATTCCATACTGTACTAACCAGATTACCCCACCAGTCCTCCCTTCATCCCTGTCCTTTCTAAAATTCACATACTCATGAATATATTGTTTCTGGCTTTGATCTCCTTGTAAACATATCTCTGGAATGGCTATAGGATCATAACTATTAACCTCTATATGTGGTGTTAATTCATTTATTTGTTTCTGAATGCTACTTTACTTTTTTGCCATTTTGTTCCTCTATTTGCTGCTTCTTTTAACATTTGTGCACACTATTCCTTCCTGTCACACTGAGTATCATTACCTAAATAGCTATCCTGCGTTGCTGCCATATCATTTTGCTTTCTAAGCCTATGTTTCCATACTCCAGAACCCTGTCCCCCTTCACGAGTTCAGCACTATTTATTAAATTCACCAGGAAAATGTCCAAACATAATTCAAGGGAATCCCATACCACCAGAACATTTGCCTTCTACCCCAATACTGGAGTCAGTACCCCATGAACTGAAATCCATATCTCAATCTCTGATCTGTGCATTTAACTCCTTGAAAGACTAATCCATGCCAGTTTGCTTTGCCTATGGCTCAGGTGGTAATCCTGAAATTATTGCCCTGGTGGTTCTACTTTGCCAGCTCGCTCTGCAATGTTCAAAATCTTTTAGAAAAACTCCTTCCTAGTCTTCTCAATGTCATTAGTACCAATGTGTGCCAATTAGTACACAGCCTTTGCAACTAAAATAAAACAAAGAATTGTGATGCTGGAATCTGAAACAAAAACAAATTGCCAGAGAAACTCAGGAACAAAAAACAGAAGTTGCTGGAAAAGCTCAGCAGGTCTGGCAGCATCTGTGAAGAAAAAATTGGAGTTAATGTTTTAGGTCCAGTGACCCTTCCTCAGAACTGATGGTGGCTGGGAAAAGGTCAGTTTATATGCAGAAAATAGGGAGGGGGGGTGCGGGGTAGGGAGTAAACGTTAGGATAGAGCCTAAAGAGAGAAGAGCAGTTGGACAGACAATTAAGTTGCTAATGATCAGGCTAGGAGGGTGAATAGTTGTTAATGGAGACTGTTAGTGACTAACAACAGGGGGTGTGTAATGGCAGCTATGTGATACCATACACACCATTTATTGTTAGTCACTAACAGTCCCCGTTAACAATTATTCACCCTCCTAGCCAGACCATTATCAACTCCTTTGTCTATCCAACTGCTCTTCTCTCTCTTTAGGCTCTATCATATCATTTATTCCCTACCCCACTCCCCTCCCTATTTTCTGCATATAAACTAAAGGTTTAACTCTATAAAATACTTTACCTTTATCTCAAAAACTCAGCAATTGTACTCCCCAATTATCTACTTTGTTTAAGCAAATACAACTAAACACCTTGCTCTTTCCATTGCTTACCTCCTTGCGACTCTCAACTCCAGCTCACTACTGTAAGTTGCATTAAGTTGGCTACTTAGTTATATTCCCAACTCAAAGTGCTTATCTCAATAAATTAATGTGGATCCAGTTTCAGCTTGTTCTTAATTAGTCAATTCTTTCATTGCAAGCTTTGAAAAAAATTGTGCTCAAGGCAGTACCTGTAGAATTTAAACTATAGATTTCAGTTTAATGCCAACTGCAAACTAAACTAGGTTTGTACAAATTAGAGGTTTAGACTTCCATACCTAGCAAATGCATGCACTTAGTCTTGTCATTTGGGGAACATGACAAATATATGCTTCTGTGTTTGCACGTGGGCCCACTTTGAGTCTGAAGAAAGGGAGAGAGGGCCCCTTAAAGGCAATCGGTGCCAGATTGAGGGAACCTGGCAGTGGAATAACAGAATGACAGAAGCCTCTGGACTTCCAGGAGGGAAGGTAGTGTGTCCTTCTCTCCAGTTTAATACCTAAAATCTGAGGAAAGCCAGTTTATTTTCCTTTGCCAGTTGTTAACTGCTGTGGCTTTAATTAGCAACTAAGAGACTATGCTGTTAATGTACCAATCGCATATGCCTTCTGCAACGAGATGAAAAGTGTTTGGAGAAGAGAGATTGAAGAACAGTAAGTCCAGGCAAGCAAAAGGATCATCTCAGTAAACCCTGTGATCTGGGGCCATTTGACTGCTTTCTACTCTTTATCCTCCACCCATAATAGCAAATGTTATTTTGTCTTTTTGCCTTTGTCTGTATATGTGTGTAGGGAAGTATTTGTATTAGAAGTAGTAAAGTTTACAGTTTTAGCCAATAAAGTTATATGTCAGCAGCTCATATGGTTAGAATCCATTTATTTGTAATAAATAGTAGTTCCTATCACCCTCTGTTGGGCTGAAAAGTAAATAGGCAATTTTGCATACTTTAATAATTTATTTCACCTTTTGTGATGACTCTGGGAATCATGAGGCTTAAATTCCAACATACTATCCCAGTGAAGTGACCTCCAAGTCACATATCATTCTGAATTGGAAATATATCATTATGCCCTCACTGTCACCGGATCAAAATTCTATAACATACATCATTGAGCTGAGGAGGAATTCTTCACTCAGAAGGTGGTCAACCTTTGGAATTCTGTACCTCAAAAGGCTGTAGAAGTGCAATCATTGAGCGTGGTCAAGAAACATACCTAGGTGCTAATGACATAGCTGGATATGGGAAAGTGGAAAAATAGGTAGATAGATTAGCCATGATACAAAACAGCAGAACAGTCCTGCCTGGCTGAATGGCCTACCCCTGCTCCTATCTCCTATGCTTCTATGAGACCCATGAATATTGCTGCAGTTGTGCTTATCCAGAAAATCTAAGAGTAGCCCATTGTACTCCTGACTTGTGCTTTATAGGTGGTGGATGTGCTTTAGGGAGCCAGGAAGTAAGTTACTCATCCCAGAACTTGTACCCTCTGACCTGCTGTTGCAGCCACAGTGTTTATATGCCTCACTGTGT
The DNA here is from genome assembly GCF_021869965.1 of Rhincodon typus. Lineage (NCBI taxonomy): Eukaryota > Metazoa > Chordata > Chondrichthyes > Orectolobiformes > Rhincodontidae > Rhincodon > Rhincodon typus. Next base: position 20,976,660 of record NC_063348.1, on the reverse strand, counting down.
TGAATTTCTTTTCAATGTAACTCCCAGGATGCTGTTAGTGGGGTATTCCATGATTGTAATGCCATTCATTGAATGACAAGGGAATGATTAAATCATCTTGGCTGTGATTATTTTACCTGGCACATGTGTAGTGCACGTGTTATTTGACACTCATCTGCTCAGGCTTTGATGTTGAATAGATTATAGAGCCAGAGAATTTTTACAGCACAGAAAGAGGCCTTGGGTTCATTATGTCCATGCCGGTCATTAAAAATCCATTTATTCTAATCCCATTTTCCAGGACTTGGACCATAACCTTGAATGCAATGATATTTCACGTTCCTGAATATCTTGAGGGTTCCTGTCTCTACTAGTCATTTAGGCAGTGAGTTCCAGCCATCCACAACCCTCTGGGTGAATAGATTGTTCCTCAAGTCCCTGTAAACCTCCTGTTCCTTACCTTAAAACTGTGTCTCCTGGTTATTGACTCCTCTGCTACAGGAAAATGTTTCTCCCTATCTACTCTCAGAATTTGGTACACGTCAATCAGATTCCCTCTCAATCTTCTATGCTCTAAGGAAAGGAACCCCAGCCTTTCTAAACACTGGTCATTGGTGAATCACTCCAGCACAGACAACATCCTGCTGAATTGCTTCTGCTCACTCTCTAGGGCAATCACATCCTTATTATAGTGTGGTGAACAGACTACACACAGTACTCCAGCTGTGGCACAACTAATATTAGATCTTGCTGCACATGGACAAAGTTTGGTTTGGATCTGATGAGTCACAAATGGTGTTGGACAATGTACAATCATCAATGAGCCACAATCTACATTTCTGACCATATGTGGAAAGGAGGCCTGTCGTGAAGCAGCTGAGATGTTTGAGTTTCTGGCATTACTTTGAAAAACTCCTGCAGGAATGTCTCCGGACTAAAGTGAATAACCTCCAACAACCAAATCATCTTCCTTTGTATCAGATATGAATCCACCCAATGGAGAGTATTCCCCTGATTCTCATCGACTCCAGTTTTGCAAGGGCTGCTTGTTGCAATTCTTGGTCAAATGTTGCCTTAGTGTCAAGTGTAGTCATTCCCACCTCACTATGTCTTGACCGAAGCTGTAAGGCTGATAGCAGCTGCAAACCGAATGCCATTAAGCAGCTTATTGCTGAGCAAATGCTGCTTGATAGCACTTATTAATGAGCTCTTTCATCACATTGCTGATAATATGAAGTAGGCTGTTGAGTAGTAATTGGTCAAGTTGATTTGTTTTACTTTTTCTGGACAGGACATACCTGGGCAATTTTCCACACCACTTAGTAGATGTTTGTATTCTAACTGTATTGGAACAGCTTGGTTACAGGCACAATTAGTTCTGGACCACTGCCATTTGTAGTATCCAGTGGCAATCAGTCTGTCTCATGTGCAAGTCAAAGGATGTTTCAAAACAATTTGCTGCAATGCAAGTAAGGTTTGTGCTGTGTGACCAAGATGGTATCCTGCCATCCCACATGGGCACATCAGTTATCTATCTCATCTAATTCATCAGGGAGATGGAGCACAGGTGTATTGATAGGATCTGAAGAATGGTGAATATACCCGGGGAGGGCAAAGCCTGGCAAAATACTAGTGGAGGTCTGTAGCAATACCGATACAAGTCACTCATCTCACCTTGGTATGATAATGCCAAAGGAACCTGATTCATACAGGGTTTAGGAAGAACATCAGATCATTGAGAAAGAATTTGCAAAGTTACTGGAAAGGAGCAGGGAAGTGGGACCAGCTGAGTCCCGCTTACAGAGACCCAGAATGGTCACGACCACCACAATGGCCATCTTCTCTGCTGTAAATATTCAGTGATTCAATAAAAAAATGTTTCTTTGCTGCATATTGTTCAAGGAGTGCTGGAGTCATATCGCTCAATATCCTAAAACAGTGAAGAAAGGAATCTGATGTGAGTGCATTAAACATTAAAATGACAACTGCTATCTGCAGGTTAATATCTCCAATTAAGTAGTGAACTTTTAATGTTTTTGTTGTAACTCAATGGGAGGAATGGAGTAGTTTTTTTTCACAAAGTGCTTCCCTACTGAAATAGTATAGCTGTAAAATTTAGTCCAGTAATACAGAAGGTTATCAGGCTCTTGGATCAACAATTGACAAAATGCCAATTAGGTGGAAGAGATATATCAGAATTTTACTAAGCTGACACTGGTCATGAGGTCAATCCCTGAACTAAATCATTTACTATTACTGTTAAAATTCACACTACACCCAGGATTTCCTGACTGGAATGTCTAAATTTAAAAGAAAGCTGCACATGATGCAATGCGTAGGTTCAGTGATAGCATTCCCTGTTTATGTCAAAGGGTTGTATGTTCAAGACACACGTCAGGAACTTGAGAACATTTGCTTAATTCTTCCAGTCTTAAATATCTCAGAGGTGGGATGTACATTGGGAAATATGCATCTGGGCTCTGCATTTGTGGAAAAGGCCCAAGAAACTAAATGTTCTATGGATTGATTTCTGCTGCATAGCAGCCTTTCAAATGTCTCTGACCCTTAGATTAGGGCGGAGACTTGAAACAGATTGTGGGACTTCCCTGTGTATTTACCCTGGAAATGTCAGTTTAATACTTGCTCCAATTCAGTGGTTAGCTAGCACAACTCAACTGAGCATCACAACTGACAGCCCCTATCAACCACTGGCCACCCAGCGCAATCACACAACAACCCTCTAAGCAACTGAATAGCTCCACCAAGCACTCAACTATCCTAATGATCACCAGGCTACACACTAACCCACCTACCACCTCACTCACCTATCCACATCACTCACCTCTCCATTTTATCCTTTCATACACCTATCTATCTATTCATATCACCGGTTACCTACCTACCCATTCCCACACTCATCCCTTCACTAACTTATTTGTTTACTGAAATTCGTTGGACTGGAAAGAAGCATGTATATAATTCTTCTACTCAAGATGGGAGGGAAACAGAAAATAGGAAACCGTAGGCCAATTATCCTGATGTCTACTGTGGGGAAGAAGTTAGAATCAATCATTTTAGAGATTATAGCTGATCACTTAGAAAATTGCAAGGGATTTGGGAAGACATAGCTTGGTTTTTTTGACAGGTGGAAATCATATTTAACCAATTTACTTGATTTCTTTGAAGGAGTAACATGTACGTAGATAAAGGGAAGCATGCACACACAATATTCTTTGATTTTCAGAAAGAAAATTTTGATAAGGTGCTATATCAGAGATTATTGCAGAAAATAAAAGCTTATGGTGTAAAGAGTAATGTCATAATATGGATAGAAAATTGACTTGCTAGTAAAAACAGAGAATATGCATGGGTCTTTATCCTATTGGCAGTATGTGACAAGTGGAGCTCCACAGGGATCTGTGCTGAGGCCTTAACATTTTACATCAATGATTTGGATGAGGAGAGCAAAGACATGTTAGCTAAATTCACAGAATACGCAGGATAGGTAGGGAAGTTTGCTGTGAAGAAGACATGAGGAAGTTGCAGACAGATATAGATAGATTTTGTGAGTGGGCAACAGTCTAGCAGATGGAGTATAGTGTGGTAAAATGTAGATTTGTTCACTTGATAGGAAGAATAAAAAAAAAGTGTATTACTTCATGGAAAACGTCTGCAGAATCATAAGGTACAGAGGAATTTAGGTGTTCTGGTGTGTGAGACACAAAAAGTTAGTAAGCAGGTACAGCACATCATCAACATGACTAATATTACAAGAGGAGTTGGACATAAATGTACAGGGAGTTGGTGAGACCACATTTTGAACACTGTGTGCTGTTTGGTCTCTTAATTTAGTGAAGGATGTAAATAGTTCCGAAGTGGTTCTGAGGAGGTTTGCTAGATTGATACCTGGTAAAAGTGGGTTACTTAATGAAGACAGAGTGAGCAGGCTCGTGTGTTTCCACTGCAGTTTAGTAGAGTGAGAGGTGACCAGATTAAAGTGTATAATATCCTGGAGGGTCTGGCCAATGCGGATGTGGAAAGGATATTCCTGTTATTGATCAGTGCTGAAAAATAAGCGGCATGTTTTGAAATCACCATTTCAGAACAATGATGAGAAGATTTTTTTTGAGGGATGAGTAATTTACCTGGATGAGTGCAGCGCTATTACATAAGAGGCTTTACATAATCCAGGACAAAACACTCCACTTATTTGGCACTCTGTCCACCACCTTCAACATTCACTCCCTCCATCAATGATGCACAATTTACAAGATGCAGCAACTCATAAGGGCATCTTTGACAGCACCTTCTGATCAAAGACCTCTACCACTTAAAGGTCAAAAGCAGCAGATGCATGGGTCCACCCTCACCTGTAAGTCGCTCTTCAAGCCACACACTATCCTGAATTGGAAATATATTGTCCTGTCTAAACTGTCACTGGAATGAAATCCTGAAGCTCCCTTCTGAACACAATTGTGGGTGTACCTACATGCCCTCTCAAGGGCAGTTAGGGATGGGCAATAAATGCTGGCCCAGCCAGTGATGTTCATCTCCGATTAACAAATAAATAAAAACACATTAAATCGGTGTCCTTTAGTTTTCAACCTTTCAACTAATAGGAACACTATTTCCCCGATCTATGCTGTCCAAACAGCCCCATGATTTTGTACAACTTGATCAAATCCACTCTCAACTGTATCTTTGATGAGAAAAATTAATATCATTGGAATCATTTGGATGAAGGATAAAATCGTGTTATTCAGGACATTATTAAGTTTGAAAAGACAAAATAATAAGAATTAATTGTTAAATATTACGAAGAATGGACATTGTAAGCCTCCACATTGCGTGAGAAATAAAAAGTCAATTGATATAAGAAGCTTTACATTTTCAGATCCAGGGAAGAAATGGGTCACAATAGAAAATGAAATAGACTATGATTTACATGCAAGGAGAAGCTATCTCATGTAGCTGAAGTATTTGTAGTGTGGTAGGAACAATGACATCATGCAGTATCCTCTGTTATATATTCAATTTCCTTCACAATAAATCATAACATTCTATAAACTTTTCCGAGTACTTGCTGTACCTGCATGTTAATCTCCTGTGATCCTTGCATTAGAACAGCTAGATCCTCCTGTACCCCTGGCTTGTGCAACTTCTCACCATTTAGATAATATGCTTATTTTTATTCTTTCTGCTGAAATAGATAATTTCACTTTTTTTTTTACACTGCACTTCATTTTTCAGATCTTTGCCCACTCATTTAATCTATCAATATCCTTTTGTAGGCTCCTTATGTGCCCTTCACAATTCACTTTCCTACCTTTCTTTGTGTCATCAGCAAATATAACTACTGTACCTTCAGATCCCTTCATCAAAATAATTTATATAAGTTGCAAAGAGGTAAGGCCCCAGCATTTATTCCTGTGGCACACCACTCATGACATCCCACCAGTTTGAAAAAGATCCACTTATTTCTACTCTCTGCTTCTTGTTAGCCAGCTAGTCTTCTATCAGTGCCAATATGTTACCCCAAACTATGAGCTTTTATTTTCTGTAATAATCCTTGATGTGGTACCTTATCAAATGCCTTCTGGAAATCTAATATAGTACATCCAGTGGTTCCCCTTTATCGGAATCACAATTTACTCCTTCAAAGAACTCTAATAAATTAGTTTTGCCAAAGGAAACTGAAGTTTAACTATGTCAACTTTGCCTTTAACTTAACCAAATGCCCTGTTACACCACTGTTAATAGTAACTTCTAACATTTTCCCTGTGACAGGTATTGAGATAACTGGTCAGTAGATTCAGGAAGGCTGACGTTTCAGGCCTAGATCCTTCTTCAGAAAAGGGTCTAGGCCCGAAACGTCAGCCTTCCTGCTCCTCTGATGCGGCTTGGCCTGCTGTGTTCATCCAGCCCTACACCTTGTTATCTCAGATTCTCCAGCATCTGCAGTTCCTACAATCTCTGGTCGGTCGATTCCTGTTTTCTGCCCCCCCTCACTTTTTGAATAAGGGGGTTACGTTAGCTATTTTCCCATCTAAAGCATATTACCTGAATTTGCGTTTTAGAAAATTAAAGTCAACGCTTCAACTATTTTACCAGCTGTTTCTTTTGGGACCCTAGGATGAAATCCATCAAAACATGTCAATTTGCATTTCCAAAAATTTACTCTGCACTTTCTTCTTTGTAATTGGAATTTTCTTGAGTTTGTCCCTCCCTTTCAATTCCTGACTTACAGCCATTTCCAGAATGCTACTTGTATCCTCTCCAGTGAAGACCATTGCAAAATATCTGTTTAATTTGTCTACCATCTCTTTGTCATCCATTACTAATCCTAAAGGACAAACACTGACTTTGTTTTTTAAATAACTAAAGAAACATTTCCTATCAGCTTTTATATTTTTGGCTAACATTCTTTCGGACTCTTATTTTTGTACTACAGAGGATCCCTGATTTATGAATGTCTGATTTATGAATGTTCTTACTTACGATTGTGATCCCATACAGGGGTGTAATTTCCTGCAGTAATGAGTGGCTATTTTATGTTGTCCTGCATTGTGTACCGACTTGCGTGCAAAATGACTTGTGAACAGACTCAGAATGGAACCTGTTTCCAACCTGGGAACCACCTATATATGTTAAGCACCTTGTTAACAGCTCAACTCAGAGATAGCAAGAACTACAGATGCTGGAGTCAGAGACAACACAGTGTGGAGCTGGAGGAAACGCAGCAGGCCATTCGTCCAACTACAGTCCAGAAAATGGGCAACGGTCAGTCCTATAGGACCAGTACAAGCAATTTGGGACCCGACCCGAAATGTCAACTTTCCTGCTCCTCTGATGCTGCCTGGCCTGCTGTGTTCATCCAGCTCTACACTGTGTAGTCAACAGCTCAACTCACCTTATTAATATTCAACTTCCAGGTACATGGAGAGTTCAGCTTGCCTCTGGCTGTGAGGAGCCTTCATGTTGCTCAGCACTAAACTGCATCTTAGAGCACAGTCCATGAGCACCGGCTACATGCACTCCTTGGCCACAAACATCAGCATCTGAGATTTGCCAGCCCCTCACAACCCTCATGATACCACTCCGACCTGCTTGCGGGATGCTGAGGAAATACAGACCTGCATTGTCAGACACACTGGCAACTAGCATTGAAAGGCAGGCACTTTGTGCATCAGGGCAGACACTCAGCTCAGGATTGGACCAGGCTGCATCTCAGGGCAGCTCAGTTATTCTCTGAGTGCTTGCTCACTTAAAATCTACCTACATGCTCACAGTATCCATGCCTCAACTTGCCTTGCCATGCCTGTTAGCATGTTGGTGCCTCAGCCAGAGCCTATAGGCCATCAACAGCACCTTTGTACTGACTTGCTGTATGTGTAGACAGCCAAACAAGATTGTCATGCTCATCAGTGGAGATCTATCCCGGGCTTTGGGAGTCAAGGGGGAGTGCGGCACATCTTGCTATACACCACAACAAGATGTCAGTCTAACACCTACAGTATGTACCAGCTACCTGTGTGGCAAATATTCTGCATGTTTATTTAACCAATTGACTGTGTCAAAATTTGCAAGGGGGCAACTCCTCAGTCCAGTCAAGGGGGGACCGCTCCCTAAGGGGTACCAATACCATCCGTCATGGGCACAGTTTGCACTCTGTCCACTGTCCAGGGACTTAGACATGGATTTTCCTGTGCTTGGCCAGTCACAGTCAGGGCATATGTCCAACTACAGTCCAGAGAATGGCAACCGTCAGTCCTGTAGGACCAGTACAAGCAGTTGAGAAATTCTCAGTCAGGATGCTGCAAAGACATGATCAGGGAACTGATTAGTCATGTCCAGGGGCTGCTCGTTGAAGTCAGTCAAGGTTCTGGGGCAAAAACAATCTCGGGGTCTGTCCATCATTAAGGACAGCTCATGGGGGAATCTGTAAGGTCAGCAGAGAAAAACCAGAGACAAAAGGAGGTGGGACAGTTAAGGCTGGAGAGAAGAGCAGAGGCATGTGTGGAGGTGGGGACAAGGATGCCGACTGCGAGAAAACTCGAGGTTTCCAGTGGGTAGGTGAAACAGCAGCCACTTTGATCTTCCACAAACAGCAATTGGCATTGGCAATGGCAATCACAGCATTGACCTTCAGTTCCAGAAGTCACTTCTGTGCAAGGGCACCAAAGGCCCGTGCAACCAGTAGAACAATTACGGGGAATGCTATTTGTAGCCAAGGAGAAGTAAACTGTGTGGTCTGGTGGTTAAACAATAAGTGGGGTGAGAGAATGGGCTTGCATGCGCAAGCATGTGTCAGCCATACCAGCTATATGACATGGGCACCATGGTTTTGTGGATGCTGTGCCACTATATTGCCAGTGAAAGGCAATGCTGGATTGCCAGTGTTTGCCTGGGTGAATAGTGGCTTTTTGAATATGGCACGGGAAAAAGGGGTGCCATCCTTTGGTGGATATCTGCTGAGTGCTGAGCTGCACTGGGAATGGTGCATGGTAAAGTGGAGATAGAATTGAACTAAAGGGAGATCATTAAGATTCGACAGATAGTTGAAGAGGTGACTTCAGAAATCTCACTAGGCAATGTCGTGAAAATCTTCTGAATAAATTGACACAATGGCACTTAGCCAATCAACCACAAGGTTCGGTCTATTAACTCGATTTCTCTTTCCACAGATACTGCAGGACTGCTGAGTATTTCCAACACTTTCTGGATTACATTCAGATTTCCAGCCTTTGAGGTATTTTGCAGTTGTTCTCCCCAGGGATTAGATCTCATCTAGCTCAGAGCATTAAGACAGCCTTGGGAGAAGGGCCAAGAGTTTCCCCTTTGGGCACAATCAGTGCAAATTGTATTCAAAATTGATTTCAGAAGTTGTTTTTCCTCAAGTTTCCACTTAAGCTCTGCCATGAGCTACTTCAACCCTGCAGCATGTTAAGACTTTTTTAAAAATGGCATTTAAAAATAACATTGCTACATCTAAGAGTAGTAACTTGGTGCAACTTTATTAATAACTGAAAATAGGTTTATTTCAAATCTAGGCAGTTTCAGTCAAAATGGCTTAGCTCACCACTCTTAAATATGAAAATCACTTTAAATGCTACAGTGAGCCATTTACTGGGGTAATTGGCATACAGCAGTAAAATTTAGGATATTTAGATAAAAGTAGTATTGAAAAGGATTTAAAATGTGCGCTTTTGTGCCATTTCCTCCAAAAACCACTTAAATTTTAAGAATCTGTGTTAACAGCCCCCAATGATTACAATTCATAGAATCTCACCAAGTAAATCATTGATCTTCGGGACATAGCAATGTTGTTTTTCTGATGCAAAGCTTTTAAAGTAGCTCAAAAGGTCACATAACTCATATTATATTTAAGATTCAGCCGCTATGGAAGAATTGTACTGAACAAAAATTGGTGTTACCCTGCAAAACATCCTGGTCACCATTGGCAAGACATTATGAAGAAGACACTTGACACTAGATTGATGTGTAAGTAAATTAGTACCTAGCAACCTAACGAGATACAGGTAACTACAGATTCATCATCTTTCTTCAATTTGGTGTAAAACAATCTAATTAATTATCAGGAATAAATTTGGAAATTACAGCAATAATATTGTGAAGAAAAGTCCACTTGCATTGGGAAGAGAAGGTCTTGCGGAAAGCATTATGCAGATGACTGCAACGTTCCTAATAAAAAATATAAGATGTTTCATAAAGTTCTAACCAAAAAGTTATTAGTTTAAATTCCAAGTTGTGTAGGTTCAGGTTAAAGTTCAAGAATGGAATTTAAAAACAGCAGGAGGTCAATGAGTTTTTGTTATATGGAGTTATATGGAAATGTGTGTGATTCCAATTGGAATGTTCTAGAGCTAAGCTTTCTTATTGTTTCCAATTTACACCAAATTACTTTGATTCAGAAACTTCAGACGAATTGGTTAAGTTTGCTGATATAGCAAACTAGTAGAAAACAATAGAATTGGAGGAGGCAGACCAAAAACTATAAATCAGGTGATCAAAGTATGCGAGTAATCAGTTTAATGGCTGATGAAATTTTAATAGTTATGGGTCCTACAAATAGGCAGGAATAATGGGCAACATATGTATTTCATGAATAGCAATGAAATGGCTTAGGATAATTTTTTGTAGGAGAACTAAATATGTCAATGACCTCATTCTCATCAGAGTATTACAAAACAATAGAGCATGAGGTAGGAAAAGGTGTGATTAAATTGTATAGCACTCTTGTTAGACTACAACTTGATTAATCTATTCATTTTGTGTCATTGAGACAAAAAGGTAATATTTAAACTGAGAGATAATACAAAGAGCCAGAAAGTTTATCATGACATATAGAGGTTTGAAATATCATGATAACACAGAGAAACATAGGTTTGGAGCTTATTGGGGTGATGGGGTTCCTGTTCTCAATGGTCAAAATTATGAATGAACCCTTTCTATCATGGCTGGCACATCCTAGAGCCACTTATTGACTTGGGGTGGGCCCTTAACCATTGTCAAGGAAGGAAGAAGTGAACCTCCAAGAGATGCTGTGAAATTGATGGTAACTCTCTGGTCCTAGCCAACTGATATTCAGACTGGTGGACACTGGTGGGACTGGTGTCAGTCCTGAGAATGCATGCTGCATTGGAGCTACACTTCAGGGTAAATCAGGATCTTAGCTGGGACTAGGATGAGAGGCCCTGCTGATTTAGGGCCAAGATGGAAAAGGCAATGGGAGGGAGGGAATAGGAAAGCCACAGTGGGTTTTGCATCTGATAGGCACAGAGGATCTATAAAGACAGCATGCTCCACCTCGTCAAGTCACAAGTTCACCAACTGAGACCTAGCATGCAGGGCAGTTAGCACTGACATCTTTCACCATGGGTAAAATTACAGCAATGGGGAGGACTTTAAATGACCATGAGTTAACAACTGGAGGGCTTCATTTAGCCCAAGAGTTGGCATCTTCCCAATGCCTTCCCCGCCATGAGTTAAATTACGATGGGCTAGAATGGGTAGGCCCTGAGTATGGTGCCTGTGATTTGACACATAATTTGATCCCACCACCCACCAGGCCTTCCAGTCTTAAGTTTCAGAGAGGCGATGTTCTAGTGGGATACAAAGTTAAGGGTAATGAACCTAAATCTGAGAGTACTTTAAATGATGAGAGTAGAAAAGGGAACACAAGAGTTCAAACTCGTACAAACCAATTTAACATGAATGAACTAAAGTTGGCTAAATTCTTTTTTTCTTATTTGTAATAATCTTCTGCTTTTTCATTGCCTAGTAACTGTAGTATAGCACTCTATGATATCATTTTCAATCAAATAGGTATTCTGATAATCTATATTACAAATTTTCAATTCTGATTTTTTTTTTTGTCCTGTGTAGGGAGGGCTGACCTCCAAGAATGAAAATGGGGAGTGCATTTCAGAAGGTTGCCTCTGTCTTATCTTGCAGCCCTGATGATGAACTGAGCTGCGTTTCCACCGACATGGATGAAGTAATGGCTGACAGGATGCTGGATGCCTGCCACAAGAAGATAAAGAGGCTCCCAGTTCCGATCTGCTCGTTCACCCATGTAGAGAAGTTGTACATCAGCAACAACAAGCTGAGGGAACTCCCCAATGAGTTTGAGCAGCTGGTCAACTTAAAGATTCTAGCACTGGACTTTAACAAATTTGAAGATGTGCCTAAAGTTGTATGCAATATGCAAAACCTAACCCGGCTCTATCTTGGTAGCAATAGATTAATGACAATTCCTCCAGAGTTTAGGAATCTAGAAAATCTCAGGTGTCTATGGATAGAGAGCAATTATTTCAGAAAATTTCCCAAACAGTTAATTAATATGCCCAGTCTGAGGTCACTCCAGATGGGAGACAACAAGCTAAAGACTTTACCAGAGGATCTGGTTCGGTTCATAAATTTGCGTGGATTTTGGTTGTATGGAAATAGATTTGAGGACTTCCCGAAAGTATTACTAAAAATGGAATTTCTAGAAATCCTTGATGTGGACAAAAATAAAATCACTGAGTTCCCTAATATGGAACACCTTTCAAGGCTCAAACTGCTTTCCTATGACCATAATCCTGCCAAGCGCCCACCAAGTGTTGCAGATGGCGTAACACTGGTAGGTGAAGGGGCAGCTGAATTAAGGGCTGCCAGGGCTCAAGAAAGTGAAGAGAATGATGAAAATCAGGAGCCTCTGCACAGCATCCTCAAAAATGGTTCCATGGGACTGGAAACAGAGGGAAACTTCTCCACTTTAGACTGTTCTCAAGAGGAGACATGAGACCTACTGCGGATAACAGCCATGGAATATCACATACCAGGCACCGAGTGACAGACAGCTCCTTTGAAGTCATTGTGAGATGGTGGTTAACTCACTCTGGAACAGTCAGAAATGGAGTAGGCAGCTGAAGATATAAATGGCCCAATGGTCAGGAACTGGATGAAAAATACAGTCGAACACACAAAAAAAGAAAAATTGGTTATTTCTCTGTATGACGCTATTTGTCAGATTACAGGAATGGGTGTGTTTAAACCAGTAAGGGCCCTTTTAAAGAAAGATTTTGCTGTGACAAATTTCTCAGCTGATTGTGTTAACAATGTGGATGTGCCACATGCAATTTAGGACCATATGTATCTGTATTACCAGATTAACTTAAAAATGTCTATAACTCTGCATCGCAGTGATAACAGTTGGATAATACTTCATAGGAGAAAGTAGTCATTAACTGTTATAAGTATTACAGTAATGAAGCTTGAAGGCCAGTTTTCATATTAGAATAAGATGTGGGGTGAGAGTTACATATTTATTAATAAGTTGTTCTTACTAATAAATTTGTAATGAATAAAACATTGCAAGAATGTGTTACTTTTGCACAATGGATCATCTTGAGCTGCATTACTAAACTCCATTCATCACTTTGAAAATAAGCTGCTTCATCGATTGTTTACATGTTCATAGAATTCCAATGAGTTAAAAATAACAACTCATTCTGTCCATAGCAGAGGTTTAAAAAAAAGAGCAAAAAAAAATCACACACTCAGTATTTGCATGCATGGCTGCTTTACGTTTCCATTTCCTTAAATGGCAAGAGAGAGATTTTTTTAGCTGGAATGGAGTGTGCCAGGAATGCAGTTTAGATCTGCTCACATATCCACTCCTTTACTTCTGTTTAGGGACAAACGATTCATGGCATTACAAAAAACATAAGCCAGGAAATGAGGGACAAAAATATTACAATAAATGAAAATTGTCATACAGTTGAAATTGTGGGAAATCGTATGGACATAGTCATCTGCAGGGGCACTATAATTGCTGAGCAATGTAAATAAATATGCTGGACTTTACTGAAGAATTTCAATTTCCTCCCCTTTTTATTTAATCCATTTATCAGGGCAATCTTACCGAGGTTTAAGTCCTCAAACAAGGAAAAAAAAACAAGAAAACTGGCGAATGTGACATACTGGTCTGACTCATCCTGTACACTTCAAAATAGAGGTACAGTACAGCCAGTGTATTGTTTTCCAAGTATTACTGCTAAGTGTAAGACTAGAAAATAAATATCAGCAAGTTATTCAACTTTTACTTCTACTCTTCTTCCTTCATATTACCAAATACATAATTTCTAGTATGGGGAAAAGTATAGACAGCAGATTCCCTGCCTCATATATCCGTCTAATCTGAGAGAGCATGGACAACTGATTGAGATTTAACCTGGTGCTTGTGATCAATATGTTAAGTTGCAGCCTACAAAGTAGCTATACTCATTGAAGAAACTCTTAATTTAAATCCTAATGTTTCATCTTTAAATACTGGCTTAGAAATAATAGCCAAGAATTTCCTGGTTGCCATGAGGTTTTATGCCTGCCCTGTTAATGGAAATACGTTATGACTTCCCTTATGGGGCACAATTGGCTGCCGTAGAATGTACATATTCATGTGGAAACAGTATAAATTCAATACCATCTAAAGGAGTAACATTGAGCGTGTTATTGCATGTGGCACCACTCCAAGAACCACTTGCCTCTGCTGGTCCCCATTATTATGCATTACAGGGATAGGAAAACCCAATCCAACTTCATTTGAATTTGTGGAGAACCAGGCACGCTGAAGTTTCACTTTGGTTAGGTATACTTCAGGTGTGAACAAGGGAAAAAGGAAAAATAAATGCAAAACAAAAAAAAAGTTCCTTAATTGTAGAAATCTGATACACTGACATGAAATGAATTTTACACTGCACTGCACCCAAATCTGGTGAAATCCCATGCCAGTGCATTACTTGCATAAATACAGGAACTGGCCAGGTGTTGGTTGAGCAAAATACGTTGCTGGAAAATTGATGGTGGGGAATCAGGAAAGTAAAAATACTATTGAAGGAAAGAAATAAAAATCCAAATGGCAGTGCAGAATTAAAGGTGGAAACTCTAACAATTCCTTTGTCAGCCACATTAGGCTCTTTACCAATCATGGAGTACAGTCAGTTCGAATGAAATTATGTTACAGAAGTTATGTTACAGATATTGGAATGTGATAGTGTAACTGGAAATTATTTTTAACCTGGCAGTTCATGGTGCTCCATATGGGATAACATATTTATTGGCAGGAGGTAAAGTATAATATATTCTTGATATATTTTGGGAACAAAGATATGTTCACAAGGCAATATAATAACCTTTGTCAGAGTTTAGCACTTTTTTGCATAGACTACTGGACAGGATCATCTGAGATTGATTATAGAAACACTCACAAGTAGAATGTTCAGGAGTTTGATTATATGGCACAGGTTTTGCTTTCTTCTACTCATTTTCTTCCATTCCATTTTACACAAGCTGTTTTAATGGGCTTTGCCAGTCATCTGTTTTAGCACATGAATTAGACATTTCAGGATGGGGGTGGCTTCAGAGAGTGGGCATGAGAGCTGAGCTAACACTGTCCTCTTAGGAGTCCAATCATATACATTTTCTGAAGAAGGGTTCCGATCTGAAACGTCAGCTTTCCCATTCCTCTGATGCTGCCTGGCCTGCTATGTTCCTCCAGCTCCACACTGTGTTATCTCTGACTCCAGCACCTGCAGTTCTTGCTATCTCATCTATACATTTTCCAGTTGAGATTTGTTCCGGTCGCAATGACCCAGACGTATAATTATTTTTCCGTAGTTGCTGTTACTATTTCCTGCCTAATATGTTAGTATCACCATCTCTATAGAACTTGTTGCGAAGTTGGGTAGAGTATTTGTGGTTTGGAAGGTAGGCTATTAGAATTTAGTGTTCATAAAATATTGGTGTTTCTAAAATGCTAGGGGGAAAGCAGTGTGTGGTCTCTTTAAAAGATGATGTGCTTTTTCATGTCTGTGGGTAGTAGCTTGTGGGTTTGCAGGTGCGCATGCAAACTGAATTGAAACATTTGTATCAAAAGACTGTATAGTTAGCAGGCCAAGCAGCAGTTTTGTTTTGTTATCAAGAAAACAAGTTTTGCATTTAACCAATTAATTTGAATCAGGCACTTAGACACCAAAAACCAATTAAATTTAAATCTTAAGGTTTTGACAACATAGGACCAACCCTACTGTAAGAAATATTGATATGTCATCAAGGGTGTAAAAGAAGGGGCAGCTTGGGCAAAGACAGGAGAGCGAACTGCCATCTGCAAGAGTTAAAAGCTGTCAGTTCTCAAGAGGGAATCACTACCTCTCACAGTCTTCTCTAAGTTTTAGAGGAAGCACCATCTAAGTCAAAGGTACCTACAGCACAACTAATTAATATTCCTGACAGAACGTTCGACAGAGAAGGCACAGAACATTTCTGAAGACATGTAACCTGGCTGTAATTTTGAGAGGATAAAATCTATTTTTAGTATTTTTGTTTTATATAAAAGTGGGACTTGTATTTATTGGAACAGCATACCATTAGACGCATGTTTTATTCAGGAATAGTTAATAGTTAGAAGGGGTTTATTTGGTTTGTTAACAATTTAGTTAATTTGTTCACTGGAGTTAGATAATTTGTTGGAGTTAGATAAAAAAATTGTTAATTGTTGATTGTAAAGTGAGTGTCAGGGGTTTGTTTTACTTGATCACTAGAAGTTGCTGAAAAAATGGATTACACCTCTTCTCACACTCCTTTCAACAGATGATTGGATGAGCTGCTCCTCTCTGGGTGTTTCAGTTTTAGTTATCAAAGGGGGTCAACCTCCGTTTTATAACAGATTGGGGGCTCGGGTCCGAGATCTGGCCAGCTCGGGCCTGGGATTTGGACAGGTTGGAACAGATCAGGTCCAGGATTAGAACAGATTTGGACTGATTTGAACAGATTTGGGGTATGAAAGGACCCAGTGGATTAAACAGATTTAGGGATTAGAGTCCTAGATTTTTAAATAAAACTTAAGTGAGCAGTTGAAAATTTGCTTAATTTCATTTGCTTGTCGTTGGTTCAATCAAAAGTGGAGAAATGGCTCTTAACATTGCTAAAGAGGTTTTGGGGGTCGAAGATGCTTCCCAAGTTTGCCAAGCATGTTTAGAAAGACAGGAAAAGGAGACACTTTTAGCAGACAGGCTAGAATTGGATTTAACGAGGGATAAGAAGAAAGCTGAAATTGTGATGGTGTTAGCCATTGATTTAGGTATATCAGAGAAACAGTAAAGTGCAGTGGAGTTAGAAAAAGTTAAATTGCAAATAAGACAAGTGGAGTTAGAAGAGAAAGAAAGGGAAAGGAGTTCTTAGCTGCACAAAAAGGAAAAGAGAGAGAATAAAGGAAGAAAGAGAGAGAGTTTGAACTTTGGAAGTTGACAATTATTTAGCAAAGTCAATTTGAAAGGATGGAGATGAAGGTAGAGAGTAGGCTTAGTGAGGAGGAGAGCGATGATGAGAACCCATTGTAGCCAAAGGCTTGGTAGGGATATATACATATATGTCAAAACCTCACCAAAGTTTGATGAAAAAGATTTTGAAGCCTTTTTCATTTCTTTTGAGAAATTGGCTAAACAGATGAACTGGCCAGAGTCTATGTGGGTAATATTAATTTAGACCAAGTTATCAGGCAGGGCTAGTGAGGTGTTTGCAGTGCTGTCAGAGGAGGTGTCAGGAGAATATGAAGAAATAAAATAGGCTATTTTGAAAACCTACGAATTAGTACCAGAAGCATATAGACTAACAGTTCAGAAACATAGGAAAGGAACCAGGTCAGACTTATATCAAGTTTGAAAGAATTAAATGGAGCTGGATGGGTGAGAGCATTAAAGATAGAAAAGACATATGAGGATCTTAGAGATGTTATTCTGCTGGAGGAGTTTAAAAACTCATTTCCAGAAGTGATAAGAATCCATGTTAAGGAACGGAAAGTTATAACACTGAGAAGAGCTGCAGAGAGGGTGGAAGAATACGCATTAGTGCATAAAAAGAAATCTAGCTTCCAACAGCAATTTCATTCTGTGAGGGATAGAAATTGGGAAAAAGTGAGATCCTTCAATGAGAAACAAAAAGTGGATCACACTGGGAACAGTTTACCACAGGTGAAAAAAGAAACCCAAGAGGGTGGAAAAGATGCGAAAGACCTCAGGTGTTTTCACTGCAATAAGGTGGGACACACAAAGTCACAGCGCTGGTGGTGTAAGAAAGGCCTGGGATAAAAGATGTGGTAGAAGAGGCTAAACCAGTGGGACTAGTTGAGGTAGTGAAGGAAATCCCAAGAGAAGTCAAGGAGCTGCAGGAGAGTACACAGTTACAGGCTGGATAGTAAGGTAGTGCCCAATCTTTTCAAGGACTTCATCTGTGTGGGTAAGGTTTACTCAGGTAGAACAGGGGGAGTAGGTAAAGAAGTTAATATAGTAAGAGATATGGGAGCTGGTTAATCTCTAGTAGTAAGGATGAAAATATTTGCACTCCTTCTGAAATATTGCTCGAGAGAATGATAATCTGTGGAACAAATGAAGAGAGAATTAGTGTTCCCCTGTGTAAGAGAAGGCTAGAAAGTTAAACAATACTGGGGAAGTGATAGTGGGAGTGATTGAAAAATTGGCTATTCCAGGAGTGCAGTTTGTTCTTGAAATTGATGTAACTGGATTGCAGGTGGGAGTGATGCCCATTGTGGTGGAGAAGCTAAAAGAAAACCAGGGAAGTGAGGAGTTAAAAGGAAAATGCCCTGGAATTTTTCTGGACTGTCTGCTGACAACATTCCACAGCCATAAGTTAAAACAAGAAGGGTAAACAAAAGAGAAAGATGAAGGTGTTGAGGCCCAGTTAGCTGACACCCTGTTTGATGAAATGGTAAAGGAAAAACCTAAGCAGGTAGAGGATCAGGCAGCTTTTCATGAATGCTGAATTGCCCATCAAGAAATGGTCATGCAAAAACCAGATATTATCTCCATCCAGGCAGGAAACATAAAGAACTACCATGAAAGGCATCTCAGTTCTCTCTTTACAGCCTCCACCGATAATGGATCTGACCAGTTTTATTGGAGATTAGGAAGTGACTCATCTGCCTACCTACCTGCCTGCTGCAGATGGATAACCTCTTGAGGTAGGAAGTCAATGACGGGCTGAAGAATAACTTGTGTGACATTATATCCAATGCCCAGGTTGTTCAGTGGCAGAGAGTAGTATTTCCAGTTACCAAAGAATAGACTAGAATAATGGCTTCCTTTCATCAATTTTCTCTTCTCTTCAGTAGTTGGCTATTTCTTGTAACTTAAAGTGACCAGTTTTTTTGTGTGTGTGAGCGCGAGCAGTGAGTAAGCGTTGGCTATTTAAGTGGTAGGGGGCACCAGGGTTAAACTCGATCATACCATCACCTAACATCCATTTGCACACACATTTCCCTAAGAGGTATTGGATCATGACCAATAGTGAAAACGCTGTCTGTAGACTGCAGTCTGGCTGTTGAGTCAGGCTGTTGCAGCAACCAGGGATAAAAGCAGCTGATGCAATGCCCAGCTGGGATTGAAGCTGAGATTTGCTTGGTTTTCGGCTGAGTGCTACTCTGAGAAATATATTGACCAAGACAAAAGAGTGAAAGGTAACATTGAAATGAGGTTGTCACCATTGTTTCAAATAAGCTTTTGGCTGATAGTGACACACACAGTATTATTCCAGGAATAATTTCAAGACTTTATTAAGATTTCTCAGCCCATTCAGCCTCCTACATTAAACATTTTCACCATAAAGCTAAGGAACTCTGAGTGCAACCTCACTCATGTGGAAGCCCACCAGGAATTGCATTGCATCTGTGCCACTTGAGGCCTGGGTCTTATCCCATGAAGAAGGAACACCGAAGCAAACTTCTTACACAGCCATACTTTTTATCGAAAGGCACAGAAAGGCATGTGTATCTCTCTGCAAATACTCCTCAGTACTTTTTGATGCAAGCTGTTGAAAAAGCCATTGGTCAGCTGACAGGAAGTGTAGGTTAACAGTTATCTGGCCTCATCTTCCCGCATCTATCTTTTCCCCACACATCATTTCTGTTACTTTTTCTATTTGTGTTTGGCAATATGGTCACTTCAGTGTTGACAGCAATCCTGCGTTGCTTCACAGGTTCAGAATACTGAGCATTTATAAATTAAGGATGCAGCAGTATTCTTCAACTCTGCTGAACTTACGTTCAGTATCTGCATGCAAATCCTGGTGAAATTGTTAGGTTTATTTATGAACTGACAAAAAGTTGGCACTGGGGCTCAGTGGTTAGTGCTGCTGCCTCACAGTGCCAAGGACCTGCGTTCGATTCCACCCTCTGGTGACTGGCTGGGTGGAGTTTGCACATTCTCCCCATTTCTGTTTGGGTTTCCTCCCACAGTCCAATGATGTGTCGATTAGGTGGATTGGCCATGCTAAATTGCTCACAGTGTCCAGGGATGTGCAGGCTAGATGGGTTAGCCAGGGGAAATGCAGGGTTACAGGGAGAGGGTGGAGGGATGTGTCTGGGTGAAATGCTCTTTGGAGCATCAATGGGACTTAATAGGCTGAATAGCCAGTTTTCACACTGTAGAGATTCTATGATTCTATATAAAGAAAATCAGTCCATACATTTGGTCCTGCCACTCACATCATTGAGGGTTGCAATGGTTGATGCAATGGCCCCTTGCCTCAACTTAAAAGTTAGGGGTCATCCTATTTTTACTGGACCCTGTCCTGCTCAGACAATTTTAGGGCCATTAGATCTTTAATTGCCACAAGAACAGATTTTTGCCACCATCTGAGAGGAAGTACCATCTCTGAGAGGTGCCAACCAATTAGATGGCCATAGCTCTCTCGTGCCAACAGCACCATCGATGGCAGTATCCACTGGTGGAATAGCAAGAGTTCATCATGTTAAAAAGTCATGGAACTAGATAGGAAGGTGAGTACAGGGGGTTTTGTCATGGCCTGTTTGGAAGACCCCAGGGAAAAGGAGCATTGGGGTGATTGACGGTGCAGGAAGGTGATATGGGGCATCAGCAAAAATGTTTAGGGTAGAATATTGTGTGTGGGTGCCTCCATTGGGCACAGTATATTTGAACAGGAGGATCACCACTCTTCAGTCCTCAATTTATGACACCATTTGTTAAACACCAGTGGAGTTGAGTTCAATACTGCCATTATGGCATGCAATTTTATGTTCCTTCCCATTAATTTATAATTTAATAACATGCAAATTTGTTGCAGAAATTTGTTGTTCAGGCTCAGAGACTGATTCCCTTCATTACAATTGCTTTCATTATGTCCCTTCTCCTAAAACGTGTAAAACTAGCCATATTAGATCAACAACCAATTATAGATAACACTAAGTTAGGGCAAGGTTGAGGGGCCTGGTTAGCTTAAATGGCTAATGCGTAGTTTAGAATAATAGCAATGGTTTGATTCACATTCCAGCCGAGTTAGACATGGGACCTGCTTCCTCCCCCTGTCCTTAAGAATGGAAGGAAAAGCTAAACCATCACCGACAAAATCTGACAAGGAAATGGCTCAGGATAAAACATCAGCAGACAATGAACCAGACATCCATGCATGCATTATTGATGGGTAATCAATTCAATTAATGGCCATTTTACTACATTGATGTAAGTTAAAATGGTCCTCTATAGATGTCTGTTACAATTTCAAGGAGTGAATACACCTGTCACAAGCGTGATCAAGATATTACAGTAGTTGTTCAAACTTGCTTTATAGCATACTTGCTGTAAAATTGAATGAGTTGTCACAGTGGTAGACAGAGTGCACAAGACTGTTCCAAAGGTGCATGAGCTGCACAGTATTGAACAGGAGTGGCTTGCATTTTTATTTAGTGTGTTCACATTTCTGTACTGTATTATGATTGAATCCACATGCTTTAGTTATAAAGTTTAGTTTTGCTAACTTTTAAAACTTTTGCTAACTTTTAAATAAAACTTGTAACCCTGCTTTCAGAAATCCTCTTGGTATATTTCTAAGAGGAATATTGAATTTTGAACTCAACAATAATGTTCAGCAAGATCTGAATTTGAGCCATAAACACATTGATCAGTATACCTAGACCACTTGTTTCTTCACTGATTCTCACCTCAAGAGATATTGTCTTAGTTAACAAAGAGGAAATACAGAGAATGCATAGAGGAAATAAAATTTTGTTAAACCCAATTCAACAAAGTAGTGGCTCTGGAAAGGTTTCTGTGGGGTTTCATTGTCTCTGCCAAGCACAATTTGTGGTGATGGCCTGCTGGTATAATCACTGGACTATTAATCCAGAGACCGAGGTAATGTTCTGGGGACCTGTGCCTGAATCCTGCTTTGGCAGGTATTGGAACTCGAATTCAATAAAAATCTGGAATTAAGAGTTTGATGATGTGAATCTGTAATTAATTGTCAGGAAAAAAATACATCTGGTTCACTAACGTCTTTTAGGGAAAGAAATCTGCCATCCTTACCTGGTCAGGCCTAAATGTGACTCTAGAACCACAGCAATGTGATTGACTCTTAACAGTCCTCTGGGAAATTAAGGATAGATATTAAATGCTGGCCTAGCTAGCGACACCCTCATTCCGTGAATGAATAAAATAAAATTCTAACTGATACCGTCATCCATGCTGCACATCCTCTTATTTTTGTTTGCATCCTAATTTAGGGGACAAAAATGGAGTTGTGGCAAAACAGGCCAATACAATCAATAAAGATTGAAAGTGAAGAGGACAAAACCTAATAGAAGTTAGGAGTTTTGCCTAATAGAAATTACAAAGTGCCTCAGCTACCAGCTTGTGCAGCATGAGCCTGGGTTATTCTCACTGAAGCTACATGCCTATAGGCTTGCATGGGTAGTTAGGGCCTCTCACTGGCCAAAGTGTGTCAATGTCTTCTCTTCAAATATGACACTTAGGTAAGTGGAGTTATTGGAGTGGAGAATAGTTCCATTAGTGTGTTAGATAATGTACTGACACTGCCCACTTACTGTCTGTAGCTGAGAGCTAAACACACAGAAACTATCACAGAGCCTGCAGTATGAAACAAAGGCAAAAGTGAATGAGTAACCTGAAGTAATCCGCATATAACGTGCCTAGTGTCATGTGCAGGATACAATCCAGCTGCTGGAAATTAATAATACTCATAGCAGGGGTGTCAGACTGTCAGGCTGACCTTAACATCGTGCTACACAATCTGTGTTGACATATCACTTTCACTTTCTGTTACTGTTGGAAGTAGATTTTAATTTAATAGCTATTGGAAAGCAAGCTGAATAAATATTGAACTATTCCTTCCAGTGACTGCAGTATCAGCTTTGTTTATTTTGTTATCCTTGCTGCCATCTTATATTGTGTCTGGTCTTCCTGCATGATTGTTGTGAACTTTCCAGCAAATAAAAGTTAACGATTTTTTCCAGAGCCCTAATCCAATGTTAAAACCTTTATAAAATGATATATTTTAGCAACATCTCTGCCTATGTTTAGTTCTACAAACTTTAGGAAATGTGCAGTTCTTTGTGGGGTACATTATTTATAATTTTAAAAAGCAAGAGCAAATTCCTGAGGACATTTTGCTGCCCCACTGCAAGCACAGAGCTTTTCCAATTACAGCAAAAAATAAATTCTCGGCAGCCTGTTCATTGCTTATCACAGGGCCAAGTCTGACAACTCTTACAAGTCTGACTGCACTAATAAGGTTTGTACTAGCAACATGTAACTTGAGGGACTTGCCACACAATCATGATATTGATTTCTATAATATCTAATATTTGGTATGCGTTGGAATAAAGGAACAACTATTCTTACTTAAGTAAAACAAAAATAATAAATATGTTTCATTAATGTAATTTGTATACAGGATTAACATTGTGTTATAGGGATCTGTACCTTTTCTAATATGATTGGGAATGAAGGGACAACCTCAGAAACTAAATGACTGTGAACCCCCACTGATACAGCAGACTGGAATAGGCTACAGCATTAGATTTCCTGCTGCATTTTGCAGCTCACTTCCAAACCAGTTTTAAAAAAATGTTGGACAGCCATCAGCAGATAGTGATACCAGCTGTTAGATTAATGATGCTACAATTGACGTAAGCAGTTTAAGCTAAGGGTGCAATTGGTTGTTCCCTGTTTTTAAAGGAATGATGCTGCACACCATTTCCGATTGATAAGCAGTGATTCCAAAAATGTTTGACATCTGCAATTTTCTTTTTATCCTATCTACTACGGTCCTTTCTCCAACTTGTAAGATCGTGCTCCAATTCCAGTCTGCTAGATATGAGCTTTTATAGAAAAGGGATAACAATTTCCAAAATGTAAATATATCAGACGAGATTTTCATTGTGGTGAGTCTAGCACAGGATTGCATACGCATTGAAAATTGTGCTGTCAGTGGATCTCATACCCTCCAGGACTTGATAATATTTTGAAGGGGGGCTTTGGGGAAACTGCATGCCTCCAAATAACAGGCTGTTGAACTCATTAATCAACTTGTTAATAGGCTTTAGAGCAGCAGTTTTAAATGATCAATCAGGAGCTACCAGGAAAGTGCAGGCAAGCAGTGATAGTGTCCCTGCCCTGGACCCAGAGGCCTGTGTTCAAGTTCTATCTAATCCAGAGGTGGGTAATACCATCTCTGAACAGGTTGATTAGGAAAAATAGATTAAATAAAATAAAGGGAAAGCATAGGTGCTCCTGTGGTGCAGTGGTAATATCCCTGCCCTGGACCCAGAGGCCCAGGTTCAAGTCCTACCTACTCCAAAGATGTTTAATAGCAACTCTGATTAGGTTAATTAGGAAAAATAGGTTAAAGTAAAAGATAAACAGGGAATGTTCAGTGACTTGAACACGGTAGCGTCATAGAAATGTACAGCAGGGAAACAAACCCTTCCATCTAACTCGTCCATGCCAACCAGATATCTTACATTAATGCAGTTCCATTTGCCAGTATTTGGCCCATATCCCTCTAAACCCTTCCTATTGATATACCCATCCAGATGCCTTTTAAATGTAATCATTCCAGCCTCCACCACTTCCTCTGGCAGTTCATTCCAAAAAGTTGCCCCTTAGGTTGCTTTTAAATCTTTCCCCACTCACCTTAAACCTATGACCTCTAGTTTGTGATTGCCCCACCCTCATGAAAAGTCATTGTCTATTTACCCTATCCATGCCCCTCATGATTTTATAAATCTCTATAAGGTCACCCCTCCCCTCTGACACTGCAGGGAAAATAGTCCCAACCTATTCCGCCTTTCTCTGTAGCTCAAACCATCCAATCCTGGCAACATCCTTGTAAATCGCTTCTGAACCCTTTCAAGTTTCACAACATCTTTCCTATAGCAGGGGGACCAAAATTGCACACAGTATTCCAAAAGCAGCCTAACCAATGTCCTGTACTGCTGCAACATGCCCTCCCAACTGCTATACTCGATGCACTGACCAATAAAGGTGAACATACCAAACACCTCCTTCACTATCCTATCTACCTGCGACTCCACTTTCATGGAGCTATGAACCTGCATTCCAAAGTCTCTTTGTTCAGCAACACCCCCAGGACCTTACCATTCACTGTGTACATCCTGCTCTGATTTGCCTTTCCAAAATGCAGCACCTCACATTTATCTATACAAAACTCCATCTGCCACTCCCCAGCCCATTGGCCCATCTGATCAATATCTCGTTGTACATTGAGGTAACCTTCTTCGCTGTCCACTACACCTCCAATTTTGGTGTCATCTTCAAAATTACTAACCATGTTCACATCAGTGGACCCAGCATTGATCCATGTGGCACCCTACTGGTCACAGGCCTCTAGTCTGAAAAGTAACCCTCCGACCCAGACAATCTTTCCAAATCTGACCTGGTCTGCTGTATCTGTTGCTCCCGATGTGATCTCCTCTGCATCGGTGAGACCAAGCGCAGACTCGATGACTGATTTGTAGAGCATCTGCGCTCTTACGTTATAATCAACAACACCTTCTGCTCTCCAACCATTTTGACTCCCCCTCCCACTCCCTGGGTGACATGTCCATCCTGGGCCTCCTCCAGTGTCACGATGGCACCACACGCAAACTCGAGGAGCCACACCTCAAATTCTGCCTTGGGAGCTTACAGCCTAATGGCCTCAACGTAGAATTCACTAGTTTCAAAATCTTGCTACCCCTAGCCTCATGCCATGTCCAACCCTCCCTCTCATCCCCTTCTTCTTGATCTGATACAACCTGTCCATTTTCTTTCCTACGTTTCCGCCTCACCCTTCCTATTGACCAATCTCCACTACCTCCTGCCTGCATCCACCTATCACCATTCCACCTACCTTCTCCTAGCCTCACGCCCCCCGAGCTCCTTTCCCCCTCCCCAGTCCTGATCAAGGGTGTAAACCCAACACATCAACTTTCCTGTTCCTCTGATGCTGCCTGACCTGCTGTGTTCCTCCGGCTCCACACTGTATTGACACTGACTCTAGCATCTACAGTTTTTGCACCCTCCATTACCACCCTCTGTTTCTACCTTCAGGCTAGTTCTATATCCAAATAACTAGTTCTTCCTGTATTTCATGTGATCTAACCTTGCTAACCAGTTTACCATGAGGAACGTTGTCAAATGCCTTACTGAAGTCCATATAGATCACGTCCACCGCTCTGCCCTCATCAATCCTCTTTGTTACTTCTTCAAAAAATTCAATCAAGTTAGTGAGACATGATTTCCCACACACATAGCCATGTTGACTATCCCTAATCAGTCCTTGCCTTTCCAAATACATGTAAATCCTGTCCCTCAGGATTCCCTGCACCAACTTGCCCACCAACCATGTCAGGCTCGCTGGTCTATAGTTCCCTGGCTTTTAGATACCATCTTTCTTAATTAGTAGGTTGCTATTAGACATGATATACGTAAGTAAGAAATAGAGAATTCAGGAGACCTGACCTAAAATGTCACCTCATCTTTACACTGATAAAACCTTTAGTTCTCTCAGGACAATGACTTCAAATAAATTTGGGGATTTACATGTACATATTAATCAATTGAATCCTTTTAACTGATTAAAGATTTCACAGCGTCTCAGGTTTGTTTAATACATCCTGATCAGTGGTGTGACCCTTTGATATTTTACTTATAAATTCTGTGTCTGATACTACCTCTCTCACTACCACCTGAAGAAGGAATGAACCTGTTGGACTATAACCCGGTGTTGTATGATTTCTGACATTTGGGTGTAGATTTGTTGTTGAAACTGAACTCAACTGCACAAATTGTTAAGTTCATAAGTTTTATGTAAATCAGTCAGATACCGATGATGCATCTAGACTGCCATGATATCATAGTGCAAATGTCAATGGAATGATCAAACAAACTTGTTTCTTGATGTATTATCTGAAAACCTGCTAATAGTTTCATGACTGTTATCTATCAAAAGCCTATGCTCAGTGGCTAATATACACATTGAGTTTGCTACATTGTCATATGCTACAGGATCAATCTTATTAGCAATCATGTGAAATAGGGCCCTAGTCAAATGCTAACCATGTAAGCTTGCTGTGAGGACGTGGCATTTCAAAATTATCCTGTGGGATATTGGCTCCCTTGATCAAATTATCACATCCACAATAAATTCATAAAAGAGCCCATTACCGCCATTTTTAGCCCTGAATGGTTTCTATTCCACCTTAGATTACCTTAGAAGGGAAAAGCGTCTCAAATTTGAGCAGAAAGTGATATTAGTTTTCTCAGATTGCTGCTTTGCAGTAAATACACATGTAGTTTTCCCAACTAATGAGATGCTGCCATTGAACCAAAAAGATGTGCTATGAGTTTCAGTGCCAGTGTGATGCAAGTACGTTGGCCAGACATCCCAACAACTTACAGATTATATCTATCAACATGTCCTGTTGACTATTTTCAGTTCTAATTGTGCTCAAGCAGTCCGTGCTTGCAAGCCTCAGAACACTCTGCTAGGCATTAGCTGTGATTCTGGCATTTGTCAGAATTAATAAATTGGACAGGGCCAAAAATTACACTGAAAACAATTTAAGATTATCAGTTAAACCCACTGATGCATTTCTACATGCTAGAAGATACATATATCAACAACAGAACTTTGTTTCATATAGGTTAAAGGAATTCATATATCAGTTGCATTTTTTTTATTTGGGAAAAGGATAATGAAATCCTTTAATCTCTGCCAGATTCCACACGCCAGCACCCTGACTGACCACAGTCTACCTGCCTGGTCTGAGAACTAGGATTGAAAGTTAATAGTTCCTGTTGCATCTCCATGTTGAAAATTGCCCAGCCAATATGTACCCTCTTCTTATGGCATTTGAACTGATGTTTATTTTTTCTAAGTCTGATTTCTTAGTTCCGTTGAGTGCACGATGAAAAGTTTTGACTTTGTGTCAGTTTTTATAAATGTTTAACATGAGTTTGTTCTCTTGTGCACAGGAAGGAGCACAGCTCCTCTAAGTTCTATTTCACGCAAATTTGTCCAAAGTGCAGATGTTTTCAAGCATCTATAGAGTATGGGATTTGAACTCAATGCTCTGCCCCTCCCAACAAGCCAAAAATAACTTGTCAGAGATTGTTTGTTTTATTCTTGTTCTAGCTCTCCTTCTTGTGCAAAAAAATAGTAATCAATGACTCAAATGCTGGCTCTGGGCAACAAGCAACATTTATTTACTTTAAATGAATTTCACTTGGAATCTGGACAACATTTGGCGAAAGTGGGCATTTTATTGCAGCATGGCATTGCTCCGTCTTATAATCCTAACTTTTAAATAACATGTTTAAAATAAACCAGAGCAAAGGTTTTCATACTTAAAACTGACTGGAATGAGTTTTCCTTTTCAGCATTCTTAAGAAAAAAAGATCCACAACAAATATTCAAATTTTTCTTCAAGTTACACTTCTCCGCCTCAAGATTTTAATTCATTTTGACTAATTAGCAAGCTGTCATTAATATTTTGTGGTGATTCTAACCTCAGTTACACAGTTATACAGTTATAACCAGCAGATGGTTAAGGTTAATGCTGCCTTTGCTACACTGCAATGCAGAATAGACTCACACATTCCTGCAGGAAGAAAGTGTGATTCCAGAGGCTGCTCAACTATTGCTGCAATTCTGTCACCCACATTCTTTTGGAGTCTGGCTCTCCATAGGGAGCGTGAGGGTCAATTAATATTGAATCACCTCATTTGCTGACAAACATTAGCTCATAATCTCAGTTGCTGGATCATATAGACCAGTTGCTGTCATTGTGATCCTCCAACATTCTGATTGAGGAAAATTTTAATTACAAGAATGGATAGAGGGGAAAATGTGATTTTTAGAATGGGAACGTAATCCAGTCTCCATTCCCAGATTTAACATGTGCATTTGGACACCAGCCAGGTATTGAAGATGGGGATTCACTAATTGGATGGAACCTAGAAAGGATTAGCATCCGAGAAACAAGGTATTTTTAAATTGCTTTAACCTTTCTCCAAATTTTAATTGAGCAGTCTGAGTTTCCTGGTCAAATTGGGCAGGAAACAGGCGTAAAAGCAAACTACTGTGAATGATAGGAATCTGAAATAAAAACAAAGTTTGGAGAAACTTGGCAGGTCTGGCAGCATCTGTGGAGAGAGGAGCAGAGTTAATATTTGAATCCAGTATGACACTTCTTCAGAACCCTTTTCAAACACAGTTCTGAAGAAGATCCATACTGGAGTCAAAAGTTTAACTCTTTCTCTCTCCACAGGTGCTGCCAGATTTGCTGAGTTTCTCCAGTACTTCGGTGTTTACTTCAGGAGCTAGTGATGGACTTGAGCAGCATTTCAGATGGGGATTTGGATTGATCAGAATCCATCTGAATAAAAGCTCAGTTATCACAACTATTATCTCAATTCCCTCTGGCAGTTAAAAACTGGAAGAACTGCAGATACCGTAAATCAGGAACAAAAACAAAGTTGCTGGAAAAGCTCAGCAGGTCTGGCAGCATCTGTGAAGAAAAACACTGAGTTAACATTTTGGGTCTGGTGACCCTTCCTCAGAACTGATGGTGGCTGGGAAAACGTCAGTTTACATGCAGAAAATAGGGAGGTGGGTGGGGTAGAGAGTAAACAATAGAATAGAGCCCAAAGAGAGAGAAGAACTGTTGGACAGACGAAGGAGTTGATAACGATCAGACTGGGAGGGCGAATAGTTGTTAATGGGGACTATTGAGTTCAACAATTTTAGGGCCTAAGCTCTCCCATGTCCCAGCCCCCTACGCCACATACCAGGCCTTGTTATCACATAACCTGCCATCACACACCACCTGTTGTTAGTCACTAATAGCCCCCATTAACAACTATTCACCCTCCCAGTTAGTTAGTTTCAGTACTAACCTCTTGGCATTTAAATTTCCATAGTACAGATCATTTACCCACACCCACTATAATCCAGAGTTTGTAGGGACTAAACTATGATTATTTTAGGCTGCCACTGGGTGTATCCTCAAGGTGCCTTCGAAGTTAAGTCAAGGAAGAATGTTAGAAGATTTTGTAAACAGGTCATGGACAAAAAATCATTAAACAATTGCTAATGTATTTTTTTGCTCAAGCAAGCAATTTTATTTACCCATGGAAAACTAGCAGCATAATAGTAAGCTATGCAATTCTACAGAAAGGCTAGATTCCAAAAAGTATCAAGAGTTATGGATTGAAATTTAGGACTGGATTTTCATAGAGCTTTGGAGACAGGCTTGAAGACAGTGGTGCATGCAGCATTTTGCTGGTGTCCTGCTGTGAGGATGCATTTCTCTGACGTATTCTGTTTGACGCTGCTTCTGGGATGTGACAACTATAGCCAATTAGGTCAAGTGAAGTGGCAACAGAGAACACTCTTCTCATGCCATCTGAAATTTTCCAGTTAGCATAAACCTTCCCCTGCTGAAGTGTGTTGGCTGTATCAAGGTGGCCTCTTGAAAACAGGCCAAGGTGGAATGTGGGGAGTAGCAAAGCCTCACTCAATGTCCCTCTCCATTTTAAGGAGCCCTGTTGTTCTCCCATCTACATTGACTTCAAGCCCTCTCCTGTTGGGGCTACTGGCCAAACAGAACTTATTGGTGTTTTGGGCTGTAACTATTTTTCGTTATATGGATCTCTCAGAACCAGCCCTTTTATAAGTTACTCCCTCAAAAATCTGCTACGCCCAGTATTCCCAAGTTCCCAACCTATATTTCATCCCACAACAGAACTGAAATCTAAGATTGAAAATCCTACCCTGTATACCCCTTTTCATATTTCCCAAAGCAACAAAATAACCAAAATTTCTGAGATAGTAAGAACTGCCGATGCTGGAGTCAGAGATAACATAATGTGGAACTGGAGGAACACAGCAGGCCAGGCAGTGTCAGAGGTACAGGAAAGTTGATGTTTCAGGTTGGGACCATTCTTCAGAAATTTTTGAGAAATGGCTTCAGTCTATGAACATTCAGTTAGCTGAACATTGTATTATGCACCTAATCTCCAGCTCTCCAGGCAACTGTCAGGGTGCTTTCATCAAAAAGAAACCTACTTCTGTGAATAAAATGTTGGTAACAAAGCAAGTGGCAAAGTGCATCCTCAGTAGATGAGGTAATTCTGGCTTGTGAGACCTCTAGGGCATTCATGAACACGGGCTGTATAGCTGTAATTAGCATGTGCACTATTGACTTTCTGAAATAACACTTCAAGTGCCTGGGAAACTTATGAAGTGGTCCTGCCTATTATGTTATTAATGATTGCGATCACCTCCAGCATGTTTCACAACTACAGAGCTGTCATCTTGTACCAAACCTGTAACTAGCAGCAATTTACCAGAATGTTTCAAGAAATTTTGTTTAGTGGCTGTCATAAAAGGTGATCATAGCAGAGATAAAGGTCACATGACTATGACAAGTTAACCTGTGCACCAAATACAAATGCATTTCTCCAAACAATCCTCGTTTCTTTAAAAGAAACAATATGCACTATCATTTACAGTTACAGGTTTATGGAAGATACCCAACACATTTGGTTATAAAGAAAATTATTGCTCATTAACAGAAACGGGTGTTAACCCCAGTCAGTTCCACTTCCATCAGTGTCTCTCATGGATGGCATAATAGTCTTTAAATCATGCATGGTATGTCAACCGATGTTCAGATCACATAGAACTGTAGCCTGAGTCTGTCGATGTTCACGTTTATTGTTCAATAAAGCCAGTTGCTGTTCACTTACTAAAGACTGGATCTCACATTACCACACTTTATGTAGGTCAATCCTCAGTATCTTGGCAACAATAATGATGCTTTCATTTTGTAGCAGCCTGCTATATAATCTACACTTGAGCCATTAGAACAAACAAGCAGACGGCTAGAGGATAACAAGAGACACAATCTGGCCATGCAGCTCATGCCTCTGGTTACACAATCCATGTATATATGGATAACAAGTCTGTAATGAAAGCAATGCTGTTGCACAAAAATAAGATCAAGCCATCCACTGAGTGCTTCCAAATGCCGATACTGCTCTGGAGGAGCCCTGTAATACTTAGTAGAATCTGTATCAATACTAAACATAAACAGCTCCATACAGCACTGCTTGGCAGTAATGAGCGCACCAGCTGAGGAGGAAGGGAAGGGATGGAGGCAGCCAACATACCCTCTCTATGACTATCCCAACTGGACACATATGTGTGAAAAGAAACCCAATCACTAAATATCTCACGCATCTTGCATTTGTTACCATCACAGAATCCTCGTGACTATAAGGCTATAACAAAACGCAGCACAAAAGAAACATTCCATTTCCAATTGTATAAGTAAAACTGCTATATTACCTACTAGCCAACTACTAGCACATTGCTTATTCCGATTTTCATTTGCTCTAGTGCTATCCAAGTGGCTAAAGTGTGGCTTTTGGATGGCTGCTGACTCTCAGTGGTGGGGCCTGCAATGGCCTGGCAATAGACTGTAACACCTTAGCAGGGGTCTGGATGAATGGAAGTAGTGGGAAAAGTCAAGGCTTCATAGAGCCACTGTTCTTCCTTTGGGAGGCACCTTGTGTTATAAGCAAACAGTGATTGAAGTTGACCAAGTTATTACAATTCCAGAAGGATACCCCAAATCAGTAAGCTTCCATGCAAGGAAGAATGAACTGGCTCCCCTTGTTCATTCACCCACTCCCTTCAGCTGGTCAGAGCAAGGTCAATTGAAATACTGATCCCTCCCTTGTGGATGTCTTTTTCCTAGACCACTTAAGTTCTAAGAGCCAATTTAACCAGGCTTTATTGAGATAAAAGAAGAGTGAGTTCATTAGCTATGAAATGTGTGAAGAAATACTGAACTCCCACCCCCATCCCCTCCCCCCCCCCCCACCCCCCCCAACACACACACACACACACACACACACACAAATGCATATTAATGCCCTTTAGGGAAGGAAACTGCCATCCTTACTTGGTCTGGCCTACATGTGACTCCAGACCCACAGCAATGTGGTTGACTCTTAACTGTCCTCTGGGCAATTAGGGAAGGGCAATAAATGCGCCTGGCCAATGATGGCCTCATCCCATGAATAAATAAATAAAAAATAAAGCACACATGCACATCCCCTCCATCCCATGCACACACCCCCATGCATCCATGCCTATGCACAACCCTCCCCCCATGCACAAAGCCCCCAATCCCTCCCACACTCTGCATTCTGCACTCTCTGCCCACACACCTATAAGTAATTTAATGAAATGTAGATAGTGGATCCTTGATAGCCAAACAGTCAATTTCAGATCCTTCAGCTTTGCAGTTTGTTGAAATTCTTTTGTCCTCTTTCCTTTTGATGGTGTTTGGCTGACAGCATTCAGTGAGAGAGTCCTTCTTGCCCTATGCCCTTCTGACCATCGAGTTGGTTTCTAGCAAGCAGAGTGAGAAGATATTTTATCTGCAATTCAGGGGTGACTAGTGGGTTACACTTTGACTATGACCTTCACAGCATAGTAGCACTAGCCCAGACTAGAACTAATGAATGCCTAGGTTCTCTAGCATGCTTTCTTCCCCTATACACCCTTTTCCATTAGCATGTCAGACCAAGGCTACAATTGGTTTACAATCCTGTTATTGTATATTTCTGGAAGAGAAATGTGTTTACTCGAGTTGGCTTTCTACTGAAAATGGGAAGGGATACCATGCTGAAATTTGGAACAGACTTTTGATGGAATCTTTACATCCCCAATTACATCTTGATTTCTTGTGTTGTTGTCAGAATGGGAACTGTGCTAGGATTCTACTTTTGCAGCCCTTTGCAGTATTCCGTTTTGACCCACTCTGCAACTTGAATAAGTCATTTAGGTCGTAACAAACTTAGTTTTGTGAGATTGACTGCTAGGTCAGCTAACTGTACTTTCAGGAAGACGGCTTCCAGTTGCTGTAAGTGCATTTCCCACTTCCTGTTGTAACCTGGAATGTTATCTGTACACTACACATTTAGACAAACCTGCCACTATCTGGTTCATCAGTCTTTGAAAGGTGCCTTGGAGTCTGAATAGCATGACTTGACATTGATCTAACCTGTTGGACTTACGAAAGCAGAGATTTCCTTTATGCATGCAGTCAAGAGAACCTGTTAGTAACCCTTTAGTAAGACTATCCTGATAATGTAAGCTGCTTTACCATATGCAATCTTCCAGCTGCATATAGGGTAGGGCTTGGTTCTGGTCACTGCGTTAATTTATTGGTAATCTATGCATATGTGGAGCCATCTGACTTGGGCATTAACACTACTGGGAGCTTCAGCTACTGCAATTAGGCTCCATTTGTTAGTGCTCCAGCATGTAGTTAATATCATCACAAAACTGATCCAGTAGTTCTGGGCCTAGTTGATAAGGACGTTGCCTTGTGCAAGGGTCCACATTTTGTAGAGTTAGGATGGTCCATCCTGGCTTGTCTCTGCTAAGCTCTTGAATGCAGTGAGTGACCTTGTTAGGTCTGTCTGCTCTTCTGCACCTAGGTGTATGACTTAGGACTCTAATTTTGCTAGTATTTCTGTATTGGTTTGCTGTGTAGTAACTGTGTGGACCCACTCGCATTACCTTCCAATTCATTCCTACTGCCAACCTTACGCTCTAGATTGGTGACAAATGGGACCAACTTGTCCCCCTTCTCACTATAATGTGGAGGTGAAACAGCCTTTGTTTTTCTCTGATCTGGGGTCTCCTTCAGACAATTCACTTTTGAACAGCTTTGCTATTCTATACTGGACACTGAACCCAGCTTTTAAGGGTTTACCTGATATTCGTAGGTGCACTAATACACAGACTCCTGGCTGAGACGTTTGGACCCTGGCATATTTGTCTACCTTTTTGTTTCATTATTTCACAAGACTTGCTCTCAGAACTCTGCTACATAATCTAATATAGTCTATTCTAAAAAGCTCTCTTTGATTAGATTCAGAGGCTGCCTATGAACCACTGAAAATGGATTAAAACTGATAGACTCATATGGTGAGTCCCTGGTGGTGAACACAAGAAAATCTAATCCTTTATTCCTGTCATAGGGATACACATGGTGGCAAGTCCTGATTACTTTTTCTATGGTGGTACCTTTCTAGCAACCCCTGTAACTGCAGGTGATACACTAAAGACATGGATTGGGTTACACCTGGGTTACTGATGACTTCTTGGAATATTTTGGACTTGAATCTTGAGCCCTGATCTGGCTGGGTCTCAGTTGACAGTCCATACCAGGTGACGAATTGGGTCAAATCCCTCACCATTACTTTGGCAGATGTGGTTCTCAGGAGAAGAGCCTCTACGAAACAGGTAGCCTCATTTATGATAGTCATGATATCCAGATAACCTTCTTTTGTTATGAGCAGGGCTCCCATACAGTTCACTAAGACCCTGCTCAATGCTTCCACGAAAAAAAAAACAGCATGGGAACCGTAGATGCAGGTCTTATTGCACGTTACAGTTTTCACACAACCTGGCAAGTGTGACAGGTTCTGAACAACCTTATTACATCCTTCCAAAACGTTGGCCAATAGAAGTGATGGCTGATGTAGACTTGACTTTTGCATATACTGAGATGCCCAGCCATTGGAATTTTGTGAACTAGCTAGAATATTTCCCTACAGTACCTCAGCAGCATCAGTACCTGCTGAACCACTGTCTACTTATCATTTGAAAGTCCATTTCCTTGTTAACACCTCATTTTTAATGTTGTACTATTCAGGGATTACTTCTGCCTCAGCTTCATTCTGAGCAGTCTGAGCTAATGTGGAGCAGTTTGATGGACTTCTAATAAGGAAGTTCTACTTATTACCTCTTTGGGGTCTTTGAGACTCCTGAAAACGTTTTCAGATTGCTAGACTGGAAGGTTTTCTATCTGCAATGCCACCTTAGCCTTCACTGGCTGAGCTTGTCTAGTTTTAGACCTAATCACCGCACTGTTAATGGCAAATCATTGGACGACTCCTATGATCACAGATCCCATCAGAAGATCACATTCCAGACACCGCTGGTGAAGGGGAATGGACATGTACCTTCCCTCAATCAAGCATCTTGACATTTTCTGTACTCTCCGTTGGGAAGGCCATGCCTTTTCCAGTTGTAGAACTACATTAGCCCTGGTCTCCTTCAGTGTCACAATCTGCTCAAGGGTCTAGGCCCGAAACATCAGCCTTACTGCTCCTCTGATGCTGCTTGGCCTGCTGTGTTCATCCAGCTCTGCACCGTGTTATCCCTGAATCCTACCCCTCACTGACCCCCTCAGGCTGACTTGAGATACTGCAAATTAGCTTGAGCTTGTGAAAACCTATAAAGGTTCTGTGCCCTGCTCAACAATACATTTACAATAGCACACTTTGTATCTTTTAAATGAACAGAAAGCACCTACTACCAGCATCAATAGCTTATGGTTTGGTGGTGAGGGCAGGGCAGTGGGTTAATCAGACTTTGTGATCTGTGAAGCCTTTCTTAGTTTGAGCATCAAGTAAAGCCTAAGACTGACTGAACCAACCACATGTAATTCCAGCAGCGCACATCAAATAGTAATAACATGCAAGAACCATGACTATTTTCACTTTCTCTATCCAAGGTACTCGATTTCAGGGGGTTGAATTTTTCTGCTCCTGTGGTGGTGTGTTTGAATGTGCAGAGACTTGAGGAATAGGGAAGAGCAGCATCCCAAATACATTCCCTTTTCTTGGGAACTCTCCCAGGGCGGTCTGGGATGCATAACATCCAAATGCCTCATAGCGACAGGCAAACAATTTACCTACTCAAGGCTCCAATCAATGGTAGTTTTGCAGCGCTACTGACTCTTCCTCCTCCACATGCTGAGGTTGTTAATGAAGGCAGCCTTCCTGCAGCAGAATGGCAGAGAAGTGAATCTGAGGCTTCACGCCTACTGAGGAGACTGTTGGTAAGAAACCCTGCATCTACGGCCCAAACATTACCACCACTTCTAGGGATCTAATAGCTTGCCACTCTGAAATTTTCATTTTGATTTATGTTACCAAGGATATCTCTGCGCTTCATAGTGCATATTTGAAAGAAGACATCAATTGGAGAAGCAAGGTCAAAAATGGCAATATTGGCATCATTTCAACATTACACAGTGGCAGCTGCCACAACCCATCTACTCTTCAGTCTTCCAGCATCTGCTTCAAATACCAACCTTAATGCCCTCACTGAGACAATAGATTTTATTAAGTTCATCAAGTTAATTAAAGTTGATGTTACTGATGAATGATTTTCAGTCATATTTAAACTTTTATAAGAGAAGAGAAGCACAATAAACTTTGAACAGAAAGTAGTTTTCCTTACTGGCAAGGTTATCATGCTATGTTCAGATTTCTGTTCAGTCATCAGGTCTAATGGCTATATCAATGGGATATTCTTAAATAAAAGGATTTCAGTGCACTTAATACAGTTGTTTATTTGAACAAAAACTGGAATGTGATGAAAAGGTTTGATTTAAAATGTACAAAATTGGATCTTCACTCAACATCAATTGTAATTTTGTACACAAGTGGGTGTTGTGTGAATTATATCTGAGATCCTTAATGCTACTTTTTTATTGCTGCTTCAGAAGACAGGGAACTTCAACTTGGAAGGTGGCAAACATATGACTACCTCTTGGCAGGAGAGCCACTAACTCAATTCTTCCTAGATTTAGTTTTTTTTTGTTTCAGAGATAGCACAAAATAAAGAACTCCACTCGCTGACATGGTCAAATTACTGAAGTATGCAATTTGAATCAGAGAAACTCAGAAAATAAAAACCAGGTTAAAAAGAAGCCTGGGAGTGAAGGTCTTTTGGACATTAAATTTATAAAAAAAAGGACATTAGCTTCAACTACTGACACCAAAGCACAATACTATTGGATGCTGGAAACTGAAATAAAAACAAAAAAAGCATGCAAATCCAATGTCAGGTAGCACATGTGGAGAGAAACAGATTGCATTTCAGGTTGACCGTTCATCAAATCTGAAGAGAAATGAATATGTCAGAGTATTTGAGCAGTGATATGGGGAGAAAGGGCCAGGGAAAAAAATAAAGGAAATAGTGTATGGAAGAGACAATCAAATATAGTTCTCCACTTAGCTTCAGACAACAAGGGTTAATTTTTCTCTTACATGATCTTTATTATTTGCCACTGCATTAATCCATGACACGAGAAGAACAACAAACAGTAAATAGAAGTTCACTTACTGCCAAGGTCATTGTGCTTTGTTAATCATGGTGAGCAACCGGCTCTACTGATTATAACAAGTTGCTCTATGAATGACAAAAAAATGGCAATCACATGTAAGATAATGTTGGAACTTGTAAAAGTTATATTAATCTAGAGTAGCAACATGCTCAAAATGTAATCATTAACTGTTTGTTTACAATAAAGTTAATTTGCATAATTTTAAATGTAAAGGCTAAAGGACCCAGCTCAATTAAATTTGATTTCACAGGTCCCTATTTGACACTAGAACACTGAAGTTGCCTCCAAGTTGTTTGTCATAGTCTTCACTGGTGAAAAATACTTCAATGATCTTGCTTTTCAATTTGTAGTTTTATAAATTTCATTGGAGATCATGTCTCAGTAGCAACATGGGCGATAATAGTTAAAACCAAACATTTTTGCAATAGCAGACATGATTGGGCAAAAGTTCTGTTCACTTTTGCCAGCAATCTTAGCATAATCTGAGCTGAGGTGAATGTAACCTTTGGAGTGGGACTTGACATCAGGTTAAGTTTTCACATGAAATATTTTCCATATTGTTCAGTAAATCTCAGGATTTTTTAAAATGGGGCCAGCAGCTATGGAAAATGCAAGATCCAGACTGTCAAAAGTCATGAACACTGGAGACTGCTTCCCAGAATGAAACCAAGTCCAGGAGAGTTCACTGGGTCCACTTTTTGAATGGAAAGGAGACCAACATAGGACGAAGTTAGCCACACTTCACTTGTGATGCCTGTGAAGTACCACTACTTCTTCTGGCTCCACTAAAGAAACTTTTTGATATTACCTCCTCTTCCCTATCAGATTTTACTCATTGAGGTGCTTGGTGCACAGACCCTGCTCAGCAGCACACTTGCACCGCACACTTGCACCTATATATATGAATAGACCCTTATTAATGCAAACTAATGAGACTCTCACCTGAGTCAGACAGGCATCAAAGTCACCTAAAGAAGCCCAGATGCTGTGTAGTTATTTTAATGGCACACTCCCTGTTCTTGTTGAATGCAGTTGATTAAATTCTTCCCACTTCATGATGCTCATAATTGAGCCATTTCTTAGTAAATGACTTCTGATGGATAGCTTTACATTGATATTAACTCACATCTTCATCCCCACTTTTATGTGAATCCCATGATCTGCTGTCCTGCACGTAAAACAAAAACATGTGACAATAATAAGTCAAATAATAAATAATAATAACATAGTCTTTACTGTGTGGCCCATTACATCCTGAAATCCGCTGTGTAAGTGTTCCTGAAATGTCAAGAAGGACAGTATCCTTCACTGCTAAATGTTGGGGCTTCTTAGGTCAGTACTAGAATCCACAATGAAGGAATTAGGAGCTTGACCTCCTGGATCCAATAAGTTCATGCATCAATGAAGCTAGGAGATCTGGTCAGGCAAAAATAAATCTTGAAAGCTGAGTTACAAAGAAGACATCTACCTCATTACTACATTGAAGTATCAATCCAACTCCTGACATTAGTTTTGGTCAGAATTGGGTTGGCTGAAAGCAGGTTTTGGGTCTGAAAACAGATCTCCCAGACTTTAAACTACCCATCCGCGACAAATCTCACTTTTGCTTATTTATTTTTACATTAAAATTTATTCTCAAGTCTTTACTGGTTTTGGAAAAACTGGCAAATCCTCTAGTCCAGAAATATGGCTACTTAATCTTTAAGAGATTGCATCCCTTTGATTCTGACATTGAGCCCAATACGGGTTGATGATGACTATAACTGCCATCCTCAGCAAGTATTATTATTCTTTTTTCCTCACACTCTGGGTTGTAAGTAAAGTTGCCCTAGTCTTACCACACTATTTGCCGGATTGCCGCATTGCCGGAGAGGGTAATGGAGTTGGCCTCATTTGGGGCATTTAAGCGGCCATTAGATAGGCATATGGATGATAGTATAAGGTAGGGGTGGAGGTTAGATAGACCTTAGGATTAGGGTAAAAGTTCGGCACAACATCGT
Organism: Rhincodon typus; assembly: GCF_021869965.1. Classification (NCBI taxonomy): domain Eukaryota; kingdom Metazoa; phylum Chordata; class Chondrichthyes; order Orectolobiformes; family Rhincodontidae; genus Rhincodon; species Rhincodon typus. The sequence continues at coordinate 20,936,562 of NC_063348.1, read as the reverse complement.
GGGCCGAAGGGCCTGTACTGTGCTGTACTGTTCTATGTTCTATAGGGCTATTCTCTCATTAGAGAGAGATGACTGGTAGTGGTTTAACCTAGGGTGACCATACCTCAGGTAAGGAGAGAAGATTGAAAAGGAGAGTCCTTCGTGGTAATTTCAGCCAATATGGGAACTGAATCCATTATGTTGGCATCAGTCTGCATCGCAAACTGGCTGTCCAGCTAACTGACCCCCAAACTCTGGTTTATACATAGGTATTACTAATAAGTTCCATAGGGAGCATGCTGATGTCCCAAACAAATTTTAGAAGTTGATCCATGGAATGTCTAGGGAACTTATTTGGGTGGAACTGAGAAATAAGAAAGAGATGATCACCTATTAGGGATTGCACTATAGGCCCTCCCATTAGTCAGCAGGAATTTAAGAAGCAAAAGTGTAAGGAGATCTCAAATATCTGTAAAGAATAGTAGGGTTGCAATGGTAGGGGATTTTAACTTTCCAAACATAGACTGGGACTGCTATTGTGTTAAGGGTCTGGATGGAGAGGAATTTGTTAAGTGTGTACAAGAAAATGTTCTTATTTAATATGTGGATGTACTTACTAGAGAAAGAGCAAAACTTGACCTTCTCTTGGGAAATAAGGCAGGGCAAGTGCCTGAGGTGTCACCTGGGGAGTACTTTGGGCAAGTGATCATAATTTGATTAGTTTTAAAATAGTTAAGGAAAAGGATAGACCTGATCTAAAAGTTAAAGTTCTAAATTGGAATAAGGCCAATTTTGACAATACTAGGCAAGAACGTACAAAAGTTGATTGGGAGAGGCTATTCACAGGTAAAGGAAGGGTTGGAAAGTGGGAGGTATTCAAATAAGAGTTAATTAGAGTCCAGAGATAGTATGTTTCTGTTAGTGTGAAGAGCAAGGCTGGTAGGTGTAGGGAATACTGGATGACTAGAAAAATGGAGGCTCTGGTCAAGAAAAAGAAGGATGTAAATGTCAGGTATAGACAACTAAGATTGAATGAATCCCTGGAGGAGTATAAGGGCAGTAGGAGTATACTTAAGAGGGAAATGAGGAGGGTGAAAAAAGGGGACATAAGATAGCTTTGCCAAATAAGGGTAAGGAAAATCCAAAGAGATTCTATAAATACCTTAAAGAAAAAAAAGTAGATAGGGAGAGAATAGGACACTTTAAGATCAATGAGGCTATCTATGTGTGGAATCACAGGAGATGGGTGAGATACTATATGAATATTTTGTGTCAGTTTTTACTGTGAAGAAGAAGATGGAAGCTAGGGAGCTTGCAGAAATAAATAGTGATAACTTGAAAAGAGTCCATACTACAGAAGAGGAGGGGCTGGAGATCTTAAAATGCATGAAGATAGATAAATTCCTGGGATCTGACCAGGTGAAACACAGAACTTTTGTGGGAATCTATGGAGGAGATTGCTAGACACCCTTGCTGAGATATTTGTATCATCGACAGCCATGGATGAGGTACAGGAAGACTGGAGGGTGGCTAATGTGGTGCTATTATTTAAGAAAGGTAGTAAGGAAAAGCCAGGGAACTATAGACTGGTGAGCTTAATATCGGTGGTGGGCAAGTTGTTGGACGGGTTCTGAGGGACAGGATTTACATGTATTTGGAAAGGCAAGGATTGATTAGGGATAGTCAACATGGCTTTGTGTGTGGGAAGTCCTGTCTCACTAACTTAATTTAGTTTTTGGAGAGGTGACAAAGAAGATTGATGAGGGCAGAGCAGTAGATGTTGTCTATATGGACTTTAGCAAGGCATTTGACAAGGTTCCATGTGGTAGACTGTTTAGCAAGGACATATTACATGGAATCCAGGGGGTTAGCCATTTGCATACAAAATTGGCTTGAAGGTAGAAGACAGAAGGTGGGGGTAGATGGCAGTTTTTTGGACTGGAGGCCAGCGACCAATAGTGTTCTGCAAGGATTGGTGTTTGCTTCACTGCTTTTCATCATTTATATAAATGATTTGGATGTGAATACAGAAGGTATGGTTAGTAAGTTTGCAGATAACATCAAAGTTGGTACTTTAGTGTACAGTGAAGAGGTCAATCTCAGAATACAACAGGAAATTGATCAGATAGGCCAATGGGACAAGGAGTGGCAGATGGAGTTTAATTTGGATAATGTTAGATGTTGCATTTTGTTAAGGCAAATCAGAGAAGGACTTATATAGTTAATGGTAGGGCCCTGGGGAGTGCTGCCAAACAAAGAGATGTGGGGGTACAGGTGTATAGTTCCTTGAAAGTGGAGTCGCGGGTAGACAGGTTGGTGAAGAACGCATTCGGCATGCTTTCCTTCATTGGACAGTGTATTGAGTACAGGAGTTAGGTCATCATGTTGCAGCGGTGCAGGACTTTGGTGAGGCCACATTTAGAATACTGCATTCAGTTCTGGTCTCCCTGCAATATGAAAGATGTTGTTAAACTTGAAAGTGTTCAGAAAAGATTTACTAGTATGTTGCCAGGATTGGAGGGTTTGAGCTATAGCAAGAGGCTGAATAGGCTGGGGTTTTTTTTCCTGGAGCATTGGAGACTGAGGAGTGACCTTATAGAAGTTTATAAAATCATGAGGGGCATAGATAAGGTGAATAGCCAAGGTCTTTTTCCCAGAACAGGGAGTCCAAAACTAGAAGCAAAGGTTTAAGGTGAGAGGGGAAAGATTTAAAAGGGACCTGAGGGGTAACTTATTCATATAGAGGGTGGTGTGTGTATGGAACAAGCTACCAGAGGAGGTGGTGGAGGCTGGCACAATTTCAAAATTTTAAAGGCATCTGGATGGGTACATGAATAGGAAGGGTTTAGAAGTATATGGGCCAAATGCTAGCAAATGGGACTAGATCAGTTTGGGATATCAGGTTGGTGTGCATGAGTTGGACCAAAGGGTCTGTGTCCATGCTGTATGACTCTGAGTAGTGGCATCAGCAGCCTTTCACACCATTTCTGAGGGGTTCCTACAAATATTCCTCTGAAGCTAAGGCTTGAGATGAGAACTCCCTGAAAAAGTATGCCCTTTTATTTTTTTTCCCAAAAGGTATTCTATCTTGTTTATTTTTTTCATTCAACAACAGCTCCTCAGAAGGAGAAGAAGATAACTTAAGAGCTAAGCACACTGTGACAGATGGTGTTATTGCTCTGTCTGACATAAGCACTTTTATATATCTGAGTGCCTTGTTGATTTTAAGTCATACTTTTAAAGAGGGAGCACTGGAAACATGTACCATTAGTGAGGAGGAGTCAGTGACAAGTGAATGATATCAAATAGCTGCCAAAGAACACTTCCTTAGCCAGTCCTGTGGTTCTACTAAAGAGAAATTTTTGTCCAACCAAAATCCCTCAACATGAACTTGGATTCCCCCCAATAGGAATTATCACTGTTTGGACAAGTCAAAGATAATTGGCTCAATATTACTCCATGATGCCTTGTTACATCAATTATTAGATACTATACTGAGATGTGTACCATATGGGAGTTGCAGGAGGCTCATTTTGAGTTTGCTCTCAGGAAAAATAATCTGGCCTTTCCCCAGAAATAATTTAAGAAATGTCAGTTAGTTTGCAGATGAAAACAGCCACTATTTTTCAGATATAGCTCTCACTGTGGCAAATCCATTTCAGATGCACAAAGGCACTTCCGTCCCTTGAGACCTGCAGTGAACAACAACAGCCTGTTAGTGCACTGATTCTCCCACTCAACAAGTACTCAAACGTAGAACTAAAGTGGCGCCACAAACCTAATCAAATCACTGACATGAAGCATACTGGTGACTGTTAAAGGAATTCCATTTGTAGATGTAACAAAACAAATTCTGAGCACTTTATTTCTATTTTGGTGAGAAGGACCTGTTAATGGTGCTAACTGATGTTAGTGTACAGTAGATGGAAATCAACAGTGTGATGCTTCTGACAACACATCCCTTTACTTGATTATAATCTTTATGCAGGGATCAGATTTGGGAATTGTTACAAAAAGCTAGCAACAAACCCCACTGTACCACTGTTTGCTCCATTTCCTATTAGCTCTGCTTCTGGGCAACGTGGGTGTATTATTGAGCCTTAGACATGCTTAACTCTTCACATATTGAAGATGAGTGCAACAACTTCTAGACATCATATTTCATAGTAACATGTTGGCATTTCCATGCTCTGTTACCTCCTCCTGACTCATTCTCCAACTTGTGAAAACTATCAACCATCCAAGGGAACGAGGATGACCTTTCTCTGTACAGCTTATTCAAAGACCACAGCAACAGTGGCATGCAATTATATACATGATTAATTTTGTAAGGTGACCCAAGGCATTTCACCAGACTGCAGGCAGACAGAAAAGAAACTATTCCACCCAACTGGGAAGGGATTACAGCCGGGCTGTTGAAGGATGGCAGGAGGAGGGATGTCACTCTGGATGAAAGGGAGTTGGTGAGACAGAAAACTAAGTGACCTTCCTTGGATAGAGTTTATTGACTACTCAGTCTTACAACTCCTCTCACCCCAGTGTTACAGGTGCTCCCTATATGTATATGCTGAGGCCATTAATAGCCACCAGCTTTTTCTTAGCCTTAAGTAAAAACAATAATAAATGTAACAATGTAATTGACCAGATGTTAACAAGGAGTCTCTCAATCTGCACTAATTTGTTCATGATTGAGGTACTGGATCTAGGGCAGAGAATTGAGTTCTGAATCTCTTGCTCCTCACTCCCCATGACCTACAATGCTAGAAACCCTCAACCCCAAACAGTATTTACCTGAGAATTTGGTCCTAGCAATCTTGCCTGTATTTCTAGCAGCAGCTAATGGCTTTCTTGTTGGTAACACCAAAAGCAAGAACTGCCATCCTCTAGTTGGCCAAAAGTGGATGTGAGTTCAGGGATAGGTCTGCTGTTGCCCTTCAAACTTCTTGACTCCAGTAAGGTACTGTGGATCTTGCTCAGAGATCTCAGTGCAAGTGTCTTGCTATCTATTCAACAAGTGAGTGAGACGCTTGATGAAAATGGAAGTATCAATACTTTGGCTAAAAGGGAAATCTCAAGACAGATTAGTGAAATGGATACACTTTATGCAGCAGCTCAAAAGGAAGAGAAGTGTTTTCAGAGGCATTTTTGGATTTAGAGCTTGTATATGTGAAGGAAAAAACAAAAGAGATGATTGAAACCAGTAGTAAATGTTTAATAAATTGTCATATAGTAGGCATGGCAGTAAAGCCGAAGCCCATGGAATAAAAATAGCTGACCTTACTCAAAATGTTGTGATTGAGAGGGAGAATTACATTGATCACCTGCAGGAGGCAATGATTTTCTCCAGCAGCTTAAGTAGAACACCTCTCTTTATATAATCATTTGAGGTCAAAGAATGCAATATATAATAGTCTCCTTTGCTCACAGCATTTCTCTTACAGCTGAATGACTAGAAGATCATATTGATTGTACATCTTCTAGCCCTGAAACCATGCTGAGATTTGGGGTGGATGCATTCAAACACAATCGGAAGCCTGATATGGACAAAAATTGACAGCAAATAGCTATTCCATGTTGTTCAGCAACAGTTAGTGTAGATTCTGCAGGAGTGTCAGTTTTCTGTGCTTAATAGGTTCATGTGCATCGTCATTTTCAGTTTTTGTCTTTGGCAAATGAGTTAATAGTCTTGCTAAGCTCCTCCACTGCAGGTTTGATATCCATCTCTATCATGACAGTCTGCAGTTTCCTTGGTGACAGTGTTCTCCCTAAAGTGCAGCTCAAGTAGTCTCATAGCCTCCGCCTAACTTCAGACCTGTAGAGGGGTCAAACAGTATTAAGTTCTGGCACCAATACTCTTTGGCACATTCTCCTCTTTGCTATTGTCAAATGTCTTTAGCTCATTTACAGAGTATATGGTTGAATACCAGAACTGATAGAAAGCTGTTCAACTTTGCTTGCTTGAGATCCATGATAAAGGTACACCAATTCCTTATCAGAGAATTGATATACACTGATAATGCTACACTAGCATTCCATACCAAGAAACACCTTTGGCAACTGGCCAGATACTCCAACACCATCACCATCATGTATCAATATTGACAAAGTAACCTTGGGGCTTGTTAATAGCTTTACATAACTGGGCCCACGTTGACAGCAATCTGTCAAGTAGAGTTAGTGAGTGTGAAGCAACAAAAACTTTACTGAAAACACCAAATTTCAAATTTACCAGCCGTGAGTCTTCAGTGTACTGTTTTACAGTGGTGAAACTTGGACAACATATGCTAGGCAGAAAAATAGGCTGAACAATTTTCACCTTCACTATCTCATATGTATCCTTGGCAACTGGATAAGACAAGACCAATTCAGGTCCTGAAGGATGCTAATTCCATCAGTGTATACGCATTGGGAAACACATGATGCCTGCACTGGTTCAGCCGCATTTATCAGATGATGGATACTTACCAAAAGACAATAAAATGTTGAACTGACCATGGGGCCATGTCTTCCTGGATGTCCAAGCCTCCAACACCAGCACACTAGAAAGTGAGAGATATTGTGAAGGCAGACATTGGTACTGACAACTGGAAGACAGTTACTGATACCTGTAACCTGTACAGTTCAGTTGGAAGGATGTTGGAGGTGGAGAGCAGAAATGCTGAGAAGAGCACCCAAAGAAAACAGAGGTCAGTGAATTATGTGCCTTCTTAGCCTATTGTGTTCCTCACAACAAATGCTTCAAAAACTCTTATTGCCAAAGTGGAAACTCCTGAGTCATACTGAGTGATGCTTAATACAGTTTTGGCTACCGTGTTAAAAACCATCACTTTAGAAGATGGAGTGTTGTCATTACTAGGAAACAGTAGTTGTGAATGGTTGCTTTTGGAACTTGCAGAAAGTATACAATAGACTCCCCAGGGAGCAGTACTAGGCCCACTACTTTTCTTGATCTATATTAGTGACTTACCTTTGTTTTACAATCCACAAGCTCAAAATTTGCAGTTGACAAAACAAACCTTTATAAATGGCTGTTTTGCCTTCAACTGGAGTAATATCTAACTCTGGGCATTGTCCTTTGTATAACCGTCACATTTGTTCTGGAGGGTGCAGAAAAGATTTACAAGATGATTTCAAGCTGAGAGACTTCATATACATGAAAACATTAAAGGATTGGAGAGGAGATATGCTAAAATATTCAAATTCATGACAAGTAGATAAAGAAATTGTTTGCTGTTACAGAAGGATCAAAACCAGGTATGACAGATTTAAGATGAATAACAAAAGAAGCAATGGAAACTTAAAGAATGAAGACATTTTTTTACACAGCCTGTGTTTAGGATTTGGAATGCAATGTCTGAGTGTAATGGAATCAGATGAAATCATAACTTTCAAAAGGGCATTGGATAGTGAATGGAAATAAAAGTTTCAGGGCTGCAAAAAAAATGATGGAGTCATGAAAATAACTGATATACTGTTACAGAGAGCTGGAAAGGTCACTATGGACCAAATGGCCTCCTTCTATACTGTAGACAATCTGATTCCATGAGCCAGGTGTCAATGTAGGTCAGCAAGCACACTTAACATGGATGACTAAGCTCTTGTGTAGTTAGTACAGTGACCACAAAGTTTTAGATGATCTGAAGTTCATGGAGAGTGGAAGATGGGAGTTGAGGAGAACTTTGGAATAAGGGAGTCAGAAGGTAAACAAAAACATGACTGAGAATTTTAGCAACAGATGAGCTGGTACAGAAGCAAAGTCAGACAATTTCGCAGAGGAGTTATCTTTTTGATGGTGAGGATTTGTGGTCCAAACTCCACTCAGGATTAAATAGGACATGGTTATAAACAGTCTGGTGCAACCTGAGGCAGTGATCAAAGAGAGGAATGGGAATCAAAGACACAGAAACACAGTTTGTGGATAAAGGCAATTTGCAGTGTTTTGATATATATGGTTGACCATAATTGGATGTTAGATAAGCAAGGTGACAACTGTGAGACAATAGAAGGACCTTGTTGGAACCCTAGAGTTGAATTTCAGGTTTGTCCAACTTCACCACTATAAATTTGGGAAAATTTCATCTACTTGTTGAAGTAAAGTCTCTGATTAAATTATAGGAATGGGAGGGGAGAAATCCTGTTTAAAGTCACTCTCATAGTTACCCAACATTCCTCCCCTTGTTACTCACCAACTTGTTGCAATCCTAGTTTTGTTGCAATCCTTGTTGCTGATAAAAAAAATTTTCTCAAGCAACTCCAAACCATTCTTAAGTGGATGTAACCTTCAGCTCCATCACATCCACTAATGAGTGAAGTGTATTTTAGTGGCCTACTGCAGAGCACTTAAAATATGTAGGCCTGAGAGTGGCCCTGGTAAGTAGGACAATTCTTCTTCTGCCTTAAAGAGCCAGCCAAGAAATGTATCCATCTCACTGCTCACTGCACTAACAGTAGAACATGAAAATCGACTCCATTATCTGCAATTCAACAATGATATGTTCAAGGTTAATATAATAGTTAAAGGAATGCATTAATAATCATTGAAAAATATCAAATCTGTCTTGCACACTAAACATGATAATACTGTAAGAATCCAAGTAAGTTGTTTTAAACAACTTATGGAATGTAAGTATTTAAAAATGTGAAGTGTGGTTAATGCAATATGATATATTATTCTAAAAGCAGCAACATTACAGTGCAGAATTAGCTGAATAAACAAGTGAGATTCTAACATGTATCAGTGTAGTGCAGAAATAGAACAAAATGTCATTTAATCATTAAAGTAAACCCAGCACAAAGTCTTACATATATTCCAGTAACGACCACCAAGCCAAATGAGACAATGTCAGTGAACAACTAAATTGACTGAATTCAGCTAGGCAAACTGAGAGCAGAAACATAGTGATATAATTGGCACAATGGTATCCAAATCTGTGATCCCACAGACAATCTGAATACAGCCTCAGAAAAGGGAACATCAATTGATGCGTGGATTTAAATGATTGAGGTAACATCTGATAATACTCCTTATTGAACCCTTGAGCCCATAAAAGCTTTCCCTGCAGCATAATTCTCATGCAAGTCACTTGGCCATGTTTACAATCTACACTTCTGCTAAAGCTAATGTTCTTCCTCTACTGAAGGTGTTAACTCCTGGATAGGTGTATGTCCCTCAGCACAATTTCTCTCTTTTAACCCTTTCAGAGAGCCACTGTTCATTTGTATTCTTGACAATGAGTTCTTAAGCTGTTGAATCAACTTTAATTACATACAATTAAAATATTTTACGTTGTGTTGTCTGGAGTCATGCACGTTGAACTGATACCAAAATGTTTGAAAATGTACAAAGGGCAGTAAAACTGACACAGCATCTTCTTTATTTGATTCTCTCCTCAGTCTTGCAGCTCAGTTGTTCAGCCCAATTGTAATCTACTACTGTCATGACTGACATCTGCCAACTCAAGATTGATTCTTGATTGAACCTGGGACTTTGTTTAAAAACCAAAAGAACTGTGGATGCTGTGAATCAGGAACAAAAACAAAGTTGCTGGAAAAGCTCAGCAGGCCTGGCAGAGTTCTGAGGAAGGGTCACTGGAACTGAAACGTTAACTCTGTTTTTTCTTTCACAGATGCCGCCAGACCTGCTGAGCTCTTCCTGCAACTTCTGTTTTTGTTCCTGGGACTTTGTTTGTCTGGGTGAGTTTCTGAGTGATCGGGGTACCCAAACTCTGTTTCACAATATTAATTTTCACATTGGATATGGCCAACAAAATCAAAGATTGCTATACTTGACATAACAGTGAAGTTTCGTGAATCAGTTGTTTCTACTGTTTTGGTATTACAAAATTTATTTTCCTTTTCCTTTCTTCCCCTGCCATCTATCAGACGTATGCATCTATATATTTGGTGGCACATCAATAGATTATCTAATCCTAGAAGTCACACAGTTTTCAGATGCTAGCACATTTAAAAATCTATTGATTAAAATTGAATGTTAAAGAGAATGTGCGAAGGTGGAGAAATCTCCTGGTCCTGGCCAAATATGTCCAAAAACCCTGCAAGAGGCTAGAGAAGAAATCATGGAGCCCCAAGCTGATACATTTGCACCAACATTAGCCACAGGTGGGGTCCAGAAGACTGGAGGGTAGCAAATGTTGTGCCCTTATTCATGAAGGGCTGTAAAGAAAATCCTGGGAACTACAGACTAGTAAGCCTAACATTTGTGGGTAAGTTACTTGAGAAGATTCTGACGGATAAGATATACACGCATTTGGAAAGACAGGATTTGGTTTGGAGTTGTCAGCATGGCTTTGTGCATGGGAGACTGTGCTTCATAAATTTGTTAGAGCTCTTTTATGAAGTGACCAGGAAGGTTGATGAGGGCAGGACGATAGACATAGTCTATATGGATTTCAGTAAGGCCTTTGATAAGATTCCACATGGTTGGAAGGTTAGATTGCATGGAATCCAGGGAGAGCTGGCAAATGGGTTACGCAATTGGCTTGATGGTAGGAAGCAGAGAGCAATAGCAGAAGGATGCATGTGTTGGACTGGAGGACTGTGGCTAGCGGTGTGCCTCAGGGGTCAGTGCTGGGCTCATTGCTGTTTGTTATCTATATCAATGATTTAGATGGGATTTACAAGGCATGATTAGTAAGTTTGCAAATGACACTAAATTAGGCGATATCATTGATAGTGAGGAAGGTTCTCAGAAATTGCAGCAGGATCTTAATCAGCTAGGAAAGTGGGCCAAGAAATGGCAAATGGACTTAAATATAGATAAGTGCGAGGTGTTGCATTTTGGAAAGTCAAATTAAGTTAAGAGTTTCATGGTGAATGGTGGGGCCTTAAGGAGTGTAATGCAACAGAAGGACCTTGGAGTTCAGGTACATGGTTCTTTGAAAGTGGAGTCACGGGTAGACAGGGCAGTGAAGAAAGCTTTTGGCACACTGGCCTTCATCAGTCAAGGCATTGAGTACAGAAGTTAGGAAGTTATGTTGCAGTTGAACAGGATGTTGCTGATGCCACACTTGGAGTACTGTATTCAGTTTTAGTCACCTTGCTACAGGAAAGATGTTATTAAACTAGAAAGAGTACAGAAGAAATTTACAAGGATGTTGCCAGGACTCAAGAGACTGAGTTATAGGGACAGGTTAGACAAGCTAGGACATTTTTCTTTAGCGTGTAGCAGACTGAGGAAGGATGTTATAGAAATGTATAAGATCATGAAAGGCATGGATAGAGTGAATGTACTCAGTCTTTTCCCCAGGGTTCGGGAGTCGAGGACTAGAGGGCATCAGTTTAAGGTAAGAGAGGAAAGAATAAATGGGAACCTGAGAGGCAATTTATTTTACACAAAGTGTGGTATGCATATGGAATGAGCTGTCAGCAGAAGTGGTTGATGTGGGTACATTAACAATCTTCTAAAGGCATTTGGACAAATACATAGACAGGAAAAGGTTTACAAGGATATGGGCCAAGAATGCAGGGAAATGGGGTTTGTGTGAATGGGCATTTTGGTCAGCATGGAACAGTTTGGGCCGAAGGGCCTGTATCCTTACTGTAGGACTCCCTGACTTGATGCCTCTAAAATTTTAAACTGAGCAGTGTTTATTGAAAATAATACTTTTAATGGTTAACCTTTAGAATTGGCTTAATTTTTGCCATATGTTCTATGACCGTATTTACCAAGTCACCAAAATAAGTCTCTAATAATAAAAAAAGGTAAGAAATTGCTGTAGACACAAAGGGCAATCCAGAAGGATAAATGCAATATTGCAGAGCAAAGCAACAATAGAAGTGCATGGAAGTGCAAATAAGTAAAGTGAGGATTGAAGAAGTCAATAGATTTTGCTATTTGTGATCTTGAATCACAAAGCACATAAGGGTAGTATTTGCTCAAAGCATCAGATAAACAAAGTATATTATTTCTATTTTTTGTATTCAGTAATTTTGGTGTAACAGTGTGAGTTAAACAATTCTTGGCGCAAATGTTCAAAATACATGGTGTCCCAGAGAAGATACACAAGGGAGACTTGGGTATCACCAAGTACAAAGGCAGAGCTTGGCTCTCTGGTGGCCTGGAAAATCTCATGATAATGAAGATCTCGTAGATAACTCTAAAAATTGTTCCATTCACAGAGCAGAACAATGGGAGTTGCTGATATTCACAACATGCTTCACCAAACTCTTGAGATTGTGTGGGCACAGAACTCTTCACTTTTAATGGGAATTCTTACTTCATTGCCATTGATTAATCTCACAGAATAGTATAGAATAGAATAGAATAGCCATTATTGTCACATATGCTCAATGAGTATAGTGAAACGTTTATATGTCACCAATTACAGTGCCAACTTAGATACAAAAGTACCCACGCACAGCTTCTTTAGTTATAAAATTTAGACATTACAGAAAAGAAACGCCCCGCATTTCAGAAATAAAAGCTCAGTACAGCAGTCCACGCTGGTACTTCCAGTCTGCTCTGGGCCCTGGATCCACACCACAGGAGGCCAGAAGGTCACCACACCACGCTGGGAGACCGCTACAGGAGGCCCCCATAGGAGGAGGCTACTGCACCAGGCTGGGAGGTCATCATGTCATGCCAGGAGGCTCCTACAGGGTTAAGGTGGTGTGGTGACTCAGTGGTTAGCACTGCTGCCTCACAGCACCAGGGACCTGGGTTTGATTCCACCACTGGGCAACCGTCTGTGTGGAATTTGTACATTCTCCCGTGTTTGCTCCGGGTGCTCCGGTTTCCTCCCACAGTCCAAAGATGTGCAGGCTAGGTGGATTGGCCATGATAAATTGTCCATAGTGTTCAGGGATGCGCAGGCTAGGTGGGTTAGCTATGGGAACTGTGGGGTTACAGGGATAGGTTAGGGGGTTGGGTCTAGATAGGATGCTCTTCAGAGGGTCGGTGTGGACTTGATGGGCCAAATGGCTTGCTTCCATGCTGTGGGGATTCTATGATTCATTCTAAGCTACACCCCAAGACCAAGGATGCAGTTATCCAAACATTAAATATTTGCACTATATGGAGCTTGTTGTGATATCCACAATCAAATAGGGAAGCCAAGAACTGAGTCAGGGGATGGTCAGATTGCTTTTAAGAAAAAGTCTGCAAGCAACAGACATGGGGATGAAGGGTGGATCCACACCTGAAAGTTTCCAAATTATCTGGGAAAATCCAATCACTGGGGTGACAAATCAAAATACATGTTGCCTGCCCCGCCCATGAAAAGGATGGAATGGAATGATTCTGAGTTGCTCCTCCATTGACAAGCTGTTTCTCCTCCGTGCTTTTTGCTAATAGTCCCACTAGTGTGGTTGGATGAATAGGTAACAATTAGAAAAGTTCTGTCACTGATGGAGTTACCAGGAGAACACCTTCTGTCCTGAGCCAGGGGCTGTTATCCAGCGCAGTTAGATGGGTCTGAGGTGGGGTTGGGGGTGGTAGTATGATATGCTACCATGATGTGATGTGAAATAATATACTGTTGCCACTATTGTTGTGAAGTTGGGTAGAATTTGATATCTGTAAAATGATGGGGGTCGGTGGGGGGGAGGAAGAGTATGTGGTCCCTTTAAACGATGATGTGTATTTTTTTAGGCTTGGAAACTAAAAAAGTAAATGTCTGCAGGCAGCAGCAGATGCACAGAGAGTTCTTGAAGTTGAAACACTGTGTCAAAGGACTATACTGTTAACAGGCAAAGCAGCATTTTTACCAATACAACAGGTTTTTGAATTTAGCCAATTAAT
>NC_063348.1:20900943-20922424 GCF_021869965.1 Rhincodon typus | reverse complement strand
GGCCTGCTGTGTTCATCCAGCTCTACATCTTGTTATCTCAGATTCTCCAGCATCTGCAGTTCCTACTATCTCTAAATTTAAAACTGATGGCTTTGACAATTTAGGACCAATCTTACTGTAAGAAATTAATAGGCCATCAAGGGTATAACAGAAGAGGGCATTTGAAAATTGGTGTGAGAATAAACTGCTATCTGCCAAGAGAACAGCTCCCAACTATTAATGAAAGAATCGCTGGTTCTCACAGAATTCTCTAAGATCACAGAAAACTATCATCTAATCTAAATAGACAGCAGCAGTCTTAGCTAATATTCCTGACACAAGAATTCGATGGAGGAAGGTGTTCCTGACTGAGGATCAGCGGGGAGGGCATGGAGCATTCTGGAAGATGTATCTGGGCTATAATTTTGAGAGATCTTTTTATTATTATTTTGGATAATATAGGTGGAATGTGTATTTATTGGAACAGCACACGATTAGAATTGTGTTTTATTTGGGAATAGTTAGTAGTTAAGGGGGAATTGTTTGGTTTGTTAGTAGTTCTAACTACTAACAGTAATTTGTTCACTGTCAGTTGCAATAGTTCTCTACCTGCTCTCTATTTCATCATCCTGAGTTTTGAAGAGGAAAAGTCCGTTGGATCTTTCTTTCTCACTATTGTGGGTGTGATTTGAATGTAACAAATGGTTAGGATTCTGAGATCTGTGCATTCTGATCGTCCTGCCACAAGCTGGACCATTGGTACTTACCATTTCGAAAATTTTGCAATTTTGCATTACCATATGATTGTACCCCTGCAAGGAATTGATGATGCATTGTATGTTGAAGCCATACATTGTTTGCACAGCCAAAGGAGTGGCTCAAAACAACCATCCCATTTCCAATCAACCATCCCGCATTGCTTGATTGGGATGACCACAATGATGAACATAATCCTACCAAGGGACTTATAGATCTCACACTGTCAGGAAACAAATCAAAAGCAACCAATGTACAAAAAAAATTAATAATGATATGCAAAAGCTTTTGTACAGATTTATAAGGAGGTATGGCCTAAAGAATTTAATACTGAGGAGTGACGTCAGCACTGCCCATGATGATGAGGCCATGGGGGCTTGTGGACAGAACAACTTAGGATCTTGAAGAAGGAAGACCTAATATCCAGGTCCTGCTCATAGTATTTATAATAACAATATATAGCTGCGACTGATTGCTGACACGTAATAACTACTTCTGATTTAATACAAGAGTCCCTCTACTAGTTAGACCAGTAAATGGTTTTCTTCTACAGCACGTGACTGAATAAGTACTGCAGATCCCCACACTAAAGTGGACGGTGGCAGCAGCAAACCTGCCCCATGGTGAGGTGCAGACTTGTTTTAACTGCAATATTCTTTTTGTTATATCCCCCATACAGACTCATTAAAAGCATGATCAATGGATCCAGTAACAGCAGGCCTTGTTGCCACGGTTACTCTGACACACAGGAGGAACAGTCACACCAACAATTGCAAGACTAGCTGCCACCACTGATGCCAAACAGCCTCCAATTGAAGAAGTCTCAGTTGAAGGTCCTTTCAGGATGTGCCGGAAGCCCAGGGTCTATTATCCTTGATGCCATTTTCTTCAGATGAGTGAGGTGAAATATTACTGTGAACTGTGGATGTCTTGGGACACTGTCACTGAGTTATACCAACTGCTGAAGCAGGACATGCAGCCTGAAGGAGTGAGTGGTCGTTCCTTCTGAGTGGCTGTCAAGGAACTGCACTAAACTTTTATACAACTGATTGCTTCCAAAGATCCACTCGGTGCCTGTGTGGGATCTCTTAATGCCCAATGAACAAATCTATTAAGGCTGTTGCTGATGCACTTTGGGCCCACTGACACTACTTGACCTTGTTCCCCTCATGAGATTGTGCTGCAGCCTGGGCAGTAGACTTTGACAAATAGCTGTTTACCCCTAGGTGTAGGGGCATGTATCAAAAGGAAGGGGTTCCATTCTATCAATGTGCAAATCATCTGTGCTCATTGGTATCACATTTTAAAGGTCTGCAACAGTTCTTCTGGAAGCTGTTGTGATGCCTATATCTTTGGTAGCTCTCATCTTCCTGGTTTGTTTCAAGGGCCAGTTCCCCTTCAAGGATGGTTAATGGAAGATATGGATTACCCCCTATGAGAATGGCTAATGACTCCAAATGACATTGGGAGAGAATTCCAGATTTTGACCCAGTGACACTGAAGGAAAGGTCTGGGATTTCCAAGACAAGATTGTGACTGACTTCAGTTTGAATTTTCTCATTCATGAAATGTTAGCATTGCTACCAAGACTGGAATTTATCATCCTTCCCTAATTGCTGTTGAAAAGGTGGTGAGCCGCCTTCCTGAATATCCCCTGGTGTAAGTACACCCACAGTGCTTTTGAAAGGAGTTCCAGGATCTTTCCCCAGAAATGATGATGGAATAACAATGTATTTTGAAGTCAAGATAGGGCACCACTTGAAGGAAAATCTGTAGTTGCTGTGTTCTTGCTACCTGTTTCTGTTGTTATTCCAAGTGGTACAGATCATGGGTTTGGGAAGTGTTGTCAAAAGAGCCTTGTCAAGTTGCTAAAGTGCATCTTAGAGTTGGCATGTACTGTTTTTCCCCCCATTAATGGCCTCAATTGATGAGGTAAACCCACCTTCTCTAACATCCCTCCCAGATTGAGTTTAACAAGGAAACTTCCCCAACTCCCAAGCCATTAGGCAAGCCATCCGGTTTGGTAGCCATCCTGCTTGGTAAATGTTCTCATCTCTTGGAACAGAGTTAAACTCAATGGTGTCAGAAATTGATCACTTAAATCTCTCAATAGGTGGTAGGCCAGGAAGGCACAACTTGAAGCCTCCTGCCCATAACAATTTATATAGTGGTGAGATGGTGATGAGGATCTCATCAACACCAATCTGCCTCATATCTCTCTCTCCACTGCAATCTTCAGTGACTCTTCCTGGGACAGGAACATTTTGCCCTCGGTCTCATGTTTCAATCCCTTAAATGTTTGTTTGTTTGTATTCAGGAAAAAAAATCATCATGAAAGAATCCTGGTCTCTTTCCTCTAACATTTTGCCCTAGTTTAGTACTCAAACAGTTAAAGAGATTACACTTTTAAAATATGTTCCTGCCTTTTTTGTGATCTAATATATAAGAGCTATTACTGTTGAACTCTTTGGTGCAGTACATTTATGAACTTCAGTGCTGAGTACACTTAAATAATTCAAAAACAGTGTTCTGTTTGTGCACACCATTCTTCCGCTACCCGGAACACGCCATGGTGTGCTTTGTTCAATCACTTTTGTAGTTAAACTCAGTCCTGGAGATGGCAAAAGATATTGAATTCAATCCAATTAATGCACTCAGTTTCTACTCATATTAAAGTTAAAGGGGCGCCTGAAAACTTAGATTCAATTTGTCAGGCACAGTCTGAAAGAAAAATGTATATAGAATTAAAAGATGAAGATTACATGATAAACTCATTCAACTCATTTTAATTCATTAGTCAAGGAAAAAAAGCACCATAACTGCATCAATGCTAAAGTTTTGGACATAATTACTTCATCTAGAAGAGGATACAAATGTCCAGTTACTCTTGGGGTGAAAAGATGCTTCATGAGGTCTTTCTCCTTTGGCCTTTCTCCAGTTTTTAGTCCATGTGCCTGTTATGTCGTCTTGTTTCCAGTTCTCCAAAATAATCATACATTTAGACACAAATTGCTGGAGCTTCACCAAGTGTATTTCTAGCAACTTTCCACGTTAGCCTAATTATACTGTTGCTCGGCACCTGACTGCAAAGCAGCAGTAAAAGTTGCAGCCATGTTGTATGTTCTCATATGCGTGAATTCCAATTTCTTTATGAATAATACATCATAATACCAAATTATCCTTATTCTGAAATATTATTTATCTACAAAAAGTGCTCTAAATTTACTCTTTCAATACTATTTACTTTTTTCCTACTCCAATAAGATGCCTCTCATATACTTCCTTTTAAGATCAGAGTGGTAAATTAGAGTTATGGAGGTCTCCAGCACAGAAAAAGGCCCTTTAGTCCATTGAATCTGCAGCAATCAAAAACAACCACTAACTTTTCTAATCTCATTTTCCAGCACTTAGTCCACAGCCTTGTATACCTTGGCATCACAAATGCACATCTAAATACTTCTTAAATGCCATGAGGGTTACAGACAGTGAGTTCCAGATTCCCACCACCCTCTGGGTGAAAGAGTTTGTTTTTTTATCACATATCCTCCAAACCTCCTGCTCCTGACGTTAAATCTATGCCACCAGCCACTGATAGCTCCATCCAGGGAAAAAATTTCTTTCTGTCTACCTTTATCTATGCCCCTTATCACAGCTGTGTCCCCTCCCAATCTCCTCTGCTCTAAGGGAAATGGCTCCAGTCTGTCCAATCTCTCTTCATAACTGAAACTCCCCAGCCTAGGCAACATCCTGGTAAATCTCCTCTGCACCCATTCTAGTGCAATCACATTCCTCCTATAATATGGATTCTAAAACTACGCAATGCTCTAGTTGTGGCCTAACCAACATTCTATCCAGCAAAATTCCCTTCTCTTAAACTCTATGCCTCAGCTATTAAAGGCAGGTATCCCATACGCCTTCTATAACACTTTATCCATCTGTCCTGATACCTTAAAGTACATGCACACCAAGATCTCTCTGATCCATGTATTCTCTTTCCTTGTTCGTCCTGTCTAAATACATCATCACACATTTGCCACTGATCAGCCCATCTGGCGAGTACATCTATATCCTTTTCTAACCTGAGGCAATCCTTCTAACTATTTACTCCTGCTCCAATTTTTGTATCATCTGTGAACTTACCGATTAAGCCTTCTTTGTTAAAGTCTAAATCATTTTGTAAACCACAAACAGCAAGGATCCTAACACTTATCCCTATGGAACCCCACTGGATATAGGCTTCTAATTTCACTCCACTTTGCTAATAACTCTGTCTTCTGATCAGAAGAGAGCAGTTGCAAGTTCTGCAAGTACTGAAGTTACTAAAGATCTTTCGTTCTGCGTTTAAAAATAAATCCTTCCTCATTTTCTTTTCCGTTCATTTTTCTTTTTCTTCTTTTCTCCTGCTTGGAATCATATTGTTTCATGATTCTATTTCTCTTTTAATATTTATTTTCTGATTCTCTCCTTTTCTGCCGCCATATTCCTTTCTTTCCACCATTTGGCGACTTTGCTTATAAGAAGGAATAAATGATACAACACGAATTTATGTGGCACTGCTCCAAACTCCTCCTCAGAAGTTAAATAATCAAAGAAAGAAAGAATTGAGGATAGAAAGAGCTTGAAGAGGAACTTGTGGATGGGAGAAAATTGTCAAATTCGAGAACTTTGAAAATAGATCACTGGAAGCACTGTCACTGTTGTAGAGGACATGCTCAGAATTGCATGGTAAAACAGCAGAGTTGGAATCTAGTCCTTTACGAAATTGAAGACATTAGGTCTGTTTAACTGAAATAGACTGAGACATTGGGTGAATTTGCAAATAAACAGTAAGATTTTGAACTAAATTGATTTGTTGAAGTGGTGCCTGAAATCTTGGATCCAAATTGTCGGAAGCTGTATGACAGTGAAAAGTTTATAGAATCAAAGGAAGAAGATCAAAAGATAACCTTATTTAAATCAATTTTGTTCATTTATCAAGAAAAGAAAAAGCCATCACTGTATCTGAGCTAAAATTTTGAACTCAATTACTTCATCCAGAAAAGTATGCAAAGACACAATTATTCTTGGAATGAAAAGAGCGACTAATTGTGGTTGAGGTCAGGAGTGATGGATGGCATTTTGTATAGTGCATGTAGTTTTAAATTTTAAGTATAATTTTGTAACACCTTTGGATATGGAAGATAAAAGTAGTGTTTAAAATGCAAACTATTGTCCTTCCATCCTTGTCTGTGTTCGGAGATGCATTAACTTCATGCTTATGAATAATCCTCTTCTTTATTATGATGGATTGTACAAGTGACTGCTAGGAATTAGCCTTGAAAACCTCTGAGGTCCCAGTATTCCAAATCAGACATCTTGGACTGAATTATTCTTTGTGAATGGTTGTTCAGACCCTTGAAACTAAATTGCCCATCAATCTGAAGCGTAAGCTTTAATATCAATGAGACATTTCAGAGTTGCTACAAACTTAAATTTTATTTTTCCAATGATATTTTTAAACTGTGAGTTGTCACTAACCTTATTGATTATGTTTAATGGCTTGAAGATAGCCCACATTATTTGTCTAATTATATTCAGCTAGTTAAGTGTTAAAAAGCTTGATACAGCATTAACTGTGGAATAGTGCATTGTTTCTGATTCCATCTTTGTGACAATGAGTACAACCAAATTTCAACACAAACAGTTGTGTATGTCAATCTGAGACCACAATGTGAGCCAGTGACAGTTTTATCATATTTAAATTACGCATTATGCCAAATTTCATATTTTTCTGGTAAACTGGGGTCTGATATTTATTTTACCCATATAAAATGAGACAAGTATGAACTCATTTGACTATTGAAGTTGGATTTGTAAAGTTAGATGCATAAATTTAGATTATAGTTATCAAAATTGTTTTCAAATAATTGCATTTATGGCTGAGTGCAGATATTTAGTTACATTTCGTTCATTTATTATGGAGCTGCTTTTTTTGTTTCTCCACTGACATTTTGCACAATGTTCTTGTTTTTTTATAAGACACTAAAGGCAGAATTTAATGCTTCTTGAGTTGGGATATGGAGGTTAGTAATTGTTTACTACGAATGGGGCAAATAATTTGGTGTAATGCTCTAGGTGCATTTTCCAGGAGATAACTGCCCTTCTATGAATCCACCTCAACAATATGTGCAATGTGGGAGAAGATAAGTAGTCTACCTAGGTTAGAGGCATACTTCTGTCCTACTGTAAGTCTTGCAGCTGGCTGAGTGGGGGGGACCCAGTTTGAAGTCTGTCAGGTCCGCACATCAGGCTACTAGCAGGAATAAGATTTCTTCCCTTGGACGCATTGTCACTGACAAGGAGGAGAAAAATGCAATTTTTAAATAAGGCATTGCCCTTTCAGGATAGAGACAAGGACAAATATTTTCTCTGAGAGGGTTATGCGACTTTCAAACTCTCTGCCTTAGAAGATGGTGGAGGGAGGGTCTTTGAATATTATTAAGACCAAGGCGGACGGCGAAATTACTCCACAGAGGCCGGTGTCCCAGTTACCCTTTATTTGCATGTGCGTAGTATGTGACACAGCTCCAGCTTCATCAAAGCCAGCTCTCAAAGTGAACAGAGCTCCCGATACTCCTGTTTATATCTCTCAGCCAGGACTCTCTGATTGGACCAGATTAACAGCTCCAATCAGGGAATTCATATTCTATGAGATCTAACTGGCTGACCTTGTTACAAACACTCCATCCCACCCCTCTAAATCTGGGGACGTAGGGTGTTCTTTATCTTGTAGTCTCTCCTGGGGCATTTTTGTACTGTGCCCAGTTCCTCTGGCTCAGCCTCGGATACAGGTGCCGTGTAACAGACCGTAGCCTGCCTCTTGGGCCCAAAGCGTTTTGGAAGAAATTCATTCTCTTCTTCAGACAGTAAAAGTGCCAAGGCTGCAACATCCACTGTGTCCATCTCAGACTCCGAGGTTTCTTTGATGTTAAACAGAGTGGGAGAACCCATGGGTTCAAACAGACTTCTTGGATGTTCTGAGGGGTCAGGTATGTTTGTTTCTGCCCTGTTTGAGAGGTTGCAGCTTTCACGTGGTCCACATGCTTGTTCAGGACTGCCTCACCTACCTGAACTTTGTATGTCATGGGACCTGACCTCCGTTGACCATGCCTCTTACTTATGCAGGACCACTCCTGTGATTTCGGCATCAAACGTCATTCCCTGAAATAAATTCTCTCTCTCTCTCTGTCTCTCATTTAGAGGAGTCTTGTGCCTGACATTGGCATTCCTGATGCCATTTCACAACCACCCCACCCCACTCCCATCTGCTGTAACTGTTCCTGTAGTTGCATGAGGGGTGGTCCTACAATCAAACATGGAATGTGACAGTTTGGTGTTGTGTGAAGATGTAGACTATTTCTTTATGCCTGCCTTCAAATTTGGTCTGCTCTTTCCGGCAGGCTATTGGACAATGGATGGTATGCAGCTGTCCTTATTTGATGAATACCATTCAACTTTAGGAAATACTCAAATTCCCGACTGGTAAATGATAGCCCGTTGTCTGTGAGCAACACTTCCGGGAGTCTGTGTATTGCAAACGATACACGCAGTTCTTCTATCATCATCCCTGTGTTTGACGAATGAACTCTATGCACGTCCAAACACTTTGAGTGGGTGTCCACAATGACTAAGAACATTGAGCCCGTGAAAGGACCGGCATAGTCAACGTGTAACTGAGTCCAGGGTTCACCTGACCATTCCCACAAATGTGGGGGAGCTGCTGTTGGTAATTTCTATCCTTGTTGGCACTCTGGGCATTGCCCCATCAATATGCTATATCTGCATCCAGTCCTGACCACCAGACATAACCACCCACCAACATCTTCATTTTGGACACCCATGGATCACCCTAGAGGAGTTCAGCCAGTATCTGGTGGCAACATTTGCACAGGAAAATCACTTTTGTTCCCTGTACTAACATATCATCCTAAACTGTGATCTGGTCTCCCTGGGTCCAAAAGGGTTTCCATTTTGGTTGTAAGGATATTCTGAGGAAGGGTCACTCGACCCAAAACGTTATCTCCACAGAAGCAGCCAGATGTACTGAGCTTTTCCAGCAATCTCTATTTTTGTTTCAATTCTGGTTTTGATGGCTCATTTGTTTTCTCTATCACCACCAGCTGTTTTAGTTTTGCCATGACTACATCTCTTTGCATCCAAAATCTGATATTGTCAGCTGTGACTGGAAGTGTGTACAGAAAATGTAAAACCATTACAGACTCTTCCAGTGGCAATACCACCAGTGGTGTTTCTGCCAACAGGAGGTGGCTCAATGCATCAGCATTTGCTGCTTGACCTCCTGCACAGTGTTCTGACCTGTAATTATACACACTTAGTATTAGAGTCCGCCGCTGAATTCAGCCTGTGAAGAAGGGTATCTAAGAGTGCAACTGGATCTTGATCACCTGGACCAGTTGGCCAAGGAAAGGCAGGTGGAGTTGAATTCAGATAAATGCAAGGTGTTGCATTTTGGTAAGACAAACCAAGGCAGGGCGTATACAGATAATGGTACGGTCCTGGATAATGTTATCAACCAGAGAGACCTAGGGGTACAGGTACATATATCCTCGACAGTGGCATCACAGGTAGACAGGGTGTGATGAAGGCATTTGACACGCTTGCCTTCATCAGTTAGAACGTTGAGTACAGGAGTTGGGATGTCATGTCATGACAGTACACGATATTGATAAGGCCACATTTAGAATACTGCATAAAATTCTGGTCACCCTCCTATAGAAAGGATGTCATCAAACTGGAAAGGATACAAAAAAGATATACAAGGATGTTACCAGGACTGGAAAGTTTGAGTTATGAGGAGATGTTGGATAGACTGGGACTTTTTACACTAGAGCGTAGAAGGCTGAGGAGTGACCTTGTAGAGTTTATAAACTCAAGACGGACGCAGATAAAGTGAATAGTCAAAGTCTTTTCCCCAGGGTATGAGAGTCCAAAACTAGAGAGCATATGTTTAAGGTGACAGGGGAAAGACTTAAAAGGGACCTGAGGGGCAACGTTTTCACACCGGCTGGTGTGTATGTGGAACGAGCTCCAAGAGGAAGTGGTAGCGGCAGGTACAATTGCAACATTTAAAAGACATTTGGACAGGTACATGGATAGGAAATGTTTAGCAGTGTAAGGATCAAACAGAGGTGAATGGGACTAGTTCAGTTTAGGAAACCTGGTTAGCATGGACAAGTTGGGCCAACGGGCCTATTTCTGTGCTGTATGACTCTGTGACTTTATATTGTGAGATCACACGGAGGTTTTAGATGCAGGTGCGTCTGTCTTCACACTGCTGAATAAAATTGAACTATTTGCACCATATGCATAAATGAGTAGGAGATAACATTCCTAGAACTCCCAGGCTTGGTCTGATTTCCAAATGTGTCTCAACAACAGCAAGATTTGATAAAGTATAGTATTCATTAGCGCAATGGGTCTTACCTATTATCATACATCAACAGAATTCAACTTCTTGATTCAAGGAAAGAGCAGAAATGGTTTTAAAAAATGGTCCCTGTAAAATAACGCTTTCATTTTATCTTAGCAAAGCATTCTAAAAATTCTTCTTGGGCGTATTTGGGGAGGGAATATAAACAGTAAGTCAAAGAAGCGTATACTAGACTGGATGAAAATATATATTTCAAAATGTGTCCAAAAAGGAGGAAGTGGAGTTTGAGGCAAGACTTTTGAGAGGAAATTTTAGATTGTGAAACAGCTGAATGTTATGGCACTCAATGGTAGGCTGAAGGGAACAGGGATGCATGAAGCTTATGTTTGAAGAATTGAGAGTTCAGACGCAAAGGTTATTGAGATATAGGCGGATGAGACCCGAGTGAAATTTAAATATGGAATGAGATTTTAAAATTGTAAGTGCAAGAAGCCAACATAAATCATCAAGGACATGAGATGGATGAATGTGACTTAATAATGCATGAGTTACAGGCAGCAGAATTTTAAGCAAACACAATTAAATTTATAACCATATCTGATATGGTTGATAATCATAGATATCAGAACTTCAATAAGGTCTAATATTTTCCAAGGACTGACACTTTCACACACATTGCCACTCAGTTGCTTTTTTATACAACGAAAGAGCATTTCTGAGAGGAAATTCTGCTTGGAGCTCCTACAGTTATGTAAAGATGTACTTCCATTCTGACAGTTCTTTCATTGCTCAGAACTGTCAGAGGAAGGAAAGGCACACCCACTTTTCACTGCACTCAGCTGTTGGATTATCATGTTTAAAAATCCAGACAGAAACCTTGGCAGCTGCTGAAACAGTAAATAAAATGGTCAATGTTAAGAGGGTGGGACGACAGGAATCCTGGTGAGTAGGGCTTAGGATGGCAATTAGTGGGGCGCTGAGTGGATAGGGTGCTGAGTGAGTAGGGGATAGGGTGCCAAGGGGAGGGCATTGAAGAATAGGAGGCAGATGGATAGAATGCCAGTAAAGTGGAGTGCCAGGGTGTAAAGTGGTAAGAGCCAGGTAAGTGCTGTATTTAGGGTAGATTCAAGCAAGTGAGTAGTACCAGGTCCAGTGAGGCATGGGAGAGGGGGTATGTCAGATTCCAGAGAAGTGTAGGTGGTGTCTAGAGCAGGGAGGGGGTGTTGTGTCGGGAGTGGGGGGAAGGGGTCAGGTTCAGAATGCGAATAGTGGTGAATGGGTCTGGAGCATGGGAAAGGGATGGTCTGTTCCAGAGCAAGGGAGTGTGTATTGTGTCCAGAACAGGGAGCTGGGGGGTGGAGGGCATGGTGGGCACTTAGATCTGGAACCAGGGAAGGGGATGGCTTGTTCCAGAGTGGGGAAGGGGTTGGACCTCGAGTGAGGCAGGTGTTTGGGGCCTACAACAGGGGAAAGGGAGGAGACTACAACAGAGTGGGAGAAAGCCATTTGGGTCCCCGGTGAAGGGTAGCGTATAGTTTGGACCCAATGTTAGGACAGGGCTGTTAGGTCTGGAATGGGAGGGATCACGTCTGTGGATGGGGATATGAGGTCTATCTGAGTGACGGGAGAGAGTTTGGTCCTACGGCATTGTCATGGATTGGTGGGGCACTGTCAGATCCCAAGATTGGGGCAGATATCGGGTCCAATGTTTGGTGGTGAGGATGCTGTAGTGGGTGTCAAACCCCAGGATTAGTGAGATCTGTTGGGTAGAGTCTGAGGGGACGGGGTGGTGGTAAACATCTGGATGAAGTATAGTTGCAGGGCTATGATGTATGTTGGGTGTCAGTGGAATAGTTATTCCTAAGTACCTATTTATTTAATTTCCACTGAACTCTCTGAATTTCCTGATTTAAATAGAGACTTTTGGGGAGGTTCTTAGAAAAAGAAAATTGTTGAGTTGAATCTTCAATTCCCTCGGCCATTCCTTCAGAGTCTGTAATTTCAGGGATTCTGCAGGGACCCATGTGAAACTGCTGCCCATTCTGAAAAAATGATGCTCTGGCCATTGGTGAAAGAACCGACATGCTTAAAAGTATCAAACTTAAGTGGAGCAGTACCCCAGCACCAGAAGCACTTTTCATTCCAAATATACAGAGAGATCTTCAATTGGTATCTCCACAGGTGAGTTTATCCATAGGGAAATGAAACCAACTTTCAACCTCTTAAACTTGAAGCACTTCTCTCATTACCACATCCAAGCTTAACTATCTCTGTCACACTGAACGACAGGAAAAGACTTTACTCTATGCTTTAATGACATCAATTGGCTGGCAATGGTACTGCACCTCAACTCATAGCTGTTGCCTTTCGTCTATTTTTCTTAGAATATTACTCTTATGTAGAACTGTAATGGAAGTCTGTGCTATCTGAATGGCCTATAAGTAGATTGGAGAGGTGCCATGATGATCACACACAGTTGGCACATGCCACTTGCCATTATTTGTGAATGAGGGGTGACAGGTGCCAATGGATCATATCCTGACATGGTCCAAAGCAACATTAAGCACTTTTGCCAGAAGCAGTGATCTGAAGTCACCAGGCATCTGCTCTGATAGCTATATTGAGATTGCTTGACATCTAAATTAAGTGACACATTATGTTTGGCAAAATAGGAAGCTGCATATTAATAGGGCAACTTGGCCCTTTAACAAAATATTTAACAAGCAATAATTCCCCATAATTGGCAACTCACCACTACCAAGTGAGCGACCTAGCTTACTGTTCAGCAAAAGCATAAACAATGGAGCAAGGTGCTCCAAATATCAATTAGCTGACTTCTTATCTGATTTTGACACAACCTCACCATAGCCCACATCACTTAGTCCCCCTATAAGATTCCACCCATAGGATATTAGAGCAGAGTATACCATTCGAGCCCACCCTCCCTTTCAACGTGGACATGACTGACCCTGTCTCTCAGCAAATACCCCACTCTTTCCATCTCCACTTTTAGAAATCTATTTTTTCTTTTTGTATTCATTTATGAGATATGTGTGTTGTAGGCTAGACCAGCATTTATAGTCCATTCCTAATCGCTCAGGGAGCAGTTAAGAGCCAACCACATCGCCGTGCATCTGGAATCATAAGTAGGTCGGACAGAGTAAAGATGGCAAATTTCCTTCCCTAAAGGATGATAGTAAACCAGATGGGTTTTTTGTGACAGTTGATTCCGTTTACATGATCAATATTAAACTAGCAGTTGTGCCAGATTTTTAGTGAATTCAAATTTCACTATCTGCTATGTTCCCAGAATGTTAGCCTGGTGTTTTCAGTTACCAGTCCAATGACATTGCCACTTTACCCTGACTGCTACTTGACTGGCCTCTACAGCTTTCTGTAGTAAAAAAAAAATCTGCTGTTTGATTATCCTGTGGGTGAAGAGATTTCTCCTCATCCAAGTCCAAAATAGCTTACTGAGTATCATGAGACCACGATTCGTTTCTCAGTACTCCTCAGCCAGGGAAGACATCATCTCTGCATCTAGTCTGTTCAGCCCCATCAGAATTAATACATTTCAATGAGATCCTCTCTCATCCTTCTAAATTCCAGTGAATAAAGGTCACAATTGACCCAATCTCTCTTCATAAAAGAACTTGCCAATCCAGGAATCAGTTTGGTGAATATTTGCTGTGCTCCCTCTGTGATAAGTATATTTTCCTTAGATATTGAGACCAAAACTGCACACAATATTGCAGATGTGCTCTCAGCAATGCTCTGCATCCTGCAGTATGACTTCCTTACTCACTTGCAATGAAGACTAACGTATTGTTTGCAGTTCTGAATGTTTGCTGGACCTGCGTACTTGCTTTAACTGTGTGGTTTACAAGGACACCCAGCCTGCGCCATTTTTCAGCAGCCAAGGTCTACCCCAGATCACCATTGTGCTAATAACTGGGAAAACCAATAAAAAACAGTTAGAGAGCTTGGACATAGTGCTTAAACATTTCTTCAAGGCGGGTGTATGCTTTAGGAGGGAAAAATATGTGTTCCAGGCACCCCAAATAATCTACTTGTGTTACAGAGTCGTCAAGACCAGGTTACACCCATTGGATGAGAAGGTGAGGGCAACCAAAGGTGCTCAGCTCCCATGTCTGCATCCTTCGGTTGGTAAATTATTGTAGAAAATTGACACATAACTTGGCCTCTGTCCTGGCACCCTTGTACTTGCCATTGAAAAAGGGTCAGCCTTTGAAATCATAGTCTTTGTAGCCAAGATGTAGCCTTTAGGTAAATGAAGAAGCAGTTATTGTCATCTAAGGAGTTGGTACACGATGGTTCCAAGCAAGACGGATGCTGACATGCAATGCCATGATCTCGGGGTAGTGTTGGCTTACTGGTGGCCCAATGGAGAGGAACAGCTGACAGAATATGCTTCCTGGACTTTGGCTGAGGCTGAACGAAAATATATCCAGCTAGAGAAGGAAGATTCAGTGTGAGAAAGTTCCACCATTACTTTACAGACGTAAATTTGTAATAGTAACAGGTCACAAAACATTGTTAGGTCTACTTAAAAAGAACAAAGCCGCGCCAACCATTGCTTCAGGTCGAATTCAGAGATGGGTTCTTATTGTAACTGTGTACAATTACAAGCTGGAACACTGTCTGAGAGGCCAAGTGGCAAATGCAGATACCCTGAGCCACCTCCCACTGGCAGATACACCACCGGCGGTGCCACCACTAGAAGAGTCCATTCTGGTTTTAAATGTTTTGGACACCATTCTGGTGTCTTATGTTAAGGGCTTATGTTAAGAGCCCTTACATTATACTGTCATACTCAAAGCCCAGTTGTAATTGACATAATCCAGGGACGACCAGTCAGAATTTTGAATCATTTTGACCTTTCTGCTAATGTGAAGCTGGGGGAACCTCCAAAGATTGGGTGTAAAGGATCATAGGAACATTATGCAGCTGATGGACAATCAGTCAAACATTACTGGCCAGGTACTAAGTAGAAACAGAGAAAACTGTGGATGCTGTAAGTCAGAAACAAGAACAGGAATTGCTGGATAAGTTCAGCCGGTCTGGCATCATCCGTGGAGAGAAATCAGAGTTAATGTTTCGGGTCGGGTGATCCTTCCTCAGAACTGGCCAGATACTATTTGGTTTAAGTGGGTTTTATGCTCTGGACAAGCATGAAGGCTTGACTGATCTTGTAATTTCGATTAAAATAAATAAAGCCAATGATGATACAACATAACTAGAGTCCTCCATAATGGGAGCTGGAATTATTTTTAAGCATACAGACTATTATTGCAATAATGGACTTTGGGATGACACTTTAAATGAAAAATACTCCTCTTTGGCATTTCTTCATTTTAAATATTTTTTATGTGTGAAATAACGTAACAAAATAATGTTCTACAGAAAAGACAATCCGACGTGGATTGAAGGTCAACTGCCATTCAATGTGACATCTGGAACAAATAAGTGGCTTAAGTGCATGTTTCACTAATAGTGATGCCAAATGCCATGGACATCATTGTGATTTGCAGGCGCCTTTACATTTAGAGGCTGCTTTTAAAGTTCACACTTTATTTCTGCTTATAATGATTATTTGTTCTCGAGTGCAATGATGATATGTTTAACTTGCAGCAACACAGTTGCCAACTGCTACACCATGTGAGAAAAACACAACTCTCCTTCAAATTGTTTGCAGATTAAATACATGTTGAAACAACTTTCAGAAATGAGAGAATCTAGTGAAATCATCCACAACTATTGATAAGTTAATGTAGGTTGATTGATTGATTTATTGTCACGTGTACCAAAATACAGTGTAAAGCTTTGTTTATGAGCAGTACAGGCAGATCACAGCAAGCAAAGGATGTACTGATCAAAAAGACTTACAGGCATACAGGTTACATTGCAGGTTACATTACTTGAGGCTAGAGTCCATCCAACAGACTGATAAGGGCTGGAAAGAAATCTGTTCCTGATCCTGCATGTGCGTGCGTTCAAGCTTCTGTATCTTCTGCCTGACGGAAGAGGTTGTAGAAGGTCATTACAGGGTGCGATGGGTCTTTGATGACATTGGCTGCCTTTCCGTAGCAGTGAACCATGTAAATAGAGTCCATGGATGGAAGGTTGGCTTCTATGATGGTCTGGGCTGCGCACACAACTTTCTATAGTCTCTTATGGTCCTGGGCACAGCAGTTGCCATACCAGGCCATTATGCACCCAGACAGTATGCTTTCAATGGTGTATCTGTAGAAGTTGATGAGGGATGTTATGGATATGCCAAATTTCCTGAGTCGTCTGAGGAAGAAGAGGCATTGTTGTGCCTTCTTGACCATTGCATCTACGTGAGAAGTCCAGGAAAAGCCGTCAGTTATCGTCACTCCAAGGAACTTGATGCTTTTCACTCTCTCAACCTCAGTACAGTTGATGTAGATGGGGACGTGTTCTCCTCCTTTCTTTCTGAAGTCAATGATCAGTTCTTTTGTTTTACTAACGTTGAGAGAGAGGTTGTTATCATTGCACCACGACACCAAGTTCTCTATCTCTCTTCTATATTTTGACTCCTCATTGTTGGATATCTGTCCCACTATGGTGGTGTCATCAGTGAACTTGTAGATGGTGTTTGTTCAGAATTTGGCCACACAGTCGTAGGTGTACAGGGAGTACAGTAGGGAGCTGAGGACACGTCCTTCGTGGGCTCCGGTGTTGAGTGTTATTGTGGAGGAGGTGCAGTTACCTATCCTCACTGATTGCGGCCTGTGGGTCAGAAAGCTGAGGATCCAGTTGCAGAGGGTGGAGCAGAGACCAAGGTCACACAGTTTTAAGATTAGTCTGGAGGAGATAACAGCGTAGAAGGTGGAGCTGTAATCAATGAGCAGGAGTATGACGTAAGTGTCTTTGTTGTCCAGATGTGACAGAGATGAGTGCAGGGTTAGGGATATGGCATCCTCTGTGGACCAGTTATGTCAGTAGGCTAATTGTAGGGGATTGAGGCAGGTTGGGAGACTGGAGTTGATTGGGTCATGACAAGCCTCTTGAAGCACTTCATGATTATTGAAATCAGAGCTATTGAGTGGTAGTCATTAAGGCACACTGCATGTATTTTCTTGTTTACGGGGAAATGATGCTTCTCATTTTGTGGTGTCATTTCAGAACCAAATTGTTGTCCTTGCTATTGGCGCTCACTTTCAGTGTGGCTGGCACCATCTTCATGAGATCATTAGCAATGGCATTAAGAGAATATTTGTTGGATGTATGCAGGCTGTGATGCCAGTCAAAATCAAACACTATTGCCAGTGCTGCGACAGATGTTGTCAGTCTAGGTTGCATCCTTTCTTAAATGTGTACAGCTGAACATGTAGGAGGAACAGGAGGACGAAACAACTGCTGGTGTTATTTAATATGATCACCAATATCATAGATAGAGTCATAGAGTCATTCAGCTCAGAAACAGACCCTTCGGTTCAACCCATCCATGCTGACCAAGTTTCCTAAACAAAACAAATCTCATTTCCCTCCTCTGAATGAATGTGTGTGAATGTTGCATGCTTTGAGGAGTTGGTTACAGTTAGTGAAGTCTGCAGGCAATGTTAGTTGTATACAGGGAGTGATTGAAATGGCTCTAGGCACACCAATGGCTTTCAATCATGGATATCAAAATAACAGTCCCCCTTGGGCTGCAGCATGAGAGCGTGATGGTGTAAGGTAGAGACTAAGAGAATAAACTGCTCACAGGGGAAGGAGGAAGTGGGGGAAACCCTCCAGTAGGAAGCCATATCCATCTAGTGTCTTCCTGGAACATTTCTCCTCATCACCGTTGAAGCCAATAACAGCGGATGTGTCATCTGCACTTTATTATCTGTGTCATCTCTTGGGAAAAAAAATTACACCCTTCAAGCAGGATAACAATACTGTTGCCAATGGCTATAAATGCAACAATGACCTGGAATTTCTTTGTGTCAGGATCCTTTCAGCCTAGAATAGGCAACATTTCTAGCATCCTTCCATTCATCCAAACATTAGATGTCAGTCATTTCATACCAAGAGAGGGGACTTCGTTATGTTCACTTTACACAAAAAGAAGGTGACAGGTGCATTTGGGTTTTATCAAGCTACTGGATTTTCCCATGGTACAGGCGGCCAGTGACTGCCAATGATCATCATGGCTTTGCAAGCACTACATCTCAATGTCAAGATCATAAAGTTTACAACACACTGGGCAGTAGATGTGTGGCCACCCTCAGTATATATGCTGATGAAAGCCTGCCTTTGAAGAAAGTACTGACTTTTACAACATTGCTGAGTTTTTTCAGAGTTGCTGATGTGTGAAAAATTGAAGACTGAGTCCCCTATCCCTTATCCTTCTACAGGTGTTATGCCTACGGGACTATAAAGACGTAGAATTACCATACAAGGAGACTTCATACTATAATAGGCATCACCATACAAGTTGGTTGACACTTTTAGGCCAAGGGCGACAGGTGTGGCTGTGGTGTGGTCGTTCAAGGAGCTGCAGACCAGCAGTGACAGTTTAAATATTATAACAATGCTGCATGTTTCGCATTTAAAAACCATTCCATATTTTGGGATACCAGATGGCTAAGGGGAAATAAGGAAATGTAAATTCTCACCTTGGAATTGGGAAGTGCCTTTCCAATTACCGCCTAGATTCTGTTTGTCTATTAATTTAAGCATCCTTCTTCAGGGACTACCTCCCCCACCCAGCACCCTCCCCTCTCCCTGTCCCATTATCTCCAACCCCCAACTCCTACCTACAACTTCAACTGTTCTGATGTCCTCCATATGGTCTCTGGTCTCTACTAACCCTCCTCAGCCTTACTTCTTGATCTCTGATCTACCCACATTTGAGATCCCAATCTTGTTACTTCCCTCTAACCCTACCTCTTGCCTTTTGGATTCTTTTGTCTATCCTCTCTTCTCCCGGGCTGACTTGTGTTGATGGCCTCCATGACAGGCAGCAATCCCACCTTTCAACTTGTCCAACTGCTGTTAGGAAACCGAGACAAAAGATATTAATCTTGTCCTGCCATAACCTCTGGGAAACCTTTTCTTTTTCCAATCTCAAAACATCTTCCTTCATTATTCTGGCATTATGTCCAGTTCAATGTTTAATGTTTGAAGGAAACTGATGTGAGTTTTGACAACAGTAGGCTAGCTTTATCATCAATGCTTATGATATCCCTCATAAAATTAAAAAAGTGGGTAATGTGGTATTGAAAGATCCAACAGATGTTTATTACAGCTTGCTAATATATTCAAATATTATATTCACCGGCATTTCAATGCCTGGGTTATCATTAATGTATTCAGTTACATCTGCTGTCAACATGACATTCTGCAAGTGATCCTAGGTAGAATGGAGTTTCTAAAATGTAAATAATAATAATAAATATAAATAAATAATAATAATAAAATGCTTTTCCTAATTTTATCTTTCTTCTTTCTCTTTTACCTCTTTCCATGCAACTATTTACCAATTTGATGAGAAATTGATCTGCTTAGGAGTTACAGTTTATCTTAATGTTCCAGGACACAGGAGGAGTAAAAACAGAAGTTGCTGGAAAAGCTCAGCAGGTCTGGCAGCATCTGTGAAGAAAAAATCAGAGTTAACATTTCAGGTTCATTGACCCTTGGGTTTTTGTTCTTGATTTACAGCATCTGCAGTTCTTCCAGTTTTTACTTAGGAGGAGTAAATTGGTTATGTTCATACCTAACAATTAAAACTCAAACATTGGACTGTAAGGTGATCAGTGCCTAGAATACCATATTCTAGCAAGAGTCAACATCTCTGAGACAAAAGAAGAAAATTATTTCAAAAATCATGAATAGAAGTTTGTCAGAGATCTCCCCAGAGACAGAGAAACATTATTCGCTCATTCACTGGAGAGTGAATAGTACCTTCCTTACTCACCAGCAGACAAAAAAAAGGTGCCTCGCCTTGTAATAAAGAAGCCACAAATTAAATTTGCTGCTCTTCTGAGCGTGGGTTTTACAAGGAACACCAAGAGTGATGCAATATTTGAGAAAGTTCATTTTCATCATTACTTTTTTATCATAAGACTCTTCAACTGCACTTAGTGTTACCTAGGTTTTCTACTTATATACATCTTTCATTCAGTACTTTTAATTCAGCCTAGCTACTAATCTAGAGTAATGACACACCACTCCCCAACTATGCGTATGTAAGCAATCATTGCTTTTGAATTCAAGGTGAAACCAAAAGATAACTGGTGCGCCAGTTAGAGTCTTTATGAACCATTTTTGCTGGAAATGTACCTGTTAATTTCTAATATTGTATCTTCCACTTGTATTTGCAGCTGATGATCCCTTGTCTTGCGTGCATTATTTTCGCTGCCAATACTACTAGCATTTATAAAGTTCAAACTCTTTAGTTGAGAAGAGATTCTAAATCTATTTATACGTATAAAAATGCAATGCTATTGATTTAGAGTCATAGAGATTTACAGCATGGAAACAGATCCTTTGGTCTAACTTAACCAGGCCAACCAGATATCCTAAATTGATCTAGTCCCATTTGCCAGCATTTGACCCATATCCCCCTAAACCCTTCCTATTCATATACCCATCCAGATGCTGTTTAAATGTTGTAATTGTACCAGCCTCCACCACCTCCTCTGGCGCTTATTCCATACACCCACTACTGTCTGCATGAGAAAGTTGCCCCTTAGGTCCCTTTTAAATGTTTCCCCTCTCACTTTAAACTTATGCCACCTAGTTTTGAACTCGTCTACCCTGGAGGAGAAACCTTGACTATTCACCCTGTCCATGGCCTTCATGATTTTAGAAACTTCTCTCATGTCACTCCTTAGCCACCGACACTCCATGGAAAATAATCCCAGCCTACTCAGCCTCTCCCTGTAGCTCAAAGCCTCCAACCCTGGCTTCAGCTTGCAAGAGTTTAACTCTGAGATAGTAGGAACTGCAGATGCTGGAGAATCTGAGATAACAAGGTGTAGAGCTGGATGAACACAGCAGGCCAAGCAGCATCAGAGGAGCAGGAAGGCTGACGTTTCGGGTCTAGACCCTTCTTCAGAAATGGGGGATGGGAAGGGGGTTCTGAAATAAATAGGGAGAGAGAGGGAGGCGGAAAGAAGATGGATAGAGGAGAAGATAGGTGGAGAGGAGACAGACAGGTCAAAGAGGCGGGGATGGAGCCAGTAAAGGTGAGTGTAGGTGGGGAGTTAGGGAGGAGATAGGTCAGTCCAGGGAGGACGGACAGGTCAAGGGGGCGGGATGAGGTTAGTAGGTAGGAGATGG
>NC_063348.1:20899851-20900543 GCF_021869965.1 Rhincodon typus | reverse complement strand
CTCTGATGCTGCTTGGCCTGCTGTGTTCATCCAGCTCTACACCTTGTTATCTCAGAGTTTAATTCTGCACAGGATAAAACCATTTGGGTATGTGATTAGATTCAGAGTGACAGTTTTGTGTGAATGATGTCAATTTGTGACATTAATGCCAACAAGTAGAAGGTAGTGCAGTTGGTGGGGACAGTTGGGTAGATTGCCATCAGAGCTCACACCAAACAATAACAAATTGGTACCAGTCACTGATAAAGGGAGAGCTCAGAGTGGGTCAAAACATGTTTCTGTCTATCACGAGTAGTGGAAACAGTCACAGTGGTCCTTCTGACTTTTCAGGGTTTGAAGCAAGTATTTTTAGATGTTTGTTCAACCATGAAATTAATTCAGTATCTAACAGGCGTTGGAGTAATACACATTTTTCATAATCCAAGGAATTTTTGATTTTTGAAATCCATTATAGCTTACATATTCATTGTTTTATTAGATATGGAATAAACCAGACTGTCAGTTTATAATTTAGCATTTCTTAATAGCGTGTCCATCAGTCCATCTGCGGGAAGATAGGGCAACTGCACACAAGTACTCATAAATTCCATTAACCAGTGTACGCAAAGTATAGTTTAATGTCTAAGATCTTGGATAATGCTAACGTGTAATTATTCATGTGTGTGCAATAGTGCTTGTCTGTGCAGCAGAGC
>NC_063348.1:20875292-20899841 GCF_021869965.1 Rhincodon typus | reverse complement strand
TCAATGTATATCAACCACCCCATATTAAAGGAACCCAAGCATCTTCCACACCCCACACCTGACTCTCAAAATAAAGTTTGCAACTTGGAATACCAGGGCAGTCATGGGCAACACCCACAGCAACAGGCCTGAACATCTCACTGCCATCATTGCTTGGAAACTCTGATTCTATAACATCAGTATTGCTTCCCTGTGTGAGACACAGTGGGCAGCTAAAAGAACAGCAGGTGCATCGGCTTCTGGAAGGGTAAGACAGAAGAAATATGCTGATTATACAGGATTGATCTCACTAATAAAATAACAACTAGCTGACTATCTCAATGGGATAAATAATCCCCTAATTCTAACAGTAAAACAGTACAGCCACAGCCATTCAGCATGAGAAACATTAAGACTGTCTTGACCAGAATGACCAGGAAATCCAGGAGTCACTAAATTGCAAGTGCAAGATGTTTGCAGAAATGGAAATTTCATCGAAACCCATAGGAAAGAAAGTAGGTCCACAAGACAAATCAAAGGTAAGGTTCAACATAAAATCTGTGACCTAACAAGTAGGTGAAAAGAGAGCAGGAAACTCAGTAAGTCACCAACAACCACTTGTGCATCATTTCCTCAGTGCAGTCGAAACTATCTATGGCCCAAGATCCTAGGATCTAACCCAATGAGAACAAAGAACAGAGTAGAACTCATCGATGACAGAAGCAGTCAGTGCCCATTGGAAGGAGCACTTTGAGCATCTCCTCAAATGAGACTCAGTCATTAATGTAAGTGCCCTTTATGTCTTTTCAAAGCATGCTACACCATCTCAGTATAATCTTAATTCCACAAGAATTGGAATAAAGTGTATGACTGCTGTGTTATGTCTTATGGTCAGTGTATCAGCACACCTTTAAGAGACATGCTCATTATACTATTATTGTATCATTCCACATGACCTGATGGAATCAAAGTCTCACACTCCATTAACATGAATCACTTGAAGCATCTCACACTCCTCAAATCATGCACCACGGTTATAAACTAATAGCTTAATACAAGCCAGACACTTATGTGTCTGAGAAATGAAATGTTTGCATATACTATTTAGATGTGATACATGTCAGTTAGATTCTTCAACATCACAATATCCATTCCCAATTTCCTTTGTATTATTAAAGGTAACATAAACATTTCTAGGTCAGATAAAAGACATATCCGCACCAGCTGGGAACCAACAAAGCCACTAAGCCAGAATGAAAATGGTAGAGAAGCACATTTGGCATGACTACATGGCCTCATTTCTTTCAGGTGGATGGAAACAAGCATGTCATAAACATAATAGTTTAACCATCTCCAAGAATGGAGATAGGACGGATTGGAGTAACTACAGAGAGTTCTCCATTATGCCTACCACAGGGAAAGTCATTAGAAGAATCCTCCCCAGTATCATCTAACTCATAGTTGAAGAGCTCCTCTAGGAGCCATAATTTTGATTCCATCCAACAAGATGTACAATGGACATGATCTGCACAGCGAATCAATCCAAGAAAAATGCACAGAGTAACAGTAACCTTTAAAAATGACCTCCTTGACGTCATGAAAACCTTTGATTCTGTCAACTGGGGGAAATGTGGAACATTCTCCCAACTCTTGAAATTGTCATCGTCCTCCACCTCCCACACAACAGTATGGAAGCCATGATCCTCACCAATGGAGAATGAAAGCTATTCTTCATCTTCGTCACATCACAGCAACATTCCATCTCAAATCCATGAATCACCCCGCTGCAGGTGGGTTTCAACCCATGAAGAGTGGGAAACTGTTCAACCTGCATCATCTTCAGCTCAGGGCCAAGTCCACCTCAAGCTTTGTGATCAAGCTCCCCGAAATCCGCAGACAGATCTTGCATGTGCTCAGACTCAGAGGCTGAGCTGCAAATCATTACGAATACATTCACAGAGGTGTATGAGAGAATGGGACAAGTGAAACAACTAGAAGTCAAATGTGCTGTACCAGCTTTCTCCTGCCATGCAACACTGTCCCCAACTATCAAAATTCACAATGAGCTATTGGGCTGCATGGATCAATTCCCATACTGTGAAAGTCTCTTTTCAGTGACGGCAGACATCAATGATGAAATTCAATATTGCTGCAGGTGTGTCAGTGTAGCCATCAGATGCCTGATGAACAGAGTGTTTGGAAACAAAATATTCAAACCTGGCACTAAGCTCATTATTTAAAAGGCAGTAGTGCTACCTGCCTTTTTGTGTGCATTAACTATATGGATAATGTACAGCAGATACCTCAAATCCTGAGATAAATTTACCAGCCATGCCTTTGTAAAATCCAATGGCAGGATTGGTGGTCCAATATCAATGTCATCCCTTCGGCCAATATCCCCAGCATTGAGGTACTGGCTATGGTTAATCAGCTGTGTTGAGCCATATCATCGACATGCTTGGCAAAAGCCTCCTGATGATGGTCTCTACCCTGAGTTACATCATAGAAAGTGGTTACTGAGAGGGCAGGGGAAATACTTCAATAGCAGACTCAAAGCCACCCTGGAAAATGCAATATTCTAATCAACTCATGGGAATTTCTTGACCAAGACTGTCCAAACTGAAAACGAAGCATCCATGAAGGTGCCAACCATTTTCAGCATCTCCAACAAGTCCAGGTAGATAGAGGTCAAGTATCAACAGTGGAAGTACTATGTGAAACCTGAAGCATTCCACCCACTGTCACTTCAAACATGAGCAGCTTCATCTGTGGCAGGGTTTGTGGATCCAACATTGGACTATTTAGTCACCTCAGGCCTCACAACTCTGAATGGAAGAAAATTATTCTTGGATCAGAAGACCTGCCTATGCAGCAGCAGAAGAAACATGGAAAAGTTAAATTCCTCTCTATAGAAGTGCAGAATCTATGTACTGTTTTGTTTGTTGATACAAGACCTGAAGAAATATACATCAATTGAATCCTCCAGCTTAGAATGCTATTCTGTGGTATTTGTGCTAGCTCTTCAGAAGACTGTCCAAACAGCCCAACTGCCTAGCTCTTTCCCAAACACCCTGCAATGCTTTGTTTTCCTTCATGCATTTATTTGAATTTCTTTTGAGAGTTATTAGACCACCACCTGGTCAGGTAATGCACTCCTGATCAAAATAGCTAGCTGTGGAGAAAGGTCTCCGCAGCTCTGTTGTGATTCTTTTACCAATTATCATGATTCTGCGTCCAGTGGTTATCAAACCTGCTACAGGTGCAAACAGTTTTTACTGATCTATATGCTCACAATGTCTTGTTTTAAACAACTTCATTAAAAACACCTTTCTAAATTTCCCACCCACTGCATCCTACACCAACATTTCCAACAACAAATGGATCTCTTCTCGCAAAGATTAAGAACAAACATTCAACTGGCTCTGTTGTTTCCGTCCTGTCCCTTAGGCACTGAGTTGAAAGTCTCTAAACTTTCTTTCCCTCCTGTATTGTCACGTTTCCCTAGTTACTCTCCTATCTCCCACCACACCCTCTCTGACCTCACAAGATCGACCTCCTGCTCCTTTCACTTTAGTCCTACCAAGCTGTTGGCCACACAACTTTGATTTCTCGTCCATATATCAGCTGGTTTTATTAATACAGGTAATGGCCCCATCCCTTTACAAATCTGCGGTCATTGCCCATCTCTTAAAACAAACATCTTTGTCCTCTCTATCCTAAAAAAATTGCTGCCCGGCTATAATTTCCAATTCCTTTAAAAGACCTTGAAAATCTTGTTTCCCACATTCATTTCAAACTTTCTTTCAACTTCATTTGTGAATTCCTGTGATACATGTTCCTGTCCTGCCAGTATACTGATTGACCCCTTATCAATGTCAGCGATCACAACTCATTTGATCGATTATGGCAATATCTCTGTGGCATTTCTCAGCATTTCCATTGCAGTTACACTCGACGATTGGGATAACTCTTGTAGATATTCACCCCCACGCCCTTAAGCTTTGCTGTGATTTTGATCGGAAATTGGAAATCACATTTTTGCAACAGCATTGTCTGGAGGACTTTAAAAATTATCTGTTCGTTCAAGATTCCATGATACTACATGATGAAGAGTAAGAAGATATCTCATTGCCCTGACCTAAGTTTGCATCGTCTAATAACACCATCACCAAGCAGATTAGCTGGTCATTTATCCGGTTGTTGTTCTTAGAATATCGAAGTTGCAAAACAACTGCCATATTTTCCTGAGTATCAGTTGCTAGATCCCAAAACATATTTTTTCAAGTACAGTTTCCTGACATTTCATGGAATATTAGCATGCAATATGACTGCAAATCATTTTCTATCATGCAAAAACATTATTGCAGCTCTGAGATTTGTCCACATGTGGGTGCTATGAGATTGCATTGATCTAACTTGTGCACTCAATTCAACAAAAAGCTCTCCGATTTCACCTATCTCTGACACAACAGCTGCAACATGTGGGGCTACAACTGTACTTATTCTGTTCCTATTTCCAATACTAACACTTTTGATGCAGACCATACTTGCTGTGACCAGTATTAATTCTTCTCAGATTGTCTTCAATCAGAAAATAATCTCAAAACCTTATTTAAGAAAAAAATTTAAACATTAAAATTCCAAGGGTCACTAGACCTGAAACATTGATTCTGTTTTCTCTGCACATATGCTGCCAGTCCTGCTGAATTTCTCCAGCAATTTCCAGTTTTGATTCAGATTTCAAGCTTCTGCAGTTCTTGGTTTTATTTAGTGTGTAAATACTAATTTCATCTCTGACATAATGGCACAAACTTTCCTCTACATCTGTTGTAAAGGAAAATTAGCTCAACATCAATTTTTGGTGTAACCTTCTATGGATTTATGTGTTGTTATCCCATGCCCTAATTTCCAAAAAGCTAGATGACATAGTTGCGAAAATACAGTTCACATGTTCTTTCTGCACTTGCGCTAATCTGGCTGTAAGTTTCATACTTTAAAATGTTGAAGCAATAACTTATGATTTTTGTTTTATTCTGAGCTTTATTTATCTTTCCTCATTGAGATGCAAAATATAATTTTTGCATTTTTGAATGCATCTACATGACACCAGAAGGATTGGCACCAAAAGTGGAAAATGTCCACATTTGCAATTTTCTTCAATGTGCTGAGCCCAATTTCCGTAAAACATGTTTTGATGCATATAGAGACGCTTATAGAATGAAGATAGAGTAAGTAGAGGGATAGATTTAAGGTGAGAAGGGAAAGATGTAAAAGGGACCTAACAGACAACTTTTTCATGCAGAGGGTGGTGCATGTATGAAATGAACTGCCAGAGGAAGTGGTGGAGGCTGGTACATTTACAACATTTAAAACGCATCTGGTTGGGTTAATGAAAAGGAAGGGTTCAGAGGGATATGGGCCAAATGCTGGCAAATGGGACTACATTAATTTAGGGCATCTGGTCAGCATGGATGAGTTGGACCGAAGGATCTGTTTCCGTGCTGCACATGTCTATAATTCTAATACTCTAAGTTCACTGCACTGAGATCACAAGTTTTGGCAGCAGAAATGTTACTTTTTAACTTGAAACATTTATTTTGAAATCTTTAAGACTGGATCATCTTCATGAAAAGATGAGGCATAAGAGAAAAGTTGCCCTTCACAAGGTAAAGCAATGACACATTTTAGAAAGACTGACATTTTAATGGTGGCCGAATGTAGACAGATCATTAAGGACAACAAGTCTTCTGTGCTCTCTAGAGAGTGGTTATAAATACTGCTGCTTTGAATTAATTTTCTAATATTTAACTCATTATCATCTAGATCATGATCATCCCACTGGCCTCACTCATCTTATATTAACAACTAAATTCATACAGATGAAAAGGTTGGAATTAATATTAATTAGAAATTTAACAAAGTGTTGAAAAGAAAATTAGTCCGGTCTGCTTATTGCATTCATCATAATTGAACAAATGACTGAGTTTTCTGCTTTTTTAAACATGCTGACTCTTGCAGCTTTGGTTTCAGTGATGCTGGCCGTACTTTAGGGCCTCGTCCTGTGTGATTTCCCCAGTGCTAATCACAATACTCAATGTTATTGTGCTGCCAATTGACATTCTACAGGCTTTGACTGTTCAGCAGGGGACACTGATGCATGATTAAGGAGTGGGAACTCCTGTTTGGATTTACTTTCTCTTCTTGAAACTCTGAGGCCCGAAGTTCCACTCTCCTGTCGGATCTGCTGCATTGGAAAAATTCCCAGCTCATCAAATCCGAATACTGTATGTGTTCTGGAATTTCAATCCAAGGTTGAGGAGTGTATTGTAATGAGAATTGTGGTGGGTGTTCCTGGAAGTCATATGGGTTCAGAGGTGGACCCTGGTGGCTAAGGTGACTTAGCAAGGTATAAAAAATAGGTCGTTACATAGGCCCATCTGTGAGGATGGAAGTCAGTGGTTTAGCGTCAGAGACAATGTCACTGAGCAGTCCAGTAAGTACAAGCTCTTTAAATATCCAATTAGTTGGTGACCCTGGAACAGATAGTCCATCATGGGCTTTCCACAGGAAATAATAGTCATTGTTAGTGTCTATTCACCTTTTGCCAAAAATATACACTGATCCAATGAAAGCATGGAGAAGAGTTCATAACAGAGAGCCAATGAGCTGGCAGCTTCTTGGTTCCACTACCTGCTAAAGCTGCTCTGCAGAAATGTAATTAATTATTATGAAATGGAAACAGAAACTGCTGCAGAAATTCGGGAGATTTTGGATGGTGTGTTAAAATGCACAGTGACCAGAAGGGCAGGTTAGGTCAGGCTTGTACACTGAACTGCCATTGTGATGTAAGCTTTGCCTCCAACAGGGTATTTATACCTGATGGGGCAATACAACATAAGAAGCAGATGTGGGTAACATAGTCAAAGGGACATAGAGGTCTTCAGCACAGGAAAAGGCCCTTCAGGCCATATTCTAATTCTGTATTCTAATTCCATTTTCCAGCACTTGGCTCATAACTTGGAATAACCTTAGCATTGCAAATATACATCTACATTTTTATTAAATGTTATGAGGGTTTCTGCCCCTAGAGGCAGTGAGTTCTAGATTCCCATAACCCTCTAGTGAAAACATTTTTCCTCACATTCCCTTTTAAAACTCTTGCCTCTTATCATGTATAAAGTTTCTTCCTGTCTACTCTATGCCCCTCATAATTTTATACACCTCAATCATGTTCCCCGCTCCCCCAATCAGTCTCCTCTGTTCTAAGGAAAACAATCCCAGTCTAACCAATCCCTCTTCATAACTAAAACTGTCCTGCCCAGGCAATATCCTGATAAATCTCCTCTGCATCCCGTCCAGTACAATCATATCCCTTCTATAATGTAGATTCCAGAAGTGTACACAATACTCTAGCTGTGGTCTAACCAATATTTT
Source organism: Rhincodon typus (assembly GCF_021869965.1). Lineage (NCBI taxonomy): Eukaryota > Metazoa > Chordata > Chondrichthyes > Orectolobiformes > Rhincodontidae > Rhincodon > Rhincodon typus. The sequence continues at coordinate 20,892,428 of NC_063348.1, read as the reverse complement.
ATACAATTCCAGCATCATTTCCCTGCTTTTAAACTCTATGCCTCAGGTAATAAACAAAAGTATCTCAATGCCTGCTTAAACAACAGTCAGCACCATTAACCCCACTTGAATGCCAGCCCAGGGAATAGAGAAAGTATCAAGATTTTCTCAGCATCTTCATCTTCTTTCATCTACCTCTGTCAGAGTCCTCGTCAGCTCTACTGGCCTCTCATTGTCATAGAGTAGTGTACAGCCTGCTTCCACCTCCTCTCAAGGAACAAAGTGACACTTTGAAGGAGCGTGCATGACTGCAAGGTGCTATCTTGCCTAGAGTATGAATGGATTCACCATGCCTACACTTTTCATTTCATAAATATGACAGTTAAGCACTTTTTGAAAACATATATGTACACTGTCAGATGCCCCATCTGAGCAGCTTTTAAACACATAGATGCATAGATGTTTTGGTGTGTGTTTGTACACTATAAACCCCAATAAGAATGTTATGTAATAAAGATGTTCTTCCCAATGACAATGAAGGTGGCTTCTCACATCATTGTCATTGGCAGGAAGGGTATGACCAGATCTGTGAGCTTTTGGAAGGCTTTTTCCTTCTTCAGTCTATCATATAGAGTCATAATAATCTAAGAGCATAGAAGACTCCGTTGAACCTTTCATATGCAGCAGTAGTAAGCGATGAGTCGAGTATTGAGATGATTCTTGTGTCATTCATTGTCCATCTGTGTTTGAATTTAAAGGAGGCTCAGTGATCAGATTTCATAAATAGATGGAGTTTATCAGGTTATTCCCAGCACAAGAGCATTTGACAATTAAGTTCAGGCAACACAGATCAAGCTACCATATGTGCTCTGGGGAACATTGCTCATTGACTGTCTCTACTACTTTGAGAGCCTTCACATTCCAGGTGGCATAGGCTGTGTTTTGTGAGGAAGCCAATGTGTCTGGGAGCAATTAATGTTGCAAAATACCCATTCCAGAAAGTGAACCATTGGGAGTGAAGGGTAATTGCCAAGTTCATTCAAAGAGCTGGTCTTACACAGATGTTTTGTGCTGTGCAATGGGAATAATTTTCATGTGGGAGGGCATTCTGTCAGAATTTTGGGCATAGTTTCAGTTGTGGCAGTAATGGCACTTACAGCCATTAGCAGTAATGGAAAAATCCGGATATTGAATGGCTTTTCATGTTGTTTCCTTGCAATACTTTGAGACCAACTGTTTTGATGGTGATGTTTTAAGTATTTTTTATGGACCTGAGTCAAAATCATTAATGCTGCTGTTCTCTCTTGTTGGTTATGGATATTTTCCTGAGTAACTTTCGCTTCCGTGTAACAGACCTTTTGTTTGGAAGTTGCTCCCCGGAGATTGGCTAATGGCTTGTGCTTGCTCTGAGATTCTGCATTTATCAACAACATGAGAATGAGCTGACACAATTAGCATGCATATGCACCAAACAGAATGTTGTTGTTCGACATCATTGGCAAGTGACAGAATGCCAGCGACTTGTCACAAAGATAGTACTATTCATGTATTCATATGGGGAGGTGATAGCCTAGTGGTATTATCACTGGGCTGTAAACCCAGAGACCTCAATAATGTTCTGGTGACCCAGGTTTGAACGCTGCCACTCCAGAAAGTGGAATTTGAATTCAATAAATATCTGGACCTAAGAGTCTAATGATGACCATGAATCCATTTTCAATTGCTGGAAAAAAACATCTGGTTCACTCACGACCTTTAGGGAAGGAAATCTGCTTTCCTTACCCACCTAGCCTACATGTGACTCCAGACCCACAGCAATGGGCAGTTAGGGATGGGCAATAAATGCTGCCTGGGCAGAGATGCCCTCATCCTGTGAATGAATAAAGAAAAAGAGAAAAAAAGTCATATGGTGGAATCACACATGAGCCTCCCTGGCAATATGTAACTGAAACTCAGCTATCCACACAAACTATATCTTCAGATTCAAGAGTTTCCATAAACTTGGTGCCTTTATATATGGTCACAGAATCCCTATAGTGTGGAAACAGGCCATTTGGCCCAACAAGTCCATACCGATCCTCCAAAGAGAATCTCATCCAGAACCATCTCCCTACCCTTTCCCTGTAACCCTACATTTCCCACGGCAAACACATCTAACTGATGCATTCCTGCACACTATTGGCAATTTAGCATGGTCAATCCACATAACCCACACATCTTTAGACTGTGGGAGGAAACCAGAGCACCTGGCAGGAAGCCATGCAGACACAGGGAGAATGTGCAAACTCCACACACAGTTGCCTGAGGGTGGAATTAAACCCGGGTCCCTAGCACTGTGAGACAGCAGTGTCAACCAATGAGCCACCGTTGAACAAACAAACACTATGTCAAGCTAGACACTATGCATTCTATAGAAGGAGTGCATCCTCAATAATATCACCATTCTCATACACATACTGTTCCAGCAGCTTACAAACAACGATTAAATTTGTCTGGGGAAATCTCCTGTGGTAAGACTGAAGCTGTACATGGCCTTTATCTGCTGATGTTACACTATCACAGCCTCTCAATGAATCTACTCACAGAGAAAGTAAGGATTTACTTAATGTTATTGACTGTGGGACAGGTATCATTTTATTGTGGGTTCAGTTCTGTTCAGATAGATGTGGCAATTTGGAGAAGAGTCTTTGAGTTCAGACTTTGCAATCATTTCTGTTTGGCTGCTGCTTTCTTAGTTCTTGCTAGTTTTGATTTGATTTTGGCTTGAGTATTTTTGATCTTGTGCTTGGGCTTCTTCATCGCTGCCTTCTTAGTAGCTATTGCTTTTCTTACTTTTGCCAGCGGTTTTTGGTTTTCTGGACTGCTGTTTTTGTTAATAATTGTTTTTGGCTGCTGGTTCTTTCACTGGCTGCTTTTCTTGCAAACTTGTGAAGGGGAGCTGGTATTTGTGTTGATGTCAACCGCACGTACAATTGGCTTACTGGCATAACAGGCTCCAGTCATGCATGGCCGACTAATGTCATGGAGATCATCTGCACATACACAAATAGTCCTTGGCACCTATCTGCCAGAACTGAGTGCACCGTGTAAATTTGTTTTGTGCTAGGATATGTCTGGCAGTGAGCCCTTTCTGCACAGCGTCAGCGCTGGATATGTGGGCATGCCTCCCAGCTTCTCTGCTACCGTCCTCCTTCCTGATTGTCCCCTGTGTCAGGTTCCTGAGAACAGAATCTTCATCATCAAGCTCCTCCACAGCTGCTCACAGCATCTTTCCTTTGATTTGTGCAGAGTGCAGCATACCACTACTATTCTGAAAACCCTTGCAGGGGAAATCCTGCAAGTCCTGAGTGGTCAAGGCATCTGGTGTACATTTTGAGAATGCTAGTAGCCTGCTGTTGTGCTCTGTGTGACGACATGACTGCTGTTGTAATTCTATTCCTGCTCAGTTTTCAGCCACTTAAACAAGGTGATTGGTTAACTCTTTAAGGGGTACCTCTTGTCCTGCTCAGAAGCAAGCTAGGGATCTGTGTAGATGGCTGAAAATGTTGAGCAACCTGGGAATTCTGCTATGGCAACTACCAAGAGATCTTTGGCACAAACTTGAAGGAAAAACTTGTTTTGGTCATAAACCACTTGAACATTAAGGGAGTGAAAGGACTTTTAGTTTCTGAATGTGTCTAGGTGCTGATTTGAAGTCTTTATGGTGACATAATTGATAACCCCCAGTATGTGATAGAAGCCTGCTTCTGTATCTCTTGTTCTGACCCACTTGGGAAAGGGCAATGATTCTCAGGCCCCAACACTCCCAGGATCATTGTAGAACTTAACCATTCTTATCAAAGTACGTAAAGTCCCAAATGCAAATATCTGTCGGGATCGGGTCAACAGTAAAAAAGTGACCAGGTTCCTGTACTTAACAAGAACTATTCATTATTACAAAGAAACAAATTCTAATCACAAGTAAGCATATATGAATGATCAACAAATGGTTCAGCTACCTAAAACTCTAACTCCTTTTAAAAACCCCTCCACACATACAGAGACAGACACAGAGAAATAAATGAAAATACTTCAGTTATATAGGTGGAAGGAAGTCAAATCTTGGAAATGGAATCCACAGATTCAGTTGAGATATTCTTTTTGCTTGCCAAGTCTTTTTGTTCTTTGACCTCCTTTCTCCAGGTATCCAGGTACACACGCGCGCGCGCGCACACACACACACACACACACACACTCAAGTACCAGACAGTTGTCATCAGGTTGATGACCTAAACTAATTAGCTACTTGTTGCCAGCCAAATGTCAGTCTGCATGCATTCCCTGGTACCAGGCTGTAACAAACATCTTCGCCACTGCTTGAACAATGTAAACACACTATGACTTTAGTAACTTGTTTTTCAAAGTACAGCAAATCCTTCCACAATCCTTGGTTTTAAAACAGTCCTTCTTTTTTTCTTATTCTGGTCCACAATTAAAAGTTCAAATCAGCCAGCAGGTTAACATTTGCAAACAGGGCATTGATTACAGGCTTGCTGTAGCTGTTTACAGCTGACCGTGATCTCCCAACTAATTCTCCCACTTAGCTCTGGAAAGAGATGGATACATCAAAATCCAAAGTCACAGAAACCTCTACAGCCACAGGCAGGGCATGGAAATCAATAAATTAGGATTCAAGATGGTGCTGTATCATGCCACAAATGTTGATGCCGACTTCTCAATTTAATCTCCATCATTCTCAATGTTGGTTTTCAGTCATGTTGAGGTATGAATTCTGAGGCCATACACCTGTTCCACAGGTAATACCTGGATGTCTTCCTTCTTGTCTTTGTCCTTACTGAAGTGCTTGGGGCACTGGTCCTACTTGCTGGCCTGGAGCCATGTTCACATGTGAGTATAGCACATATGTCTGAGGCTTCTATGCCATTTTAACCTTTCGTTGGGCACAAAATGCATAATGCTTCCTTCTTTCATACATTTTCCTTCCTGGTACCTGTGTACTTGTGTCAGTAGGGACAATGAAAAAATGTGCTGCCAATTGCTATTTTGCACCCGCCTATTCCCTTGGGTTAAAGCCAGACACTGGTGATTGAGTTTTGCCAGCTCTTTAGTAGTTAATGCAACTTCCCTGCATCTTCCAAATATCTTTCTGCACCTCTTTGAAAAGAAATTCGAGCATCTCTACAACACTTTGACCTATTCTTACCAGGTCTAATCTGTACTAGTCATGTTTATCACACCTAGTTGACAAAGATCCGTCCTGGCTGAAGGCAGCTGCAGTTTCAAATGGGCAGCCACCACCCTGATCTCCCCCCTTGCAAGTATGGTGGGAGCTGTGTTCAAGGGAGACACTGTGGGATTAATGACAGAGAGTCTATGTAAAAATGTCAAGCTCTTTCCAGGGCTTGATAGGAAAGACTTAGCTGGATATCACAGTCGGCTGCACACAACTGCATCAAAGCAGTAACTGATACTCTGCTTGTATGTGAGGCGAGCACATTAACTTCCTGTTGATTTGGCGTCTCAGGTGCTAAGAGGCACAGCATTTATTCAGTTAGTGGGCTTCCATCAGATACTAGGGGTTATTGACTGAAACAACTGGCAATGAATTATCTGCCGTTTCCAATCTGCATGCAGCATTTAACTTCTCCCAACTTATGGTACAAACTTTTTTGTGTCTTTATCCAATTTCAACATAATCACATACCTCCAGAAAAAACTCTTCCTTCATTGTCTACAGTCATCTTAGAATATAACAAGGGTCTATTGTTGTCTTCCCTGTGTTACTCTGTTACCATCTGTCCCTATAGACATTAACTATAGCTACACTAACAATACCCATTATGATATATTAAAATGGTTTAAATGTCTGGGTATTTCTGTGGACTGTGTTTAACAGTTTAGGTTGAAAGCAATTGGAGTGGGAATGGAACCTTCTTCTTGGAACTATCTGACAAAGGAAGCTTAGCATAAAGCTGACTTTCCCTTAGCTGTAAATTCTAGGCCAAGAAGTGACCCTTATCCAGAAAGCTAGCTGTAAGAGATCTACAAGAGCATCATTGCAAACCACTTGCATATAGGACAGTCTTAGCTACAACATGCTTAGATATTTGACTCTTACTCGCATTGCTGAAGTGTTGGGATCACAGATTCAGATAAAACAAAGCTAGAATGATGGGGCAATTTATGACTGAAGAACAGGAGTTGAGTACATGAAGCCTAAAGCAGCTGACAATAAAGTTTTCCACCTTTCAAAGTTAGACTTCTCAAAAAGAATGGAAATCCACAGGCAGCCTAAAAATCTGTAACTAATCACTCTGTAGTTGTATCATTTAATGTAATTTTCTTGTTTGCCATTTACAGTATTCTACAAATAGTTATTAAACCAATATATTTTCAATAGGTCAATTGTTGAATAGGTCACGAGCTTGGGTCATGGAGAAATTATTGTTGATGGACTACAACATTCTTCATGACACTAATAATGGTTGACTTAATCAGTTTTCATTTGTTCATCTCTCTCCAACAGTTGACTGAAAACACCACAATCATCTATTTTCTGTCATATTGCCTCTCTAACATTATGATGAATGAAGCAGAAATTCATAAGGTTGAGCTTTAGGAAAATGAAAGGTCTTCCTTTTACTGCCTATCAAATTTCTTTACCCTTGTCACTAATTCCAAATCCTTCTCTAGCTGTTCACACAAGTTGTGCATTATTTCATAGAATCCCTACAGTGTGGAAACAGGCCCTTCAGCCCAACAAGTCCACACTGACCCTCGGAGCATCCCACACAGACCCATCCCCCTAATCTACACATCCCTGAACACTACAGGCAATTTAGCATGGCCAATCCACCTAACCTGCATGTCTTTGGACTGTGGGAGGAAACTGGAGCACCCAGAGAAAACCCACACAGACAGTGGGAGAATGTGCAAATTCCACACGGACAGTTGCCTGAGGGTGGAATTGAACCCAGGTCCCTGGTGCTATGAGGCTGTAGTGCTAGCCACTGAGCCACCATGCCACCCCCAAACTAATAGAGTGGGGCTTTTATTCCCCGACTGGGAATCGAACCCAGGCCGCAGCAGTGAGAATGCTGAATTCTGACCATTAGACCACCAGGGAAAGCTGGTTATGTTTCATTGTGTTTCATTGATCCAGAATTGTGTTGAGAACAAAAAATCTATATAGCCACATTCTGGACCAATTCACTCTTACATTTTTTTTTCCTCCACCCTATTAGAATTTTTCCCTCTTTACTATGGCATGCCCCTGACTCCATGCTGAATAGTCATTGGCTGTAGAAGGAAAGGGACAAGAAACATTAGTCCTGTTTGTCCAATCAGAGTTCAGTGATCTCAATTATTGGGAGATATGAAGAAAAAACAATTAGAGTGAGCTGAGCTATGAAATTTGTTCGGGAAAACTTTTGAACTGTTTCAAACTCAGCATACTCAGTCATGATCGACCAAACACCACAGGTCAATTTAGAAATACAAGTATTCTCAGTGTTGAAAGGAGAAATCAGATCAGACATCTATAAGCTACAGTTAAGGCCCACTGTACAGCTCAATTTTAATGACTTTCTGATAGGTAGGTTGGTAAAATAAAAATAGATTGCGTAACAGAATATTACCAATATCCTGCCGCCCATCCATATTTTATCTGTGAGTTTATTAGAGGCTGTTATTGCTGCTGCTATGTGAGTTGTTGTCATGAGTCCTTGTGAATATCTAGTGTGGTCTGTCCAAAAGGGTGGGGGTTGACTGCATGTTATTGGCAGCCATAGAGATATGGACAGATGCAAAGATGGATTTGATTTTATTCCACTTGTGCTATGATTGACCAACTTTGTGTATTCTGAACCTAGGTCTTAGATTCTGCAGACATTGGTCCCATCAGCTACCTCCTTCTGTGTTTCCTGACTGTGGTTTTGCAAATAACACTGCAACTATTTTACTCCTTAAACCCATGTCCACCAGATCTCCAGAGAAGTGTGAAAAAATAGGAGGTTATCCCTCCCACATGTCTCTAATGCCACAATAACTCCACAATTCTTGAGTTAAAAAAATTACAGCATGTTACACAGTATAGCTTTAAGAGGTTCCTCATTTCTCTGGACAGGCCATGACTGACTGGGTGAAAATTGTATGCATGATGTGGCTGGGCTGTCTGATTCCCAATGCAATTGGAGAGCTCCCTGTCAAGCAAATAATATTAGCCAGGTCACATGACCCATCCGTCACCTGATCAGTTTGTGCCTCAATTTCTGATTTGAGTCTCTGATCTTTTCATCATCTTAATCAGATATTTATTAATCCCAAGAGATTATTCATCTTGCAATGTTGTTTATCTTTTGAACCTGAATGAAACTTTATTCCAGCTTGGCTGTTATCTTAGTCATTTTGGCTTTGATAGTTCCAGCTGTGAAGTGTATGCAATGCTGTTTAATAATAACTGAAAGCACATTGGCTTAGGTCAGTTGTCCACTCACATTAGTGCATATTGAAGTTGTCAGCTTGACCAAAAGCAGTATTCATTGAACCATGCCAAGGTAAACAGAGCCTGCAGGATGCTGCTAAGATAGATCAGTGATGTGATGGTAAGGCTTGACAGCTGATGACTTGCAACTATCACACAGTGATACTTATGTTAACTCCCATAACATAAATATGAATGAGACGTGGGTCACATATTACTGAAGAATTCAGTGAACCTTTATAGCAGCTTCTGGTATTTACATATGTGGACTACAATCAAAGGCACTTGTGAAAAACCGAAAGAACTGCAGATGCTGTAAATCATGAACAAAAACCGAAGTTGCTGGAAAAGCTCAACAGGTCTGTTTTTGTTCCAAAGGCACTTGTGTGTCATCTGGGCACAAGCAATTCCCTTGCTGTGTCATGTTGCAGAAGAACAGAACTCAATAGGATGAAGTCTGAGAGCTTTGTCCCATTAGGTCACTCGCCGTGATACAGTGATGATATCATGAGCATGTCACTTAAAGGTATTTCATGTTTGCTGCAAGTCATTACATAACACCTCCCTTTTTCCAAAGGAAAATAGTTTTGAGCAGGTCTGCATCATTGAACATTGGCAGAGGTTGCCAATTCAACAAGTATAGCGACATTTAAAAGTTGAGTTAACAAGATTAATAATTCAAACTAAAATGTTATATTGAAGTGTTTGACAATACATCCTGATTTGGTAGTTTTATACTAATCTTGAGAGGTAGGTGTTATTCTCAGTTACTTTTGGCTGACAACTTAGTTGTTTTGCCACTGTTGCATAATTGTTTTGCACAATTATAATCATTGGAGTTTTCTTCCTCGCTCTCTTCTTGCATGTTTGTTATATTATAAATTAATCTGAGCTGGCGTCTGTTCCTTCACAATGGAGCATATGATTGACAATGACTTCATAATGGCCTGGGCTGGTTGAATATCTTACGGACCTTTGCTGGTATCCTAATATTGCTGACTGGATTTCTGCCTCACTCACTGTCCAGTGTCTGGTTACGATAATTCACTACCTGTTTGCTAGTCATGCATCTCTTTTATTCTCCTGTGTTGTTAAAGAACAATGTCTTGTATCTCCAAATGGTTTGCCAATTAGTTTCTAGACAAGGTCATTTGCTCTTGTCTTCCAAGCATAAGTAGTGCTGGGAATAGTGGTCTCTTCTTCATCAGTGTTGCATGAAAATATTGAAAAATGTGAAAATCTTGTCTTGTTGCACAACTCTTGATGAGCATGGATTTGATGGAACGTACTGTACATTCAGCTAGACTATTTGATAGCAGAGTGAGAATGTGATATGTATCATCAGCACTCAGTGCACATATCTTTGAATGGTTTCCCAGTGAACTGCAGTCTATTGTCAGATACATTCCACTCTGGTACACCAAATACACTGAGATCTTGGCATAGCCCTTTTGGGCATGCAAGTGCAAAATACCTTGTTTCAGTGTCCCTGGGTGCCACATGCTCTGTATATGTGAAGAATTGCCAGAAAAGCTTTTGGGTAGATGTAACAAACCCCATCTAAGACAGATCTCTAGCTTGATGTAGCTTTGGTAGCAATAATGTTGCCTGCACCCAAAGCTTGTAATTATTATTGGCCTGCGGCATATGGCTTTATACTGGCACCCATCCTCCAGAAAGCCCTTTCTTTGTTACACTTGGGTCTTTCCTTAAGGTTTTGATGGAGTAGAGGTGATTCCCAATTCAATTTGCCTCTCTGTGAGTTCTTCTTTAGAGAAATCACACTCATGGCATTTGCTGTGACATTCGGCAACAAATTCATCAGAAGATTCTTGCTGTTTTTGTCTGTATGATATGGGTTGAAGTCTCCTAACCTAGAAGTGATTCCTAGAACAATGAAGTTGTCCATTTTTGATCAAAAAGGAGATGAAAAATCTGTGCACTTTCTAGATGGTATGAAGTTAAATACATAGACTTGGGGTTTAGGTACATAGATCTGAAAAATGTCAGAAACAGACACAAAGCATAATCAAGAAATCTAATGGAATGCCGACCTTTATATCTAGAGGACTGGATTACAAGAATGCAGTAGTTATGCTTCAGTTATATAAAAGCCTGGTTAGACCCCATGTGGGTGAGCAAATCTGAGCACCACACCTTTGGAAGGACATATTGGAAGGCCTTGGAGGGACTACAACATAGGCTTACAAGAATGATACCTAGACATCAGTGGTTAAGTTATGAGGACAGAATATACAAATTAGGCCTGATCTCCCTGGAATTTAGGGGTGATCTTATTAAAGTCTTCAAAATATTAACAGGAAAGGACAAAGTAGATAAGGATAAACAATGTCTGCTGGTTGGGGATACGAGAACTAGGCGTCGGAGTCTGAGAATTAGGGCCAAAGTATTCAGGAATCTAAACAAAGCCTAGCAGATAACTGTCAATCATCAGGTTAGGAAGCACTTCTACACACAAAGGGTAGTGGATGTTGGGAACTCTCTTCCACAATGGCAGTGAATGTAGGATCAGTTGTTAACTTTAAATCTGAGATAGATACATTTTCATTAAGCAAAAGTATTAAGGGATATGGTTCAAAGGCAGGCAAATTGAGTTCAGCCACAGATTGGGCATGATATCATTGAGTGGTGAAACATGCTGAAGGGGCTAAATGGTCTACTCCTGTTCCAATGTTTCTATACCTTAAGCTAATCCTGAAGCACCCTCCAGTGGAAATCTTTTTATTAAATATCTGATGTATTCATTCATCAAAGCCTCTCCTTGCCAATAACAGGTAATACTTTAACAGATCTTCTCTCTGGATAATTATGACACGATCTGCAAAGTAAAACAGATCATCTAAGGGATATGTTAGTTAAGTAGCTGTAGTTCGTTGAAGTTATTCACTCACAATTTGTCAAACCACATTTAAATGCTTGCTTGCCTTCAGTTTCTTCCTGATGATCTGTGGCTTTTTTGATGCAGAGTGTGGAACTTGTTTGCTCCTGCATTTTATTTGCTTTATTATTCAATTTTTTTTCACTCTTCTTCTATTTTACTTTATTTTTCATGGTTGTGGCCTTATCAGGAGGTTTAGCTGAGTGTGAATCTATGCCTTCAAGGAAGAAAGGTCCTATTTCTGCTGCTACAGGGGGTTTGCACCAAATGAGAAGTAATGATACCAGCTTTAATGCCAAATTAAAGAAAATAAAATGGCAAGTCCTACCAACCACTGTACATAGGTAAGCTTGACTGGGTTAGAAAAACACTTTCTATTGCTTAAAACCCAGTTGTTCTAAACAAGACAGATCTATAGTTAAACTGACAGTATCCTTTGATCATCTATGTATTTTTAAGTCAGTTGCTGCAGACTCTGCTTTTAAACCTGTAACAAATCTTCCAACTGCTTTACTTTAACTTACATGTCAGGAAGCAGACAGATTTATTTTCTGTAAAAGAGATAGAAGACTTCTAGCTCGATAAGCCTTGAACTTTAATGAGAAAGAAGCTAAATCTGCCTCCTGGCTGTTAAAATTGGAGATCTATACTTATGTCAACTTATTGTAATTGTTTGTTTGGATGCTTAATGGTTTAGGGTTGTACGATCTTCAGTGAGGAATCTTTTATAACCAGTGACAGGCATCTACAACTGTTCTGCCAGGATGATGTGATGGTAAAACTTAATAACTGTGATCTGCAACTATCACACTCCAATACTTTTGTTTGTTCCTATAAATATGACTGAGACATGAATCACCCAGTACTGAAGAATTCAATTTTTTTATTACAACTCCTGGTGTCTACATATGTACACTACAGTCACAGACAGTTGCATACCTGGGCTTAAGGTAACCAATTTGGACGTATTACAGCATGCTTCCTGCAGCATGTTCTTTTGCAACCTCACAGACCACCATAAGATGGAGATTGAAAGCTTTTTACTACTAGGTTACATGATGAGCATGTCACTTAGATCTATTTCACACATCTGCTGTGAGAAATATCACAACAATCAGTATTACCATAAATCCATCAAAGTGGCAGTATTGACAGAGTTCTGGCAAATACAGAAATGTAGCAAGTTATGGTAAAGTTCAAGCAGGCATTAACACAGTAGTTCAAAGCCATCCTCCTGCAACTCCTCTCCTCTGTCATCCAGTGCACTCGTTCAGTTCCATTTTTATCTATCTAATCATAGCTGGGAATGAAAGCAAACACTTATCTTCCTGGTCCAACAAGATTTCATCTTATGTCGCCCAAACATCTATCTTTACCCTTTTCCTATTTCTGACTGATATGTTGCCCTCAGAGACATTACTACGATTTCATATGTATGCTGATAAACCGCACTCTACCTCACCACTGCCTCTCTCAACGCTTCCACCATCTTTGATTGGTCACATTGCATGTCTGACATCCAGTTCCATCTGAATAGAAATTTCCTGGAGTTAAGTATTGGGAGAATCAAATCCTTCGGTCTTGGTTCTCATTATCAGCTCCATTCGCTAGCCACCAACTCTATCCCTCTACTGTTAGACTGAACGCAACTGTTCACAAGGCTGATGTCATGCTTGACCACGAGATTCATTCCTTTGCCCATCCACCTACTTCCAGCTCTATAATAGCATTTGATTCCATCTTCACCTCAGGTCATCTCCTGTTGAAACCCTCATCATTCCTTTCCTAGCTCAAGATTTGACAGTTCTAATGTACTCCAGGTTAGCCTCCCATCTTCCCTCCTTCATGACCTGGAACTCATCTAAAACCTTTCAAGGTTAGCATCGGACCCCATTCACTGATTACCCTGTGAATAACACCTTGTATTAATATTCTTATGTTTGTTTTCAAATTGCTTCATGATCTCAAGTCTGCCTGCCATTGTAACCTCTCTTGTCCCACTGCCCTCCATTATATCCAAGCTTCCGCAGTTCTGTTGTCTTCTCTAGCAACGCTTGGCCTGTTGCATCTTCAGCTGCTGGAGCTTAACCTCTGAAATTCTCTTTTATACTTCCCTGGCTCTCTAACTCTTTCATCTTTAAAAACACTCCTTGCAACTTGCCTCTGTGACCAAGTATTTAGTCCTTCATTCCAACACCTCCTTAAGCAGTTTGGCAATGTCAAATTTTGTTTGATTCAGTAACTCTCTTGCGAAGTGCTTTGAGACATTTTACTATGTTAAGGATGCTATATAAATGCAAGTTGTTTTTGCTTCGTAAAATAGGTTGATCAATGAGACCTGAACCTCCCAGGGAATGTCAACTTATCAGAGCTGCTAACCTATAGTTGCATGGTTTAACTGAGGACTGACTTCCTGGTTCAGTATAGAATGGAGGGGGTTCTTCTCATTCCCTAGCCATCAATGAAGTTACAGATTAATTGGTAATTAATTTTATTCATTGCTTTAGAAATATTCCTGGTCTGGAAAGGTTGAAGTGTTTAATAAAATTCCACAATTAACAAGTCACTATACTTCAAATAAGATTATGCAGAATTGTGTAAAGTGAGGCTTCCAATGTAGATGCACAAAGTTCACCATTAAATTTAAAATCAAATGCATAGCTTGTTACATTCTTGCAATTTAATGCTATCTACGTCATTTGAGTTCAGAATCAAAGATTACTTTCATAACTGATGTGTTTGCTATGAACCAAAATGTGTCTCTATTTTCCATTACCTAGCTAATTGCAGTGAGTCTTGGGAATCAAGCAGAGAAGCCACATCACTCTACTCTGCTTTACTGCATGAGATCATGCTCCATTACACAGCTTCTGAGACTGACTTGATATCATCACAAAGCTGAAACAGAAACCAAAAAAAAACAAATTTAGTGAACATTAAGTAACAGTGTAAATAATTTACGTACAGTACTTATGATTATCATTTGCTTTGAGATGTTAAATAAAAATATTAACACTTTGCACATACAACTGATCCTTGAATCATTGCTGTATATTTCTGAGGCAGTGAAACCATAGAGTTACTGAAGAGTTCAGTCTTCCCCTTAGCTTCAGATCGATTCCTGTAATGATATCAGTTCTAAATTTATTGTTTACTATTTTGAATTTTTATACCTTCACCCTCTTCTTCCAATGTAATTTAAGACTTTTTTTCAAAATTTATTCATGAGATATGAGCATTACTGGTTAGCAAACCTATATTACCCATCCAAAATTGTCTTGGAGAAGGTTAAGCTGAGCTGCTTTCTTGAATTGCTGCAGTCTTATTTACCCATTTTGTATTTTTAAACTAATTTATATACCTCTAATGTAACCTATTGGATTTCTTCTTTCGATGCTGAAACGCCAGTGGTTTCTTCAGGTTTTTAATATGTCCTTACATTGACACCAGGATTCACACTTCCTTAGCAAACATAACCGGACACATTCTGGTGCTGTACAATTTGTTCACGACTTCCTCTGACTTATATTTTACTGTTTTGGCTCAACATTCTGTTATCTTTATTGATTATTGCTCTGCATTGATCGAATACATTGAGCACTCAATCTACTAAGATCTCTAGGTCTCTTTTGGATTGATTCTTATTTATTCTAATACAATTCACAAATGAACTATGCTGCTTATTTTTTCTTCCTACATGTAGTTTACACATGTCTACACTAAACTTCACTTGCCAGTGTCCTACACATACAGAAGAATTACTTTATTATCTAGGACATTTTATGACATCTGACATCTAAGTGTTTTACAATGAATGAAGCATGTTTGATAGGTAATCACTGTTGTACCAGGGCAGCTAATTTATATACAGTCTTCTTCCACAAACTATAAATTAGAAAACATGTTTACTGTTGTTATTTGAGGAATAAATGGATTCAGAATACACATTTTATCTCCATATTCTGCAATTGTCACCTTCCTCCAATTACACTGTATTAATTACTTTGCTTCGAAGTTCTGAATCCAAATCTTAAGTGCAAATTAAAAGCAGTAATGGTAGGGAATATTGCAGCATTGGCCAATCAGAAACAACCTGTCCAGTTTAAAATCTAAACAAAGCCTAACAGTTCATAGATCATGGAACCCCTACAGTGTGGAAACAGGCCCTTTGGCCCAAACGAGTCCACACTGACCCTCAGAGCATCCCACGCAGATCCATCCCCATATCGCCCAATGATGCTCCACATCCCTGAACACTACAGGCAATTAGCATGGTCAATCCACCTAGCGTGCACAAGTTTGGACTGTGGGAGGAAACCGGAGCACCCGGAAGAAACCCATGCAGACACGGGGAGAACGTGCAAATTCCACACAGACAGTTGCCCAAGGGTGGAATCGAACCCAGGCCCCTGACGCTGTGAGGCAGCAGTGCTAACCACCAAGCCACCATGCCGCAAACTGTCAATCATCATTAATTGATGCATTCTCCATGATAACAGCTCTATCATTCAGAGTCCACTTGCCCCAATCAATCAGTGCTTTTCTCTCACATAGTATAAATGTTGACTTTTTCTCCTTTACTGGTATTCTTGTGAATTGCTGTGATGACTGCAGAACAAAGATCTTCAATAAGATGTGGCTTTTTTCAGCAATACTCATATTTAGAAATTTAAACATGGACTGCATTCAATTTAGAATTTTTTAGAATTATCTTTTCTTTTAAAAATAGACAATAAAAAGCTGATGAGGGTCAGGTGACTGTCAGGAATTTCTGCACAGGCCAGCTCAAGACTCCAGAATGTTTTTAATTGACAAGTGATGGGTGGGATACCCCTTGAATGGACAAACCAAGATTTTAAAAAATCCTTCTAAATTACACCATCTATTGTCTGTGAAGTTACACAGAGCTTTAACGACACAGTGATAGCATTCTTACCTCTGAGCCAGAAACTTGAGATTTGATTCCCCCTCTGGGACTTGATGGTCATGGAATGTGTTTTTTTTGTTATGTGGCCAATTATGTTGATTTCCAGCCTGAAAATCCTTGTAACACACCTTTGGCAGGTGGTAAGAACAAAGGAGTTTTTTAGCCTGTTACTGCTCTGTTTTCCAATCTGTGATTGTTTACAGCAGGAAAAACATCCAGCTATAAAACTAGCAACCAAATGCAGAATGACAGTTGACATCAAGTAAACAACCAGGATTGGGAAAGGTTTTTGAGAAAAAATGCAAAGAAAAATGTATATTTGAGTAAGTAATCCAAAATCTATGAACTCTTAAACTTACTGTCTCCAAGATATCAATAAGAACGATAGAGAAACTAATCAAATCGTAAGTAGATGTGAATGCCTATAATTCATTCTTAATTGAATAGCAAATGGCTTCTAACATTAAATCATTCTGGATGAACAATTAGAGAATTGATCATGTGATCAAAACTGTCTTCTTGCAATGAATCTGATCTGATTGCTCTAAGAAGCAAAACAAAATGTCTCAAATCAACAACTGCAAGCATCAGCAGAAATGTAACATCTTTACCTTATAAAAATTAGATGCTAGAATATCTTAAAATCTTACAGCCTGTTCCTTTTCAAGACCAACTGTACAGAAACCAAAATCCAGGTAACACAGCTACAAATAACTGAGACAGTAGGAACTGCAGATGCTGGAGAATCCGAGACAACAAGGTGCAGAGCTGGATGAACACAGCAGGCCAAGCAGCATCATAGGAGCAGGAAGGCTGACGTTTCAGGCCTAGACCCTTCATCAGAAATGT
>NC_063348.1:20802976-20874892 GCF_021869965.1 Rhincodon typus | reverse complement strand
GTCAGCCTTCCTGCTCCTATGATGCTGCTTGGCCTGCTGTGTTCATCCAGCTCTGCACCTTGTTGTCTCTACAAATAACTGACATATGCAAAAAAAAACAGAAATTGCTGGAGCACCTCAGCAGGTCTAGCAGCAGCTGTGGAGAGAAAGCAGAGTTAATGTTTCAGATTCAGTGGCCTTCTTCAGAACTGATTGTAGCTAGGAAATAGTTGGCATTTATGCTGAAGAGGAGTAAACAATAGGTGGAGATGGAGGCCAAGGAGAGAGAGAAAACAACAGTGGGCAGACAAAAGAATGTGTAATAGGGAGCCAGGGAGGAAGAAAAGCTACTAACAGCAGCCATTAGTGAGTGGAAATGGGTTGGCTATGGTGAAAGCAGCCCATGTGGTGACATGGCCTGGTATGTGGGAATGGGGGAAGGACGTGGAAGAAGGTGTTCAGGTCCTAAAATTGTTGAACTCAATATTGAGTCCCCAAGTGGAAAATGAGATGCTGTTCTTTCAGTTAGTGCTGATCTTCACTGGATCACTGCAGCAAGCTCAAAAAGGAGATTTGAAACAGGGTACACAAAACGTCCAAAAATGACTGCAAGCTTCTGGTTGCCTGCCAATTCAAAATACCACCGTTTTCCCTGACCAGCATCTCTGTCTCGGTTTTGCTGTCGCGCTCCAGTGAAGTGAAATAATAGCATCTCATTTTCCACATAGGGCCCTGCAGCGTCCTGGGCTGAATGTTGAGTTCAATCATTTTAGGGCCTGAACACCTTCTCCTATGTCCTTGACTCCAACCCTGATGTTTGTCACCACATGGGCTGCTTTCGCCACAGCCAACTCACTTTCACCCACTAATATTGAAATACCTGCACCCACCTTTATTCAGAAGTGCTGAGTGAATGATCCATCTTAGCCTCTGTCTGAGATCTCCAGCTTCACAGATGTGAGTCTCAACCAATTTGATTCACTTCGCATGATATCAAGAACTGAAGACACTGGATAATGCAAAGGCTACGGGCTCTGACAACATTCCCATGAAAGGATTGAAGCTGTGTGCTGCTGTCTACCTAGTCAAGCCGTTCCAGTATAGCAAAAACACTGGTATCTACTTAACAGCTTGCAAAGAGATAACTTGCTCAATGGTGCTCAATTTGGGTTCTGCCAGGGTTACTCTGTTCTTCACCTCATTACAGAGGCGCCTTGAACCGTCGTTTGCAATAGTTCTATCTGCAGAAGGGTATTGCTTCACCTTCAAAGAACTTAATCAACAATACTACTTAAATATATTCAGATTAGGAACTTGCCCAAAAGATAATTTAAGAATTTGTTAGACAAGTTCTTCGTCTAAAAATAATTAAACAATCAAACTATTCACAGCAAGGATTTTGGTCTTAGTAAAATTTTTGACTCATACTGAGTTGTGGCTATTAACTAAATTGTAATGCAACTTCTTTCTAACTTTTTAAAAAAATCCTTATGATGTCTAATATAATCCAGTGTGTAGTGTTTACAGCAATAAACAAGGTAACAGGCATTATATTTTATTTTTCACAAGTTAATTGTTATTTCCTTAATAGTGTTGTTAGCTGAGTCCTTTGAAGGTGAAGCAGCCATTTTCCAAAGACAGAACTGGTGTGATCAATACATCAAAGCACGTTTGTGTGCAACATTGCTGGAGCAATGATACATCTCCATGAAGAGAGGGCAGGAATAAAAGTGCACAATCAGTTTTTTCAACACTCCCACACATATTCCACACAAAAACAGTAGCTCCCAACAATAATTACAGCCCCATCAACTAACTACATACAAATTTAGTATATATTATTTATTTATTAATTTAATTAAATAGTTCGTTTCTCCTCTTAATCTCGTAAACCATACAAATTATTTATTGCATATCCAAAGAATTAGCACCCATCGCCATTATTTTGCAATTAAATTATGACACCGGATTTAACTTGCTCTAGGAGGAAACAAACATCTAAGTACTAAAGTAATTTACTTGTAACTTATAGATGGCTGAGATCAAGTTAAATGTGCACAACATATAAACATATAAGGTTTTACATGTTTAATACATAAATTGTTTTGAATTTTTCTCCAGGCACTTCAGTCAAATATTTAACAGTTTTCAGAATCTATAGGTTATTTTTCCTTACAATAAAATCTCTAAATGGGGAGTGTTACATGTATTTTTGTCTATGTTGCTAGAATAGTTTAATACTATATCTGAGAATTTTACAACCATCAATTTTCTGCTCAATATAAAACTTTAAATCTAACATAAGTCCAACATGGTGGGAGGCGGGGGAACATAGTGCTCTGAATGAGAATAGTTTGCATATTAGCAGAAAATTGACTTCTTTCAAAATGTGCTGTATGAATAAGAAACCTTATCAATGACCAAAGAGCCCCACTCCTAATGAATTATCCTGGCATTCATTTTGTGAGATTCCAAAAACACTAGTGAGATGAATGATCAGTTGCTCTTTATTTGGTGGCAGAAAACAAAATCACCTGTTGTGGTTATAGTTGCTTTTCAGATTGAGTTTCAGAATTGTCTCACACTGGAGACAAAACATTTTGTGCTACTGTCTCAATTATAGATAATGGATCCATTAGATTTATGGAGGTGCTGGCTGCCCAGAGTCAGGCCATGGTCTCAAAGAACAGTTAGTTTATAAAAATGAGGGAAGGTGCGTCTCGGGTAAACCATCCTAATTCAGTCTCTGAATTGAACTGCTAAAAACCGGGATAAGAGTGTTATAAGTAATGCAATGGATTCTTTCCTCTATTAGTAGTAATAACATCTGTGGCTTGATTTTAATGTCAGAAACTTCTGTTTTTACTAATGCTAATCTTCTTTTAGCAGTAAAATTGCAGGACAATATACTTGCTACCTTCTCTCTGAGTTTTAATTCAGAATTCAGACTGAAACAAAAATTACTTGGAGAATGGAAGGGAGAAGAAAAGAATCAGCGTCAATAGGCCAAGCAAAATTCAGGTGCCTTTTTATTTTTGATTAAATGTGTGTTTAATTTACTACTTTTAGGTCTACGTGTGATGCTGAAAGCTTTTCCTAATTTTGAAACAACCTCATAATTGTATTCTAAGTGTTTTTTTTTCAGTGGCAAGCTGAAACTGAAAACAATCAGTCAGCCAGGAGGAACATCTCTGGTCTACCAGCAGCTGAGTAGTTAATAGGCCAGTTCTTTTGAGTAATAATTGTGGAAATACTAAACTGATGGCATTTTGCACGTAGTAGAACAAACGTATGTAGAGAGTGATTTTGTTTCAAATATTATTTTTCTATGCCCCAAATCCTCCTGTGTAATCTTCCAGCATTTTACTTTTAGAAGCAAAAAGTGCAAGCAAATAGACTCTGCCCCACAAAATAATGAAAGACATTTATTAAAGGTTAGCTCAGTGGGTTAAGTGCTATGATGTGGGATTTAATGAGAATTAATCACAACACTTTGAAAGGGTGAAAAGAAATTGTACTGCTATAATGCAACTTATACCATAACAAGTCTGCTTCTTTATTAACTGAAGTCTATTTTTTTTATCTGACAGAAGGTTGTACAACAAAAGGAGGGTTAAAAATGTACCCAGCAATATCCAAGATGTAAAGGATTCCACTTCTGCCTAGCATGAAACTGCATGGCACAAGTGTATAGACCTTTACAGTAAATCAGGCCTTCAAAACAAATTGCTGTGTCAAAAGAAATAAAAATAGCCTATTCCAGTACTGTGTTATGTCTTATTTTAAATGGACAGTATAAGAAAAGAATGGATGTTTGTCAGTTACTAAAATTATCAGAATACCACCCTTGAAAACAAAGTTTTCACATGTAAATTTTCCCATCCTGAGTGCATCCTTTGGGAGGGATGAGGAGGAATGTTTCCAGATTTCCAGCCCCTAGTCTGGGCTATAGGAATTGACCATGACATTCCTTCAACTCATCCACCTATTACTAACCTTTATAATGGTGGGGATTCCAAAGATTTCTCTACTTATTCAGAATATCTTTTAAGAGTTCCTCTCAACTGTATAGTAACTATACATTACATCAATATTTAGTCATCTATAATATTATAGAAAGAGTGTTCCACGTCAGGATGGTGAGTGGCATGGAGGAGAACCTGTAAGCGGTGGTATTCCTATGTATCTGCCCTTGTCCTTCTAGATGGTAGTGGTCCTGGGTTTGGAAGATGCTGTGTAAGGAGCTTTTGGTGAATTTCTGTGGTGCAACTTGTAGATGGTACACACTCAGCTACTGAGCATCAGTGGTTGAGGGATTAAATGTTTGTGCATATGGTGCTAATCAAGTGGCTGTTTTCTCCTGGATGGTTTCAAGAGCCTTGAGTGTTGTTTGGGTGGGGACTTACAATTGGCCTTACTGACCTGCATACCTCCTCGAAGCAGTAAGTGTATTTTAGATGAAACTAAGATCAAGTTTAGCTAGAATGTTCTCAACAGTTGACTATTTCTCCTTTCTTCCTCCTCCCGCCCATGCACTCTTGCTTCACACATGAAAAAGTCTTGCCAACATGAGCTACTTCAGAGTTATTGGAGCACATTCTGCTGTACATTAACATGAGTCATCGTAAGAAAAGAGAAATTTACCAAAAAAAAAATGACAGTAAACAGAAAGAAAGAAATCAGATGACAGGAATTTAATCTACAACCTTCTCACATTTCACACCTGAATTAGATTTTCTTAATTAATGTTGTTTCTATTATTCTGAAATTTTACTTTACCTTCAGGCATAATATAACATTGTTTCTTCATTTATCATGCATTAAACTAGTTCAGAAAACAGGGCATCATTGTTGTTTTTTCAACTTCAGTGATATATTGCTTGTTCAATCCATTTGAGAATTAGACAAATGCCAAGGACCAAATTACAACAACTTGTATTTATATAGCATCTGTAATCTACCCCCAGTATGATACACAGTAACAGTATAAAAACAACATTTGATATTGAACCTCACAAGAAAGTGTCAGGACATTGCCTCGCCACTTACTGTCCTAAAAGTCAAGTCTCAATCGTCAGCAAAGTGATGCAAGGTGTCATCAAGTGGCCCTTGTTCAACAATATCCTGCTCACTGAACTAGTCTAGGTACCAGCAGGCACTCAGCTCCTGAATTCATTATAGCCTTGATTCAAACATGAACAAAAGAGCTGAAGTCAAGAAGAGAAGCAAAAGTGACCACCCTTGACATCAAGGTAACACTTGACAGAGTATGATATTGTAAGGAGACCTAGCAAAACTGAAATCAATGGGAATTATGGGAAACTTTCTACTAGTTGGTGTCATACCTAACACAAAGGAATATGATTTTGATTGTTGGAAGTCAGTCTGGAGTTCCTCCGGGTAGCTGCATTGGCCCAGTCATCGTCAACTATTTCATCAATTACCTTTGCTTAATCGAAAGGTCAGAACTGAGAATATTAACTGTTTACACAATGATCTTCAGTATTTGTGACTCCAGACATGCTGAATCAGTTTGTACCATGACTAGTAAATTCAGGACAACATTCAGACTTGAGATGATAAATGACAAGTAACATTCTTGCCACATAAATCCCAGGGAATAACCATATCTAACATGGGAGAACCCAACAACTTCCCTTTACAGAAGCAGTCTGAAGTTCACAAAAGGACAAAGTGATTAGAACAGCGCCTATTTGGAAACTAAGATATTCATAGTGTAACAGTGACAAGTTTGATTCCCCAAGTTGTTTTGAGATGACTTCCCTGCAATAGCGTGCTACTTCAGTTCCCTTGACTAGAAAGTCTGGAATAATTAATCATTGCTGATGTTTTAAACTGTCATCCAGTAAACTGATATATGGACATAAGATGAAAGTAGAACAGTAGATGATTGTAATGTCCAAATTTAAACTGAATATCAGACACATGACAAATGCCAGCTTTGATGATTAATTTACTGGGGGCAATTTGTTAGCGGCATTAACTTTGGCAGGGGTGTGGGAATTAGAAGCCAATACTACAGAGGGGTACCCAGGCACATAGAATACTGGGAAGGAGTGACAGATAGTAAGGGATCAAAGCAGAAGTAGTGAGGTTTTAGGTGGGTTCAGTGCCAGAAGTAATGAAGTCTTTAGTTACTATGCATATATATGGGCATGTAGAGTTTGGTAAATGACATTAATGAATTGCAGGCACAGACAGCCACAAGAAAATATCAGGCTGTAGTGATATCAAAGAAGGGCATGATAGGGTATTAATGTTCATAGATACAAGGTGGTCACAAGAAATGCAAAAGGAAGAAAAGGAGAAGGAGTGGCACAATTAATTAAGGAGTACATCGCTATGCAGGAGAGAAAGAATGACACAAGGGTTTCCAGGATAGAATCAAATTAAGGAGAAGGCAGGAATAAAGAATGTGCAATTACATTGCTTGATATAGTCTATAGACCAATGGAAAAGATGTTGAGAAATAAATTTTCAAGCATTTACATAAATATGCAATAAGTATACGATAGTTTTAATGGGAGACTTTAATTACTTGACTAGAAATTGGCATATTAATAAAGGAAAGGGAAGACAAGGACAAAAATTAGGAAATGTAAATATTTGTATGAGATTCATCTGTGCAAGATTTGGCAGAGGCATTATTTCTCTTATTTTAATACAGTAGTATACATGTTTGGACCAATGGTGTACTAATCTTGATATGAAGGTAAACACTCTTGACATGTAAGGTTTTGATCCAACTTTAACTTAACTTTTTCTGAAACTTAAAAAAAAATTGGATTTATGCAATTTTTAGTACCTCAGGATGTAAAAAAAGTGCTTCCCAGTCAAAGTACTTTTGAAGTGTGGTCACAGTTGTAATACAGCAGTCAGTTTGCACACGGCAATGTTCCACAAACATATTGAGCTGCTTTAATTATGTTGATTGAGAGGTAAATATTGGCAGTCATCAGGGGTAGGTTGCCTGCACTTCTTCAAAATTGTATCATGAGGGGCAGGCAAAACTTTGGTTTAACACACCATCCAAATGATAGCACGACACTTCCTCAATACAGCAATAAGGTTTCAGCATAAATGTTGTGCTTTAATTTCTGTACTGCTGTCTGAACCTAAAACCACCTTATAATGATGCAAAAGACTACTAACTGAGCCATATCTAGCAACTAAGCCTTCGGAACTGCTGTCATCTGTGGAATTTTAGTATAAAATTATTTATGAAATCTCAGTCAGCTAAAACATCAGGATTAGACTCTACTCAATGTGTTAGTCTTTCTGTTGTTTTCCAAAATGCTTGATTTAAAATGCATCTTTGATGGTTAACAAAACATTAAAAATTCTTATAGTTTAGAAACCATTCCTTATTGGCAGTTTCCTATAAGCATTCTGCCTCCATCTGTTTATTAGTGATGCTCCTTTAAAAAGGTGTTTGCTGCCTCTGCTTATTGATAGATACCTTTAATCAGACAAATATAAGGTCAGTCTACAGGCTCTTGTGGCAGAGTGGTAGTGTCCCTATGTCTAGGCCTGAAGGCCTAAGTTCAAGCCCCACCTGCTCCAGAGGTGTCTCTGAACAGGTTGATGAAAATCAGCTAAAAGAGGTGGCCATCAGGCTGAATGCCTTATGAAGTGAGCCAAGCTGGCAGATGTAGCCTGTTAGAAAGCTAATCACACTTACTTTATGCTAGCACTAATGAAATTATCCTTTTAGCTGATGGTAAATTATGTTGTTAATTGAAAGGAAAATTATACCTTTTAAAATTGTGATATGGGAAAATGCAGTGGAAACAATTACAGACACCTTGGATATTGTTATCCATCAAAATGCATGATCTTCTGTGCACTCAGTGCCAAAGATACAACTTGCACTTGTTGACCTCAAGATGCTTATCATGCTTATCATTATTTTAATCAACTTGTTCAGACATGTTATGATACTCTCTAGGACTGCTGGGACTTCAACCAGAGCCTCCTAGGGACTCTACCACTGCATCACAAGACTCCCTCAAGATATTTACAAGTTCTTCAAAATCAATGAATAACTTTGGAAGTGCAGTTACTGTTTGAATGTAAGGTCCAATTTGCAAACTGCAAGAAGTACTAACAATTAGGAGGTAAATGGTTAGATTGTCTTTTCTATAATGAGGTTGAAGAATAAATGTTGACCAGCATAATTTCCTGGCTCTTCCAAATAATTACACGGAATACTTCCACCTGAGAGGCTAGACAGCATCTTATCTGAAGGATGGTGCTTCAAAAGCATAGCACTTTGTGATGTTTTGTTTACGTTACCAGAATGTGACTTGAACAACCATACTTCTGATTCAGAATTAAAGGAGCTACCACTGGACCAAAAATAATACCAATGAAGGCAGGATAAAGATTTTAACATTTGAGTATTCTGCCTATACACAATACCTTCGTTCAAATGTGGGCTAGCAGTACAATTGAAAATTGTACTTCAGTGTGCATTCAGAAAAATAATTTTGGAAAGCTTTATTCATAAATAACAAAAGAAATGCTTCTTTTTGATCACAGATTGAAAAAGGAATATCGTAATTATTTTGGATATGATATACACTTCTTTCACAGTAGATGGCACTGAAGCCTGCTATAAAAGTCCCTCCTCATTCCACAGGGTAATAGAAATCCCAAATGATTTAGGGTGCTGGAGTTCCAAATATATTGGATTTAAACAGACAAATGTTAATATGGAATAAATGATACAGACAGTTAGAGAGGTGTTTTTGTCTCTATCCTGCCACCCACCAACATCCTCACTTCAACTTTACCTCTAGGAAATGAATAGAACTCAAATTTTGTAGCACATGCTTTGTAGCTTTGAGACAATTAAACATTAATGACAGGTATAGGTGATAGATTGAAATGTCATTCGGTACAGGGGTCCTATTAACTTACTGCATGAATGCAGATATCCCTTTAACTGCCAAGTACTGATTTTTACCGACTGTGCTCTATCAAATCTTTACAAGCAAAGAAACATATTGCAAGTCAATTTGATGATTTACCACATAAACTGAAGCAATTTTTTTAAACTCCACTCTTATCTTTGATGAGTCAGCTGGTCCAAAAAAAACACAGGCAGCAACTGTAACCCACAGTTGTTTTCAATGATTCTGTACTATGAAAAATTATGGGCTGAAATTGATCAGGATTGTCACTTTAATTCCTACTGTCATCAGTGCTTTAGGTCTCTTGTGGCACAGTGGTAGTGTCCTTGCAGCCAGGCCAGAACATCCAGGTTTAAGACCCACCTACCCTGGTAGTATTTATCAACATGCCTGAACAGGTTAATTACAAGTAATTTGCAGGTGATGTGGTAACTGTAAGATTAAGGTGATGAATTTCTAATCCAATGTACTCTGGTGGTGCACTTTTGGCTCACTAGGTCTATGGTCATGCCCTACCTATTCCAGCTTTGCATTCTAGCAGGAGTTGATTAGAAACATCTTATTAATTGTCAACCACGGGTATCAATAATTCTGTAGTTCTTTACTTAAACAACCATTGTCCATATGTCACAGAGTGTTAACAGGCCTTGCAGGATAGTGTGTGTCTATGAATGTTGACAAAAGGCTAGGAATGTGCATGGATTATGTGCATTTCATTTGTCAAATAGCCTGCTAACCACATGAAGGTAGAGAGAACTTTGGGTGCCAATCAAACGATCTCAGATGGGTCAGTGAGTCAGTGTTTTTAAGTCTGCAAACTAGAAATTCAGAAAAAAGATTATCATTCTTAAAGCTATATCACTTTGCAACCTCATCAAAGGTGCAAATTTTACTGAGAGTTATAGGAAGTGCACAACTCACAAGCTGATAGCTGCCATTCTACCTGATTCTGATTCAAGGTAACAGAAGGTGGAAAAGAATGAGTTATACATTTATTAGCATGCAGTGCAACCCAGAATATTGTCTGTAATCTATATTTAACATATTTAGACTACCCTTTCCCTAATCACTAAAAGGTTAAACTTTAGCTCTAGCTTTACTCAGATGATACTATTTACAATTCAGATTTCACAGAATGCATGAAATCATGACCTTACAGCATGTAAAGTACATCACGATTCAATTCATTGATACAAGCACTAATATGAGAGTGTTTTTGAGGCTTAAATTAAATAATGTCATGTGTGTACAAGCCTCTTGTTAGTTGAATTTGCTAAAGCATTAAAGTGGGTAACTTTATAAACAGATGGTTCCCTGTCTGCTGCTCTTTCAAATCAAAATCTGTCTCTGTCCTTCCCTGTGACTGACTCACCAACACAATCTGTTAATACTCAGTGAGTTCTTTCTGCAGTTCCCTAAGACGTTGTCGAATTACTGGTACCCAAGGTCACTCCAGCTCTCTGCATTCAAATTATTAAAATTACTTTCATTCCTTTCCAGATGCAACATTAGGCTGAGAATTGTTCTTTAATTTATGGGCTTAGGACCATATGTGTGACAGTGCTCTGTTGCACTATGGCATATTTGTTGTAGCAAATAGCGTTTCCCCCATTTTCATTGTACAGCCGAAAGTTCACGTGTATGCACATCACCCCATCAAACGTATTTGTGTCCTGTGCAGCCAAACTCACATGTAACTGGGAAACCCAGTGAGCTGGCACCTCTTATTATTTTTATGGCTTCAGGCCACTCAAGCCTCATGTCTCACCAAAATCTCCATTATCTTTTAAAAAAAAATTTCATTGTATGTGGACATCTGTGGCAAGGCCAGCATGTTTTTGTTCATCCTTAGCTGACTTTGACCTGTTTGGTTTGCTGGACCTTTCCGGTGGGCAGTTGAGAATTAAACACTTTTCTATGGATCTGGGGTCATGTCAGGTGGTCGATTTTCTTCCTCAAAAGAAATTAGTGAACTAATAATGACAATTGATAATAGTTCCATGGTCACCAATATTGAGACCAGCTTTATATACCAGGTTTTATTCATTGCTGTTGTAGTGGGATTTGAACCCACCATTTCTCCACTATTAGGCCTGACTGTCTGGGTTGTGAGTTCAGTGACATGTCCATAGTATTATCATTACCATTATAACATCTCCACCAGTGACTGTACATGTGAAAGTAGTTGGCAGTGTTTTATTCTTTATCAAGGTCTTACTACTCTACCATCTCTTTCTCTTCCACGGTTATCTGGCTAGATTATAGCGCTTGGGCGTTTGAAAGCAGAAAGGCACAATGCTCAGGTTGTGAAGAGGAAAAGATTAGAAGGCAAGAGGTATGTGCTTCCACCATCTGAAGTATGTAAGTAAGAAGAGATTATGGGATGGTCGGTAAGAGAAATGTGGATGAGAGGATGATATTTGAGCATATCACGCATTGTTGGCTGCAGACTCAGTCAAGGCCACTTTAATAATTATGACCACTGTTTCTTCCATACCTGGAAGGACAGTCAAGTTGGTGGCACCACAGTTGGCACTAATGCAAAGCAAAGGAGGAAAAATACTGTTACAGTTTTAGTGTTAGGGGACTCAGTTGTGAGGGGAATTGACAGGCAGTTCTGTGGCAGCAAATGAGACTCTCAAATGGTATGTTACCTCCCTGCTGCCAGGAGAGTGGATAGCTCAGAGCAGCTGCAAGACCTTCTGAAGGGGGAGGGTGAACAGCTAGTAGTCATTGCTACATGTTGGTAACAATGACATGGGTAAAACATGTGGTGTTGCAGCAGTATTAGAGAGAGTTAGATATTTGATTAAATAGGAAGACTATTAATGTTGTATCCTCCCTCCGGAAAGACCTCAGTGGATCTCTCTCCCACTGCAACCCTCTTGTAATCTCTTTGGCCCTGAAACTGTTCGACCATGTCCTGAAGCAAACCAGGCACTACAGCCACATTGCCTTTCTCAGTACCTGCCTATGGAACCGGATCATCCCAAATGGACTACAGTCTACATTCAGGCCATCCCAATTTGGCCCCAACCGTGACTGGCTCCATCCCCCTATCCTTGACCCGTCCGTTTCCTCTCCACCTTTCTGCTCCTTTATCCATCTTCCATCTGCCTCCCACTCTCTCTCTATTTATTTCAGAACCCCCGTCCCCTCCCCCCATTTCTGAAGAAGGATCCAGACCCAAAATGGCAGCTTTCCTGCTCCTCTAATGCTACTTGGCCTGCTGTGTTCATTCCAGCTCTACATCTTGTTATCTCAGATTCTCCAGCAGTGGCAGTTCCAATTATCTCTGAATCTATTAATGTTGTAATCCTTGTATTATGTTTACTGCCACACACAACAGCGTATAGGAATTGGACGATAGATTGGATGAATGCGTGGTTAAAGGGATGGTGTAAGAGGGAGGACTTTAGATTTTTAGATCAGTGGAACAGCTTCTGGGGTTGGTGGGGTCTTTATAAGTTGGACAGATTTTATTTGAACTGGAACATGTCCAATATCCCTGCTGGGAAGTTTGCTCTTGCTGGTGGGGAGATTTTAAACTGATTTGGCAGAAGGAGAGGGCACAGGGTAGGTGTAAAGTCAAGAGCAAAGTTCGATCAGATATAGAAGAAATGCTAGGACAGTCCAATAGGCAGAGAAAACATGCACTTGACAAGGCACATAGAAGGTCTGGATAGCTAAATTGTATCTGTTGTAATGCAAGGATTTTGATTGGTAAGGCAGATGAACTTACATCATTGGTCAGCACATGGGAATATGATATTGGTGCAGTCGCTGAGACACAGTTGAAGGAAGGACAGGAGTGGCAGCTCAACATTCCAAGGTATAGAAATTTCAGGCAGTAATCAGGTGAGAGGTAACAGAAGTGGATATTACATAATTGATAAAGGAAACCATCACTGCAGTAATAAGGGAGGACATCATAGAAGGATCTTCAAATGAGGCCATCTGGGTGGAGCTTAGAAATAAAAAAGAGGCGATTACCTTGCTGGCATTATACTACAGGCCACCCAAAGGTCAGAGGGAGATTGAGGAGCAGATATTTTGGCAAATCACAGAAAAGAGTGAGAGAAACACGGATATAGTTCTAGGGACTTCAACTTTCCGAAAATTAACTGGGATCGCGTAAGTGTGAAAGGATTAAGCGAGACAGAATTTTTAAAACACAACCAGAAGAACTTTCTATGCCAGAACATAGATAGTCCTACAAGAAATGAGACAGTGAGACACCTAATCCTAGGGAAATAAGCTAGTCAAGTGGTTAAAGTTTCAGTGGGCAAAAATTTTGAAGACAGTGACTGTAACTCTGTAAGTTTCAAAGTCATTATGGAAGGGGATAAGGACAATGCAAAAATTAAGCGTCTAAATTGGGTTATGGCTGATTTCAATATCATTAGAAAGGATCTGGCAAACAGAGACTGGAAACAGCTACTTACAGGTAAGTCTACATTTTGGAAAGTAGCATAGTGATAGTTCAGGACCAATGTGCTCCTCGAAGAGTAAAGGGCAAGGGCAGCAGATCCAGGGAACCCTGGATGTCCAGGGATATTGAGAGGTTTTAAAGAAAAAGAAGGAAGTGTATCAGAGATAGTAGGAACTGCAGATGCTGGAGAATCTGAGATAACACGGTATAGAGCTGGATGAACACAGCAGGCCAAGCAGCATCAGAGGAGCAGGAAGGCTGACGTTTCGGGCCTAGACCCTTCTTCAGAAAAGACCCTGATGAGAAAAGGGCCTGATGAGATGTATCCCAGTCTGCTATGGAGATAAGGAGCAAGATTGCTGGGGCCCTGGCAGAGATATTTAATACCTCATTGGCCACGGGTGAAGTGCCAGATGACTGGAGGATAGCTGATGTGTTCCTTTTTTTAAGAAGGGCAGCAGGGATAGGTCACGTAATTACAGACCAGTTAGTCTGCTGTCAGTGGTAGGGAAATTATTAGGAAAAAAATCTGAAGGATAGGATTAATAAATAGTTGGAAAGGCAAGGATTGAATGGGGATGGTTGACATGTTTGAGAGAAATCCTATCTGACTAATAGAGCTTTTTGAAAAGGTGACTAAATATATTGACGAGGGTAATGCAGTTGATTTAGTTTACATGGATTTCAGTAAGGCCTTTGACAAGATCCCACATTGGAAGGCTGGTCTTTAAGGTAAGAGGCAATGGGATCCAAGGCAACTTGTCAAACTGGATCCATAATTGGCTTATAAATAGGAGGCAAAAGGTGATGGTGAAGGGTTGCTTTTTGTAATTGGAAGCCTGTGACCAGCGATGTATCACAGGGATTGGTGCTGGGATCTTTGTTGTTTGTTGTGTATATTAACGACTTGAATGTGAGTGCGGAAGGTTTAAATAGTAAGTGTGCAGATGACACACAAATTGTTGGCAGTGAAGAGGATAGTCTCAGCCTATAGTCTGATGTTGATCAGCTGGTAAATTGGACAGAGCAATGGCAAAAGGAATTTAATCCCAATAAGTGCCAAGTGATACATTTTGGGAGGTCTAATAAGGGAAGAAAATAAACAATGAATTGTCAGTGCCTATGGAGTATTGAGGAACAGAGGGACCTTGATGTATAAGGCCATAGATCCCTGAACGTGTCAGCACAGCTAGACAGGGTGGCAAAGAAGGCATACGGCATGCTTGACTTCATTAGCCAGAGCATAGAATGTGCAGTTCTGATTACCACATTATTGGAAGGACACGATTGCACTCAAAAGACTACAGAGGAGATTCACCAGGATGTGGCCGGGAATGAAAAGTTTGTTATGAGGAGAAACTGGATAGGCTGTTAGTTTTCCTTGGAGCAGAGGAGGTTGAGGGGGCATCTGAATGAGGTATACAAAATTATGTGAGGCATGGAGAGACTGGATCATGAGAATCTCCACTCCATGGCAGACGTGTCAAAGACCATAGGGTAAAAGTTTAAGGTGAGGGCTAAGTGTCTCAGAGGAGATTTGAGATTTTTTTATTTGCACTCAGAGGGCGATAGAAATTTGCATGGAATTTGCTGCCTGAGTAGTAGTCAAATCATCTAGATGAGCACTTAAAATGCTAGGACATAGTAGGCTATGGACAAATAGCAGGTAAGTGTGATTTGTGTAGATTGGTGTTTGTTGGTTGGCAAAAACATGGTGGGCTGAAGGTTCTGATTCTTTGCTGTATGCCTCTGACTCTATGACATTCAGTCATGTTTGCCAGCCCAGTTGGGTGCTGTTGTCTTTGGTTATGTGCCACCTTCTCCTGCAAGAGTAACGAGTGTGTCTGTG
The DNA here is from genome assembly GCF_021869965.1 of Rhincodon typus. Lineage (NCBI taxonomy): Eukaryota > Metazoa > Chordata > Chondrichthyes > Orectolobiformes > Rhincodontidae > Rhincodon > Rhincodon typus. The sequence goes on along the minus strand of NC_063348.1, from coordinate 20,859,696 downwards.
AGTAAGGTGCAATCTGGATGATGTAGGTATCACAGACAAATTTATGTGTAAGCTCTGTGAGATGTGACTGTGAGGCTTGCTGTTTTGCTAATTATGTGAGGGTAAGGTGAGGCTATGAATGTTGAATGTGAGTCATGAATGATAAAGATTGTGCATCTAGTGATTCATTTGATAGGACATGGTATTTGATGTTGCATTCAGTAACTAATTGTTATGATCGGACCCCGTGTGAGGTTCTCTAACTTGTCACCATTAAAGATAAGATAAACCAAATCATTAAGCTCGCAGATGACAAGGATCAGCTGGCTCCCTTTCTATATTTGCCTACATCATTGTTTGGTTGCAATAAGATTATTATATAAAGAAACTTTGTCTTGTGGATATCTTTCTCCAGGACTCAAATTAAGTTATGTGTTAAAAGGAGCCAATGTAATCAGACGTTCTTTAATTAACAAAAACAGTGCATCTATTAATTACTACTTGCGCAAATAAACACACACACACAAACACACAAAATGATATGTGGATTGGATTCTGAATTATTAAAGTGAAACCATTGTAGTGGAGGTGATTGGTAGCATTGTTGTTGATAGTTGAACAGTCAGTTTCATATTCCTGTGTTTTCGAGAATATTTGGGATTTTGTAGTTCTGATACCTTTTGACCACGATTGAATTCTAGTATTCAGAGTAAGATAGTCGTGTTGCCGTGTTTCCCTTTTGTCTGAATGCTAGCCAACTGTCTTTTAGAGCTCAGAGTGAGAGACTCTTTACCTGCAACACAGGGGTGATGGGTGGATAGTTCTTCAAATGTAACCTTCAAAACACACTGATGCTTAAACACAGGCTGGTATTCAGAAGAAAGTTCAGCCCCAGTAGCACACTCCAGCAAAGTTTAAACTGCCTTTTTAACTCTGCTCTTATGTATTCTTCAGTTTGGAACATAATCTGCAGTGTTTTGCAGTTTAGCAGGGGTTTGTCAGCCCTTGCTACCTATGTAGTCACAAGAGATCACAGTGCATTCTGATTGAAGTTTCTTTGATACCTTTAGGTACTATGTCCCATCAGTCCCACATAGAATTTTTGCCAGCCAGCCACTGAATTTTTACATGTAATTACTTTGTCTCTGTAGCAATCTTGATTTTAAAATTAAATTTTGGAATTGAAAGCCAAAAACTGCTCAATGTATTTTGGAATTCTGACCAGTTGTTGTAACAACATGAGTTTATTGAACCTCTTGTGCCACTTCCTCCAGATCCCCAGAGCTCCACTGTTATCATTGACTGTGAAGACTGTCTGATCCCATTGCCTTTCAAATGTCTGATTGGAGAGTGGTCCCTTATGAGTAGAGAGCCACTCTCCTCTTCTTCACATCCTGCATTAAGCTCCTTCTCTGTGTAGAATCACAAAACATAGGCACCTGGTTTTTCCGACTCTTGCACCGTAATTCCCTGTTCTTGCAAGTTAGTCGCTCTTCTGAAACCACTTCAAATACCTGTTTCAACCAGAATGCACTTCCCCTATGGCTGGGCTGTACAAGCTTGACTCAGCCCACTGTGGTACCAGTGAATGCAACTCCAATTCCCCATTCACCAACAGCACTAAACTCTGTCTTCGACTATTACAGCATTCTCTAGGCAACAATGTAAACATAAAATCTAACACAAAATAAACATTCCAATACAAATTTATTAATGAAATTATACCATATTGCATACAATCATCAAATAATCACCCTTGTGCGTTCCTTAGTGTATGTTTTTCATATGGCTTTGCTTGTCCTAGTGTTTACACAGTGCTATCCCAGTAACTATGCCATAGCTGTCGGAAATTTGCCAGCTTACGGTGGGGAAACTGCTGATGACCTTGCAAATGACTTCCTGGGCCCTAGAAGGCCTGACTTCAGACTGTGCCATCTCAGCTTGGGTGGCATCAGTCTGGGCCATCTGGCTGACTGAAAAAGCAACAGCAAGGTCGCTGGCAGAGTGGCAATGAAGGAAAATTGAATGTTGTCATCCTGAGAGAGAACAGAAATGGCATGCTCCATGGAGCCACTTTCACTCACCCAAGGAACTTCTGGAATCTTGATACCCTGTTAGCTGGCAGATTGATAGACTGCTGGGACACCCTGAAAGCCCCAATCACCATTGGTGTACACAGAAATCATAGCAGTAAGGTGAGCTTGTATAAGTTCCACAGCACCGCAGAGTTCTGGTGTAAGTGCTGTAATGGAAGCTAAGATATCAGCCATCAACCGTCATAGTTGGGTCCACAAAATGTGTTGATGGAGTTAGTCCCCAGTTCCATACGGGAAAGGATGAGCTGTGTGAAAAGCCGTGAGTCTATTTGGTGCCTGACTCCTCTTCCCATTGTATTGTGATTTATTGTGTGCACCCATCAGCCTTCTTCTGTACAACAGGATATCGATGATCTTATAAGATCTTTAATTAGAATTGAAGGGTACTTGCTGAGAGTTATAGAATCATACAGCACAGAAACAGACCCTTTGGTCCAACCAGTCCATACCAGACATAATTCCAAGCTAAACTAATCCTTCCTGCCTGCTCCTGGCCCACATCCCTCCAAACCTTTCCCATTCATGTATTTATCCAAATGTATTCTAAACATTGTAATTATGCCTGCATCGACCATTCTCCTTGTGGGAGAGACTAGAATGAGGAGACAATTTAAAAATAAGTGGTCCTCCATTTAAGACCAAGATGAGTAAAATTCTTTACTGTCAGAGGTATGTTAGTTTGTGGAATTCTCTTCCCTAGGGTCACTGAATATTTTTAAAGCTGAGTTAGTTTGAATTTTGATTGATGAGGGAGTCAATAGACATAGGAAGTAGAGAGGAATGCAGAGTTAAGGCCACAATCAGTTCAGTTAATGATTGAATCAAATAAAAGAGCAACCTTTGAGGGCAAAATGAGATACTTCTGCACCTAATTCATATTTTTGCATATTCATATGAGACCTTTCCAGGTGAATTCCTTGCCTTCCAGCAAAGATGGAATGGTGCTGGTGATGAATACTTCCTGCTGATTAACATGAGTTCATCTATTCAGGCTTAAGACAGAGCATGGAGTATTGACCTCGTGTCAAATTAGCATTATGTTCTGGCAACATCATGGCCTGCCTGCTCTGTATATATCTGGCAGATGTTGACTATGTGCACAGTAACACTTGTGTCAGCAATCTTTACATTATGAGTAGGTGTGCATGCCCTGGATACCATTTTGGAGCTCTGAAGTCACTTGTAGCATCCAGGCATGACTAGCTCAATTTCTTATTCTTGGTCTGACTTTTCTAGCATTCTAAAATTTAACTATTCTAATTTAACTGGCAATTCAGAAATTAAAGAACTTATTGTAAAAGAAATCCATTTTTTATAATCCCAACTTCTATTTGAAGGAAATTGCATCTCAGTCAATACTGGAAGTTAGACAAGTACGCTGAACTGTAGATGTAGTGGGAAGCCTCACTGAATGGTGAAGTGGATATGATGGGCTGAATAGCCTATATCTCCTCTTATGTCTTATGGTCAAATGGTCTTATGTCAGGAGAGGCAGTGATTTGATTGTCAGCATACATGTGAAACTATTGCCGTGACAGTTTTCTGATTCATGCCATTGAGAAATAGGAGAGACCATGATGGCCAGCACATGGGCAGATACTTGGGCAGCAGTGTGGATGCAAGAGGAGGCAATTCGGCAGGAGATTTTCCCATTACAACTGTTTAGGGACCAATCCACAGAATACTCAGCTGGACAATGGATAAGAGAGGAAGATTGTATTGTTGACTATTGGTTGCAAGGATGAGAAAGGATGTAGTACTGTGCTCACAATCAGACAGGATTTTATTTTTGACTTTGATTCAGTGTTTGTTTTAGTGCACTGGCAGGACTGGAAACCTGATTACAGGAGATCAAAATTGAAGCCGTGAGTAAGACTGGGTACAGCTCTGGGAGGCTACTTTATATTTCAAGGGTGTTAGAGAAGAAAAGGCTGCATTTAAATCTTCTTTTAGTCCTCTCAGTTCTAGTTGAATATATAAAATTGCTTCTCATAACTATATTTTCCCATCTTTGTATGACATTAGTTCACCAGGATAATGTCATTCATGATAGCTTAAATATGCTTTTTAGAATGGGCACCCAAGACTGCATATAACACTTTAATTGTGACCTAACCAATGGTTAGCAAAGATTTATCATTACTTTTTCACTCCTGCATTCTATTTGCTTCCTAACAAAACTCAAAAGACTCTTAATATTTTTAATAACTTTACTTACTTGCATTGAGAAAACTTTAGGGAAATAATCCACATGAATCCTGACAGCTACGTGTGGTATACCTCTTCTAACCCTTCTCCAATCCAGGCACTCTCAGTACTTTAACAATGAATTTGTTATGACAATCTACTGACAATCAAAACCTGAAGCAATTTCTTGTTCCATGCTCTGGGTCTATTTTAACAAGCCTCATGAGACACCTCATCAAGTACCTTCTATATCAGAACAGAATTAACGCAGCCAATACCATGGTAAACATCATACAAAAAATGTTTCCCTTTTGTCAAGATAACTCCTAAGAAGAATTAGTTCAGATGTATTCAGAGGGAAACTTAACAACACTCATTATAATGCCAGATGTCCTAAAGGGACTTCACAGAGATAACAAAGGAATACAGATTTTGATGTTGGTTGAGAACAAATGGTTTGATCTACTCATTGTTCATTTGAAGAAAATCTTGGTACATTTATAATTTATGTCAGATATGTTGTCTGAAAGCAAGATATATTTGTAAGGTAAAAGGCATAAGTCAAAAATGTAGATCTGGCTCTTTCCACTGGCTGCCCAACAAATTATATGCATTCCAGCCTGACCAAACTGATGCTATGGACAAACTATGGACACTCCCTTCCAATCTATTGGACTTCAACATGAGCTATCCACAGGATAGCAAAGAAGGCGTTTGGTATGCTTGCCTTTATTGGTCAGTGCATGGGGTACAGGAGTTGGGAGGTCATGTTGTGGCTGTACAAGACATTGGTTAGGCCACTTTTGGAATACTGCATTCAATTCTGGTCTTCCTGCTATAGAAAGGATGTTGAGAAACTTGAAAGGGTTCAGAGAAGATTTACAAGGATGTTGCCAGAGCTGGAATGTTTGAGCTATAGGGAGAGGCTGAATAGGCTGGGGCTATTTTCCCTGGAGTGTCACAGGCTGAGGAGTGATCTTATAGATGTTTATAAAATCATGAGGGGCATGGATAGGGTAAATAGGCAAGGTTTTTTCCCCAGGGTGGGGGTATCTAAAACTACAGGGCATAGGTTTAAGGTGAGAGGGGAAAGATTTAAAAGGGACCTTAGAGGCAACTTCTTCACACACATGGTGGTGCAAGTATGGAATGAGCTGCCAGAGGAAGTGGTGGAGTCTGGTACAATTACAACATTACAATGGGTCTACGACTAGGAAGGATTTAGAGGGATATGGGCCAAATGCTGGCAAATTTGCTGGACTAGGTCAGTTTAGGATATCTAGACAGCATGGATGAGTTGGACTGAAGGGTCTGTTTCCGTGCTGTACAGCTCTATGGCTGTAAAACCTAGAAATTCCTCCAATGCCCGAATGATTGCTATCAACAACTTCTCTAGTCTGCGCTTCAGTGGAACATGTATGCTGAAAAAATGGCTAAATAAGCCTGAGCAGAATACTGTATTTGCTTCTTCTACAAGTAGAAATGGTAAGAGGTCAGGGAGCAGACATGAAGCATCATCATCATCAGCAAAACGAACAGTGGTTAAATCGCGGTTAAATCACATTCTGAAAATTTGATCCTCTGCACTAGACAACTGCTCTGATGAAGAGTATCCTCTTATAAATTTTCTGCTAATGTACACAAATGCACCCATTATGGACAGCATACCAGGGACCAAAAGGACCCGTATCTTGCAGTTCTGGACTAAAATAATTCCACAGAGACTGGTATCCTCTCACCAGGTCACCCTATAATTACACGTACACAGCGTTTGCTGCTCCGACTTCCTTAGAGCCAGCTCTTAGTGAGGAGAACCCCTGACACTCCTGTTTATATCTGTCAGCCAGGGCTCACTAATTGGCGCTGTTAATCTGGTCTAATCAGGGAACTCATATTCTATGACGTCCACATGGCTGACCTCGTTATAATCAGTATATCCTTCCCCCTCTAAGTCCAGGGTTGTGGGCCTGTTCTTTTTCTAGTAGCGTCTTCTAGGGCGGTTTTGCACTGGGTCCAGTTCCTCCGAATTAGCCTCGGATATGGATGATATGTACTAGATCCTAGCCAGCATCTTGCACCAGGAGCATCTCAGAAGAAATTCATCCTCTGCTTCAGGTGGTGAAGGGATTGAGGGAGCAACATCCACCGTGTGCATCTCAGTCTCCAAGGTTTCTTTGATGCTTGACAGAGGGGGAGAACCCATGGGTTCCAACAGCCTTTCTAGCTGTTCTAAGGGGCCTGGTATGTTTTGATCCTGCCCCATTCACAAGTTTGCAGCTTTCACGTGGTCCACATACTTGTTCAGGACTGCCTCACCTACCCGAACTTTGTAGGTCATGGGACCTGACCTTGCGTCAGCAATGCCTCTTACCGATGTAGGGCCACTTCTGTGGTTTCAGCACCAAACTTCGTTCCCTGAAGTAAACTGTCTCTCTCGTCTAGCAGGGCCTTGTGTCTAGCATCTGTGTTCCTGATGCCATTTCACACTTCTCCATCGGGTCCAAGAAGATCAGATTTAACCTGGTGTGGAATCTTCTTCCTGTTAACCACTCTGCTGGAGCTATCCCTGTAGTTGCATGAGGGATGGTTTGATAATCAATAGGAACCAGGACAGTTTGGTATCGAGTGAAGCTGTGTGCTGTTTCTTTAAGCCTGCCTTCAAAGTTTGGACTGCTCTTTCTGCCAGACCATTGGACAATGGATGGCATGGAGCTGAATGCCATTTGACTTTAGGAAATACTTAAAGTATCTGCTGGTAAATGATGGTCCATTGTCAGTGGTGGCCAACACATCCAGGGGCCCATGTATTGCAAAAGATGCTTGCAGATTTTCTATTATCATTCCCGCGTTTGATGAATGTTGAGAATGCCGAGCCCATGAAAGGACCTGCAAGGTCGATGTGTAAGGTTTACCTGGCCATTCACATGAATGTGGGGGAGCTGTTGGCAGTAATTTTTGTCCCTTTTGGCACTCTGGGCATTGCCCCATCAACAAGGCTATGTCTACATCCAATCCTGGCCACCAGACATAACTTCTCACCAACGTCTTCATTTTGGACTCCCTGGCTGACCCTGGTAGATTTGAGCCAGTATTTGGTAGCAACCTTTGCTCGGGACAATCAGCCTTGCTCCCCATAATAATATGCGATCTTGTACAGTGATCTAGTCTCGCAGGGTCCAGAAAGGTTTCAATTCTGGTTGTGATGCACTTTTGTTTCTACTTTTAGTTCTGCCAGGATGAGATTGTTTTGTGTCCACAGTCTGACTATTGTCAGCAGTGAGTGGAAGGTCCAGAAAGTTTAAAACCCAGAGTGGACTCTTCCAATGGCAGCACCACCATGGCTGCATCTGCCAGTGGGAGGCGGCTCAAGCCATCCACATTTGCTCCTTGCCTTTTCGGACGGTGTTCCAACTTGTAATTACACACACTTAGAATGACAGCCCACTGCTGAATACAACCTGAAGCCATGGTTGGCATGGCCCTATCCTCTTTAAGTAGCCCAAGCAGGGTTTGTGCTCTTTTACTATTACAAATTTACAACCGTAAAGATATTGGTGGAACTTTCTCACACCAATGATGTCTGCCAAACCTTCCTTCTCGGTCTGGGTGTACCTGCAGTCTGCATCAGCCAAAGTCTAGGAAGCATATGCTATTGGGCATTCCTCTCCATTGCGCCATCTCTGAGTCAACAACCCCCTGATACCATTTGGGGAGACATTACATGACAGCACCAGATTTTGCTTGGCATCATAGTTTGTCAACACTTTAGACGAAGATAGCTGCTTCTTCACTTCCTTAAAGGCTACATCTTGGCTACAAGACCATTTCCAAGGCTGACCCTTTTCCAATACCAGATTTAAGGATGCCATAACGGAGGCCAGGTTACGTATGAACTTTCCATAATAATTCACCAATCCGAGGAAAGATCCAAGCTCCATCACAGACGTGGGAGCCGGGGCAGCTTTGTTCGTTCTCACTTTATCTTCCAATGGGTGTAACCCGGTCCTGTCAACTCTGTAGGCCAGGTAGGTCACTTGGGGAACACATGATTTTTCTTTCTGGAAGAAATATCTAAGGATTATGTCTAAATTCTCTATGTGCTCCTTACTGGTCTTTCCTGTTATTAGCACATCATCTGGGGTAGACCTTGTAAAATGTCCTCAACGTCCACTGAAAAATAGCACAAGCTGATAATACCCGAATAGCAGTCTCGCATATTGGCTACAAATCGTTATGTATTGTAGGATATTTCTGGGAGTCCTCATCTAACCACAGTTGCAAGTTCACATGGCTTATGTCCAGCTCTGTGAAGGACCTCCCCCCACCACCACCACCACCATCCGCCCTCCAACTTTGCACACAAATCCTCTATGCAAGGGATTGGGTATTTGTCCATCTGTGAGAAGCAGTTTACTGTTTGTTTAAAATTGCCAAAAAGGCAAACCAACCCATTGGGCTTCACAATCAGTAGGAAAGGTGCTGCCCATTCTGAAAACTCGACTGGTTTGATGATTCCTTTGCTTTCCAGCCTCCTGATTTCTACATCTACTTTTACAGATGAACAAATGGCACTAGGCAGGCCTCATGGACTCGTGGAATTCCTGGTCAACGTGCAAGGTAACTTTGGCTCCTTTGGTAGTCCCTAGACCTTCTTGAAAATCTTCTGGTATTTAATTAGGACTTCACTCAGGCAGCTATTTTCAAATCAAAAATCAATGGGCCAATCTAGATGAATCTTTCTCAGCCAATTTCACCCCATCAGGCTTGTGCCTGAGCCTTTTACCACAATCAGTGGTAACTGAACCAGCTACTTCTCCTATGAGACCTGAATCGAAATTGTACCCGTGATCTGTAAGGGACCCTGGTATAGGTTCTCAGTCTAGCCAAGGTCTTGCACAAACTTAAAGATTGGAATCCAGAGCGAATTTTGTTTAAAAACTGTTTGTTTCTGCAATCACTGGAACAGCCGTGTCAATATCAACCTCCATTAGAACTGGGTGACCATTTAATGATATTTATTTTGATTGGTTCTGATTTGGATGTTGCTCAGCAGTCTATTTGTTCCAAGTCAGACATTGGAAGGCTTTCGAGGATGTGCACTCTCCCAGATACCAGCCTTTGAGTTTGTTTACTCAATTCAGGCCTAGTGGGATTCTTTTCTGTCTCAAGTTCATATACTGCCAGCAACCACAATGGCTTGCCAGTCCAGATCCTAGAGTTCCTGTGTTCAGGATATGGCCTCAGTGACACGACGCAATTGTGTTCATTTACTCAAGTGGTGTTCTCCAAGCTCAGTCGGCCTGGTAAGGATGTCCACTTCCATCTGCATGCCCTGTAACTCATAAACTCCACTTGCCACATTTTCTGATGACAAAGCCAATTGTAGTGCCTGTTTGAAGCCCAGTTGGGCATCCTTACCACACGCTGAGCCCAATTTTCGATGGCAGGATCGAATGACTCAAGCTTCCCAAATAACAGCGTGATGTTGGAAATGCTTACGGCAATTCAAAAACAACTGTTGCAAGCAATTTTCTTCAGGAGCATTTTTTTGTCTCTCGTCACCTCCTGAAATAACTCCACAGAGGGTGGTATCCCGTCACCAAGTCACCCCTTATTTACACCTACCTAGTACTTGACACTGGTCCAGCTTCCTCAGAGCCAGCTCTCAGTGTCAACAGAACTTCTAGCAATCCTGTTTATACATGTCACCCAGGGCTCCCTTAGGGTTGTTATCCTGCTCCAATCAGAGACCTCAGCCCAGGACCCCAGAGCTCATCTACTCTGTCCATTTTGTTTTTTATTTCTATGCTTTTTATATTGTTTCCATTTATTATGGGACCTTACCTTCTTTTAACGACTTCGGTAGAAGGTGTCTTCTCCCGGCCCAGATCCAGTGATGAGGTGGTTTCCAACGGCCCGGAATAACAATATAGGCCTGGTGCCTGGCAAGGTGGTCTCCCAGTATGATGGTCTTGTCCAGGACGGGAGGTCTTGGTCTGGATTGGAGTTCCCATCCTGTTGTGGATGCCTTCTTCGCCAGCTTCTGGGTATTCCAGCAGCCAATGTGAAGGTCTCATCTTGGCATGGCAGGGTGGTCTTGGTCCAGCCCTCTGTGGTGGTTTCGGCCTGGTTTTCCAGCAAACCCGGAAACCAAGAATTGTTGGTTGAACTATGATAAACTATATTTTTCCCCTTCTTATTTATAACTTCTATCAGTAATTTAGGCACCATCGTATGGTGGCCTATAAAACTTTTCACTGTATTTTGCTTTGTAAACATACATGTAACAATAAATTACTATTCATATTCTATTCTATATTCTGAGGTCACCTGGCTGACCTCAATACAACTACTGCATAGACAGTGCATGCTAATATTTGATTCCCATTCCCATGGATAGTGAGGCTGTCGTGACATGATGTCTGAAAAAAATGGGAGTGGTAGTTATCATCTGAAGAACTCAGTGTTGATTCTGTACATTTGAAAAGTGCTAAGTGAATGCAAGGATAAACTATAAAAGGCATGAGCTATCTAAAATTAAACTTCAGCACGACGAATCCTGTACCTATAGATCTATTTTACAATGAAACAACTTCTTATTCCTTTCCTATCAGTACAAGAATTTCACTTTTCATACAATGAGCCTTTGATGAGAACAACTTTCCCCATTGTAATGGTTTTATAATAAGGTTTACTAACCTTGTGGTGACAGTAAGATAGACTTTCAACAAGATGGAGAGAGAAATATAGTACTGACTCTTCAATGAAAGATGAAGCTGGCTGCTAGCCTGACTTCTCAATGCTGATTTCTAAGTGAGGTGAATGGCCCTCTGAATAATATAAAGCTGTCTTTCTCTTTCACATCTTGATTGCCCTCTGTGCTTTCCACCTCTAGGGCTGGGGGGAAGTGGGGGTGGGGATTTGTTTGATTTGGGGTTGATGATGACTTGCCCAGGGAAATGTAACAGAAGTATTACATTAAAAGTGGTGTATTACAGTAGTTTGTCAGGTTTAATTTATCACATTGTAGCACATTCTGCTCCCTGCAAACTATCCCAGCAAAAGAATGTTTATATTTATTATAATCTCAGCAGAATCTGCTTAAGTATTACAATTCAGGAATAATTTTACAAATTCACGGTCCCCACATGGAGCATTGCCAGTTGCGAGCACTTATTTTTTCCATAATTTTCCATCTATTAATATTAATGGTCAGTAAATCACAGAAAGGTGCACAGCCAAAAAATTGGTTTGCACTCCAGGCATTCAGAGCTCCTTGAAAGAAGGGCAAATACATTACACTACGTCTATAAAATTGATTGGCCAGTGAATGCATTTCTCGTACAGATAGTTTTAGCAGAATTATTTACAACTGTTTGAATAGTATTATTCTTGCCTAACGTCTGGGGGAAGACAAATATACTTGCACACAAAATGTAATCTGTGTCTATTGTGAAATTATATATCCTAACAAGAGGCTAAAGTAAGCTCTCATACTGTCTTTGGTAGTTTGACATTATTTAATCAAAAAGAATACTCTTAGTGTTCTGACAATGATTCCTCTCTCAATCATTCTTATGCTAAGAATGTATATTTGATGTAAGGAAATCAGGAGCTATAAGTTCAGAAATTGTGATCGTATTTAATTCTGATTTCTGGGACCTGATATCCCACATGCAATAGTGTTGGAAGAGGAAATCTATTGGTGGTCAACCTTCATAATTCTATAGCTTCTGGAATGGTTCCTGCAAATTGGAAGATAATAAATGTTACATCACAATTTAACAGGGAGAGACCTAACAGCTTTACATAGAAACATAGAAAATAGGAGCAAGAATAGGCCGTTTGGCCCTTCAAGCCTGCTCTGCCATCAGATTTAGGGAAATCATAGAATCTATTAAAAAGGATATGATAAAGAGACATGATAATAATGATCAGATTGGTCATTGTCAAGAAGAATTTGTGATTGGGAAATTGTGTTTGACAAATCTATCGGAGCTTTTTGCCTATGTTGCTAACATAAGTGATCTGGGGAGTTGGTGGATATTGTATACTTGGATTTTCGGAAGGCTTTTGATAAAATGCCCCATAGGAAGAGATAACAAGGTGTAGAGCTGGATGAACACAGCAGGCCAAGCAGCATCAGAGGAGCAGGAAGAAGGGTCTAGGCCTAAAACGTCAGCCTTCCTGCTCCTCTGATGCTGCTTGGCCTGCTGTGTTCATCCAGCTCTACACCTTGTTATCTCAGATTCTCCAGCATCTGCAGTTCCTACTATCTCTGCCCCATAGGAAGTTGGTTACCAAAATTAATGTAGATGGGATAGGATGCAATGTACTAGCATAGATTAAGGATTGGGCAATGGACAGAAAATAAAGTAGGAAGAAACAGGTCATTCCCACATTGGCAGCCTATAACTAGTTGTGTGCCACAAGGATCAGTTCTTGAGGCCAGATATTCATCTAACAAATCAAGGATTTGGGATCAAATTTAATGTTTCCAAGTTTGCAAAAATCACAAATTTTGCTGGGAATTCATCCTGTGAGCAAAATGCAAAGTGGCTTCAAGAGGATTTGGATGAAGTTGGTTAATTGACAAGAACATGACAAGTGGAATTTAATTTGGAAAAAATGGTAAGTTATCCACTTTGGTTGGGACAACAAAAGTAGGGAGTATTTCTTAAATGGTAGGAAATTAGGAAGTGTAGATATACAAAGATACTTGAGTGTGCTCAATAATAAGTCACCAAAGGCTAACATGCAAATGCAGCAGGTTACCAGTAAGACCGGGGTGCGTGGACCCTTATTGTAAGAGAATTTAAGTACAGGAGGAGCAAAGTTTTGCTTCAGTTGTGTAGAACAGTGGTCTCTAACAATTTTAAGCACAAAATAACATTTTGAATTTAAGGGAAACCCAGGATCTACCACAAAGAAAACGTAGAATAAACAGTTTTAGTGCTAATTAAATCTAAAATCAAGTTTATATAATTATTTATTATGTTCTTTACTCTACAAATCTCAATCTGACACCTGTGCCTGCACTTTACCTGCCTAATTCCTGAAAGTCTAGGTTCTAGTTTGAGTCTGTTAGTCCTTTACAGGCCATGAAATGGCTATCTGAGAGACAGGTGCAATACTTTGACTTGATTATCTTCACCTTTAAAAGCACAGGTTGATAGAAGCGAGCATTCTTCTGTTTACAAGAGACAAGAGGATTTTGGGGTCATGTTGTGGCTGTACAGGACTTTAGTTAGGCCACTTTTGGAATGCTGCATTCAGTGCTGGTCTCCCTACTGTAGGAAAGATGTTGTGAAACTTGATAGGGTTCAGAAAAGATTTACAAGGATGTTTCCAGGATTGGAGGGTTTGAGCTACAGGGAGAGGCTGGATAGGCTGGGGCAATTTTCCTTGGAGCAACAGTGGCTGAAGGGTAATCTTATAGAGACTTATAAAATCACGAGGGGCATGGATAGGGTGAACAGCCAAGGTCTTTTTCTTGGTGTAGGAAAGTCCAAAACTAGATGGCATAGGTTTAAGGTGAGAGGAGAAAGATTTAAAACGGACCTAAGGGACAACCTTTTCACACAGAGGATGGTGCGTGTATGGAATGAGCTGCCAGAGGAAGTGATGGAGGCTGGTACAATTACAACAATTAAAAGGCATCAGAATGGTTACATGAATAGGAAGGGGTTAGAGGGATATGGGCCAAATGCTGGCTAATTGGACTAGATCAGTGCAGGATATCTGATCAGCATGGAAGAGTTGGACCGAAGGGTCTGCTTCCATGCTGTATATCTCTATGACACTGTCTCCCAAAAAATTGCTGTCTCTAAATTATCTCCATTTCAACCCCACTGCTTTGTCAATCGAACACCTAATAGAATTTGGTAACCAACCCACCACTTAAAGAAATGTATTTGAATTAACATCCCAATTTATTCCCTCACATCTCATTCCTGAAAATTGCCCGTTGAATTTCTCTGCTAATATCCTCAGGTGTTCACATAAGTTTCCTGGGTCATGTATTTTTCTTTGTCTTTGAATTTTCCAGTTACTATTGCAGACTCACAAAGTGCTGCAGCTTTATTTTTTTAATTGGGAGGATCACAGACATGCTGATCGTATGTGCTCTTTTCCCTGTAATTCACAGCTCAGCTCATTCAGTTCAGACATTGTGTCCAAGGAACGTGAAGTTGAGCAGCTACTTGTCCGACAGCTCACTGTCATTCCTTGATTAAAGAAACCGTCTGCCCTAGGAGCCCACAACCCCCTTTGCTAAACCCAACCTTCAACACCCCTCCAACCCTGACACTGTCACTGGACTCAAAACCCTGCTGGAATACACCCTTCCAGATCTGATGTACCTCCCCAGTCTCACAGATTCAACCCTATCCATACTGCCACAGCCAAGAGATACATCTCCCAACTCCTGGGCGGCATAGGTTCTCAGTGCTTAGCACTGCTGCCTCATAGCCAGGGACCTGCGTTTGATTCCACCCTCGGGCAACTGTATGTGTGGAGTTTGTACGTTCTCCTTGTGTTTGCATGGGTTTCTTTCAGATGCTCCAGATTCCTCCCACAATCCAAAGCTGCGCAGGTTGGGTGGATAGGCTGTGCTAAATTGCCCATAGTATCCACTGTTGTGTGGGCTAGGCAGATTTGATGTGGGAATGCATGTTTACAGGGAAAGGGTGGGGGGAGTTGGAATAGGAGGGATATTCTTCAGAAGATCAGTATGAACTTGATGGGCTGAATGGTCTTCTACCACACTGCAGGGATTCAATGATTGATTTTACTATTAGACCCAACCTGATACAACCACCACACCATCATTGGAGTTGACCACCCTTCCCTTCCACTCATCAACCTGCCCAAAACCCCCCAGACTGGACACCTACCCTGATCTCAGTAAACACTGCATCACCTTGCCCTCACCACCTGCATCCTGGTGCCCAACCAACTGGCATTCTATCCTACCCAACTGGCACAATCCAATTGGCACCTTACTGTCCCAACACCCTAACATCTCACTTACCTTTTGTACTTATCTTTGGACAGCAGCTGTCAAAGTGACTGTTAGGATCTTTAAATTCAGCAGCTGAGTACTCTGCAAAGGAGATGTTGTTTGCCTTCCATTAACAATTCTGAGCTACAAAAACTCAGAATGGTAAGGAAAGGTCCATATTTCTGAGGGAGATCTGAGCAGAACTTCTCAGAAATGGAGAGGTCCCTTCTTTCAGAAAAAAAAAGTGAAATTACCACGCTCAGGAAAATCCAAACAACTATTACCAAAATGGGAATGTAATGAAGGTTCACAAGACTGGTTTCTGAAATAGTGGGACTGCAACAAAGAAAGACTGGGCAAACCGGGTTTGTGTTCTCCTGATCGGTGCAGGTAAGGAGTTTCCCCTGGTTAGGGAGTTTAGAACCAAAAGACTCAGTTTCAAAATAAGCGGTAAGCCGTGAAGAACCAAGAGGAGGAGAATTCATTTTCACTCAAAGGGCTGTGAATCTTTGGATTTCTCTATCTCAGAGGGCTGGGAAGCTTACTCCTTGCATACATTTGAAGTAGGGTTTGACAATTCTAAATACTGATAATACAAGAGGATATGGGCTTAGAGTGAGAAAGAACCAGTGACGCAGATAATATTGAATAGTATAAAAGGCCTGATTAGCTGAATGGCCTACTCCTTATTCTGTATTGGGCAGTTACTAGATTCCCGTGAGAACTAAGAACAAACGGACATGTCATTTGCTGCAACCAAAGTAGGAGCTATTGGTTCGAAGCTGTGCACTCTGTGAAACCACAAACAAGTCTGAACAAGCATGCAACTTGGCTGATGACTCAAAAGGATGCCTGTATGGTGTTCATGTGACTCACCTGTTAAAGGGACAATGTCCCACCATAACAACGAATGATAATAGATTACATTGTTATTCTTATGTTCCTAATTCATCGTAGTGTCGGTCACTCAAGCTTTCTTGGGTTTCTTACTAGTTTGTCTATCTGATTGGCTCATCTTCTGTTTTGTCTAAAACTGAGAATAGCAATGATCATGCACCACTGTTTTTTTTTTAAACTCAGTTGTGAACTGCTAATTGATGGTAGTTAAATAGAAAGGGAAAATGATCATTTTCTTTTCTGAAATGATCTGCTAAAACTAAAGGTCAGAATTTTATTAGAAATCAGATAAGTGTCAATTTTGGAGACTTTCATGGAGGGTTTCTGTCTGTGAGGCCCAGCAACATTTCTGATGCTCTTTTCCCCAACTCACATCATTACCTACACACTAATGCACTCATGGCATCCCACACAGCCTATCCTTCCACTCACTGTAGGTGGAACTATTCACTGCTGCTAGAGCATCCTGGGATTCCTGTAATCAGCACCATATATAAAAGGTGGCTGTGGAGGATGGGCTAGTGCAGAAGAGGGTTATTTTCTTCCAGGAATCTGTCTGTTAAACCTTCATTGCTCTCCCTCAGGAGCCCAGATATCTTTACTCAGATAAGGAGACCCAAACTGCACACAATATTTCTAGGTGTGGTCTCAGCGGCATGCTGTACACTTGACATCCCTGTTCCTGAACTTCAATCCTCTTGTCATGAAGACCAACATACCATTTGCCTTCTTCACCGCTTGCTTCTCCTGCCTGCTTACTTTCAGTGACTGGTGTCCAAGGATAGCCAGGTCTCCTTTCACCTCCACATTTCCCAAAGTGTTTTTGTTACCAAAGTGGATGACCTCACATTTATCCACATCTTACTTCATCTGCCATGCATTTGTCCACTCATTCAACTTGACCAAATCACACTGTGATACAGCAGTTCTGTATCCTCCTCACAGCTCACACTCCCACTCAGCTTTGATTCATCTACAAACCTGGAGATATTACTTTTAATTCCTTCATCTATATCATGAATACATATTGTGAATACCTGTGGTTCAAGTACCGATCCCTGCAGCACTCCACTAGTCACTGGCTCCCCCTTGGTAAAAAGCCTGTTTGATGCTATTCTCTGTTTCCTGTCTGTCAACTGTTCTCTATCAATGTCAGAACATTACCCCCAGTCCTACGCACTTCCATTCTACAGGCTACAATCTTGTGTTGGACCTTATAGAAAGCCTTCTGAATGCCTGAGTAAACCACATCCATTGCTCACTCTTATCAAAATTGAGTTAATTGCATGACGGTGTTAAATATGATATTTTTTAAACCTGTTCAGAGCTATTGTTACACCCTTCTGCAGCATGTGGGACTTGAAACTGAGCTTTGGCTCACAGGTAGGAGCACTAGCACTGCACCACAAGATGCTGTGCCCTCAGGTTTAGCCTCTCCCACTAGTGGAAACATCTTTTCTACATCCATTTTATCCAGCTCTCTCAGTATTCTGGAAGTTTCAAGAGATTTCCCCTCAACCTTTTCAACTCTATAGAGTACAAACCAAAGTCTTCAACTGTTCCTCATACAACAAGCCCTTCGTCCCCAGGATCATTATTGTAAGCCTCCTCTGGACCCCTCCAGATCCAGAACCAGCACCAGCACATGTTTCCTTAGATATGGGGCTCAAAACTGCTGACAATATTCCAAATGCAGTATGACCAAAGCCTTATACAAACCTCAACATTATATCTCTGCTCTTGTACTCTAGCCCTCTTGAAATGAATACTAATATTACATTTGCATTCCTTAATGCCAAATGCACCTGCATGTTAAACTAAAGAGAATCCTGAACTAGGGCTTCTAAGTCCTTTGTGCTTCAGATTTGCCCATTTAGAAAATAGTCTATGCCTCTATTCTTCCCACCAAAGTGCATAACCTCACACTTTCCCACATTGTCTTCCATCTGCCTCTTCTTTGCCCACTCTCCTACACTGTACAAATCCTTCTGCAGCTTCTCTGCCTCCTCAATACTGCCTGTCCCTCTACCTATCTTTGTGTCATCTGCAAATCTAGCAACAATACCCTCAGTCCTTCATCCAGATCATTAATATATAATGTGAAAATTTGTGGTCCCAATTTGGTCCCATGCAGAACCCCATTATGAACTGGCTGCCCTCCTGAAAAAGATATGTTTAGCCCCAATCTCTGCCTTCTGCCAGTCAGCCAATCTTCCTTCCATACCAGTATTTTGCCACTAACACCATGGGCTTTTATCTTATATGGCAGCTTCTTGTGTGGTAATTTGTCAAAGGCCTTAAGGAAATCCAAATAGATCATGAGTATAAGAGTTGGGACATTATGTTGAGGTTGTACAGGACATTGTTGAGGCCTCTTCTGGAGTACTGTGTCCAGTTCTGGTCGCCCAGTTATAGGAAGAATATTATCAAGGTGGAGAGGGTTCAAAACAGATTTACCAGGACGTTGCTGTGTATGGGAGGTTTGAGTTATAAGGAAAGGCTGGCTAGGCTGGGACTTCTTTCACTGGAGTGTAGGAGGTTGAGAGGTGACCTGGTAGAAGATTGTAAAATAATGAGAAGTATAGATATAGTTGATGGTCATTGTCTTTTCCCTAAGATGGGGAATTTCAAGACTAGGGGGTACATTTTTAAGGTGAGTGAAGAGAGATTTAAAAAAGACATAAGAGGCAATTTTTTTACACAGAGAGTGGGTCATGTGTGGAATGAACTTCCTGATGAAGTGGTGGATATGGATACAATTACAACATTTAATGGAGGATATGGGCCAGGAGCAGGCAGGTGAGACTAGTTTAGTTTGGTATTATATTTGGCATGGACTGGTTGGATGGAAGGATCTGTTGCTGTGCTTTATGACTCTATGTCCACTGGCTGTCCTTTGAATAATTTGCTCATTATCTCCTCAACCTCGAGGAATTCTTAAGATTTATCAGACATGATAAAGCTGTGCTGACTCAGCCCTATTTTACCAAACACCTCCAAGTACTCTGCAATGTCATTCTTAATAATGGACTCTAAAATCTTACCAACAACCGAGGTCAGACTAATCGGCCTATAATTTCTCATCTTCTGCCTCCCGTATTTCTTAAACAAGGGAGTTATATTAGCAATTTATCCAGTCCTCTGGGACCCTCCCTGACTCCAGTGATTCCTGAAAGATCATCACCGATGCCTCCACAATCTCCTCAACTATCTCCTTTGTAATCCGTGGGTGTAGTCCATCCATGCCAGGTGACTTATCCACCTTCAACACTTTCAGCTTCCCCAGCACCTTCTCCTTAGTGATGGCCACTACTCTCACCTCTGCCCTTGACTGTCTTGAAGTTCTGGAATGCCATTGGTAACTGATGCAAACTATCTATTCAGTTCCTTTGCCATTTCCTTGTTTTCCCTTACTATTTCTCCATCCTCATTTTCCAGCGGACCAATGTCCACTCTTGCCCCTCTCTTACCTTTTACATATCTAAAAACAACTATTGCAATCTTCCTTTATATTTCTAGCTAACTTAACCTCATATTTTATCATTTCTCCCCTTATTGCTTTTTTAGTTATCCTCTGCTGGTTTTAAAGGCTTCCCAATCGTCTGGCTTCCCACTAATCTTCACCACATTGAATGCTTTATCTTTTGCTCCTATGCTGTCCCTAATTTCACTTGTCAGCAATGCTTGCCTCATCCTCCCCTTAATGTGTTTCTTCTTCCTTGCAGTGAATTTCTATAGTGCCTCCCTATTTATCCCCAGGACCCCCTGTCATAGCTGCTCCACCATCTTCCCTGCTAGGTTCCCTTTCCAAGTAACTCTGGCCAGCTCCTCCCTCATGTCTATGTAGTTAAATTCCAATTCACGCTTCTCCCTCTCAAACTGCGAGGTCAATTATATTATATTACGGTTCCTACCCCCTCAGGTTTCCTTTACCTTAAGCTCCACATTCAAGTCTGCCTCATTATACATCACCAAATCCAAAACCGCCTGTTCCCTTGTGGGATCCAACACAAGCTGCTCCAAAAAAAGCCATCTCCTAAACATTCCACAAATTATATTTCCTGGTATCTGCTACCAACCTAATTTTCCCAGTCTACCTGCATATTGCAGTCCCTATGATAATTGTAAAAGTGCCTTCCTTACATGCCTTTTCGATATCCTGATTTATTTTCTGCCCCACATCCTGACTGCTGCTAGGAGGCCTGTACGTAACTCACATCAGGGTATTTTTCCTTTATAGTTCTACAACACTTCCACACAGATTTTACACCTTCTGACCCTATATCACTACTTGCTATTGATTTAATTTAATTTCTTGCTAACAAGGCAACCTCACCCCCTCTGCCCATCTGCCTGTCCTTGCAGTAAGATGCATATTCATGGATAGTTAGTTCCCAGCCCATATCCCCTTGCAGCCACATTTCCATGATGTCCACAATATCGTGTCCACTCATGTCACTCTGTGCTACAAGCTCATTTACCTTGTTTTGTATGCTGTGCATGTTTAAGTACGACACCCTCAGTCTTGCATTCACTGTCCACTTCTCATAGTGATCCTATTATCTACTGTACCTGATGTTAGATTCCTGACCCTTTCCATACACTCTGTCCTATTACTTATTCAGGAAACTTTTTAATAACCTCTGCTGAGCCCACCAAACCTTTAAACAGTTTAAAGTCCTTGTGACCTAGATTTGTGACATCAACTTGACTATCTTATTCCAAATGCTTTGTGTGTTAAGATACAAAGAAAGCCTTTAAATTTGTTTTATTTTCGAATTTCCCTACACTTGTATGGTTCCTTAGTGCATTATGACATTCACATTTTCTGTGCCGTCCTTTCATTTTCTGTTCACAGTCAACCCCATCACTTACCAGAAATCGTACCTTCCTCTTCACCTTTGACTTTATAATTTTCCATGCAACTAAACTCACCCCTAACCCCCGTATTTATCGTTGTTTATTGTTATTTGATTTTCCTGCTTTCTTTTCTGCGTGTCTGTGATACTCCTGGCTCCGTGGGGATGCAGGATTTCCAGCTGCTCCACCAAGATCTCCAGGGTAGCATCAGAAAGCCTAAATGCCGACTCTGTCTCATGATCAGCCATTCTGCTGAAATAATTCAAATGGGCATCAGCACCTTCTGCAGTTACAAAGTACTTTTGCTTTAGGAGTTATGGACTATCCTTAAGCGGTGCAAGCATGGATCGATGTTGATCTCTTGCTGATGGTCACAACCAATCAACATCGAAGAGGAGTGGATTAATCACACATTGAATCACCGCGTCTATTTTCAGGGGATATCCAATTTAACCTCCAGGGATTTTTGCCGATAAACATTCAGCGAGAAACTTTCCTTGCCAAGTATCTGTCCTCCTGGGGATTAACTTTTCCAAGGACATGTCTACACAAAGTAATTGATAGCCCATTTGTAGGAGAGACTTGTGAATCTGTGATTGTCTCAGGTGGAATGACTGAATGATTAACGGATGAGTCAAGGTAAAGGTTTAGGCTGTTATTCTTGTTAAAGCTGAAGTCCAAATGATTGCATGTGGTAATGGTTTGAAATATGTGAATTTCCATTTAGCCAGATTTAAAGCAAGATTCAAAAAGATAGGTGTTAAAGTAGATCCTTCAGAATTTGACAAAGCTTAGCTAGCTGATCCCTGAAAGCTTGAAAACTAAAGTGATGAATTTTCTAAGACCTTATACTGTCAGTGTGACCAATGGTATATTTGTAATTATTATTATTAATAATAGTGATTTCATATATGTGAGCTCTGTTAATCATAGTTATTGCTGTGGGTTTAATTCCTATGAAAGCTAATTACCTTGTGGAATACTTTGTACATTTGTAGATTAGAACATTTATTCCATATAAAATGACAGAACATCGAGCAGCAACAGAAAATCTTTCTTTCAGCATCATTTCAATTCTCCTTCCAGACCACCATCTCACACTGAAGTAGTCTCTTTGTAACTGTGGAACCTTATTTTCCATGAATTAAACTCTGGCCCCATTACAAAGACTGCATGCTTGCACCTCTAGCATTTGGCTCTGTCCCATTTGCTGCCAAAATTGTCTTTTATTTAACCTGCTGGACTCCTATTTGGCCACCTGTCTTTCATTCTCCACAGTTTCAATTTACTCAAACTCTGCCCCTATCCTAACATGCACCAGGAACTATCCATTAATCAACCATATGCTCATTGACTTACATTAGCTTCAAATTTACCTTCACGTTTTAAATTCTCATCCTTATTTTCAAATCTGTCGCGGGTGTCACTGCTCCCACTCTCTTCAATCTCATTCAGTCTGACACCTAGCTCTCCAAAACATAGACATCTTCTAACTCTTGTCTCTTAAACGGTTGATCAAGTGCCACACAGCAGATTTGTGAACAGAGTTAAAGATAATGGAATAAAAAATAGCAAAGAAATTGGCTAAGCAATTAGAAACAAAGTATTAATTGGGCATGTGTTTCATGGTAGAGGTCACATGACTATGGCAGACAGGACAGATACATTGTACACATGGCTGCATTTTAATCAAAACAGTAGCCATTCTCTTATTCAATCATTCTGTGCACTATTTTCTTTATACACTGCTAGTGGCCGCACCCATAACTCACCGGAATCTAGAATCCAGGATATTTATCCAAATCTCCACATACCTAACTCTGGCTTCTCCTTTGGCAGGTTTTTTTTTTATTTAAATCAAAGTTTTGATAATTCCATCCAATCTCACTTTATTTTGCTCAGTGTGAATTTTCATCTAATTCTGCTACTATGAAGCAACTTGCAATATTTTCCTAACATTGCTATCAATCATAAGATTTGTGACTATGTCGGTGAGCCCACTTTTAGAGTACTATGTATAGTTCTGGTCACCCTGCTATAGGAAGGATATTTGTAAATTGGAGAGGAGTCAGAAAAGTTTTACCAAGATGTTGCTGGGAACTGGACGGTTTGAGTTATATGGTTAGGCTGAGACTTCCTTCACCAGAGTGTAGGAGATTAAGAGGTGGCCTTATAGGGATTTATAAAATCATGAGGGGCAGAGAGAAGGTCGTGGGGGAATTCAAAACTAGGGGGCATATTTTTAAGGTGAGAGGAAAAAGATTTAAAAGGGACTTAAGAGCCAGCCTTTACTCACAAAGGGTGGTTCGTATATGGAATAATCTGCCCGAGGAAGTGGCAGATGCAGGTACAGTTACAATGTTTAAAAGATAGGTACATGAATAGGAAAATTTGGAGGCTTATGGGTCAAACACAGCCAAGTGGGACTAGTTTAGTTTGGGAAACTTGATCGGCATGGATGAATTGGACCGAAGGGTCTGTTTCTGTGTGGTATGACTCTATGACTAATACAGATTGTTGAAACAATGCAGACTTTCATTAGTGTACATTTTTCTGATCGAAAATCAATGAATGACAAGGATGGATAATTTAAAATTATCAGTAGGAAAGCATTTGTACACATTTCTTTACTCAGCAGATTGATTGTTGGAAAGTAAACCTCATTGCTACTGTGAATGGTTGAAGCAGCAACTGTTGTAACCTTTAAGGGAATATTGGCTAAAGATGTAAAGAGAGACATACAAGATTGTGGGGTGGTACAATTGGATTGCAGTTGTTTAACAAGCAAGTAGCACAGTGACAATGTGTATATTCTCTCTTTTGTAAGCATCTAACTTTATAGTTTTGCTCACAACACCCTTGACTATTTTAACAAAATGTTGTTGGTCAGGTATCAAGCAATTTGGTTGAAGGAGGAGCTAGGTCATTCAGTTCAAGTAATTTCTTCAGATATGTATCTGAGTAATAGCTTTTTCAATTGAACCTTCACTTAAATTCACAAAACTCCAATTACTGTTTGAGGGGTATTTATCATTCTGCATTTTCATTCTATTGAGTTTGATCTGAAAGTCTTTGAAAAATTTGTCTAACTGAAATCTCTGAAGATAATGAGACATGACAGATCACTTCTCTATCCACCATCGAAGCAATTAGTTGAACAACATGAGCACTGTCTGAGGAGCCTTCTTTCAAACCAGATTGTTGATCCAAGATCCCATCAGCCCTCTCAGGTGGAAGCATAATATATGCAACAGTATACAAAGCAGACTTTGGGAGTTCTACTGGCAGACTTATTCATTTTCTTTTCTCTCAGTGAAATAGATTTGTATGTTGCTGTGTGTTTGTGCTTTGGTTATATAATCAGAGAATTGAAATGTGAAACCTAAGTTGTACTCAGAAGTTTAAGTAAAAAAAAAGTAATCTAACAATGTAAACTTTGCACAATTTGTAAACCTTGATTTCTAGGTTAGAAGGTTGTGGGATCGAGTCTGACTCCAGGAGTTGAGTATATCATTTAGATTGACATTGCATTCTGCTAGACTGTGAGTTTTGCTTTGTGAGAAGTGCTTTCTGCATTATGGTATACTGGGCTAAGGTAACAGTAGTCTATTCCACAGAACCAGGTGGATGTTAAAAACACTGTAGCTTTATCTGAAGAAAAACATGAAGTCCCTTCATGTCATGGACAATAGTTCTCACTCAACGAATGTCACAAAATCAAATAAATTGGTCATCCATCTCGGCATTACTGAACAATGGTTGCTGTCTTCTATATTTCAAATTTATTTTGCAAAGATGTGGTAGTAATGAATTTGTTAATTCAATGAAGATGCATTGAACAATTGATACATTGCTCTTGTACTTTCTTTTAAATAAACTCCACATTTTCTTCACCCCTCTTGACCTGCAAGGGTACAATATTGATTTTTCTTGCGTAGCTACTGGCATTGTTGGCTAGCAGAGAGGGAGATTCTGGTGACAGAATGTTAGATTTTCCTTTGCAAAGAAGGCATAATTCAGATACATACAGCACCTACCTACAGATGTGATCTAGCAGCACATTTCTAGGCCTACTACAGGCAATTTTTCTTGACAACATTAACACTGAACAATGTACTAACCAGGGTATGAGTATTGAATAACTTAACCTGATCACCAAACAATCCAGATGTACATTTCAATAACTCTAATGTAATGAAGTTATAACAATTTAGTCAGTCAAGCAGCTGGAACATAAGTACACAATCCTTTGATTTAGGCAAGACTAACCAGTGTAAACAAGAATTAATGTTTTTAGCTGTAAGTGGCAATAATTAATTTAATACTTTACTGCAGATATGTGATTAAAAATCGTGCCAACATTTATTTTTGAATTTTACTAATTTTAGTCTTTCATTGTAATTGGATTGGATGTATTGATGTTAATGGACAAATTGACTAACACAGAAGTACATTCTCAGCATTCTGATTCCCTGCACCAGCCAGCTGAGCTCATGTTTCAGTGTTAAGACTTGGCAAAGTCTTGCACACCAAGGGCAAATTGTGATGAGTATAAGGTCTTTTTATGTTACAATAAAACAGTCATAGTAAATCCAAAATTTAAAATAAAGCATGTCTTCATGTCTTGCATCTTTTGTTCTTTTATTCTAGCCTCTTCCACTGATGGAAACAATCTTTCCCTAATGACTTCCTGCAGACCTTTAATGAATTTGAATATTTCTCCCAAGTACCTTTTCCACCTTTTCTTCTCAAATGAAGACAGTCCTCTTTCCTGGAATTATATTCATGAGTCTTTTCTGCCCTGTCTCTAATGCCTTCACATTTATACTAAAGTATAGCATCAAAATTGCATGTAATACTCCAGTTAATGTAAGGTCAATAATTTTTTTTATGCATGCCAAGAATAGATTGAAGTTCATTGACATAACTGATTACCATGATTAATTTGTACCTGTTCAATACAGCAGGCAAACTTATAAATTCTTGCTGCATTACATGTTTGCTACATAGACGCAGCATTACTGAGGCTGCTTATTGTCTGCATACATTTGCAAGGGACCTGATACCATGAGTGCTAATGTGCATTGTGACTACAAGAACTGGTGGAAGCTCTTTTGTGAACTGAATCTGTTTTGAGAAAAAATGGTGGCGTTTATTTGACACAATTGACAAGAAGAACTGAGGCTTTTTTGATAATGCACTGAAAACTAAGCTGGGAAAGATGAAAAGTGGAAGAGAGATTCTATACCTGCAATTGGAAGAAGTAGTAGTCAATGTCAAGGGTGTTCTCCTAGAACATCAAAACAGTGAAGAAAGAAGCCTAAAGATCTTACACAAATTGTTGTGAGAGATTTAATCTTCAATTGACAAATCCTGCCCACTACATCACTAAATATATCCGCCATCCAATTTAACACATGCATATCACTGATCTATCAACAGCTTCCATCAGGAACCTTTAAATATATACATTTATATATTTTTTCTGTTTAGTTAGTTAGTTAATTAATTAATTGTATTTAATGCCCTACCTCAGCTTCGGACAGCACTGTTACAAGCCTAGCAGCTACAATTCCCAAGTCTCACATTGCGAGCAGACATTCAACCAATTTCCCTAACATATTGTGAGAGACTCACTTACATCCTACATTTTCTTTCAGGTGAAGATGGCAGACAACAATCAGGCAGCAAAAATGAATGAGAGGAAGAGAAGTGTGCTCGCATGTTCTAACATCTACGAAGGCAATAGCAATGATCATAATGGGACAAAACATTTGAGATCTGTCTAAGTATGGCACTGAAATGATCAGTAATCAGCCTGATGAGTGTTTTTCTCATCCCACTTCTCCCCCACCTTCAATATTTTCAAACTGAGAATCCGCAATGGGTGTAAATTATTTTTGAATATAGGATTAAGGAGGGATCTGCAACTGGTGGGTCACATGGCACAAATGTGTATGGGAAAAGGCTAGCACAGATGCCAATCAATAAAAGACACCAGTTTTACTGCTGAAAGCACCGAAGACTTTGATGAATCGATCTATAGAAGATGATTGGTATTTTGAAAAGCCTGTCAACAATGTGAAGGAGCATGAAGCAGTCCAGCACCACCACCTGACCCAGAGCTTTGTATACAGTCTACAGCACAAAGGATGTCACCTCCATTAGCACAACCACAGTGTAATATCTGATGCATGATGTCACAGCTTCTTTTTGCTGCACAAACATCTTTCATCAAATATTTGAGTGTTGACTTGCAAGTTCACAGTGCTATCCTTGTGTCTCCATATGGCACTATTCAAAGGAACCTCCTGAGCCTTAAAAGAGGCCATCAATATGATTCCATTAGGTAAATGGATTGCTGAGTTATTATCTGAGGAAAGTGGAAATGGCCCCATGGAACACAAACCCGATTTTCTCTCTCATGTTGATTATAGGATGGAAATGGGAAATAAGGATAAGTTGCCAGTTTGTGTGGAACTAAGAAATTACCAGATTAAAAAATCTGTATTGGAGTAACTCATAGGCCTCCTAATAGTAATTAGAATAATAGTATTGATTAAACAAAGAATAAGTCAGGAAATTGGCTATTATTGTGGGGGACTTTAATTTACTCACAATGTTGGGCTAATTAAATTTGAGGTAATCAGCCTAATGTGAAGGAAAAGTGTATGGAATACACTCAAGATTTGTTATTTTGACCAATCTGACAACAAGCTAAATAGGGAATGTCCTATTTTCAATTGTGTGTTATGGAGTAGCAACATAGGAATTAGGAGCAGGAGCAGGAAATTCAACCCTTTAGGCCCACTCCACCATTTAACGTGAACGTGGCTGATCTTATCCTGGTCTCAACTCCATCTTCCTGCCTGCTCCCCATAGCCCTTTATCGTGCTTTCCATCAGAAGCATAACTATTTCTTTCTTGAATCTGTTGAATTAAATAGAGTTAAGGAATTACAATGTAGTAAATGTGTCTCTGGGGAATATTGATCATAATATAATAGAATTATTAATTGCGTTTAAGAGTAATTAATTCAGTATGAAACTAAGATCTTAAGTCCAAATAAAACAAGCTGTGTAGATCTGAGAGACAAGTCAGCTCAGGTGAATTAAGAAACTAAATTAAAAGATTTGATGGCAAATAGGCAATGGCAAACATTTTAAAGAAACAATTCATTATTCACAATGAATTCGCAACCATTTAAGAAGAAAAACCCTTTGGAAAAAGTGGTCTGACTTTTAACAAAAAGTGGTTAACAATATACTTTAAAGAAACTGTTAGATCAAATAAAGATGTTCATAATAATTTCCACACCTGAGATTTGGGAGGATTTTGGAACTCAACGAAAGATGATTAAAAAGTTGATAAAGGGAATGGTGATAGAATATGTAAGTAAATTAGTAAGAGCATGGCAACAGATTGTGAAAGATTCTATCGGTATGTTAAAAGGAAGAAATTAGTAATCTATAGATCTCTAACTAATTACAAGGAGGAACAATGAAATGACAGAACTGTCGGAGGAATATCTGTCTTTGTGGTAAAAAAAAAATCTACAAATAATGCAGTTTCAAGGGTCTGGAGAAAATTGAGGAACTTGGAAACATAATCATCAATGATAAGTAGTACTGGAGAAGTTAATAAGACTAACAGCCGTCAAATCCCTGAACTGAAGTCATTTATCCTAGGGGTGGCTGCAGTGGTATAGAATATGTCTGTCTTGATCTCCCAAAAATATTAGAATGATTCCTAAGCTTAACTTTGCTATTCAGGAAACAAAGAACATATAGGTCAGTTTTTTGGACATCATTGGCAGGGAAAGTGTTAAAATTTATAATTAGGGATTTGTATTAGTTTTTTAAAAATTAAACTGGTCAAAATCAGTGCATATTTATGAAAGGGAATTTAGGATTGATATATCCATTATGTAATTTTGAGTTGATAGCTAGAAAGTTGAGGGGAGTAACTGTTGAATTTAGTGTATTAGTACATGTCTCTTTTAAAACAATTGATAAGTTACCATGCAAGAGATTGTTACATAAAGTTATGGCTGTTGGGATTAGGGTTATTTATTAGTATGGACAGAGGATTGGTTAACAGACAGAAATAAGAGGGCAGTTATAAATGCATCATTGAGCAGGTTATAACTAATAGATACTGTAAGCATCAATGTTTGAACATCAGCTTTTTGCAATCTATATCAAGGAGTATGAACGCGAGACAAAGTACAACATATCCATGTTTGCTAACAACAGAAAATTAAGTGGGAAGGTGAACTGTGAGGAAGATGGTAAATGGCTGTGATGGATAAAGGCAGTTTAAAGTTTTGGCAAAGATTTATAGCTCGGGTTGTGGATGAGGTTGTTGACTTGCTCGCCTGTTTTCTTTCAGATGTTTTGACATCATGCTAGGTGACATCATCAACGGAGCCTCCGATGAAGCGATGTTATTCTACTTCACTTGGAATTTGTACTGTCTGATCCGTTATGGTGAGTACTGTCATTTCCGGTTTTGCTCTGTACATAGGCAGATATAGGCAGGTTAAGTGAATGAGCAAGAATGTGGCAGGTGGAATGTGAAATTATCCAATATTGTAAGAAAAACAGGAGAGCAGAATGCTTTCTAAATAATGAGAAATTAGGAGGTGCTGTCAATTAGAGGGACCTGGTGTACCTGTGCATGACTAATGGAATACCTAGCAAGGTATAAGTAAAGAAAAATAGTATACAATGATATTAGAAAGGGTTAAAGAAAAAGTATTTTATTGCAATTATGTAGGACCTTTATGAAATCACATTTTGAAGTACTGTGTGTAGTTTTGGTCATTCTACGTGCATAGAACTTCAATGATCTTTTGTTGCAGTGCACTCCAAACTGCAAAATTGTGGATATCTCCAGCAGCAGCCTAAAGGGTGCCCAATAAAGATCAAAACCAAGGTAACCTCAAAAACCAAAGTCCTTGCCCTGTTTTATGATTGCAGTTGTGACTGCAACAGCTGCCTGACGGATTTTATCTACAACATCTCTGTATAATAAAAGACATCTCAAGCACTAGTTTTCATTGACATTAAGGGGATATATTTGCTTCCCAAAGACCGTATGTAGATTTGACCCATCTCCCATATCTACCTCTGCTTTTAGCAATTGTCCTGTTCTTCATATCCTTCCATCATTCTCCTGAATCATTCTAAATTCCAAGAGAATGACCTACCAGCCTATCCATATTTTGAAACAACAGCACAAGCTTTCAAATCAACAAAGAAGTATTCAGACCCAGTCAAATCAATCTCTGAAGACTTTTGAAACTTCAGACGAGTACAGAAAATATCAAGACTCCTGCAGATTTACACCAACAACCAGAAGAAATATCCCAGTAGATAGCCAGTGATTAGTTAACGGCTCCTTTAAATAGTACTGCTGGTAGGAGCCTTTTGCCATTTGAATTGGGTCCAGCACTGCAAGCTTAAGAAAGGGAGCTGATTTTGAAATGGAATTTGAAGATGGGAGGGCTGAAATCAATCCAGTATTATGTTGAGATTATAATCTGCCTGCTGCCAGCAGTCAATAGATGCCTTTGTGCAAACTGCTTAACTAAGATAGTGTCCAGTGCACTGCCCATTACATTTGTGTAAATTCATTTCAGGTGCAATTTTCAAGGCTAGAAAGCTTCATTATGCCTAAAAGACAGGCACTACAAAACCAATTTCTCCCCATGGTGTTTTTCTCTCACTTCAACTTATTAGAGGAACATTTGTCAGTGATGAAATGGCTTCAATTGCAGGTTGATGCTATTATATTGGTCAAAGTCATCTTTAAGTAGTCAAGAAATTCAGGAAACCTCCCAGAAAGATAATATTCTCTGCTATTCTGCTTTCAAGACAGAACATTATAGTTTATAATTGTACCCAGCATGGTTTTCAGGTAATTACAGTGGATTTCCAAAAGAAGGCGACTACCGAGAACAGGCTGTTGTGAAACTTTTGCTTCGTATTCATATTATTTTGTTTTTATACTTGTCAATTCACGTGGCGATTTAAACAGGGCACTAAGTATAAATTAAGCACTTGCATTGGCTAACTGTAAATCCTAGGTTAAAACAGCAAATGTGTCTTTTGCTGTAATGTAAAGTAACTTTGCTAAAGGGAATTGCAAAAATAAACAACTTATTTTTCAAGAATCTAGTTACAGTTGAGTCATGTAATCCAACCGCATGGATTCAGAATTGACTCACCCTAGAAGGCAGAGTGGTGAAAGGGTGTTTAACAGGCTGGAGGTCCGTGACTAGTGGAGTTCTGCAAGGATCCATGCTGAGACCTCTGCTGTTTGTGATATATATATAACTGACTTGGATGAAAGTCTAGATAGGTGGGCTAGTAAGTTTTCAGAAGATACAAAGATTGCTAGAGTTGTGGATAGTGTAGAAGGTTGTCAAAGGATAGAGTGAGATATAGATATAGATCAGTTGAAGATATGGGCAGAGAAATGGCAGATAGACCTTAATCTGGGTAAGTGTGAGGGGCTGCACTTTGGAAGATCAAATGTCAAGACAAAGTATACAGTTAATGCCAGGACACAGAAAAATATTGATGAACAGAGAGATCTTGGTGTTCAAGTCTATAGCTCCCTGAAAGTGGCCACACAAGTAGATAAGGTGGTAAAGAAGGCATATGCCATGCTTGCCCGTATTGCTCTTGCCTGAGTACAAGAGTCAGGATGTCAAATTTCAGCTTTTTATTAGACTTTGATTAGGCCACAGCTAGAGTATTGCATTCAATTCTGGTTGCCACATTACAGGAAGGATTTGGAGGCTTTGGAGACAGTGCAGAAGAGGTTTAGCAGGATTCTGCCTGAATTTAGAGGGCATGAGCTCTAAGAAGAGGCTAGAAAATCCCAGGTTGTTTTCTCTGGAGAATTGATAGAAGTCTCTAAAATTATGAGATGCATAGATAGGGTTGACAGTAAGAATCTTTTTTTCCCAGAGATGAAATGTCTAAAATAAGGGGGCATGCATTTA
This sequence comes from Rhincodon typus, assembly GCF_021869965.1. Taxonomy (NCBI): domain Eukaryota; kingdom Metazoa; phylum Chordata; class Chondrichthyes; order Orectolobiformes; family Rhincodontidae; genus Rhincodon; species Rhincodon typus. The sequence goes on along the minus strand of NC_063348.1, from coordinate 20,827,661 downwards.
AGATGAGAGGGGCAAAGTTCAAAGGAGATGTGAGGGGCATGTTTTTACAGAGAGTGGTAGTAATCTGGAATGTGCTGCCAGGGGTGGTGGTGGAGGCAGATATGATAGGGGCACATAAAAACTTTTAGATGAACACATAGTAAGCAAGGAATGAAGGGATATGGACCAAGAGCAGGCAGAAGGGATTAGTTTAATTTGGCGTCATGTTTGGCACAACGTCGTGACCTAAAGGGTCCATTCCTGTGCCGTACAGTTCTATTTTCTATGCCTTTTTATTAGCTGTTGGTGTAAAGATCAATACCTCCTTTCTTTGGTTAGCCTATTAGCACACTGATGGCAGCCTGAATATCTTTCTGCAGATGGTAAGGAGTCAGCTCGAATGCCCTGGAGCGACTTGAATACAGATCTTTCCCTTCCACTTAAGAGGATTGAGAGGATGAAATATACTTGTCCAGTTTGAACCAGATTACCCAGTTCTGACCATTGGAAAAGCTACAACATAACAACATGAGATGTGGAAACAGTTTGTGAGGCATTTGGCGCCTCAAACCTGCCCTGATATTCAACATGATCACAGCTGACCTGCCCCAGGCCTCAACTCAATGTTCATGTCAGCTCAACTGATATTTCAAAAATCTATCTGCGTCCCTTAACACTTTCAGTGATCCAGCATTCACAGACAGCTGACATGGGATACAGAATTTCAGACATTCAATGCCTTCTAGAAGAGATTCCTTTTCATTTCAATTTTAAATGAGTGTCCCCTTCTTCTGTATCGATGTCCCCTCGTTTCAGAACACCCCTGCCCCAACCACTAGTGGAAATATCTTCTCAATATCTACCCTGTCAAGCTCCCTCAGAACGTTGTATGCTTCAATGAGCTCTAATTCTTTTAATCTCAAATGAATAAATGCCTAACCTACTTAGCCATTCATCATCCCAGGAATCAGCTTAGTGAATCACTTTTGAACAGCCAGTACCGGTTTATTTAAATAAGGAATCAGAATTGTACATAGTACTCCAGGTGCAGTCTCACTAAACCCTGCAGACTTGTAATAAGAGTTCACTATTTTTAAATTCAAATCTGTAGTAATATAGATTAGGACTACATTTTACTTTTTATATTCCTTTTTAAAATCTATTCTTAAAGCATCAGATCTAATTGTGTTTTAAGTCAAAACAATATTTGGTTTCCTGAATGCTGGCAGTGTTCTACCAGATTCACAGTGTATTTATTGCATTTATTCCTTTCCATTCACTGAAAACAATCTTCACTCAATTTATCCATTTTTTTTTCGAAGGAATCCTGATCGTTTTTAACATGTAATTTGTTGAGGCTTTGTGAGGAAACATTTCACCTATGGAAAGATTTATAAGCTTTATTTCTCTCTGGATTCCTGTATCTCACCTGATGTTGCATTTGACAGAAAACAGGAGCCAATGGCAACATGTGCCAGCAATCCATGGCACAGTGAATGGTTCCTTCTCGTTTTCTCTTGTGCTGCGCTAAAAATTCACCATTATATTTCTCTCTTTTGATAAAACTTTCACATACACCCCTTTTAATATTGCAATTAATGCTCACTGCAAATTTAATTGACAAATTGGGTACAATAACCCTGCATTGTTTCTAAACAATCTGCCATGTTGTGATACAGCGAGTTGATTTGTTCTTCATGTTTGCAGCCCATTGTCTCATCTTCTGCAAGTTAATTCAGGTCTGTACCAACACATCATTATGATGGCCTGCTTGCTGATGATTTTTTTTACATCTCATAGATTATAACAACTTTGGCTCTCTTTGCCTTCATTATGTGAGGTGCGGCTGAAATGTAATTATCGTTTTGGCAATGTATCATTTAGAAAAGAACAGACACTGTTCTCATTCCCCCCTACTGAATAAGAGACTTTGAAGGATGCCCATGATTGCAGGACATCATATTTATTGAGCTGAAAGAAATTTGCAGTCCATCAAATGTGAATTCTCAGTACTGTGTTGCTCAGTCCTGATTGCTCCTCGGTTTACCTTGATTACGCTTTGTGTAAACTGCTGAATTAACAATGCAAAATTATGGAAACACTCATTGACTTACTGAATTCCCTACTATCAACATTCTGGGGTTACCATTGATCAGAAATTGAACTGGACTCGCAATATAAGTAATGTGGCTACAATGGCTACAATAGAAAGAGGCTAGGGATACTGACTGCTGAAAGCCAGTCCATCATCTACAAAGCATAAATCATGATCTGATGGAATGCTTCCCACATGCCTGGATCGGTGCTGCTCCAACAACACTCAAGAAATTTGACAACATCCAATACAAAGAAGCCTGCTTGGTTGGCACTACAACCACAAGCATCCACTCCCTCTACCACGAATGCTCAATATTGGAATTTGTGTGCTATCTACAGGATGCACTGCAGGAATTGTCTAAGGCTCCTTAGACAGCACCTTGCGAATCCACAACTTCTAAAGTCTAGAAGGACAAAGGCAGCAGATACATGGGACCATGACCACCTGTAAGTTCCCTCCAAGCTATACACTATCCTGACTTGAAAATATATCACTTCTCCTTTGTTGCTGAGTCAAAATCCTGGAATTCCCTTAATGGAATCATGTGTCTACATACAGCAAATGGACTGCAGCAGCTCAAGAAAGCAGCTCACTACCACCTTCTCAAAGAAAATTAGGGCTGGGTAAAGAATGCTGGCTCAGCCAGTGACACCAACATACCATGACTGAATAATAAAATAAAGTAATTCCTACAGTATCTGTGAAGAAGAAAATAAGAGTTAATGTTTTGGGTGGATGATCTTTTAGCAGAACTGGAAGAAGTTAGGGATTCAGTAGTTTCTAAGCAAGCAGGGTGGAAATTAGTGATTACTGAATGACATGTGAACATCACTGTCTTGTGAGCTATTAAGAAATATAATTATGATGGACAGAGTGCATGTGAATGCCAGATTAGTTTTGGTAACAGGCTATAGCCTATTGTTACTAGCTTCTGTGTGTCAGTGTAGCCTAGGGTCATGGGATGACAGTCTTCTCTGTCTCTCAGCTATATGGTCCAAAATTATGTGAGTATTCACAAAATAAATTCAGAGGAAATATGAGCAGAGTAGGCCAATTGTCCAATCATATCTACTTCAAGATTCAGTAGGATCCTAACTGTAAGGATTGTACCCTTAACTTACATTCCTGCCTGACCCCATAATCCTTAACCCCATTATGGATTAAAAATTTAACTCTGTTTTGAATATATTCAATGACCTAACCTTTTCAATCAAGTTCATAATGGGCACGTGTTCAACAGCCAACGTTGCTGACCTAACATTCTGATTGGCATTTGTATAGGTTTATTGCAAAATGTGATATGTTCCATTTTAAAGCACCATTCTATTTATAATGGTCACACTTAGTAGTGTTGATATCAAATACTTTGAGAAAGCATAGTGCTGTTTGAGCAAAAATAAATATAGCTTGAGAGCTTTCTATGATCTGGACTGACTCCTAGCAAACATATTCCATATGAAATTCTTGGGCAGAGTGTGTGTGAAGAATTTATTTTCAGAGAATCATTGCACTTTCGAAAAGATAATCTGAGCATGGATTCCTTTTGGGCCTTGCTGGGAGGAGTGTACAGTGAGTCAGAATCATTGCACACTCCTCCCAATCCGTTTAACAGTGAGTCAGCTTCACTGTGAAATGGACTGGGAGGAGTGTGCAGCACATCACTTTGAAGCAGACTAGGAGAACAGATCTGCATTAGAAGGACAGAGGTAGCAGGTGATTAAAAATAAAGATAGTGTCAGAAAGCCCCTTCAATCTGTTACTACCTGTCAGAACTAATCAGAGACATTACTACTGCTGTAGAGTACAGTAAGGAAGTTCACTTTTAAAATATTTCGCATCCAACTTAATTAATGGAATAGAGTCAAGATGGCTGGGCAGGTGATGTGTTGCAGCTGTAGTACATGCGAGCTGATAGACGCCATTGCAATCTACAGTGACAACATCTGCAGCAAGTTGTTGACTGCTTGAGGAACTGCTGCTCAGAGGCGATGAGCTATGGATACTGTGACACATCAGGTACGGTCTGAATTACATGGACATTGTGTTTCAGGAGACAGTTAGATAAATTACATAATATTTGGTCAGTGGTCAGGGACAGTATTGTGTGACTACAAGTGAAGATTAGGCATATAGGTATTGGGATCCAGAATTTAACTTTGGAGGAGCTTCAGACAGTGCCCTTGTCCAATAAGTACAAGTTCTTGCTCTCAGTGTGGCCAAGGGCATAGAATATAGGGAGGACGAGTGAACTGACCAAACCAATGTGGTACAGAACCCCATTCAAATGGTAGAGAGATGAGAAATGTGGTAGTAATATGGGATCGCAGAGTTAGAGAAATACTCTGCAGTAAAAATGGTGTCCTAAGGCTTTATCGCCTACCTGTGCCAAGGTTGGGACATCTCACCTGAACTGGAGAGGAAGTTGAAATGGGAGGAGAAGGATCAGGTTGTCATGATTCAGGTATGTACCAACAACATAAGTAGGACTAGAAAAGAGTTTCTGATAAGGGATTACAATCAACTCAGGATTAAAGTAAAATGCAAAACCACAGATGTGGTAATCTCAGGATTACTACCTGAGAGATGCAAATTAGAATAGGGTAAATAAGATTAGAGAGATAAATGCATGGCTCAAAAATGCTTCTGGGAGAAATGGAATCTGAGCCATGGAGCACTGACACCATTACTGGGCAGTAAGAGACAGCTGCTCAATTAGGATGGGATCCTTTGTAGCATGGTGGGACCAATGTCCTATTGAAACATATAACTAGGGTTACAGATAGGGCTTTAAACTAATTAGTAAGGGGAGGTCCAATCAAAGGGAAAATTTAAAAATTGAAATTAAATGAGAGAGCAGAGGTGCAGAGTAGTGAACAGGCAAATGGTAATCAAAGTGTGACAGGAAGAGGCAGAAAATAGGAACAGAAACATACAGCAGAAATTAGAACCAAAATAAGTAATAATGGTAAAAAATTCAAAGCTCGATGCTCTTTAGTTGAAGCATGCAGAAATTGTAATGAGGTAGGTGAGTCGATGGCATCAATTACGATGAATTGATAGCTACTGTTGAGTTGTGATTGTCAGGTTACCAAGAATAGAAACTCAATATTCAAGCATGTCCGACATTCGGGATAAGTAGGCAAAAAAATGAAAAGTGGGTGGGGTAGTGTGAACAAGTGAAGGTGTCAGCTCAGTGGTAAGTAGGGATGTAGATGCAATAGATCATTGTGTGGAATCAGTGGGAGAAGTAACCAGAAACATTTACTCTGATTTCTCTCCATAGATGCTGCTAGACCTGCTGAATTTGTCCAGAAATTTCTACTTTTGTTTCTGATTTCTAGCATCTGCAGTTTTTTTGTTTTTTTTTATTTGGTAGAATTTCAAAATCAGTTTGAGGAAGAACGGCATGAATCTTGAACTAATTTCCTAACTTAAATAAGGGCAATTACTGGGACATGAAGAAATAATATTTCTAGAGTGTGCTGGGAAAATAGACTAAAGGGAAAAGCAGTCAATTGGAAGTAGGGTCTAGGCCCGAAACGTCAGCCTCTCCGCTCCTATGATGCTGCTTGGCCTGCTGTGTTCATCCAGCCCTGCACCTTGTTGTCTCTGTAATTGGAAGTAGCTGACAGTTAAGCAGATATTTTGTAATGATGAGCAAACATTTATTCCGGTCAAAAAGAAGGACGCAATGCGAAGGATCACCATGAATATCCAATCAAAAACTAAGGCATGCCAACTGGTGAAAACTAATAGTAGACCAAATTATTGGAATTTTTTTTTAGGGGCAAGCAGGGAATGACTGAAGATTCTGAGGGGGCTTGACAAAGAAAGTTTTGAAAAATACTTCCACCAGTGTGAGATTCTTGAACTAGGGGACATAGTTACAGAATAAGGAATACTCATTTAAAACTGAGATAGGAAGGAATTTCTTCTCTGAAGGTAGTGAATCTCTGGAAGATGTGGTGGTTAGATCATTAAGTATTTAAATGGGTAAGGGTAGATGGATTTTTGAAATATTGTGGAGATGACGGCTGTAAGAAGCTGGTATGAAAGTGGAGTTTGGGCCTGGGGCTGATCAGCCATAATGTTATAGAATAGTGGGACAGGCTTAAAGGCCTGAATGGCCTACTCATGTTCCTATTAAGGGGCGGCATGGTGGCTCAGTGGTTAGCACTGCTGCCTCACAGTGCCAGGGACCCAGGTTTGATTCCACCCTCTGGCAACTGTCTGTATAGAGTTTGCACATTCTCCCTGTGTCTGTGTGGTTTTCCTCCAGGTGCTCCAGTTTCCTCCCACAGTCCAAAGATGTGCAGATTAGGTGGATTAGCCGTGGGAAATGCATGGATAGGACAGTGGGGGTGGGATGCCCTTCAGAGGATCGGTGTGGACTCGATCGGCTGAATGACCTGTTTCCACACAGTAGGGATTCTATGATTTTGTATGTTCTTATTTTAAAAAATAGGAGCTGGTAGAACTCAACAATTGTATAACTGTTCCAGTTAGAGAAGCTAATGGTGATTAGAATGAGCTTTATTGGTTACATGTAAAAGAAATAACTTGTACTTATTTTTGTATATGCTATGGTGACAACCACTACCAGCCTTTGTTACAGCGCTTTGTTGCCACCATCTCCTTTCCATAAATTCACCATGGAGTCTTAATGAGAAGATGGTCTTGCCTGAAACAAGATGTAGTTTATTGCATGATGGAGATCAGATGCAAGTTAGATGTTGTTACCAAGATAATGAGGAGACATAAACTCTAGGTCTTAATTCTGCAGGATCCTAAGGTGTTCTACACTTTCCCACCCAAGTCCTTATGACATCATCAGACTGAATGGAGCTTAATATAGTCACCAACATTACCAATTTCAGAATGATTATGTGATAAGATATACATAACCTTCCTTCTCCTAAGGGACGTCTCAAAGAATTTCACAACCAATGAAGTACATGTGAATTTTTGTCACTGTCATAATGTGGGGAAAATTGGGCACCAAATGTCACTTAGCAAGGTTCCTAAAATAGAAACAAAATAAATGATCAGAAAACCTAGGAGAGTGATGTTAGTTAAAGGATAAATATTCACTAGAACAGCCCTTTTCCTATCATGGACCAGTTTAATACACATGAGAAAACAAATAGCATCTCCATTGATTGTCTCCTTTGAAATGCCTTGCCTTCAGTACTGCAACATTGTCTCACTGGAGTATCAGCTAGATTACATGATAAAATCAGTGCAGGGGTAACAGACCACTTCCTTGAATGCAAAAATAAAAGAAACACAGTCACAAACCTGGCACAGTTGTCTCTGAAGTCTTACAGACTACAATTTGTTCAGGAAATGCATTCTTGAGATGTTCTTTGAAAAAGAACAAACAATTTTTATCTTGAACTGATGTAGAGGATTTTCTTAGTAAAAATTGGAGAGATCAACTGGGCAGTCTGTTCTTAGCAAGCTTTCCTCCAACCCTAACCATAACCCTCCAACTCATTTAGTTCTTAGCAGGCTTCTGTCCATCTGAATCAGATAAAACAATTACCTCTCCAAGCCAGTCATTTCTCAAAACAGCCCAGCAGGGTTTATGACAAAGCAAGCAGTTGTTACCATTTCTGAGGAAGCATCCAGACCCAAAATGTCAACTTTCCTGCTCCTCTGATGCTGCCTGGTCCGCTGTGTTCCTCCAGCTCCACACTGTGTTATCTCAGTTATTACCAGTCACATGATTTTCAGGAAACATTATTTTTAAAAAACTCCACTGTCCAGAGTGAACTTTCAACGAAAGCCAAAAGAACTGCAGATGCTTAAATCAGGAACAAAAACAGAAGTTGCTGGAAAAGCTCAGCAGGTCTGGCAGCATCTGTGAAGAAAAAAATCAGAGTTAATGTTTCAGGTCCAGTGACCCTTCCTCAGAACAGAATTTTCAATGATTTCTTTTAAACAGACCACTCTAGGTATATCCATAAAACTTGATTTTTGTTTCACAATCCTTCAAAAGTTAAATCATCCCAGCAATATTGAATTTAAAGTGTCTTCATAACAGCCCACACTGCCCATTGCTGGAGAGAGATCAAGCACATCAGCAGCTGCTAAGGGTTGAAAACACACCCAGTATCTTTGAGCTGTCAGGAAAATAAATGAAAGGAAAAAACATCAGCAAACCTAGAATGTTCGTTATTTTAACCTATTTTCTCAAGTGAGGTAAAGTTGATTTAGTGTTATCTTGATTCAATCAATCACAGTAATTTCCTATTCCTGCTCAAATTTGTGTAGATTTCCATAATCTATTCATTCTGGAACATTTACATGTTGATGTGTTTATGTTAGTTCCATATTAAATAAAGCCTGGAGGAGTTTGAATATTTATAGATTTTGACTTTTTTTTACCAAAGTGAGTCTACTTATTATGTCATTGAAATAACTCCACACAGGTTGTTATCCCATCACTCTTTATTTACACATGGAGAGCCCTCGACACTGATCCAGCTTCCGCATAGCCAGCTCTCAGAGAGAACAGGATGTTTGACACTCCTGTCATCCAGGGCTCCCCGATTGGGGCTGTTAATCTGGTCCAATCAGGGAACTTATATTCTATCAGGTCCACCTGGCTGACCCTGTCACCATCACTGCAGCCATGTTGTTAAAACTGTAATGATGAAGAGTGGTAGAATGGAATTGTTGGAAACATTGACCTGGTAAAACCGCATTTCATTAAGTTCTAAATACAGATATTGCGCATTCGTCATTGAGAGTGTTGTTTCATAAAAACTATTAAAAATTCTAAGTTTGTGACAGTTTTGTAAATTCCAAGTGGATTTCCCTGAAAATGAGGAGTATGACGGGTAAGTGGATAGGTTATGATCGAGTGGTATTATCAGTGGACTATTAATCCAGGGACCCAGGTAATTTTCTTGGGAACTGGGTTTTGAATCCAACATGGCAGATAGTAAAATTTGAATTCAGTAATAATCTGGATATAAGAGTCTAATGATAACCACAAAACCATTACCTATTGTCAGGAAAAACCTACCTGGTTCACTAAAATCCTTTAGGGAAGGAAATCTGCAATCTTCATCTGGTCTGGCCTACATGTGACTCCAGACCCACAGCTATTTGGCTGACTCTTAATTGCCCTTGGTAATTTGGCATAGGCATTAAATGCTGGTCAGTGATGCCCACATCCCATGAATGAATTTATAAAAAGTAAACTTTGAATTTTTAACGGTTTCTGCAATGTCAGCCTCCCCATTCTGAGCAAAGCCTTAGAGTGTAACACAGTAACTTAATCAAAACAAGCCTCAAACTGAATAACATGGACACATATTCTGTCAGCATTCTATTCGTGATAACCTCCATCCTGCATTACATTGCAAAATCAGTTGAGAGATTTCAACTCACACTTTCTTTGGTAATCCAGATAGATCTTGAAGTAACAATTTATCAGTTGGATTGAATTATTACCAAATGTTTTTGTAAGAGATACTGTTCCAGCAACTTTTATATCACAAGTTGGAATTGTTGACATGTTATTAGCACTGGTTGCAGGTTAAATGGTGGTCCTGGCTGAAAGGGGAAGCTGGTCCTGGATAAAATGGATGGGTGATTTTGGATAAGGTGGCTCTGAAGAAGAGTCTTTTGGACTCCAAACATTAACTACATTTCTTTGTGCACAGATGCAGCCAGACCTGCTGAGTTCCTCTAGAACATCCTCTTTTTATTTAAGATGGACAGATGATCCTGATTACGTTGGGCAGGTGGTCCTGCCTCCAATCAATAGGCAGGTAACTGTGACTGTAACAGACAGGTGGCTGTTGCTGTAATGTTTAAGTTCCTGTGGCTATGGGCAGGTGGTTCTAGTTGTAATGGACAGGTGTCTACGGCTGTAATAGACAGGTAACTGGTGACTGAAACAGACAGGCAGTTCTTAATAAATGGCCGAGTGGCTGTAGCTGTAACAGATGGGTAACTGTGGCTGTAATAGACAGGTTGCTTTCACTAAAATGGCTAAGAGGCTGTGGCTATAATAGACCGGTAACTATGACTGTAATAGACAGCTGACTGTGACTGCAATAGATAGATGGCTCTTGCTATAATGGGCAAGGGAGTCTGACTGCAGTGGGCTTGCAAATGTGGCTCTATGTTGTATTGCTATCTAAGGCTACAATCATTAAATGAGCTCATTTGTTTTGCCGCTTCTAGAAATGACTCTCTTTTCCTTTGCTACAATGATGCACTGTTGATAAATTGAAAGGCTAGTCATGAGAAGTTGTTGATTGGCTGTCACATCAGAGAAGAAAGTCAATGTCTTCTGAAGAAAGAGGCTATAATTAGGGTGGCAAGTTTTTCTTGCTCTTGTTAATTTTCTCCCCTCTCCTGATGGTTATTCTGCTGCTTCGAATTGCACATTTTTGCATTCAGTGTGACAAAGCCACATTGAGATGTTGAGCTGAATGTGGGCGACCCAATGTTTTTACTTAATCAACCATTTTAACAGTTATTAAAAACACGACAGTGGGTGTCCAATCAGAAATAATTATTACAGGGAAAAGCTAAATTGAGTGCAGAAAGATCTTTTTTGCAAATCCTCTGCGTGCCTGATTATTAAATAAATCTCTTGGATGTACATTTTTTTAACTGTAATTATGAACACCCCACACACAATCTGTCATGTTTCAATGATACAGAGAAGCCTTCTACAGATTACATTTTAAGTATACAGCTAACATCTACTTTCCATAAGCACTTTCTTTGAACCGTAAAGAGGATGCAAATGAAATGGCACCATTTCAGGGAATGATAATATTCCCAAAGTGTAATATTTCCCAAGTAACTGAGGCTATTGAAGTATATAAACAACTGAGATAGAGAAAGGAAATCTTAATTTTACCCAACATTAACCCCAAAGAGATATTGCATTTCATTTCATGAAGTGGAGGAAGTTGAGGGGTGACCTTTTATAGAGGTTTATAAAATCGTGAGGGGCATAGATAAGGTGAATGGCAAGGGTCTTTTCCTTATGGTGTGTGAGTTCAAAATTAGGGGATATATTTTTAAGATGAGAGGAGAAACATTTAAAAAAGACACGAGGGGCAATTTTTTTTTACACCGGGAGTAGTTCATATGTGGAATGAACTGTCAGATGAAGTGGTGGATACACAAACAGTTACAATATTTAAAAGATATTTGGATAAGTACATGAATAGGAAAGCTTTGGAAGGATATGGGCCAAATGCAGGCAAGTGGGATTAGCTTGCTTTCTGAACATGGTCAATATGGACTAGTTGGACTGAAAGGTCTGTTTCCATTCAGTATGACTCTGCGACTGTAATGCCTGGAAGTGTAGTGGAGGCAGGGTTCAATTGGGACATTCAAGAGGGCATAGGATGATTATTTGATTTGCAATAATGTGCAAGGGTACGAAGATAAAGCAGGAGATTGACCATAGATAATGATACTGATTTGAAGAGCTGGTACAGTCACAGTGGGCCAAATGGTCTCCTGCACCATACCTTTATGCCTGCAGTTATGGGCTATTGACTAAAATAGTCACATTATTGTGACTGAGTTGGGGATTAGACACAGGAAACTAGGGCCTCTATGGGACTGAGTTGTTTCAAAATTGATTTGCCTAACAGTGAAAATTCAAAAATAAGATAACTTTTTACAGCTAACAAATCTGATGCCTCAACACACCAGAGTCAGTTGTGGAGTGTCAGCCATCTGGCTCACTAATAGCCCTGTGAGTTAAACTTGTACCTGGGGCAAGAAATCTTGCCATTCAAGTCCAGGTAGCTCTGCAATCTAACGTCTTTACACTTGGGGTGACTTCACCTTCATAAACAACAGGAAACTGACAAGTGTTCTGTGCTGCATAGTCTTGGACAGCTGCTTACTGGTTGTGTTTAATTTTCTCTGATAAGTGTTGTGATCTGATGTCCACGCACCTTTAAGGGAGCGTATCTTTAACTGCTGTCAACTATTGCACAGCTCAACAGAATATGATACAGCAGTCCTATGACTTATGGCAGTCTGAAGCAACAGTGATGGAAGTCAGATGTCTTGGAATGAAATTATCTATAAGTAGTCTTATCTTCAAATAAAAAAACGCACACATTATTGTTTCATCAATTCTTGTGTTCAAATCTAAAAGTCAAATGCAATAACTGGTGCACTATCAGTACAATCGTGCGCAGCATTTAAGTACAGTCATTGATATCTCTTTAAATTGTGATCAAAGAAACTTCATCCAAAAGTGTTAGCTGCTGCTGGACCAACATTTTTTGTTGTTCAATAATTTGCTTTGATCTTCACTACATATTAACATTCTATCCAAGTCTGAGAGAGAAAGTTGAGTTATATTTGAAAGCTAAACAAGTGACATGACATATCATAGTAAGAAATCACTGCGGTGGAGTGAGAGAAATGCTCCTTTCTAGTTTTATTCGGCAGGTTTACTTTTATTTCATTGCAGGGAGGATCAAAGCAGCTATTCCCTTCATCTATCCTCTCATAGCCTAAATTCTGATCATAAATTTTCAGGTCACGGAGTGGAGATATTAAACAGTGTTAAGCTTGTACTTCCCCAGTTACTGCTGAACTGAGGTTCTTGAATTAGCATTGTGCTGTGAGAAGGCTGTGACCCGGCTGTCTGTACCTATTTCAATTTATCCAGTGCTTACTGTGTTGCAATCTAGCAACAGAGTGGAATTAGATGTCTGTGCATGTTGCATTTGCTGCTGACAGTGCTGTTTTGCAATCCTGCTGATTATAAGAGACAAAATGTATGAGGGAAATCATTATTGAATAAATATTATACATGTGTTAATGCATGTAATAAACAAAATACAATGTACTTTGTGTTTGCCCAGTGTTAGCTTAGAAGATGAGGAAAAGTAGTATTATTCCACTTGTGCATGAGGTCTTATTATTTGAGTTTTCAAGGGATATGTGATTTATTAAGATTAGTCTGGGTGATGGATTTCAAATGAGGCCCGACAGAAAGCATCAGGTTCTCTACTTTCTAATGAAACTTAGGTGAAATGAATTTAGACAATTCTAATCCAACTGTTCATGGGCATGGGTCAATAATACTTAATTGTCTGGACTTTACTGAAATGGCAATGTTATTAACAGGTTAAGATAAATTCTGATTACAGTCACCTTACTTTTATGATATGTTAGAAAATCTGTCAATCCACTAAATCAGTGAAATCCGTCATTACATGGACGCACCAGACTTCACCTTGAAGCACTTAAGACTATCACTGGATACAAAAAAAAATTGATTTCCTATTTAATTACTCCCTACTTCAATAAAAGCAGGTGTGCACAAAAATTAGCTTCTAAAATCAGACAATGTTTTTGTTTAAATTGTGACAAAAGCATTACAAGGCCATTTCAAAATTTCTTGCAAACGTATAACTGAATGTTTTGGTGAATGGTTATCCTCTGTCCTTATAGATATTTTCAAATCAACCTGTTCAGAGATGTTGTTATACACCTCTTGTGTATGTTTTTCAAATCCTTTTTACCATAGTAACTATTGAAAAGTCATTGACCTCCAGTTCTCATCTTTTAATAAGATTAATACTTGTGAATAATGAAGATGACTATCAAATTCTTCTTTGGGTACAAGGAAGTTTCTAATGCAAAAAAAAAACCATGTTGCCATCTTTTTATACTGGGTTACTTAGTGCACTGGTTGAGTTGGTGAGTAATAGTTTATTTTATGAAAACACTTCTTTAGGATTATCCCTTTTATTATTGTTAAACATACTGGTCGCTGTGGGATGATATAGCTATTTTGGCTGACTGTTTGCTCACAAAGCTTAGAATGTTATTACTATATAAATAGTATCTGGTCAAATAGTTGCTGTATTCCTTCTTCTTAGCTGTTCAGGTTGACTGGGCTTACAACAGTTGTATTGTGGTTAATTATATACACTCTGCTCAGTTTGAGATTAGGTTTGTTGAGCAACCCTAGATGCTTACATTGACTATTACAAATCACCAATAATCTGCAAGCAAGAAGTCAGAGGAGTAGATTTTCCTAAAAACAAAATATTGTGGATACTTGTGGAAATCTGAAACAAGCACGGAAAATGCTGGAGAAATTGAGAGGTCTGGAAGCTCTGTGGAGCAAGAAGCAGTGTTAATGTTTTGTGTCCAATATGGCATTTTCTTCAGAACAGTTCTGAGACTAAGATGACCTGACTGGACACTGATGGATCTGACAGTCACCCGCCCAGCCAAACCCAATGCCGACACCTCAAGATCCAATATCACCTCCCTATTCCCACCTCTGTCCCCCAACCTTCCAGACAGCCTGACCCACCCAGACCTGGTACCACCTCCTTCCCAACTCCTCATCACTCTTATCGACCTGACACTCCCATCCTCGCTACCTTCTGGACCCAACACACTACTCCTAGGCATGAAGCGGCCATTCCCCTCCTCCCCTCACCCAACAACCATCCCCCCCCCACCAACCCACACCTGATCTGACCATACACATTCCCACTGCTGGCCTGACCTCAACTCTTCAGTCTTGATCATTTCTCCTCTGTGACCCCTGAAATGCAACCCCCACAATAACCTGAGAACCCACTCCTAATCCTGACCAATCTCCCGTCTGCCAGACACAACATACACAAATCGCAGACATGACACAACCCACCCCCTGACCTGACTGACTTCATCCCACCAGACCTGACCCCCATCCAGAACCTTATACCCCACCCTCGTTCAATCAGAATCAGCCCACCATACCCTTCTCCTGCCAATCTAACAATCTATCGCCTGACTCATCCTCCTTGATCCCACCTACCTACATGCTGGCATTCTACCCACCTGGCAGCCTACTCATTTCGCTCCGTGGCATCCAAGTCACCTGACACCACACCTAGTATCTTGCCAATCTAGCAATTCACCACATGACACCCCCTCTACCTCACCCAGTTGGCACCTCCTCCCTCCCTTCACACCTAGTTTACATACTTACATTTCACATAGCTGTCAAAATATCATTTAAACTGCAGAATATGGCACTCAGTGCTGTAAAAAAGGAGCGTGCATGATTTTAAAAACATTTTAGTCAAGGATTTCTGATACGCACTGCCAGTGGGCTAGGCTGCTGCCAGGAATACAAATTATCTGTCAAATGTAAGCTTTCCAAAATTGTGCTTGTCATTAAGCATAAGGATAACAATAAAAACAAAAGTCTCAAGAAAAAGATTTGCATAATAATTTAGACTGGTTAAGCCATTAGATCCACAGATGTTTACAACATGAAGGCAGGCTATTCAGCCCATTACATCTGTACTATCACTTTGCTGGAGCAGTGGGAAAAATGAACAATTAGAAAATTGTTCTCACCTTACTGCAGTCTCCATTTCCATAATCTATGCCTCAACAATTCTCTTTCATGCTCTAATAGCAATTTAAAATTGTTGAACTCTTATTGTTTGTTCCTGTGAACAGTGAAAATAGTCTTGCCTATTTGTCAAGTTTAGATGTATTCATATTCTGAAAGTGTCCATTAAACCTTTACAACTCCTGTAGAAATAGTCAGTTTCTCAAGGCACAATTCATAACTTCATTATCACTCTGGTGAAATAAAAGCTGAAAATATTGAAAATGGAGATCACTTACCCCTCTCTATGTAATCTCTTAAACTCTACAACATTCTGAGATGTCTGCACTCCACTAATTCTATGGATTCCCAATTATAATTGATCCATTATTTGTGGCTTGCCTTTAGTTGTCTCAGCCCCAAGCTTTGAAATGCCCACCCTACGCTTCTGAATCTCTCTACTTCACACTCTCCTTTCAAACAATTCTTAAAATCTACTTCTTAGTCCAAGCATTTGGTCATCTGACCTAATATCTCTTCATACGGCTTTGTAATGCTCTTGTGATGAACCCTCAGGCAGTTTCATTACTTTAGAAGCATGATATAAATATATGTCATTGTTGTTGATGGATCTGAGGGGAGAACAGACAAACTTACATTTCGGAAGATCCTACTTCATAATAGATTTCAAACCTGAAACTTAGCCTTTCTGTTCTCTCTACAGATGTTCCCTGACTTGCTGGATATTTCAATCATTTTCTTTTGTTTCAAATTTCCAGAACCTACAGTAGTTTTTTTTTAACCTTTATTCTCATGAATATAGGATCTCCAAGGCTTTACAGTACTCTCTATAATCTAACACATAAAAACATGAATAAAGGGTGAAAAGAATTACATTTTTTGTGCTTAAGGCTGTTGGAACATATCCAAGCAGTGTCCTGAATAAAGTAACTGTTAGGAACATGATATTGAGCTCCACAGCACCCATAATGTCAAGTGTATTTACTTTCAGCAGTTCCATTTTGACAAAGATAATTGAGATCTGCATTTTATGAAGGACATGTTCTTATCACCAGTTTCAAGAAGCCCTGCACCTTCAATACAGGTCAAAATCCATGTTGCCAATGGCTGTGAGGTTGATTTTGGCATTGAGTACCATATGTTTTGAGTGGAGAGTGAATCCTGGAACATAGAGTGGACTTCAGTGCATTTGGTGCTTGCTAACCAAAAAGTATTTAAAAATTACACGTGGAACTCCTTTAAAAGAAAGAAATACAGTAGTTTGGATGACATGTCGGCTCTTTGTAATCTCATTTTCATTGTAATGACGTGTAGCATACATTAGCCCTTTTACTTTGATCTTGTAGATGGTACACACCCGTTCCATTATGTATTGGTGATGAAGGAAGTAACTGATGAAGGCAGTGAATGGTATGCAAATCAAGTGAGTTATTTTGTCCAGGATGGCATCAAGTTTCTTGAGTTGGAATGGAGCTGCACCCATCCGATCAATTGGAAAGCATTCCATCACATTCCTGATTCATTCTTTGTAGATGGTGGTCAGACATGGGAATACAGGAGGCTGGTTACTCAATGGAACATTTCTAGCCTCGGACTTACTCTTATAGCTACAGTATTTTTCAAATTAGTTTAGTCCTGTTCAGTTTCTGATCAATGGTTATTTCCATGGTTATGATAATGGAGTATTCAGCAACGGCAATGTCATTGAACAAGGGAAGATATTGAGATTCTCTCTTGTTGAAGGTGATCATCGCATGGGCATTTATGTGGCAGGAATATCACTTGCCATAGTGTTCATTTTGTCCTGGTACTGCTGCACATGGACATGGACTGCTGAAGTCACAAATGGTTCTGAATATTATACAACTATCAGCAAACATTCCCATTCTTGACTTTATCATAAAGATAATATCTTTGATGAAACAACGAATATGGTTGGGCATAGGACAATTCCTGGAACAAATTCCGCAGTGGTTTCCTTAGGCTACTATGATTGTCCTCCATCAACTACAACAATTCTCCTTTGTGCTAATTATGGCTCCATTCTGGGGTGAGATTTCCCCTTGATTCCCATTGATTTAGGTTTTGCTAGGGCTTCTTCATTCCATACTCAAACAAATGCTGCCTTGATGCTATGAACTCTTTTTCCCATGTTTGAACCAAGTTTGTATTAAGATTTGGAGCTGTGTGGCTCTGGAGAACCCAATCTATCTGAGAATAGACTGAGGGCAATAACTGGCCAAGTGGAATTGTCTGCTTCTTGAGCACAGGACTAACCTGAAAAAGTTTTCACGTTGTTAGATAGATGCCAGCACTGTAGCTGTACTAGACAAGTTTGGCTAGGGCTGCAGTTGTTCAGGTCTATGAGTCTACAGTACTAGTACTGGACTGTAGCCTTAGCATTGTCTTCAGCCATTTTTTTATATCATAAGGAGTGTATTTAAATGGCTAAAGACCATACCTGTGATGCTATGGACCTCAGGAAGAGGCAAAGAAATTTTTCACTTGCCACTTCTGGCTGAGAATTGTTGCAAATACTTCAGCCTTGTAATTTGCACTGATGTGCTGGACTTCCTTCATTGAAGAGGAGGTTAGCTTTGGAGCCTCGAGGTCATGTTGATTGCTGGTACACAATTAAACAATTACGATATGTCAGGACTGTAGAGATTAGTTCTGATCTGTTTGTTGTAGTAGAGCTGAAGCTTGTCAATCACATGCTATTTACACTATTTGGCACACATGTAGTCCTGTTTGGCAGCTTCACCAGATTGACACCTCATTTTTAGGAATGCCTGCTGCTGTTCCTGGCATACTCTCCATTGATCCAGGCTTGATCCTCTTGCTCAATGGTAATGATTGAATGGAGGATATGTGAGGACAAAAGAGGTTCTAGATTATAGTTGAATACAATTTTCCTCTTGCTGATGGGCTGTTGCACCTCATGAATGCTCAGATGTTGAATTATTAAATGCGTTTAAAGTCAGTTCTATTTACCATACTGGTCATGTCACACAACACAATGGAGGATAACCTCAATGTGAAGCCAAGGACTGTGCAGTGATCATTCCTATTGGTACTGTAATGGGCAAATATACCTGCAACAATAGATTGGTGAGAACAAAGTCCTGTAGATTTTCCCTCTTGTTGGTTCCCTGACCATCTGTTGTAAATCAAGTCTAGAAACATGGGAACATAGGATGAGGAGTCGACCTTACAGCCATTCTAGATCAGTCTAGCAGCTATGTCTTTTTGGACGTGACCAGCATGGTCAGTAGTGGTGCTCCGAGTCATTCTTGATGATAGATGTTGAAATACCTGACCAACAGCACATTTCTCTGCCCATGCCACTGTCAATGCTTCCTCCAAATGGCATTCAACATGGAGGAACACTGATTCACCAGGTGAAGGGGGTGGTACACGTTAGTCAGGAAGAGGTTTCCTTGCCCATATTTGCCCTGATGCCATGAGACTTCATGTGGGTTAGAATGAACATTTAAGACTCCCATTGTAACTCCCTCCTGACTTTATTCCATGTGCTGCCACCTCTGCAGGGTATGTCCTGCTAGTGGGACAAGATATATGCAGGGATGTTGATGGTGATGTCTGGGATATTGTCTGTAAGGTATGATAGCATAAGTATGACTATGTAAGACTGTTACTTGACTACTCTGTGGTACAGCTCATGTAGTTTTGACACAAGATGTTGGCAAGGAGGATTTTGAAGGAGTGAAAGGGTTTGGTTTATGCTCTTGTCATTTTATTCCTTTGCCATGCTCTCCATTGTGCACCTTTCTTTCATGCTATTTCAGCTTTTGCTGGGCCTTTCCTCTCTGCACTTCGGTTCGTGGGTGGGCTTTGAAGTCCATTACTTGGTGCTTCCTGTTGCAGTGGAGCTTCTCTTCAGGAATTTTCTCCACTTCTGGGGTCAGATTTCTGATTTGGCCTCATGGTTTGACCTTAATGTGTTTTTTTTGTAGCTGGGCATCACTTCAGGCCCTTACAGTAACTTGCCATTCTTCATGGTATGGTCATCAGTGCCACCATGTAAAAATATGAGGTCTATTCTCAAGCTTTGTTAAACATAACTACTTATATGCCATGGTAAGAAAAAATAGGCTGCTGAAGAGATTAAAGTTCCAATTCCCTTTGATCTGACATCGCTTTGTCATAGCTCCTTTTGCACATGCTCAGTAATTTTTCCTAAAGCAAATGTATAATTGACCCTTTCCTCTACATATATCTCAGATTTACTGCTTCAAGGATTTAACTGTCGAGGCAGGACAGGGGATTTTGACATGATTTCTTTATGCAGAGACAAGCAGGTAGACTATGTATATTCCCTTATTTTAAGGGTTCCATCTCATGCACACACGTGTCTTGTGGGGTACACTTCTAAATGCAGAGATACACTACGACAACAAAAGCTATGCTCACTGATGGTGCAGGTATGAGATAATATTCAGCATATCATGTTGCTGAATGCTTGCTTTCCTCACAGCATTTATGGTGCTTTTATCGTGGACACGTCTGCTGTAAAATCAGTGACTGTTACTACATTAATGAGATAACTGTTACGTGAGAAGGCTTATCCAACCTCCTCCCAGCTCATGTCTCTGCTCTACAATTCAGTTACATGCAGTCAACATGCATTCATTGAGAGCCATATAGCTACAATGGTGATCATGGAGCAGATCATTGGCTAACTGTTCAAGATTTAATAATGACTTAGATGAAGGGAATGACTGTATTGAGCCTAATTAACTGATGTTACAAAGACAGGTAGGAAAGCAAATTGTGAGGAGAATAAAAATCCTGTGCAAAGGGAGGTTAATTGTGTGGGGAAAAATGCCAAATATAATGTGGGAGTAAGTGAGGTTGTGCACTTTGATAGGAAGAATAGAAAAGCGGTACTCTTCAAATGGAGAGTGATTATAAAATGCTATGGGACAGAGGGATCTCAGTGCCCTTGCAGATGAATCACAAGAATTTAGCATTGTAGGTCTAGCAATTAAGTAGAAAAGCAAATCATACAGTGACCCTTATTGCAAAGAAAATGGAATATAAAAGCAGGGAGGCCTTGCTACACTGGTGACGCTGCACATAGTTTATTTTGTATCATTTTGGTATGCTTCCTTAATGAGGGTTATACATGAATTGGAAACGGTTCAGAGAAGGGTCACTAGCCTGGTTCCTGAAGCTGAAGGGTTTGTCTATTGAGGAAAGGTTGACCATGTTGGGCCTATTCTCATTGGAATTCAGAAGAAGAAGAAGTGGTGATCTTGAAACATACAGAATACTGAAGAGGCTTGACAAGGTGGTTGCTGGGAGGTTGTTTTCTCTCATGGGGAGATGGAGAACTATGGGCCATTGTTTAAAAAGATAGTGATGAGGCCAATTTCCTCTCCCAGGGGCCTTTGTCTTTAAGATTCTCTTCCAAAGAGATCAGTGTCAGCTGGGTCAATAAGTATATCCAAGACTGAGATAGACATGCTCTTGATGAACAAGGGTGTTGAGTCATAGGGACACAAGCAGGAAATTTGAGTTAAGGCTTTAATCAGATAAGTTTGAATGGCAGAGCAGCATGGATGGGCTGAATGGCTTACTCCTGCTCCTATTTCACACGATCTTGTGATGTTCACACCATTTCTTGAAGTTTGTCAATGCAGGTGAAAAAATGTTTCCTCTAAGATCTCTTCTCAATTGGGAATGAGAAACAAATGTCTGCCTTGCCAGTGATACCGATATCACGCGAAAGAATAAAAAGTTACGTTTACAAATCATGACAACAGAACCTGACTCCTAAATCAAAAAAAAACACAAATTACACAAAAAGGAAATGCTATTCAGGATGTAAGGTTCAGCTACTGATGAGATATGATGGAAGATGATACTTAAATGCTTTTGTACTAACGCAGGAAACATTTGCAAGTGAAGATATTTGCAGTCAAAATGTTGATATCACTTGGATCACAGAGCAGGCCTCTGAGCAGAGGAGGAACGAAAGGTGAAACTAAGGGATCAAAAATTATTTTATGATTAGCAAATTTATGTATTTTTAACGTGTTTGGAATATTGGTTAGGGGTAAGTGGGTTGAAATCATAGATACTGCCATTTGAATAAAACAATCACTAGCTTTGAGGCAGTATGATGACAACTGCTAATAATCACTGCCCCAAACTGAACAGGTAAATAATAAATTGTTTAGGAAGACAAAGTAGAGATTTGAAATATGACAATCAAGAGGATCTAAATTTTACAAATAAAGTCTACAGATTAATGACAGACAAATGAAAATTATCGCCATCCTTACTTTTCAGATTGTCAAAATTGCCATGAAAAGTTTTGGCCATTCTGGTCCTTTGATTCCTTCAGCCCTATGAACTATATTTAACTCCTCGTTGAAATCATTCAATGTTTTGGCCTTACCTACTTTCTGTGGTGGAGAATTCCACAGGATCACTCCTCTCTGGATGAAGCCATTTCTCTTCATCTCAGTCCTAAACAGCATATCCTATGTGCTTAGCCTGTAACCCCTGGTTCTAGACTCCCTAGTCATTGGAAACATCCTTCCTGCTTTTTCCCTGTCTAGTCCTGTTAGCATCTTACAGGTTTTTGACATCCCCATTGTTTTTCTAAACTGTAGTAAATTTAGAGCAAATTTATCCAGTCTCTCTTCATTCTTCAGTCCTGTCATCTCAGGAATAAGTCTGGTACACCTTTCATTCATAACCAAAATATCCTTTCTCAAATAAAGAAATCAAAACTGCACACTACTCCAAGTGTGGTCTCACCAAGACTCTGTACATTTGCAACATGATATCCCTGCTCCTCCACTCAAATCCTCTTGTTTTAAGACTAACATAGTTCTTTACTTCTTCTTTACTGTCTGCTGCACCTGCATGCTTACTTTTAGTGACAGGTGTACAAGGGCATCTAGGTTTTGTTGCACCTTCCCCTTTACTTTCTGAATGGCAATAGATTGGGAATCAGTCTTCTGTTTTTGTTACCAAAGTGGATAGCCTCACATTTATCCACATTATACTTCATCTGCTGTGCATTTGTCCACACACACAACTAGTCCAAATCACACTGAAGCATCTCAGCGTCTTCCTCATGGTTCATCCTCCCACCCAGCTTTCTGGTGCCCACAAACTTGGAGATATCATATTTAGTTCCCTCATCTAAATCGTTAATGTATATTATGAATAGCCAGGGTTCAAGCGCTGATCCCTACTGGTCACTGGCTGCCGTCAAAAAAAAACCATTTATTTCTACCCTTTGTTTCCTGTCTGCCAGTTAATTCTCCATTCGTGAGTACACCGCCCCAAATCCCATGTGCTCCAATTTTAAATGCTAATCTCTTTTGTGAAATCTTAAAGAACATCTTCTCAATGTCCAAGTAAACCACATCGGCTGGTGCAATGTTCAACTCTATAGTCCTCAAAATACTAATAGCTTTCCCTTTCATTATCCATACCTGCTTTGTCAAATCTTGTCACTGTTTTCCAAGTTCTCTGCTATTAAGTTATTTATAGTGGACTCTAGCATTTTCCTGCAACCGCTCTCAAACTAACTTGTCTATAATTCCCTGTTTGCTCTCTACCTGTTTTTTATAAATACTGGGATTAGATTTGAGGAGGAGGTGACATACCGTACTGACAATCTAGAAACACAAGCAATAGTCTGGGGACATGGTTTTGCATCTCAACGTGGTAGACAGTGAAAATATAAATAATTAAAATAAACATACATACTCACCACCTCTTCAGCTACATGGAAGATAATCATATAGTTGTTAGCAGGCAGAAGGCCAATGTCAGCAACAACTGGTCACCACCAGTTGAAAATAATGACCATTACCTTAAAGCTGCCAAACAGGAATCAGGCCTGGACTCTGAGCCAATCCATGATTGTTCATGTACTAATAAGCCAAGTAAAGTTCAGAATGTGGTTGATCATGCACAGGGGCTATTGGCTAGCAAGGGTTAAGAAGGTGTGGATTTTAGTAGCATGAAGAACAAGAATGAAGATTAAAGGTAGAGAAAGAACAGGTTGCCTGTGCCCAGTAAAACCTATGTTGTGAAGTGGCATCCTAACATGGATAGGCTGAAAACCACTACTTTTAATAAGTGTTTTTTTTAACTTGTTATGATAAACTTGAATTCTGTAAACACGTGAAAACATATTTGTACCTGGACTAGACTTGTAACTAATCAGGACTATTAAACTAGCTTTCTTTCAAAACTCACGGTGAATCGTAATTGACTGAGATCTTATAACTAAATATAAAATGAACCTTAAAATCTTACATCTGAGTGAAGATGTTCCTCCTCATCTCATTCCAAGGTGGCCTTCCTTTCATTCTGAGAGTATGTTCACTCTATTTAAATCCCCACAGCAAACGGAAATATCCTTTCTGCATTTACACTGTCTAACTCTTGAAGGATTGTTATAAGCTTCTGTAAGATTGCTTCTCATTCTTGTAACTCCAGAAAATAGTCTCAGAGTGGGACACAATACTCGTGCAGTATCACCAATGTTTTATATAATTGAAGCAATTCACGCATGTTGGATTTTTCCAGCAAACGTTCTTCTCAAAAATACAAAAGCAAAGTCACCTTTTGCATTGTTTCTAAATAGCTAACAGATTTCTCTGGCTTTGCAATGACTACAGTGAAGTATTCAAGAAGAGACAATCCTAAGCTCATACCATTAGTGGGACTGTATTGTTAATGAAAGATCCAAAATTGACATGTGGATTTTAGTTACTGGTGTGTTTCAGGCTAGTAGATCTAAATGAAATATGTACAACTGTTCATGTTCACTTCTATATTTTCTGTACTTATCTTAATTTCTCAGCAATTTTGGAATAAGAAAGATATGCATAGCTTAAGGAATAAATTGAACTATTTCCAAACAAAATGATAATAGATTTTCTGATCTGAGCTTTTGCTGAAGTAAAAACATGCTTTATCTATCAACCTAAGATAACAAGGTGTACAGCTGGATGAACACAGCAGGCCAAGCAGCATCAGAGGAGCAGAAAAGCTGACGTTTCGGGTCTAGACCCTTCGTCAGAAATGGGGGAGGGGAAGGGGATTCTGAAATAAATAGGGAGAGAAGGGGAGGTGGATAGAAGATGGATAAAGGAGAAGATAGGTGGAGAGGAAACAAACAGGTCAAGGAGGCGGGGATGGAGCCAGTAAAGGTGAGTATAGGTGGGGAGTTAGGA
>NC_063348.1:20776231-20802576 GCF_021869965.1 Rhincodon typus | reverse complement strand
CTGCTCCTCTGATGCTGCTTGGCCTGCTGTGTTCATCCAGCTCTACACCTTGTTATCTCAGATTCTCCAGCATCTGCAGTTCCTACTATCTCTTATCTAACAACCTGATTAGTATAGAAGCATATAATAAAGAAGCTCCAGAGACAACCTTTGTGAAAGACTCATATTTTTCATATTTCCTAGATGATAGTACAATTCAGTCTTATGGGCATTGCTCACAAAATTGGTTACTTTAATAAACATGCTTCAGTTTATTCAATTGTGAACAATAGTTTATGCTGCCAGTGTCTCTTAGGTTTTCTCAAGTTCATGTTCACAGCTAAATCACCAGATTATGGGCTAGGTTTGAAAAGTAAACAAATTGTCCATTCATAGAGCAGCTCTTGGAAATATTTTGCTTGCTTTGCATGCAGTAGGTTACTTTGATGTAAAAGCTGTTGCCTCGGCACATAGCCAGAAGATGAGGTATTAGTCCCATATTGACCAAGCTCTTCAAGAGTCAACGAACGCCAGCGTAATCTGCAAATTGCTTGAATAAACTTTTCATTCTCATTTCAAGAAACACTTTGAATCCGATTTAAAAAAAAACATGTTGGAGAAGCTCAACAAGTCTGGGAGTATTTGTGGAGAAAGAAACAGAGGGAATGTTTCAAGTCCAATGACTTCTTCAGACAAGCTGAGCCATGTTGGGTGCAGTAGGAGAGTTAGAGTGAATGTGAGGTAGCAGAGAGCCAACAGTGACATTTGCGAGTGTGGGAAGAAAGCAGGGTTACCGTTTCACATTATGATCACTCTTGCCTGGTAGAGCCTTTACTATGAAGTCACAAACAAATCCTGCCTCATTACGAGGTCTAAAACGAAAACAGAATTTTCTGGCGTAACTCAGCAAGTGTGGGAAGAAAGCAGGGTTAACGTTTCAAGCTCAGTGACTCATCGTCAGAATGGAGTGTCTAAAATAGTCTGTTGTCTGCTTGGTTCGGAGTATGAGAAGGCGCAGATTTAAAACAATTGGCAAAAGGAGGAATAAGTGGCGGGCGGGAAAGCTTTTTCATATGACATGTGGTTAAGGTTCTGGAAGGCGCTGCCTGAGAGTGCATGGAGGCAATTTCAGCATTGCTGAGCATTACTGTGGACCATGGAAGCAGCACTGATGTGGTTGGTGATCTCGGGTCAAGCTGGCAGAGTTTGGTGCCATGGTCTCTTCTACTGATCTTGAGGGGAAAGGAGAATCTGCCTCTGTGCCATCCTGTCCATCAGTAATTCTAATTCCATTTTGGCAAATTAGGATGTCATCTTGACTCAGTCTGTTATCTTGACTCAGTCCATCATCTTTGGGACAGTTCTTCAGACAAAGGAAACATGCAGGGCAGCTCTGAACATTTTAGCACTTGACCTGTGTTTTAATATGGTGCCAGTGCCAAGAATGTTAGGAGGTCCCTGCAAGGGCCAGTACTTCCATCTCTGGCAAGAGAGAAGACAAGATGAGCTGGTGTCATGGAGAGGCAGTACGTAGTTACGACCAGCCACTGTAGTTGGGTGGATCTCAAACAACCATGACACAGTATAAGAAGGAGATAGACAGCTTAGCGGTGTGGTAAGGACAACAAATCTCTCCATCAATGTTAGCAAAATGAAGGAGCTGGTCATCAACTTCAGGTAACAGAGTGGAGGACATGCTCCTGTCTGTATCAATGGTGCTGAGGTGGACGTGGTTGACAGCTTCAAGTTCCTAGCAGTAAATATCACCAACAATCAATCCTGGTCCATCCATGTTGACAACGCAGTCAAAAAAGCACACCAATGCCTCTACTTCCTCAGAAGGCTAAGGAAATTCAGCATGTCCACCATGACTCATACCAATTTTTATAGATGCATCACAGAAAGTATCCTTCCCAGATGCATTACAGCTTGGTATGGCAACTGTTCTGCCCAAGACCCCAAGAAATTACAGAGTTGTGAATGCAGCCCAGTCCATCACGAAAATCAGCCTTTCTTCCATTGGCTCTGCCTACAGTTCCCGCTGCTCTGGGAAAGCAGGCATCATAATGAAAGACCCTGATAATACTCTCTCCCACCCTCTTCCATCTGATAGAAGGCATAAAAGTTTGAAAACACGAACCAACAGATTTAAGAGCAGCTTCTTCCCCTTTGTATTCAGACTTATAAATGGACCTCTTAGATATTAAGAGTTGATATTGCTCTGCTCCTTCTCTGCAGCTGTAACACTATATTCTGCATTCTGTGCTATTATCCTGATTTACTTATGTAAGGTATGATTTGCTTGGATAGCACGTAATACAATACTTTTCATTGTATCTTGGCACATGTTACAATAATAAATCAAATCAAATCAATCTAATGAGGTAGGTTTCAGAAAATAGTGCAAGAAATCTTGCAAGGGCTCACGGAGAGAAAACTCTTCCTGAAACTTGCCAAAATTGTCTTCTGGTGGAATATGATGATCAAATCTGCCCAGAATAGATCCCTTCAAACATTGATTGCATACCAAGATATACAAGATCCTGCAATGTATGCAAGTGTGCTAGGGAATAGGTAGTTGAATGAGTAAGTACGTGAGTAATTGGTGAAAGAAACAAAAATAAAGACAGGATGTAAAGCATAATGTTTTGTATCCCCTCAATTCTCTTTATTTCTTACGGTCAGAATTTAGAGACCGTCTTATTATTGGTGGTCACTGGTGAAGGTGGTGTAAACATTTCTGATCCAAGTGCACTTGGTGGTTCTTATTAAAGTGAATATCAAGTGGCATTAAAAGTATCTGTCTGTGACAATGATAAAATGTGTCTGTGCAGTAACATGGGTAATTTTAAAGAGAGGAGTGATGCCATTTTGTTTCTGTAATGCTGCACCAAGCTGAAAGTGGAGAGGTGAGACTCATCTTGAAATAGGTACACCTTTCTTGGCAACCCCTGAGGATGCAAATATATTGGATTCACGTTACAAGGCAGTCATTCATTCTGCCATCTCCACCGAGTATCGGATATTGTACCGGAATTCTAGGCAGCACCACTTTGTTCGTTGTTTTGTCAAATTGGCATCTGCTAAAGAAATAATCCTGTTCCATCCTCCCATTTCTGTCATAGCATGTCTTAATAAGCAAAACTAAATCTACTACTGATCAGCTATGAAGGTAAATTTAGATCAGTATGCTGGTGTAATGCACTATCCGTAAAGAGCAGTAGGCTCACATTGAACTGCAATTAGACTGTACAATTAGCTCCATCATATTTTACCAGCTCCCAAACCACAAGATGAAGATGTAGTTGAAGTTAGGAACTGAAGAGTTCTATTCTTTACTGAGGAAGGAAATTTACTGGACACATAATGACCTTTCAAATTGTTACCTCACATATAACAGGCAAAAGTAAATGGGAAAAATGTTTTTTTGTTTTAAATAATTTGAGTTTTACAGTTTTTAAAATCTTAATCAAAATCTTGCAATATTTGGCTAAAACACTGCTGTTGTTACCTGGAACAATGAAACATAAATGAAGAGCAGCACTCTTTGATGTAAATTGAATTATTTTATTTAACCGTTTCTCTACGGTATATTTTGTGACAAATACTAAGTCAAATAGTTGAGTTTTTGAATGTGATTTCAGCAGAGCATCGACATTCTATTGGCAACATCTTCCTGCATTTTCTTTTTGCTTTGGACGTGAACTTATTTTGTAATATTGTCAAATAAACTTGGGCAGTAAACATGTATCTGTTGAGTTTGCACAAAACTAACAATTTACTCTTAAATGGATAAGCTATTGTCAAATATCTCCATTCTAAACAATGGTGGAGCTCAGCGCATCAGTGCTAAAGACAAGATCGATCTTCAGTCAAAAGTGCCCACGAGCCTTCTTGAGAAATCCTCACCATCACAGATGTCATTCTTCAGCCAATTTGATTCATTCCACATAATATCAATAAACAACTGACAGTACTGGATAATGAAAAGGCTGTGGGTTCTGACAACATTCAGAGAATAATACGGAAGACTTGTGCTCCAGAACTAGCTGCATACCTAGCCAAACTGTGCCAGCACTGGAGTCTACCTGGCAATGTGAAAACATTTCCCAGGTAAGAACAATCCAACAGTCAATTAATACCTGACCAATCAACTTTGAATCATCAGCAAAATGATGGATGGCTTCATCGACAATACTGTCAAGAGATACTTGCTCAATAATAATCTGCTCACTGTTGCTTAGTTTGGATTTCACCATAGCCATCAACTCCTGACCTCATTACAGCCTTGGTGCAAACATGGACAAAAAAGTTGAACTCCAGAGGGAAGTTGAGAATAACTGCCCTTGACATCAAGGTAGAGTTGAAACTGGAGTCAATTAGAATCATAGGAATAGCTCTCTACATATTGAAGCCATATCGAAGATAAAGGAAGATGGTTATGGTTGTTAGAGGTCAATCATGTCAGTTCCAGAACATCACAGCAGACATTCCTTGGTATAGTGTCCTAGGCCCAACCATCTTCAGGTTCTTCATCCTTGACTTTTCCCTCCATCAAATTGTCAGAAGTAGAGATAGTGACTAGTGATTGTGCATTGTTCAGAACTATTTGCCATTGCACAGCTACCACATGCAGTAAGACCTGGGAAACATGCAAGTATAGGCTGATGAGTGCCCAAGCAATATTCATGCCACACTTAAGGCCAGGCAATGGCCATCTCCAAATGGCAAGAATCTAACCATCTTCCCACAACATTCAAAGTCATTGCTATCACTGAATTCCCGCATTGTCAACACCCTGGAACTTACTATTGACCAGAAATTAAACGGAACTAGCCATATAGATCCAATCATACTGAAGTACTGTGTGGAGTTCTGGTTGCCACACTCTAAGGAGGATGTGACTGCACTGGAAAGGTGCAGAAGGAATTCACCAGGATGTTGCCAGAGTTGGAGCATTTTAACTATGAAGAGTGGTTGAGTAGGCTCAGGTTGTTTTCTTTAGAGCACAGAAGGCTGAGCGTGGACCTGATTCAGGGTGATTGATAGTTTCCACCTTCCTGGATGAGTACATAGCCATCAATACACAAGAAGCTTAACACAATCCAAGACACAGCAGCCAGTCTGATTGGCAGTCCACCTACCACCCTTAACATTCACTCTACTCCCCACACATGCACAGTAGCAACAGAATGTACTGTCTACAAGATGCACTGCAATATCTACCCAGGCTCCTTAGCAGTTTCCAACCCTGCAACCTCTACCACATAGAAAGACAAGAGCAGCTGATTTATGGAAACACCACCGCCTGTGAGTTCACCTCCAAGCCACATACCATCCTGACATGGAAGTGTGTCACTGCTCCTTCACTGATTCAAAATACAGGAATCTCATTCCTTACAGCAACGTGGATGCCCTTACATCCCAAAGATTGCAAAGGGCCATGAATGTGGCTCACCATGATTTTCTCGAGGGCAATTTGGAATGCGCAATGAATGCAGCCTGGCCAGCAGTGCCCAACTCCTCTAACAAATTTAAAAAGAAAATACTTAAAACCAAGCTATGCATTTTGACAATAAGGATTCAGCCACTGATAGTCTTGCTTTAAAATGAAGATGTCATAGTTGGAAATATCAAATAATAGCATTTGTGTCCAAATGTAAATTCTTGCTTAGAGAATAGGCAACAGTATTTTTTAATTAACAATAATTGTTTGAATGATGTAAAGTTCTTAAGCATACTTAATTGACTTGTGTACTAACTGTGAAGTGTAATAACATGGGTTGCGCCCATCATTCAGAGTGGAGTCACATTCATTATGAACATTTTCTTTTGATGGTGATTCAATCAGTTTGGTCTGAGAATAAATCAAACCCAAAGTGCCATCAGATCACTTTTGTATTTTCAAATTGCAACTTTAGCTAATGGCTTTCATGGGCTTACCTTTGGAGTAAACCTCCAGCCAGGATTTCTTGCCTTCCACAAATCCAGTATCCGTGCAAATTTGTTATGTAGGTGTCAACCTCGTGACACTCAGGAATAGGCTGTACAGATACTTTTGAGTGATTGGGGCAGTTTTATTTGTGATAGTCCAAAGCTCCTCATAAATCTGTCCATCTCTTGCTTAAAAATTCGTTCACTGAATGTGGCTGCAAGGCCAACGTTCATTACCTATTGCCCATCTGTGGCTGCCTTTGAGACAGTGGTGGTGAGCCAGCTTATGGAACCATTGCACATTGTGCTGATCCTCCACAATGCTGGAGGATCACAAAGTGACATTGATCAGGAGTGATGACTGCTTTTACTCCTCTGCACGGGGATATTGAAGGTAATTGTAGTATCTTGCCTGCCACCCTGAATTAAATTCATTTTTTCCTGACTGGGCTATTATCTCTGGGATTTTCCTTAGTTTCCAATTCTGCATGGCCTTGAGCAAAGCATTGACTTTCTGAGGTGTTTCAGGTCTGCTCATTTCTCCCCGTTTAATTTCTCTGGAGTGATCAATAGACAAGTGGACAATAATAATGTGAGAGAAACTATAGCCTCTGGGTGGCTCTTTGCTGTTCTTAATTGTAGTTCTGCATAATTAGGCCTAATTTCATGGTGGATTTGATTTCATAATTTTATGTGAATATTTTGGTCCAGAGAATATAATTTACTTTGTACAGGAGTAAAAATGACTAACTGCTATTTATTCCAACACAGCTGGAGTAAAGTTGATGGCCTGAGTCAACCACGGTTGATTCATACACTTGAACGGACAAAGACACTTGAACCCAAGCTCCAGTGTATAATTTGAAGTAGTCTCAACATCCATTGAAGGTGGCATTATTCTAAGTTTTGACTCTAATAGAATTATCTTGGAGGGAGGGCAGGAGAAGGATGTGGTAACTATAATGTTATGAAAATAAATATACTATAATTATAGCAACATCAGTTACTTATTTTGGAATTTCCCTTATCAGCATAGTATTAAACTTGTATAGCATACATAATAATATGTAATGTAATTGATAAATTACTCTGACCAGTCACAGATAGAAATGCAAACAATTGTGAGAATGAAAAGATGAGCATATCAGAATACAATGCAACATGCTGCCAAAGGTTCAATATGAGATATCCAGCAATTTTCCACAAAGATAAAAGGTAAAATAAATTTAGTGTCTGTTATGCCAATTAATCTTTACAAGGCCTGTCACAGGTTGGACAAAGGCAGCATTGATGTAAAGCTAGGTATA
Organism: Rhincodon typus; assembly: GCF_021869965.1. Lineage (NCBI taxonomy): Eukaryota > Metazoa > Chordata > Chondrichthyes > Orectolobiformes > Rhincodontidae > Rhincodon > Rhincodon typus. The sequence continues at coordinate 20,795,356 of NC_063348.1, read as the reverse complement.
AACCACGTTTCTCTCAAATCAGAGTAAGACTCCCATAAAATGGAACAGTAAATAATTTAACATGCTTCCAGAAAAGAAAGTTAAAAGGATCACCAGTATATTATGGGTTGTTATAAATTAATAAACACTATCTCTGCTGGACTCCACCAAAGAGTTAGTAGTTAAAGGCACCACCTAGCATTATGAAGTTCGAGGAGATCTGCAGTTTACTATGAACTACTTGATGTCAAAGCAATGCTGCTTGTTGTATCATCTGGAAGGAGATGAGGAATTGACCATGGTGAATAACTCTGCACATAAGAACAGAACTCTGCACAAACACAGTTCCATCTTAATGTATATTGCAAAGCTTATGAACTATCATATGGTGCTAATGCACTCTCACACTGTACAGTCTAAAAATATTTTAGACTGCTTTTTCATTAATAGAAGTGGCATTTAAAATGTTTACCGTCATTATGCAGTATGCACATTACAATTAAATTTGGATTTTTAGAAATATTTATTCCAAAGCAGCTAGAATACAGTTGATGGCTTGAGCCAATGACCATCAACTACAAGAATAGATCAGAGGCTAGGAATACTGCGGCAAGTAACTCACCTGACTCCCCAAAGCCTGTCTGCCAGCTACAAAGCACAAGTCAGGATGTGATGGAATACTTCCCACTTGCCTGGATGGGTGCAGCTCCAACAACACTGAAGAAACCTGATACCACCCAGAACAAAGCAGCCTGCTTGATTGGCACCACATCCATCCGACACTTAGTAACAGCAGTGTGTACTATCTACAAGATGCACTGCAGAAATGCACCAAAGGTCCTTAGACAGCACCTTCCAAACCCATGACCACTTTAATCTAGAAGAACAAGGGCAGCAAATACATGGGAGTACCACCTTCTGCATGTTCCCCTCCAAGCCATTCCTGACTTGGAACTACGTAGGTGTTCCTTCAGTGTCGCTGGGTCAAAATCCTGGAAACCTCTCCCTAAGGACACAGACTGCAGTGGTTCAATAAAGCAGCTCAAGGGCAAACAGGAATGAGCAATAAATGCTGGCTGGCCAAAGACGCCCACATCCCATGAAGTGAATGAATAAAAATAAAATTGTTCGTGGGATGTGGGTGTGCTACTTGATCTGATTGGTTTGATGGGCCACTTCAGAAGGCAATTAAGAGTCAACCACATTGCTGTATGTCTGGAGCCATGCCAGACCAGGTAAGGATGACAGATTTCCTCCCCTAAAGATCATCAGTGAGCCAGATGTGTTTTTGGAACAATCAACAGTGGTTTCATGCTTGCCAATAGGCTAGCTTTTAATCTGAGAAATTAGAGAAGTTGCCAGCTGTGCTGATGTACCAGTGAGTCACCAGAAAGTACCTTTTGCTGTATGCTATCTAAAGTACCCGCTGTAGTATCTGCATCTGAGCTGATGGAGGATGCAGGAGACAGCCTTACTGGTGCTTCCTCTGGGTACTTCTTCCTCAGAGCTGGAGGAGGAGGTGTTAGCTGGAGGGCTCCTTCTTTCAGAGCAGAGACAATGCAGCTACCTCTGGGACCTGCAGAAGTCAAGAGGGAAAGAGTTTCAAATGGGATTGAAGCTTGGGCTTGTTAATAATACATTCACATTGATGGTAAAGGGAGAGCAGCACTTGCCAATGCTTATTTCTTAGTCGTTAGGACATGGAGATGACATGGCCAGTCTCTATCTTCTTCCACAAGCTCAAGGATTCTTTTCTCATACGAGATGATGAGACAAATGTTGGGCACCCCAGCACCTGTTTTGGCCCTCTCTGCCCTATGGTGTCCCATTTTCTCCTCGAGCCAAACCCTGGGCACGATTCCCCATGTTATTACAATTCCAGACGGATAGCCCAAATTGTTGAGATCCCAACTGAGGAGAAATGAAGTGGCTCTACTTGGTTATTCATCCAGCCCTTGGTTGATCACAAGTTTAATTTAAAACAGAGGATTCCTCCCAGTTGCAGTCTTTCTCCCAGATCAAACAAATTTATGTATAAAGGGCCAATTTAACGTGGCTTTTTCTCAATAGTAAGAATGGTAGATCATGATCTTGAATAGCTACAGCAGCAGAGTATGAAAGATTGTGAGGCATATCGTAGCATGGATCAAAACCCAAAGCACTATGGATAACTGAAGCTTGTAATTTAAAACATTTTTATTGAAAAAGAGAACTACAACAGACAAAACAAGACTGCCGATATAAATTCAAGGCTGTTTGTCTGTAAAAGAGAAAGGGAGAGAAAAAGAGAAAGGGAGCGAAAGAACATTCCACAATGCAACCTCAATAATGTCCATCTTCTTTCTCAACTGAGGATTCCTTGTTATCGTTGTTGATAGGGCCTTAATAGTAATACACTCTTCATGAACATCCAACAGGGACTGTTCCATATATCTTTTAACTTTTATCTTCCTTTAAGACTCCCTACCACACTAAACTGTGTGCATATGCGTCATGCAATTAATTCATTTCACATTTGGTAGATAATAAACTATTTGTTAAATCAAAAAAGCTAGTTAAATTGGCTCCTTTTAAAACTTAAATTTGTTTGGTCTTTTTCTACCAGAGAGAGATCAATTTTAAAATAACCTTGTTTGCTAGATGATTGAAAAGGAGAGCCAGTTCATTACTCCTGAGCTACAAGCTTAAACATTTTAGAGTATCTGCCTGAATCCATAATAACCTTGGGAAACTCACCCAAGGTCTGTTTGTAATAAGTAACAGAGGAAAGATGGTGGCACATACCTATTCAGACAAGGTCAGAAACCTTCCTCCTGCATTGCTGGGCATTTCTTTGGACCTTGGACACTACACTGATCCAGCTGGCAACTTTAATGTAAGTTGGCAGGGCCTGGTATGTTGTCCTCTTATAATCCTGAGGAACAAAGATGGGCCGCTCCAACATGCTATCCGCCAGCACCTCCAGGTCCTTGTCAGCAAAACAGGGTGCCAACCTTCATCTATCAGCCATCTCTGGATTAATTCTTCTCAGATTGAAGCTGTGAAAGGCTCTCTGTGGTTTGGTGTATTTGATCTGGTGCACAGATGGGTTTTAAATATGGTGTTGGTGACAGAAAATTGGAAAGATCATAGCACCAGTGAGGACTTCCACTACTTGTGAGAACAAGATAGTATGAGAGCAGTGCTGTCAGGACAAGGTACTTAGGTAATGCCACAAGCAGTGAGAGAACTCATTAGAACTCACAAAGGAAACTCTCTATGAAACTATAAAATTGACACTGAACCAAATTTTGGGAAAATTCAGCCTTATGCTATATTTATGCCTCTAATGTTGGACTCGGTGTAAGTGGAAACACCTTTTCTACAGTCACTCTATCCAACAGACTTATCACCCTGCATTCATTCCACTCAATGAGGCACATTCATTCTGCCAAGAGGGGGCTAGAGTAAAAAAAAACCTGTTGCCCAATGTCCCTAGCATGTTCTCTTTCTGCTGGAATTGTGGATTCTGTGAATTTATCCTGTCAATGGTAGTTGAAGCACAGCTCTAATGTCTCACCAAAAGCAAAAGGAAAATAAATTTGGCAAATATATTATTGATGAATGCAGTATTTTCTTTAAAAGGGAGGTGTACAATGCTATTTCTAACCTATACTTATTAGCCCCACTATAGTAATGCTGTCTTATTTTAAGGGATATATTGTGCTTGCATGTCATTCCAGGCAATACTGTGCTGACACAATACCATCTGCTGAGGTTAAACAGCAGCCGAGTTATGAATGTAGATTAGGAATGTCAGCCAGTGCTAAAACATTACCTTATCTTCAAAGGAAATCTTGATCAATGTACAAGCTGTCCATGAGCGTGCCCCATTACAAAAGCACATGTTGAATGTCCTTCGTTTTGTGCATGTAAGCCAGGGATAGACCATTGTCCTAGACAGCAAGGTGCAGAGCTGGATGAACACAGCAGGCCAAGCAGCATCATAGGAGCAGAACGGCTGACGTTTCGGGCCTAGACCAGTCATCCAGCTCTGCACCTTGTTGTCTCAGATTCTCCAGCATCTGCAGTTCCTACTATCTCTGATTCAATAGACCATTGTCCTATCAGGTAAAGTTTCCTGAAAATTTAACACAATGCGAAGATCAGTGACATTGATTAGCAGCAGTAAGAAGTTACTGGGGTAAAGGATGCAAGTGTTCTTTTGATCTTCCAGCAAAATATGATAGAAAGGATTAGAAAGATTTAGAAATTCAACTCTGCACAATATTAGACAAAGCAAATTCCACTTACCGAAACCAATTTCACTACTCTCCTTGAGAAATAGAAAGACTAGTAAACCACATGTCCTATCCCCTTCATGGGCTGACTCTGTTTGTCTTTTCGAGAAAACTTTTAATCACAAGGCCTGATTTCCTATATATTAACTTCTAATTACCACACCTCATTCAAATCCCAACGCTTCCCAAATGAGAATTTATACCTCCTTTCTGATTCATTCTGATCCAAGGAAAAAAGTTGTCATCTTCCCAAACAAGATAACAGGCCTATCAACCAGACTGACTATCTCCATTTCTCTGTTATATGGTGAATGTAAACCTTTGAAGCCAAGTAATCATTTCTTGATTTGCTGATTTTCAGGTAATTAGTCCATCACTTTAGTTTGCAGAGGGTGCACCCCTCAGTAATATGCAACATTATTTGTATCTCTTCACAAATGCAGAAAGGGTTTGTACTGAGGCTTCAACGGTGGAGGTTGGCGGTGCCAATAACATTTGGCTTATCCAGAACTTGCTTAGCAAGGACAACTCACTGCGGTAGTTCATAGCCTGCCATTCAACAGGTGGGTTTTGTTTTATTTGTCCAGGGAATGTGGACTTTACTGACTAGGCCAGCATTTATTGCCCATTCCTAATTGCTCTGGAGAAGATGATGGTGAGTGGCCTTCCTGAAATGCTGCTGTAGATACACACGCAATGCTGTTAGGGAGGGTTCAAAGATTTTGATCCAGCAACACTGAAGGAATGATGATATGTTTCTAAGTTAGGAATGTGACTGACTTAGAAAGGAACTTTCAGATGGAGCTATTCCAAAGTACCTGCTGCCCTTGTCCTTCTAGTTGGGGGTGGTCATGTGTTTGAAAGGAACTGTCAAAGGAGTCTTGGTGAATTTTAGCAGTGCACTTTGTATTTGGTATACTCTGTTGTTACTGTACCTTGGTGATATGAGTGAATGAATTGTTTGAGCATGTGGTGTCAATCAAATGGGCTGCTTTGTTCCATATGCCATGAAATGTGGACAAGTCTTTACGTCCTTGTTCAAGAATCACAAAAGGCTAGAATGCCGGTACAGCAAGTAATTAAGAAAGTAATAAAACGTTATCATTTGTCATTAGGGGAGTTGAATACAAAAGTAGGGAAGTTATGCTTTAATTATACAAGGCACTAGTGAGATGGCATGTGGGGTATTGTTTATAGCACCTTATTTAAGGAAGAACGCAAATGTGTTAGAGGAAGTTCAGAGAAGGTTTCTGCTTTCTTGCCTTTTTGGGAAAATTGTTCCAAAGACTCGCACCCTTGTACAGGAAAAAAAATCACTTAATAGGCAAATTTTGAATGGGTGACCCCTAATTTAAAATCAGTGAATCCTAGTTCCAGGGTCAGCCACATTTACATTGTCTAAACCATTCAAAATCTTATAAATCTTAAGCAAATCACCCTTCACTCTTCTAAACGTGTGAAGCGAGCCTAGACTGTCTAACGTTTCCTTATAAGACAATCCATATATAGCTGATATAAATTTAGTAAGTATCCTCTGAACCACCTCCATCATTACTAAAAGGAGTAGGACAAATCCATACACGATATTCAAGGTGTGGTCTCACTAATGTTCTGTACAACTGAAGCATAACATCCTTACTTTCAGTTCAATTCCTCTGTACTAAAGGCCAGCATGTCATTGGCCTTTCTGATTTTGTACTGGATCTGCAACTAAACTTCTTTGACTCATGCTCTGGAAAGCCTAGAATTCTGCAATTGTTCTCATTTTAAGTAATACTCTTTTTTATTCTTCTTGCCAGAGTGAAGTACCTCACATTTTCTGCCCATCTCCCAGATTTTTCCACATGTGCTGGAAATCAAGGTTCTTAATATTTTGAAATTTCACAAAAGTTAATGATTTTCTAGAAGTATGCAAAATTCGCTAATTATCTATCTTTACAGATCAAGGTTGACAGAAAACACAGATCAAGTTTCTGTACTTAACACGAATGATTCTTCATTACAAATAAATAGATGCTAACTAACAACTAAACAATTATGAATCATTGACATATAACTTTACTAGTTAAAACCCGAACCAGTTATAAGCTTTCTCTACGCATGTTTACAGACACAAAAATGAAATGGATGATATGGGCAGAGGAAAAGACAATGAAAGCAATTCAATGATCAATACCCAGGGTTTTTGCTGAGATGATCTTTTTAGTTTGTCAGGACTGATAGTTCCTCATTCCTCCATCTCAAGGTACAGAACAACTGGTTCATTTTTATAAAGTTTAACGTTTTAGCAAAGATTTGTAGCTCGGGTTGCGGATGAGGTTGTTGACTTGCACGCTGAGCTGTCTTGTTCTTGTTCAGATGTTTCGTCACCATGCTAAGTGACATCATCAGTGAGGCCTCCGATGAAGCGATGTTATTCTACTCTGCTTGGAATTTATACTGTCCGGTCCATTATGGTGCGTACTGTCATTTCCGGTTTTGATCTGTATGGGTTTGTATATCAGGTCCAATTCTATATGTCTGTTGATTGCATTACGGGTTGAGAACCATGCCCCTAGGGATTCTCGTGCATGTCTGTATTTGGCTTGGGCTATTATGGTTACGTTGTCCCAGTTAAACTGATGGCCTTCATTATCCGAGTATATTGATATTAAGGAAAGTTTGTCATGCCGTTTTGCTGCTAGTTGATGTTCATGTATTCTGATGGCTAGTTTCCTTCCTGTCTGTCCGATGTAATGTTTGTGGCAGTGGTTGCATGCTATTTTGTAAACCATGTTGGCTCTGCATGTTGTGGGAATGGGGTCTTTAATCCTTGTAAGTGTTTGTCGTAGAGTGACTGTGGGTTTGTGGGCCACCATGATTCCTAGTGGTCTTAGGAGTCTCATTGTCAGTTCTGATGTGTTCTTGATGTAGAGCAGTGTGGCCAGTGTGTTAGGGCATACTTTGTCCTCTTGTTGCTGATTTAATAGGCACCTATAGATGAAGTTGAGGGAATATCCGATCAGAGTGAAGACTTTGTATAGGCGCTCTTCCTCTCTCCTTCGTAGTTCCGGCATGTTGCAGTGAATGGTGGCCCATTTAATTAGTGTCCTCATACAGCTTTGTTTGTCGGCATTGGGGTGGTTGCTGTGGAAGTTGAGGATTTGGTCAGTGTGGGCTGCTTTCCTGTATACTGAGGTTTGGAATTCCCCGTTGGTCATACGTTCAACTCTGACATCCAGAAACTGAAGCTGATTGTTGTTTTCTTCTTCTATTGTAACTTTAATCTCAGTGTATACGTTGTTGATGAGGTGGTGGGTCACTCCTAGTTTGTTACATTTAATAATGACAAATGTGTCGTCTATGTACCAGATCCACAGTTTAGGTTGAATGTGGGGGAGGGTGGTGTGTTGTAGTCTTTGCGTGACTGCTTCTGCGATGAATCCTGAGACGGGTGACACCATTGGTGTACTGTTGATCTGTTTGTTTACTTGACCATTAAAGACGAAGTGTGTGGTGAAGCACAGGTCTAGTAGTTTGAGTATGTTGTCATTGCTGATGGAGCTGCTGGTCTGCACTCCAAATTCCAAGCAGAGTAGAACAACAGTGCTTCATCGGAGGCCTCACTGATGATGGTGACGAAACGTCTGAACAAAAACAAGCCAACTCAGCGAGCAAGTCAACAACCTCATATTTATAAAGTCTCTGACTTATTGGCAAAGAACCACACTTACAGCTGATGTATCCTGGCAGATATTACTCAGGAGGTTTGCTCCATTCTAGATGCTGAACTAGAAAGCAGGCAGTAGGTGGATTGGACAGGTTGTCATGCACTGGGTAAGTGATTTGCAGCGTAGATGGTTTCAGCCAGCTTGTGGTTTTTTTTTTGTCCGTCAGCGGATGTGTGGGAGAGTATTGTTGATGTTGAAAGGAAGACAAGGGAAGGATGTTGAGTGAGGCGGTTTCAATTATGATGTTCTGAATTCAATTTATCCATCCCTACTCCCAGCAATACATTTTGTACTGACACCCTGTGGATATTTTTGCCTTCACTTATCTCTGTAAGGAGGGCTCAATACCATTTTTCCATAACAATACAAAATGGCTGCAATTTTCCAATTGTTTTAGGTAGCGACTGAGATACCACTTCTACCACTGAGAAAGCACAACATATCATGTGCCAACCTGCCCATTAAGAGCCCAATCAGAGGCAGCTTCTGGATTCAACAGTCCTAATCAATGACTTCTTCCCATTATGTGCTGCAGTAGCAAGGTAAGTCGTTTTAACTCTTCTTGCAACGTGGCAGTTGTGGGCTTTGGGGAGGTTGGAGGCAAGGACAAAAGGGTGGTATTTAGAGACCACCCCCTGCCCCCAGACATACCCCCAATAATCCCTAGAGTTTGACAATTTGAGGCTCTGCCCAGCCCAGCTAGCAAGTCATCCTGATTTGCCAGTTGGAAAACCGACCACTGGGAAGGCAGGTATTCAGGGAGTTGACAGGCATTAGGCTATAAATTAGCTCTTTAAGGACTTAATAGATGACAAGTTGAGATGGTCACCCCTGGAGCTTAGTGAGCTGGTGAGAAGATGGAACTAATTGAGTCCTTCTTGCCAATCTCTCACCATCTCCAAGGAGCGGGAAATCACAACCGAAGCATCCTAAAGCTACTCACGGGCATTATAGTTATCTTCTTGTGACCATTAGAGCGTGTTTTGAGAGTGGAAGTTTCTAAGTAAACAGTTATGACTGTAGATCCCTCTGGATTCCTTTTGCACAACCTCAATCCACAGAGGGCCATGAAAGTTCAGTCTTTGAATATATTTAAAGCAGAAATTAATAAATTTTTGATTATTAATGGCATAAAGGATTATGGGGATAGTGTGGGTATAAGGCATTGAAATATTTGATCAGCCAAGATCGTATAAAGTGGCAAATCAGGCTCAATGGGCTGAATGGCAAACTCCTGGTCTCATGTTCCTATGTTGCTATCTTTTTCTCAAGGTGGATATACCAAGTACAGTGGCAGTCCAGCAGCTCTGACCTGCTGGGCCACTTTACATGGCAGATTACTACCCAGAGGATGCGTGAGCTCCCACTCATCATCTTCCTCCCCCTCAGAATCAGTGATGCCTGAAGTGCTCTTGGATGTGAATGATTCATCAGTTGAGATATGAATAAAAGAATTCTGAACAAATGACTTTGAACTCTGTACATCATCTAGAAATATTGATATTCATACATTTCAGCATAAGGCTGTGCATTAATGACTCATTACAGTATTATATACTATCAGACATGACGGGACATTAAATTATTTAGAGTGCAGATGATAAGTGAATGTAATCAGCATAGATATATATGCAATTTAAATTCAGAGTGTTTTGTTCCAGTAATTTCTCTAAGTTTTGAAAATAGTGAGAGAATTCTGGAAATCAGAGTTAAAAAAGAAAATTTTGGAAATATTAACAGGTCAGTCAGCATTCCCTAAAGGAAAGGTGGTTACTGTTTTGGAAGGGGGCCTCATAATTCCTTTCTGTTAAAAATAGTGATATCTTGATGTGGAAGGTATACTGCAGTAAACACATCAAATGTCTAGTTAAATTTTAATGTAGGTGGCAGCGTGGGAGAATGCATGGGAATGCATGAGAGTGGAGTGGGAGCACAGGAGAATGTGGGCGGGAGAATCAGCTCTCAGCTAACGTTAAAATAATGAAGTTCAAAAAATTCTCCAATCATCCAGTGCGGCTTCTAGCCCAAGTGAAAAGGAGCATAACTGCTTTGTTTGATCTGATTATGGTTGGGTGTCAATCGGTCACTTGGTTTATTTATTCTCCTGTGCGCATTGATGTGCTTATGATAGCAATTCACATGGGTGCAACAACAGGATTATTATATGAAGGGAAACAAACTGGTAAATAAAATAACTTGATAGTACAACAACCAAAAACACAATATGTAGAACATTTACAAATGAGAAACTTAAATATAACAAACAAAAAAATAAGTAAACACAAATCCATTTGACAAAAGAGTTACATTTTCATAACAAAGGTGCAATATTTTTACCCTCCCCTAAATTTTTGTATTGGGCCATATAATAAGTTTTCAGAGGAATAATGTATTAACCCCTTTCAATACTCTTTACTTTTAAATTTGATCCTGACCTTCAAGGGCACAATACCAGATTGATAGTGTTGATTTTTGCTAATGCTTATCAGTTACAGAACTAATGCATGAATGTTGATAGAAACATGTATGTTATATTAACTTACCAGTTTATAAGTATTAACGTTTGATCTGTAAGTAATTTCACTGCTTCTCTGAATAGAAGTTAAAGTTATTGTGAAATTACGAAGGAACAATTTGTTACCAATTCCTGCTTTTATATTCTACTTCTATTTTTGTAGCAACTTCTACTTATACTCCAGTATTTAAAGATCAGTCTAATCTTCCAATGCTAATAATGGCGTGTTGGAAGTATCTAGGACTGATGCATTTTCAGAACCTGAGGAAGTCTCGATGGGCACACTTGCACTGCAATTACTTGGGAAATTTAAACTCTCTTTGGGCTGTTTTATGTTGCCCAGGACTATGTCTTTTACACTGAGCTCAGAGTCAGAGATTTAGATGTGAAATTCAGTACTTAACTAGAAGTGTAATGCTGTTTAATCTATAGTGTCACTCAAAATGTATCCTTTCATATTTCAACTGTGATTTATTTTGCAGAGCCAACCATTACCAGCTCAGTGTCAGGGTGGAGTGGTGCCACCAATGTTCCTTTGTATATTGGGTCTAAGGTCTGGTTTGGTGAACATTGGGGAGACCACGTATCACTAGTGAGTCCAAACAAGAAGAGACACTTGTCTTAAAGTAAGATGTTGTTTAGTGCATGACAGCAAATGGTAAAAGTTACCTTTGCACATTTAGAAATCATTGCTAATACAATCAGGAGCCAGAGATGACACATCTGACTTCATCAGGACTTCGAGTTGAACTCCTCACTCTTCACTCAGAAATGGATGATATCAGATTAGATAGAGCCTAATGTTGTCTCCACCATTAAACCCTTCAGATCATACCAGCCATCCTGCCAAACCTTAATACTCAGCCTCCCAAGCCAACTGCACACTCCCCTAAGTCCCTAACTCCTGTGATCCAGCTACTCTGAGCTTCTCAGTCCCTACCTGACCTGACTAGCCAGTCAACCCCTGAAGTGAGCCTGGTGAAACGTAAGCACATCTACAATCCACACTTGAATTTCATGACATTCTTTTTTGTATTCACATTGAACCATCATACTTTTAAAAATCTTTTATGCTTACAAAAATACTGTCCTCTGTTAAGTTAATGGATCTATATTCCAACCTTGTCCTTTTCTCTTTCCTTGCATAGAAGATGTAGTATTTCTATTTCTTCATTATGGAATGTGGACATCACTGGCTAAACTAACATTTATTGTCCATTCTTAATTGCCCTTGAAAAGGAGGCATCTTCTTGAACTGCTGCAGTCCACACGATGTGGGTATGCCCAAAATATTATTAGGAAGAAAATTTCAGCATTTTGACAAAGCAATAGAGAAGTACATGCAATATAGCTCCAAGTAAGGATGGTGTGTCACTTGGAGAGGTATTTGCAGGTGTTGGTATTTCCATGCACTGCTGGCTTTGTCCATATGGGGGATAGAGATTGTGGGCTCAGGAAGTGCTGTTGAAGAAGCCTTTGTGAGTTGTTGCAATGTCCCTGTGCATCAGTTGAAGAGGGGCTGAATGCTAAAGGTAGCAAACGGGGTATCAATCAAGTGAGTTGTTTTGTGCTGAATGATGTTGAGCTTCTTAAGTGTTGTTGGAGCTGCAAGCATCCAGGCAAGTTGAGAGTATTACATCACACACATGATATGTGCCTTATGGCAGGCTTCATGGAGACAGGTGCTTTTATCACTGCAAGATTTCCAGCCTTTGTCCTGTTCTTGTAGCCACAGTACATTGATGGTTTGTCCAGTTCAGTTTCTAATCAATGGTAATCTCCAGGATGTTGATAGAGGGGATTCAGCAATGGTAACATTAAGGGGTGATATCAGATTCTCTATTGTTGGAGATGATCATTGCCTGGAATTTATGTGGCATGAATGTAACTTTGCACTAAATTCTGAACCCGAATGTTGCCTAAGTCTTGCTATATGTAGACACAATGCTTTGTTGACTTAAAAATCCAATTTCTAAAATAATCGGCCCATTTGCCTCTTTCCCATTGTTTTAATGTTGGCAGACATACTGGCTGGGTGACACTTCTGCTTTTGGTTCTGTTAATTTTCATTTTCAATAGTTTTACTTAACAGTACTTCTTCCACCTCAAATATCCTAGAATCCTACCTTTACCTTCCTATGTATAGACCAAATCAAAGAATTTCTGACGATTTGCTATTTTCAATTAGGCTGAGTTAGAAAGTTAGAAGTGATCTCTGTTTAACACAATTTGCAAATTGGTACTTCCCACTGCACAGTACTCTCTCAGTATTGCATTGAAGTGTCATCCTGAATTAAATGCACAAATCTCTGGAATGGGCTTTGGATGCAAAGCTTAAAACCTTACAGCTGTTCTGATGGGACTTCTGGTTGTACTCTCACCCAATTTGATTTGCTCCATTAAACTATATTATAAAGGTGAAAATCTGTGATATGTAAATCTAGGGGGTGGATCTTACACTTTGTTGGCTAAGTGTGAGAAACATTGAGTTACTTGGAGGGCTTTCATTGTAAGGTCTAGCAAGATTTCTTGCCATATCTTACCAAATCTGCCTCACTAACTACCTACCCCATGATATCCCTCTTGCCTGATTCTAGTTCTATCTTACCATGCATCATTCCCAAAACAATGTTGACAACTGTGCCACCCACTTTCAGCTCATTCAGTCCCTAACTTTTTTTCATTCCAGGTGAAAACAGCACAAAACGGAGCAGAAAGGGCTCAGATCGTGGAGAGTGGAAGGGCTTGATGTCAGGCTCCTCACCCACTCTGAGAAGAGAATTCTATCCCTCGTAGAGGACCGACCCCACTCCTGTGAGATGCTGAGATATTCGTGTCCTGCTAACCAAGTAGCCACCACTCGTCATTCCACTGCAACTCTCACAAAAAAACACAATATCAGTATCAATCATTGCATACCACTTCTAACCACTGGTTGCAATGCCTTCTCTCTCATGAGTCTTGCAGGTAACAGCAGAATGTCCATGACTTCGGCAGAGAAATAGCCTACTCCACCAGAATCCACCTCCTCGACTTTGACGATGAGAGTACAAAAGCTTTAGAGGTAGCTGCCTCCTGCACCATCCACCAGCTCAGAATTGACACCTTGGTGGGAAGTGTAGACCTAGAAGAGTTGGGAACACAATCAGGTGAGAACTTCACTGCCACAGCTCCACAGCCGGCCTAGGAAGAAATGCCCCAGGCCACTGGCACTTAGAGAACTGCTGAAGACCAGGCACCTACTCCAGGCAGGAGAGGACCTTGTGGCATTGACAGTCAGGGGATCTGTCTACATGCATGAGAAGGACAAGAGTGACAGATAGGTGTGTGGGAAACAATGGACAAGAGGTTGCCAGAGTCTTATGGGGATCCAGCTAGCCTAAGCATACGACTGTCTGGTTGCCTCCAGGGACAGGTTGGCAATTGCCATGAGGAGCAAGGTCCAGCACCCCCAGCATCCACAAGAGAGGCACATGCACCTGCACTCCTTTGCCCAGCTGTTAGTCCTCAGGACCAAAGATATGGCAACAGGGGAAAGGAACCCTTCCATAAGACTATAAGACATATGAGCATAAGTAGGCCATTCAGCTCATTGAGTCTGCTCTGCCATTCAATGAGATCATGGCTGATGTGGTAATCCTCAGGTTCCAAACGTTTCTGGCTATCTTGTTCATGCACCCAAACTGTTGAGCTACTTAGGAGTCACTATTCTAAAGGCCAATCAGCTACTTGTTTCTCACTGAATCTCCATTTTCACTCGTTCCCTGCTGCAAGCTCATCTATACCTAACCTTCCCCTACTGGTTGAACACGCAGCAGTGTCCACAGCAGTTAAAAAGAGCGTCAGTTACCTGCTTTTAAAAAGTGCAGCAATTACTTCCACAAGAATTGGTTTTTGAAACAGTCCTTATCCCATTTCAATCCACAATCAAAAATACAGGAAATATACAAACAGGTGGAAATTTACAACCTTAACCCAGTCTCTCTGTCTCTCCCCACAGATATGAACTGACCTATTTTGAGCATTTTTCATTGTTTTACAATGTTTTGGCTTTGTAAAGAAAACTGGCAAATGGGCTGCAGAACAAACTACAAAAATCAAGTTTCTGTGTAACTGATGGGTGGTTACAGAAACTGAATCCTGTGACTTAAGGATGACTAGGCACTGCCAAATGCAATGAGTACCACAATGCATTGTCTTACAATGTTATATATTTATTACTGCTTCATACAAAACAGCCAAAAAAAGGTGCCCTTAATTAGATGTTAGGAAAATCAGCAAAGTAATGCAATGAAATAGGACATCATTGTTACTTTCAGTCACAAAGGAGATGGACATGTTGATCCTACTGAAAAATGCATCAATCTTCTTTTGCATCACTAGAGCAGCAAATTGACTTGATACTGTGAATGAACTGTGCTAACCTGGAAGAAGGTAGTGTAAAGATTGAGCAATGGCCTTGATTGTTAGTGCTGATGTTACATATGTGGTGCAGGGTTTTTGCATGTGTACAGATATTAATTGGCTCTTTGCTGCTTTAGAAACACTGGAGCTATTTCCACTTCACTGTGTTACGTACATTTGGTGATCAAATGGCAGCTGCATTTTTTTTTTCAGTTTATAACACCCAACCTCCGAGCATTTCTTGTCTGATTTCCTCATGCACAAGAAAATGACTGTCCTTTACTGACAAAAATAAAGGATCCAATAACCACAACTAATAAAACTAACGTAATATACAAAATACCATGCAAGGACTGTGAGAAACCATTACATAGGCCAAAAAGGAAGTAAACTGACAATAAGGATATACGAAAACCAACTAGCCACCGCAGATATGACCAATTCTCACCGGTCTGAATACATACAAAGAAGGACATGAGTTCGACTAGGATAACATATCCATAATAGTACAAGCCAAACAGAGACATGCCAGGGAATTCCTGGAGGCCTGGCATTCCAACAGGAACTCCATCAACCAACACATTGAATTGGACATACAAACCACCGAGAAACAGAACCAGAAATGATGCCAACTAGCCCAGCAAACCGAGGAATACAAATAACAAGCAGGACAGAACACCAATGCTTCACCAGTGGCGCACTGACGATGTTACCTAGCAGGGTGATGAAACGTCTGTAATCACACATACCGGCTCGGCAAGCAAGTCTGCAACCTCATCCACAACCCGAGCTACACATCTCAAAAACTTTAAAGCACTTAGGAACCCCTTCCAGAATGTGATAAACAAGTCTGAATTACTTATGATGCATTTGAGAGATCACACTTAAAGAACAGTATACAGTTTAGCAGAGATGATTTTATTTTGCAATCATGTTTAATGACATTGCAAACATAAGTTTCCTTCTGGCCTATATTTCTGGTAAGTTGGTCTTCACTTGTAACCCAAAACAAAAAGAATGTGCAACATAGGAGAGGATGTAAAGAAGAGCAATAAGAATTACTGCTTGTCCAAGAGAGTAAGCAATGAGGAAAGAGTAAAAATAGATCAAACTTTACAACTGAAGGAGAAATATTTAAAAGATTAACCAGCAGAGAAATCGTTGAAAGACTAAATGGCTTAAATAAGATAAATACCTTAATGTCACTCTAAAATAAGACAGAAAAGTACTATCAGAAGTCATAGATAGTGTTAATTGCAAGCTCGATGATCAAAATGGTTCTTTTTCTTTCTCATCCTTGTATTTCTCTACATGTTTATATGAACCATGCTTTCACATTAACATTCTGAAGATGAAACTAGCAATGTAAGCTGTTGTCTCCAGGGAAGTAGAGGCTCCAGAGCTCTGCAGATACAACTGTTCTTTTTAATTCAGTACAGGCTTATCTTGTTTGGAATTCTACGCATCCTGAATATAACTGCAGAAGATTATTTACCTACCTAATCACAGTTAACATTAGGATCCACTAACACCTGTAACACCTTTGAATCCTCCTGTGAATTAATTGCATCTGTGCTTTCTAAGCTTGCTATTGTGCAAACAAAACTAAGCGTAACTTTTTGAAAGTAAACTGAGCTTTTTCTGAACATTATAAATAATCCCAGCACAATGCAAACAATATTTCCATGGTTGACGATGTGAATAATGAACTCTTTAAAAATATAAATTTGTTTATCAACAGAAAATGTTCCGACGCATAATCAGCATTACAAGTCTGGGGGCTACCTAAAATGTGCTGCAAATAGAATATGTAATTTTTCTGTCATGCTTCCCACAATTATTTCTGTGGGCTACATGTGGGCTGCTCAATCTTGTTTCTTTTCAATACTTTCCTTTGTTAATGTTAAGCATCCAGAATGTCACAGGTAATACTTTAAAATCACCTATGATTATACTTTTATGTATCAATCCCACACAAATGACATGCTTCTGTAGTTAAAACTCGTGATTTGATGTGTGGTATTTTAGTCCTTTCTTACTTTAAACTGGCTGAGATTACTTTTTTTTTTCCTTTTTACAGTGTCAACCTGTTTTAGCAGTAGCCAATGGAGGAAGTTGACACCTGTACTCATTAAGGGCAATTATTGAATAATTAATGTACAAATCGCCAACCTACACACCACTGTCTTCTATTTTTCCCTGGCAGTACTGTTATTAATACTCCTGAGGGTTATAATTAGAGGACTGTAGAGCTGTTATCATCCACTATATCTGGAGACTCTACCGAGCGGGGTAGAGTAGAAAGGAATTGGAGTGTGATTGTCACAAAATTTTAGTTATTTATTAGATGGAACAGAATATAAGGCTCCATCTAAAAGGGACAGCAGTTAAAAACAAAATCTCTCTGCAAGTAAATGGAAAGAAAGTGATTCTTTTAAATTTGGACCGTCAGCCAAAAATTAGAAGTGAACGCTTTCTTCTTAGGAGATTTTCCTCAGAATCAATGATTACTTTCTTCCACTTCAGATGGATGGGTTCTATGATGGCTGATACATCTAATATTCAATTTGCATGAGGGGCAAATAACAGTGGAAGGGCTAGATAGATGTGTTGTTTGGAAGTTGGTGCTTGGTCTCACTGAAGTCTCTTGATGTGCCTGCTGCCTTTCCAAATTAACCCTTTCCATTTTGGTTGGTCATGAGCCAGCATGAGCCAGCTCCATGAGTCAGCAATGATATTCAACTAATTCAGGAATACTTTGAAGGTATCCATAAAGTGTTTCCACTGGCTGTCTTGTGTGATGCCTGAATTCTGAGCAGAGCTGGTGCTTCAGGAGTACAATGTCAAGAATACAAACAGCATACCAAACAGGTGATTTTTAGTGATTATTATACATTGACTTGGACAAGCTGGCTTAGAAAAGGGCATTGGTTTTGGAAAACACTGAGTAGCAGACAGTACAAGATGATTAAACCAGTTGAGGATATAGTTCCAACAATTTACATTTTTGTATCTAGCCATGTAAAATTGTCCCAACCCAATTTGAGCAACTGATGTCAGACCTTATCAAGACAGCTTCATCCAGATGACTTGAAATCATGCCAACTATAATATATCTGCAGATGTATATGACAAAACTTAACAATATTTGTTTTTAATGGTAAAGTGACAACAGTAGTTTCTTTGTTGACATTACTAATTTGACAATTATAAACTTGATAAGCCAATTGAGCATCAAGCTTGACAAAAACAGCAACATTTATTTCAGGCAAATGCAGAAATTGCTGGAGAAACTCAGTAGGCTTGGCAATAACTGTGGAGAGAAAACAGTTAATATTTCCAGTTTGGTGACCCTTCTTCAGAACTAGGCAGTTAGGAAAATGGATTATTACTGTTGATGATGGGGTCTAGGGTGGGGTGAAGGGGGATACGGAGCCCAGAGAATGAGAAACAAAGGATAGGCAGACAAAGGCAATGTTGATAGTAGGGCAGGGAAGAAGAAACATTTGATCAATGATAATGGGAACTATGAGTAGTTGAAAATGGGTTGGCTATCCTGAAAGAAACTCATTTTGTGCCAGAACCTGGATTGTGGGGGTAAGTATTAGATAAGGAATAGGGTGTTCATGCTCTGAAATAGTTAAACTCAATATTAAACCCTGAAGACTGTAAGGTGCCTAAGTGGGAGATGAGGTGTTTTTCCTCCAGCTTGCATTAAGCCTGACTGGAGCAATGCAGCAAGCCTAGGACGGAAATGTTAGCTGGGAACACGGTGGTCTATGACATACCTGGAAGAGATGTGACAGTGAATTAGTTCAGATTGTACTATATATATATATACGTTTCCGTTAGTATTCATGCAACCCAGATAAGACTCCTTATTTCATCTCATTTTTTTCAAAATATTCCTTTATTGCTTCTTTCCATCTCGTGCTTTTCTAGCATTCCTTTAAATGTATTTATGCTGCTTACATCAAACACACAACAATTCAAAAAAATAGTTACACAGTCTATTTCTTTTTGTTTCACCACTTTACTAATAAGTGTACATTATGGACATAGTAAACATACTTGTCTTGTTAATCTGTGTACTGAGATTACATGTTGTTTACTTCTCATTTGTATTTATTAATCAAAGATCCAGTGAGATATGTCTGAGTTCCCAATTATTCATGCTGACATATATGGCTAATTAAATTAAATGTAATTTTTCATTGAAGCTAACAGATCCTTATCT
>NC_063348.1:20711123-20766231 GCF_021869965.1 Rhincodon typus | reverse complement strand
ATGCTGCTTGGCCTGCTGTGTTCATCCAGCCCTGCACCTTGTTGTCTGTGTAGGTAGGGAGTTGGGATGGGGGTTGGTCAGTGAGGATAGAGGGGCGGGTAGGTGGGAGGGAAGACGGACAGGTCAAGGAGGCGGGAATGAAGCTAGTAGAGGTGAGTGTAGGTAGGAAGTGGGGGTGGGAGTTGGTCAGTGAGGTGGGAGAGAAGATGGACAGGCCAAGGAGACGGGGACGAAAGGGGGCGCTGGTCTTGGGATGAGGTCGGGGGTGGAGAGATTTTGAAGCTCATAAAGTCCACATTGAGACCATTGGGTTGTAGGGTTCCAAGGTGGAATGTGAGATGCTGTTCCTCCAGTTTTCGGGAAAGTGCTGAAGCCCTGAATGAGTTGGTCTGAGAGCAGACACAGTGATGCAGTGAGGCTGGTGGTTTGCTGATGTCACCTTGCATGGATGACAGGTACACCAGGATTGAGGACGTGGAGCATGGAGGGAGTTTGGTTGTAACGAGCAATTGTATGTTGACTGAGACTAACATTTGGAGAACTGCAGCCACCACTTACTCATTCTGTATTACCATCAAGAACTTGCACTGTTTAATTTCTTGCTGAGGAGAGAATTGGTAGTGACAGTATAAATAGGACAATCTAAGCTTTAATGAGAAGTAACTGCATAGAACTGAGGTAGTTGTCACTCAAGGGTGAAGTCACCATCTAAGGCTTGATGGAAAAATCAGGAAAACATTCCTCAATGTCAAGAATCTTATTATTTTCTTTCTCACTATATTTTCCCACGTTTTGTTTTTACTAACTGCCTGTTTCTCTTTCTCTTGTAATTGACAAATAATGTCTTAATTTCGGTTTTCCATTAATTAATCGTCTCAGTTGCCATGCTATTAAGGCTCTGTTATAGCACTACCACTAAGAGTGAAGACATTACCGACCTGAGCCCGATTTTATTGGAAAACTACTTCAAACTTCACACACCAATTTCACATTACATGGCATTCTCCCCACCAGAAAAAAAATGTTTATCAACCTCCTAGTTGATAATTTGACAAAACCTCACTTTTAATTGTTGCCAAGTACGCTACAGATTCTCCATAGCATCACATATCTGACTGCATGATAAAACCTTTACAGCAACAGCAGCACAGCTTCCATTATAACTAACTGCCTGTTTACCATGCTGCGAAAGCAGATAGTCTACCAGCTTTACCATAGTACTGACTTCATGGGCACTTTGTGTTCAGTTTAATTTTCTGCCAGGACTGACAGTTGCTGAAGCATATAAGGCATCAAGAGTTCTCCAGAACTTTTTTAGCTATCCAATATTTAAGTATAACCATACACAATGTGTATTGCTGGGTTTTTCAATTACTCTGGCAACTATATATGCTTGTAAATGTTCGGTGCTCAATAATTTTCAAGCCCCAGGTCATTGCCAAACAATCAGCATTCTCTTCTGATGCAGTATAAATCATTCTTCCCTTTGAGATGTGGCATTCTTGCCATTTTGACCTGATGAGTACCAGACAAAAAACTTTGACAGCATGTTCACCTTTTCAGCAATACACAGTATTATGATGAATGAAAAGAAAACTTTAGTCTAAATGAAGGAACAATGCCAGGGACTGATGAAATATACATTAAATTTCATGTCTCAATTTAGCATGGATATGTGCCAGGGGATTGGAAAGTTGCCAACATAGCACTCATTTTTAAAAGGAGACAGAGCTAATCTGGATAATAATAGGCCAGTGAATTTAGCATCCATGATAAGCAATATTTTAGAGTCTCTGATTAAAAATGAGATTACCAGATAGTGAGGTAAAAAGAAGACACTAATAGCCACCACTGATTTCAAAAGAGATGGTAGGTCTTGATGAACCCCATTAGATATTTTGAGAAGACAAGAGATATGGTACCTGAGAGAAATGCAGTGAAAGTAGTGTGCATTGTGTTTACAAAATCTTAATGCAAGGAATTACATGGAAGGTAGAGGAGACCACTAAAGAAGATTAAATAATGTGGAATTAGTAGGAGGAATGCTAATGTGATTAAAACATGGTTAGAAAGGCCAAGAAAAAAATATAACAGGATGAAGGAAGTTTTCAACATGTTAGAAATTGACAGTGACATCTCACATTGGCCACATCTGTTCACTGTGACAATCAATAATTTGGATGTAAGCTCAGAATGAATGGCGCAAACATTTTCAAATTGTACTGAAATAGGTGATGGTAGTGTGTTACAGTCATTCTGGTAGTTTGGAACTATGAGCAGTGATGATAATGGCTTCAGTTTTATTTTCATCAAATGACTGATCAAGAACCTTCCTCACTTCTTACCACTTGCCATTGGCCTATTGGGAGACTTTGCAATCTGACAATCAATCAGTTTGGTCATGGTATGAATGCACCTTCTCTGGCTACCAAGTCTTGGGGTAGACTCAAATTCAGTTCTTCTGGTTCAGAAGCAGGTACAACATCATTGCACCATAACACCTCTGTACTAAAATTAGAGCTTTCCTTAATTCTACAGATAAAGGAACTAGCAAAGGGATGCACATAGGTGTAGGTATAGGCTCAAAATGGCATATGGAGTTGAATATCAATAAATGATACATTTTGGTTAAAGAAAGATGATTAATTATAGACTGAATGAAAATAAGTTTTTGAGGAGCAAAGGGATTGGAGATTCAATTTCATGGAATATTATAAGACCATCAATTAAAGGAAAGGGAATTACTGATATAAGAGACACATCATCAATGCCTTTTGTCTTGCACACCTCAAGACAAATACAATAATTATTACTGCATGAGAAAAGGCTGCTGAGAGTTTGGCAAGTCTACTCCTATTTATTGAATTACTGTCCACCAGATATTTGTTTAATTCAAAAAGGTACAATGTCTGGACATGTTCTTTTTTCTTGCAGTGGACAGCTATAAATATATGTAACTTCTCACAAGTGTAAATGTGAGTCATTTGAGTCATGTGACTCACATTGGGAGTCTGACATTTTGGATTGTGATATCGAATCATGGGATTATGTTAATTGAATTCTTGGATTTGTCATAAAGTATAAAATGTAAAAGCCAAGAGATAATGACAAGCCGAGAAGACTTTAGGGTATTAGTTGCAGGACTGGTCTCCACACAAAAGATGTTAAGTCTTCAGAGAGGCACAATACAGATTCACAAAGATGTCACCTGACATACAGAAATAAAAGCATTAAAACAAAAACTGGGAGAAAACAAAAACTGGTATTGTTCATTTGAGCAAAGCAGTTAATGAAATATGTTTAAAATGAAGAAAAGTTGGAATACCATACGTATAATCAGACTATTTGCGAAAATTTAGAGATCCTGAAAGAGAACCATACATGCAAGGTTAAATGTAGTTTAGAACTGAGAATGAGAAATATTTCATTATTTATTACTGAGAGGCTGTGGAATTCACTTCCAGGGTTAATGATTGAGACTGAAACAACATGAACATCCCTCAAATGAAAGAAAAGAGGTTGAGGAGATACAAGAATAGCCAGATTAAATATGACTAGGGCTATTTTGTTATGTGAAGAATAAATGCTCAAGCTATTAGTTTCAAATTATAATTTCATAATGATGCCATATGTTACTCTCACCATCTTCAGCACTTCAAGAAGAACTATATAGTGACTGCTCAGAGACTAGAGCCCCCTCATCTACACCTGGCTGCTGATCTAACCTCTGCTATCAAAACACCAATGGCAATGGGTACATGAAAAAAGCCATAGAACTAGCAGGGGCCTCAATGAGAACATGCTAAAACAATACCTCTACTACCTGGATGGCTCAGAGGGAACTCTCCATTACAGGCTGGACCATACCTCTCAGCTTGTGGCAATCTGATGCATCCATCCCCATGTGGGTGTAGCCAATGCTGCCAATATTCCAGAAGGCACCTTGGGTGAAAGAAGATGCCTGAGGAATGCTCCAGGACTCCTCCCTTTGCTGCAAATGGACTGACGGAAAGCAGCTACTCAGACTCCACATGTGTGGACATGAATATCTTGCTTCTACCTAATGCTAAGGGCCAGTTGCAGGATGATGATGCAGGGAACCAACTGTATGGGTCTCAGTGGATATAGGTGATCATGAGTTAGTAGGAACTGCAGATGCTGGAGAATCTGAGATAACAAGGTGTAGAGCTGGATGAACACAGCAGGCCAAGCAGCATCAGAGGAGCAGGAAGGCTGATGTTTCGGGCCTAGAGCCTGCCCACTAACTCTTCTCTATTTCCTTCAATTTCATGGTTTGTTCTGGTGAAGTGAGGGTGACTGTTCTTGACATCATTTGAAGCATTTAACTGAATGTGGAATCAAGGAGTTTCTACAAAACTGCAATCAGTGAGTATCGGGGAAGAACTCTATGCTAGTTGGCTTCATACCTAGCCAAAAGAAAGATGATTGTGATGGTTGGAGGTCAGTCATGTCAGCTCTAGATCAGCTCTGCAGGAGATCCTCAGAGCACGTACCGAGGCCCAACTATCTTCAGGTGCTCCGCCAATAGCCATCCCTCCATGGTGAGGTCAGAAGTGGAGATGTTTGCTGATGGTTGAGAGATTCACAGCTTCTCAGATACTGAAGTAGCCTGCACCCATATTCAGCAAGACCGGCACAACATCCAAGTGACAAGTAACAACCATACCACACAAATGTCAGGCATAGCTAATTCCAAGAAGAGAGAATCTAAGTATTGCCTCTTGATATTCAATGGCATTACCACAGCTGAATTCCCTACTATCAAAACCATTGACCAGCAACTGAACTAGACTAGCAAAATAAATACTGTGGCTATAACAGTAACTCAGGGGCTAAAATTTCTGTGGTAAATAAATCACCTTCTGACTCCTCAAAGCCTGTCCACCATCTATATGGCACAAGTCAGGGGTGTGGTGAAATGCTGTTCACTTGCCTGGATGAGTACAGCTCCAACAACACTCAAGAAACTTGGCACCTTCCAGGAAAAAAAAGTAACCCATTTGATTGTCAACCAATCCACTACTTTCCACACTCACTCCTTTCTCCACCAGCACACAATGGCATCAGTACACACTACAAGATGCTCTACCACAACTCACCAAGGCTCCCCCAAAGGGATCTGACAAACAGGGAGACCTCCGCCATCTCAGAGGACAGGGGCAGCAGATGCATGGTAATACCATCACCTGTAAAATCCCCTCCAAGCTATATACTACCGTGACTTAGAACGATATCATTAATTCTTCACAGTTGCAAATCAAAATTCTGGAGGTGCATTTGAAACAGCACTGTGGGTGTCCCTATACGCTAATGACCTCAACAGTTCAAGAAGGCAGCTCAATATCGCCTTCTCCAGGGCAATTAGGCATGATGATAAATGGCCTCTCATGGATTCTGTACTGTAAGCCTTCATGTTGAGGACTTCCAGGTCTTCTTTCTCTGTGGCAGCTGGGGAGGTAGAGGGGTGTTGCTAGGAGACCATCAAGCAATAACCTCTGAAGGAAATGGAAGATGATGACACTGGATGTTACTGCAAAATGTCTGGTACTGAGGTTCTGGTGACAGAGCATACTTCACCATACTCTCCTGTTGCCTTCACATACTTCCAGCATTTCAGCTAAGTGCTGTACAATTAGTGACATTCTTTTGTCTCTTATTTAAATATATTTGTTCATTCATGCAGGTATTGTGATCTAAGTCAGTATTTATTGCCTATCCTTGTTAACATTCAGCAAAAACTTCCTTTCTGAATATGCACCTCGCCTTTAAGAGGGACAGGCTGTCCTTGGAGTACTGGAGGCAAACTACAGCATGTATTAGCATCTCCTGCAGATAGGACCCCTGTTGAGCATGCAACCAAATTTTCTCTTGACTGCAGACTGCAATTACGGAAATGAGGAGGCAGCATGAAATGTGTGAGCTGCTTGCCTTAATAGGACCGAGTGTGAGCAGATTGAGAGATATAGCCCCATGTAGTTGTAACATATGGAAATTGTGAACAGGCAAAGTTGGGAGCTCTCTTGTGGTGCAGTGGTAGTGTCAATACCCCTAGGCTGAGGGCACTGGGTTCAAATCCCACATGTTCCAGAGATGTTTAATAACATCTTTAAACAGGTTGATTAGGAGATTCAGGTTCAATTTCTTTTTAAAAAAAGGAAGCAAGATTTGAATGATCTGAAA
Organism: Rhincodon typus; assembly: GCF_021869965.1. Classification (NCBI taxonomy): domain Eukaryota; kingdom Metazoa; phylum Chordata; class Chondrichthyes; order Orectolobiformes; family Rhincodontidae; genus Rhincodon; species Rhincodon typus. Next base: position 20,760,030 of record NC_063348.1, on the reverse strand, counting down.
TTCACAGGGAAACCATCATTCCACATTGATTTTTCTCTGTGAAACCCTGTTGAGTATGACTGAGGAAGCCAATGATCCTGAACAGTCTGATAAATACCCACCTCCTCACTCACCTATGTCCATAGCTGAAGCTGCAAAGACCATGGAGGTGCTCTGAAATTTTGTACTGCAGCACAAAGTCATAGGATAGATGTTTGACTGCATCAATGACATGGCAGATTGTATTGCACTTGTCCAAAGACAGCATGCTAAGTAGAAAAAGATCACTCAGTTTTTTCAGCGACAACTCCCAATATTTTTCAATGTCTTTTACTACACAAAGTCAAACCATTGTAAGGTGTGGACAATTGAAAAAAAAGACAATTTTTCATATATCTACAGGTTCACTGTTTTTAATTTGTTCTCCTTTTGTCACAGATTGTGTTTGCAGGCAAAAACTGGGTTGCACAGGGGCCTCCTCAGCAGTCTCGAGCCTTCCCTTAACAAGACCTTGTGGACAGACTCCCTGTGATTCGACTTATTCTGATCTGACTGTATTGGCATTTTGCATTCCAGTTAGATACAAAATCACTCATCATTTGTCCTGCTCCAATAGGAGTCTTCAGCTCAATTTAAGTAATACCTCCTCATCCAAATCTCACACCATCCTGTGATCTAAGTGAGATTGTTCATTTTTTTTGACAAATAGTGCAGCTCTGGACTTGAGCATCATCTAACAGAACCTGTTTTAAGATGACGTAAATTCTATTCACATTGAAGTCTTTCAGGCAATTGACAAAGAAGAATATCATCTCATCAGCTTGAGGTGAATTTGAACTTATGTCCCAGAAATAAATGATCAAAGTCTAACCCATTGTGCCACCAGTTCCCTGAGCACAAGTATTTAATAATTCAGTTAATTGAATCTGTTGTGTCCAGTATTCCGAATGTCTTAGCTCAGAAAAGATAGTTTATCCACAGATTTATGATTGCCCATTAAAATTCAGTAAAAGTCACCACTTTTAGCTGTTCACAGACCATTATGGGATCAATATATATGTCAGCAAAAAAAAGCATGTTACTTAAAACTCTCGTGTTGTCTTGCAGTCAGCCCTGTAAAATAAACAAGTGCAGTTAAAAGTTTGTGGGCATTGAAAGTCCAACATTCACCCACTGAGGAAGAATATTCTCTGTCAGTGTATGCAGTTATACTGTAAGTGGATTCATGAAATCACCTTCAGCTGACAATTGAACATAATTTTGTTAGAAATTTCCATCAGAGGGACCCTTCAAAGCTGTGTGATGCAGATATAGCCCTACCCACACCACCCACTACTGCTCACCTAATGTAAGTTGTCATGTTGAGAAATGGACGAGTCTTGGTTATCTAATGTCAAGTAAAGCATCAAACTCACCTTGGTCATAAATTAAGTGTGTATTTATTGTCTTGCCCACAAAACTTGTTTTGAAACTTCAGTTATGGATTTTTCAAAATATCATAGTTTGGGGTTGTGAGTTTCATTTTTATAGTATAGCCTGTAATATTGTTCATGAGGAATTGGAAGACATGCTGTTTCATAATGCTGTGGGTGCTTATAATATGCGGAATATGATTAGTTTGCCAACTTACAATAACAGAATGCGTCAAATTTCCATTAGAACATACAATATCCTGAGATATTTATTTATCTGTTTCTAGCTTTTGCTGATTCACCTTATCTCGTAGTCCTGAAGTTTTATTGCACATGAATCCCACTGATAACTAGTAAAGTATCATTATAGAATGACTGTGTCTCCTCTGTGTGTTTGAAGACATAGAAAGTTTGTGATATCATTGATTCAAGGCCAGTATATAAAAATTGATCAATTAACATGTAGGTTTTTTTAATTTAAAAAAATACGAGCATGACAAAGCAAAGAGGAGCCTGTTTTAGAGTTATTTAAAGAGCCACTCAATAAAGTGCAGCTGACATATTATTGACTTATTTGTGCTAAGGTAAAACTAGTGCAAACACAATGCAGAGCTGCTGGAGGAATATGGAGGTTTTTGCTGACATAGGAAGGCAGAAAATAACATTGCTTTGCATTGATATTGTTTGGGATGGAAGTACAATCTGTGTGGTTATTGGTTTGTTGAAGTCATGTGACCTCTACCATGAGGCATGTGCATTGGAGACAACCACTGGAGACAAGTGCTTCAATAAAGGTGCCTTGTGAACAAACGTGGTTTCAGAAGTAGAGCTGAGATTCACTGTTGAAGAGCTGTGACAAAGTACAGTTAATATCAGACAGACAAAAATGTTAAAAGCTAGTTTATCTTTCTATCCTAGACAGCCCAAGAATGAAGTAATGTCTAAGCATCTTTTCAATAAGGCACCTAGAGGTTGGAGCCTGTAAAACCCCTGCAAGCTTCAGAACTTTCAACTCAAAATTTGCCATATTACTCATGCAGGCTTTTGTAATGAGCTGAGAAGAATATGATTGTATGGTCGAGCCTGACCCGAAGCAGACATCCATCCTGCTTTTTACATCTACCTCCACACAATCAAAATAATAATTGGTTCTTGGGAACATTAACAAGGCACATACTATCCTGAGCTGGAACTATGTTGCCATTCCTTCATCACCACTGGATCAAAATCCTGGGACTCCGTTCCTGTCAGTACCGTGGGTCCTACATTACAGGGCTGCAGTGGTTCAATTTGACAGTAGCCTATTACTTTCTCATGGACAAGTAGAGGTGGGTAATAAATGTTGGCTTTGTTTGCAACACCCACATCCTGTGAATGTATTTTTTAAAAAAAATCACATTCATAGTATAGAATTTTCCCCCAACCATCATCTATTTAATCCACTTCCTTATATTAAGCAACTGCAATTTAAACTAAGGAAATGAATTCTGAAAACTGAAACTCAATGCAAAAATGAAAGAATAATGCAGTTGGAAGCCATCATTTTGATTATGATTGTGTGAAATACTGGCAAAAGTCTTTTTAGCAAGTTATGCAGCCAGACTAACTCTGAGATAAATATATATGAAGTATCTTAATGAGTATCACTTCTGGATTCCTACTTGAAAATCTGCAATAACAGAATCTGTCAAATTGCAGTTTGAATGTGATCTCAGTTTCTTATTGATGGTCAAATTGCTTCAGGTCCGCAGACTCTTGAGTTATATCATTGACTTATTTAGTGTCATTTTGTTAATAGACTTCAAATTAACTTGCTGAGTCAGAAACCACAGCAGCAAGTTATGCATCAGTATTCAATGTGACTTATGGCCTAATTATACAAGTTCATCAAAGCCAATGTGCAAATTTCAATATGTGACTTGACCTGGGGTTTTCCTTTAGTCTGGAAGTTTATTTCATCTGAAAAAATATATGCAATTATCAATTTGATTCACTGTTGTTAAATAGAATTTAAATGTATAAAACAATTGTAATCCTGAAAGTTCAGCATCCTTACTACAATGAATTCTGTACTCATCAAAATGAGAGGCGTTGGTGCTAGGGGAGGGGGAAACATGCCTTTTGTATTTGCATCGTGTGTCACAAATCCAAAGGTCTTGAATCAGACATACATTGAAATAATATATGTCATGGTAATAGATCAATATTCTTGAGATATTTCACAGAATTCACTCTTCCTTGAAATCCAATGGGTCATAATTTGCTGTAACAGGATGATAAATGTTGTCTGCTGTTAGTGAGATTTGCTTTTGTCTCATTAATAATGATGTGTTTCAAATTAATGAAAGTGTGGGATGGGCAGTTGGACTCCAATTAAAACAGATAAGTGTGATGGTCAGTAAATGTCTAATTCCAGCTGCACCTCCATAAGTAGTGGCCAGTATTGAGACTGCAGCCAATCTCCAACCAAGAGCATTGCTGGAAACGATAACAGGGGGGCCTTCCAGGCATTACTCTGGTAAGTTCTGATGAAGAGATCCGGGGGGGGATCAAGCAGGGATGGTGAATAGCATGGTGGGTTGTGAGAACTCTATTGTCCATCAGATACCTGGGAAGAAGGGTCACCCTTTTTTGCAACAATACTGTTAGAGTTCTCTTGGGGGTTCAATTGGCTCAAGGGCTCGCAGGCCCCTTGACACCAATCCATTGCTGGTAAAATTCCAAAGGCATTGTTTCAGTGACAGATTCAACACCACCATGCCACTTAAATTTCAGCTGACCTGCTCCAAGTTCTGGTCAATGACTGACTGAATGAAACAATTGTTTTTTTTCTCTCCGATTAGAATAAACAATTAGATTGAATGATTGCAAAATCAATAGTACAAGGACTGAGACAGAATTGTTGATTCGAGTGGATGAATTCAGTGACAAATTAGGCACAAGTAATTAAGAAGAGAAATAATGTAAGTGAAAGGAAAATTTCCTTCAATAAAAACAAGCGCATTTTTCAAATCTCTAATAATGATTAAAATCTGAAGGAATGAATCCCTACTTGTAACAGTAAATTTTCAGAATGAGAGGGGTTTTAAGCAGTGATACTTGCTAAGGGTTACTTGTGGGCAATATTGAGAACTTATTTTTTTCTCTGGCAGGTTTAGTTCATCTTTATTGCACAAAAAAAATGCCCCACTACATTAAATGGGTTTCAATGGTGATTTCACCTGAGGAAGTGGCTATGCTCCGAAAGCTTGTGATTTCAAACAAACCTGTTAGTCTATAACCTGATGTTGTGTGACTTCTGACTTTGTCCACCCTAGTCCAACACCAGCATCTCCACATGAATTGTGATAAAATATGAGATGCTATTTTGTGAATTGAACTGTCTTAGCAATTTTTAGATTTCCATGCTTAATGTTGCCTCTGCTCCTCACTTTAAAATTGCTGTGGCATTTGTGCAGAAATAATAACAAGGGCCATTAGCCTCATCATTATTTTGCTGGTAAATTATTGCCATTTATTTGGTTAGTTGTGAGTTTAAATGTTTAAATTATACATTGAAATTGCTTAAATTGAAACCTTTAAATTGTAGATTATGGTTTTAATTGCATCTCAGAGCCTGCAAATATAAATAAGGTTGATACTATTTATAAAAGGTGCCAAGTCAAAGCCTGGTCTGCTAGATCAGCTGGATATTAAAGGCCTTTAGGTATTATCTGAAGAAGAGCAGGGAACTTGTCCTAATTAAATCTCCCTCAATCAAAATCAGATTCATCTCTTTGCTTTTGTTAGTGCAGAATGACGATTGCATTTGCCTACATTGACAGCAGTCAGAACACTTCAAAAGGTTCTTCACTGCCATATGAAGCACTTCAAGGTACTTCTGCTACATAAACCCAAGGCTTTTATCCTCAGTAAGTTGTGAAGAGTTCCCAAGATTGCCATCAGCAAAAATTCTCTTTCTTGTTGTGTGCTTTCTCATTTTATGAGACATGCACTTCGCACCTAATTAGGTTCCAAAGACTTGAGAGGAGTTAACAGAATCAAGAGGAGGTGGAAGAAATGTGGAGTGAATATTTGGAAACTATTTTCTACTGATGACAACTTTTTTTGCAATTGAGCTTTCAAAGGTTTATTGGTACTATGAACAGTGATGATTGGCAGTTAAAACTATTTTTACCACTATTGAGTGCCTGAGTGGAATAGGACACAAGGGGAATGGTAACGTTTATCTATATTTGATATTATTAGACAGGCTTTCTAATTATACATTTAGACTTTCTTGCTTATGGTGGCTGATAACAACTGTCTGAAATTTCACTTGACATATGGAACTTATTATATTAATTTATCAACGACTTCAACAAGCTTCTCCATTTGAAAACCTTCTCTGGTGTTTAGTACCTCGGTCAATCATTTAAGCCTGTTGATCCGAAGATAATCGTATTAAATTTAATGTCAAGGAGACTAAATGTACTTTTCTCATTCCAAAGGAAAGTTAACTGTAACATCACAATCAATTTACATGTATATTGTCATTACCATCGACTGCATAATGTAAATCATTTGTAAACCATTGCAAGCATCACTAACACAAGGCTTTCATTGTGTTTTTAAGATTCACAGATTAAGATGAGTTTTCTTTGGCAGTGTTAAGTAAGTATCAATATTAGAAATAAATCTGCACACAAAACTCTGGTCTGCTCTGCACAAAACTGTTTATTGATATGTTGAAGGAAAATCTCACTAAGGCCTTGTTGATAATTGTTTTGACACTTCTGCTGGTGTCATAAACAAGTACATGCTAGACACAGTATTAAGAGTTTACTGATGAGCAAAACTGTTGACTCTATTCAAGGTTCATCACTAGAATGTATATCTGAGTTGCATTATTTGGGAAATTACTATTTCCTATGTATATTTGCAAACCTGAGTTTCTGCTGTGTTTCTCCACTTTCTGTTTTTGTTTTGGATCTCCAGTGGTTCTTTTATTCTTTTTAATTATGGTTAGTGCTTTTTCCAGTGGAATTTTTAATATGTCCTTCATTAGCTCTCTTGTGGCTTTTTAAAGTGAGATTAGTGATTTTGATGTTAGTTTTTCCATATCCAGGAGGGCACGGATTTCAACTTCCAAATCTCCTTTTACGTTGGATCTTAACAGCCATCAGACAGAAGAGTGAATAGAGTACGAAGTTAAAATTTGATTCTTTAAACAGGAAGGCTATATCAATGATAATATAATAGATTATATATCAGACAGGCTGAAGAGAGAAGCAACAGTCTGGACCTTGTACTCACTTCAAGTGTACATGCTGACTATAATTAGTTTGAAAAGACCTTAGACTCCAGAAATTCTTCTTTTGTGAAGTAGTGCACCCAACTGCCTCTCAGATAATTGGACAGGGCTGGATCAAAATCTATATCTCATACACAAAAGCTGCAATGATCGTTACCTAAGTGAAGTAGATAGTTGGCTAACTGATTATAGTAACATAATCCATAAACAGCAACAAATAAGAAAACATTACCCAAATTAAACACAAAATTTTCTTTCACTAAGGGATAGAGGGAAGCAGTAGATATGGATTAACTAACTAGGGTCAGCTATTGTTGTCTAATCCTTTCAATTACTTGTTCCACATCCCATGCTTTGTGCATGACAGAGAAAGGTACGAGTTTAGTTGAGGGAAGGAGGATGATAATTCATCATCTACCTGAGCCCAGCTGAAATTTACAACCACAACCAAGGCTGAAGGATATGACTGTACTGAAGCACAGCACAAGGATTTTTAGAGGGATCATTTTAAGCAGAACGTGCATTAATGTATTATTGCACAGATTCTACATCAGCCAAACAGTCTACCTTTAAGACAGTTACACAACCCCATGATACTCTGATAAAAGAACTTCACTTTAAGCCATTCCCTGTTAGTGCAATTGAGTTAATCAAATATGTTCAGTCAATCAGTTATGTGTATGTAATGTAACAGTAAGAGTCAGCACAGAACAAGATTGTATAAGTCTGAGATATCATTATGTAAATAGTTGGTATTGCTAATAAACTTCAAGACATCACTCTCAACAGGTCCATAGTCTTTATGATATAGGTTATGTAAGATAACAGGGCAGAATTCAAATCATAGCACACTGGCGATGGTGTTTCCGAGAAACCACATCATGGTAATTTCAAATGGGCACCAGAATCTGACGGCAGTTACTGAAAAGTGATAGCAGTTTTGTGAAGATTTATTTTACTTTGCATCGTTTACTCATCATTTAATTGAGCTCAGAAATAAAATTTACAACTACAACCAAGACTAAAGGCTGCAACTGTACAAATGAACAGCAAATACAATGGAAGAACAGTTATAAGTATTCTTATTGTCTCTCTCAAAAATGAGAGGTCGCATTGTGTCTGATTTTTTTCTAAAAATGATGGATTTTAAGAATGACAGGATACCTCTCATTTGGCAAAGCAAACCTAAAATGAATTACAGCCCAACATGCGAGGAAAAACCATTATACTACCTGGGCACAACCAGTAGTTGATTTCCATGATTTTGTTTTCTTTGCACTGCTCACATTTTTTTTTAAGAACAACAGAGGAAACAAAAGAAGCAACTTTAATGCATTAACAAGGAAACAGAAAATATACAATCCAAAAAAATTGTATTAACATTTTAAACTGCATATAACTACTGAAGAAAGATGGAAATACACACCTGACCATGGATTGGCATTCCATTGACATTTTGAAAATAGTTCAGTTATTAAAAGAGAATAAATTTTTACATCCCAAATCTACAAATAGATGAAAAAGAATGACAAACAGTTAAAATCATGTTGCTTCGGGAAACAAAAGATTGAGAAGAAGCAAATCGACCAATACTTCAAATAATGACTGCAAACATTCTAATAAAAGTTTACAGACTAATTTAAAGTTGGAGTTAACTGCAGGATATATTAGCTTGAGTTGACATCATACACCCAATAGCCAGGTGAAAGAATCAACCATTCATAGCAGGTATCAACACATGGGTACAGAATGTGATTTTATCAAAGCTGACTTAGTTGAAAGGCTTGTGGAACCTATTGCTTATGGTCATTGCCTCAACATCCATTATATTCTCCAGAAAAGTACTTCTAGACAAACCCAGAAGATATGCCATCAATACACTGCCAAAAGCAGGATATATACTTAAAGAAATTATTGTGGGCTAGCAACATCTTTGAGTGCTTGATTTTACAACAAGTATTATAGCTATCGAAACGGTCAGTAAAAATGCAAATTATGTATGAGGTGGCTTGTCTCACTGCCAAAACAGCATCCAGCATTTTGTGCTGTACAGAAGCTATGCTGTACAAGAGGAAATTGGACTAAAATGTGCAAGAAATACAATTGTCCAGAGAAATATAACGTGTAATACAATGCTCCAGAACATATAAGAAAGTACTCCGATTATATCATATAGCAGTGTTGATTGACCCAAGAAATCTCTCAAAGTGTGAGGTGCACATGGGGCATCTGAAGATCAAGAGACCATTTTCACCTCACTGCCATAACTTGAATTAAAATACCATTCACACCCAGCAAGTGCATTGGTTGGTGGAAATGGATAAACATAGATAGGAAGCCACAGTTGGTGGACAGATACTGGATCCTTCCCCTACAGCCAGATAAGTCCACCTGAATAAATAGAAATTATAGGATCATGACTACTTCATAGCGCAGATTAGATTTCATTCTATCGCTCAGCATTAAGACCTGAAAGCTTCCTAGTTTGAATGTTTCCTTTACCCACTTGTCAACTTGTTCTATTTACAATAAAATATACAGCACATATTGTATTGCATTGGGAATGAAGCATTTCTGCCTGGAGGGAATGGAGTAAATTTATCATTTCGATTTCAGCTCTGTTGCACAATAGCTTTCTTCTGGGCACAAGGTCCATTGACATCTTAGACAACAAGGTGCAGGGCTGGATGAACACAGCAGGCCAAGCAGCATCATAGGAGCAGAGAGGCTGACATTTCAGGCCTAGACCCTTCATCAGAAAAGGGGGAGGGGAAGGGGGTTCTGAAATAAATAGGGAGAGAGTGGGAGGCGGATAGAAGAGGGATAGAGGAGAGGATAGGTGGAGAGGAAACAAACAGGTCGAAGAGGCGGGGATGGAGCCAGTAAAGGTGAGTGTAGGTAGGGAGTTAGGAAGGGGATAGGTCAATCCAGGGAGGACGGACAGGTCAAGGGGGCGGGATGAGGTTGGTCGGTAGGAGATGGAGGTGTGGCTTGAGGTGGGAGGAGGGGATAGGTGGGAGGAAGAACAGGTTAGGGAGGCAGGGACGAGCTGGACTGGTTTTGGGATGCGGTAGGGGGAGGGGAGATTTTGAAACTTGTGAAATCCACATTGATACCATTGGGCTGCAGGGTTCCCAAGCGGAATATGAGTTGCTGTTCCTGCAACCTTCGGGTGGCATCGTTGTGGCACTGCAGGAGGCCCAAGATGGACATGTCGTCTGAGGAATGGGAGGGGGAGTTGAAATGGTTCGCGACTGGGAGGTGCAGTTGTTTATTGCGAACCGAGCGTAGGTGTTCTGCAAAGCGGTCCCCTCCTCCCTCCGGACAAACCTCAAGGGATCTCTCTCCCACTGCAACTCTCTCGTAATCTCTTCGGCCCTGAAACTGCTCGACCCGAAGGTTGCAGGAACAGCAACTCATATTCCGCTTGGGATATCTCACTGCTCGCTGACAAGATTCTCATCCCATTGTACAAAACTTGGTCGGAGAATCGGATCATCTTCTCTCACAATTGAGAATCTCATTCCTGAGGATTTCACCCTATTTTCCCAACTAAACTGTAATTGCCCACGTCACTCAAGTGCTGAGTTTGGAACAAATGGTATCTCCCAACCTCTAGATGAACACCATACACCTTGGGGGGAACTAGTAAAGCCAAGTGAGGTACTAGCCCTATAAAGGATAGAGATTTTAAGGGGTGGGGTGTGCAGTGTAGAAGGATGTGTGAATAGCTTACATAATATAGATGTGTCAAGGCTTGCTGTAAGTGAGGAGGGGAGGTGAAGGTGCTGCGTAAAGGGTTAACTGTACTGTACCTACATTCTAATAATAGTTTCTGGACGTATGTGTATGGAGCTAAGTCATGATGAGCTCATCACTCAGGACAGAGAACTAATAGAAAAAAAAATTACTAGCAAAATCTTATCATGCCTATGCAGATAGTGATAGGAAATTAATGTTAATCTTTGTCTAAACCTCAGGCTTAGCCCACACATGCCTCAAACTCCTTGAAGCTCCTAATGATACTCCTACAATTTCACTTGGTGTGAGAGCTCTTACAGAAATTTGGCTGGAGTTATATTTTCACATTTTCTCATTAGACATTTCAACAGAAGCAAAACAATACTGCCAAAATTCTTCGGAGATAGCAAGAACTGCAGATGCTGGAGTCAGAGATAACACAGTGTGGATCTGGAGGAACGCAGCAGGTCAGGCAGCATCAGAGGAACAGGCAAGTTGACATTTCAGGTTGGGACCCTTCTTCAGAAATGGGGAAGGGGAAGGGAGCTGGGAAATAAATAGAGAACGGGTGGGGATTGGGAAGGTAGGTGGGATGGTGATAGGTGAATGCAGTAAGGGAGTGGTGGGGATTGGTCAGTGGGATGGGTGGGACGGGTAGGTGGGAGAGAAGATGGACAGGCTCCCCACGTATCTGCCCTACCTTTCCTGCTGACCAATCCCTACTACCCCCACCTGCATCCAACCTATCTCTATCCCATCTACCTTTCCCCAGCCCCATCCATCCTCTCACCCACCTCCTTGACCCGACACAACCTGTCCATCTTCTCAGAAACTGCAAGACCAAAGATGTGTTAAAGCACCTTGGCACATTGTGGCCAGTGTGTTCAAGGTGAAGATAGTAAAAAGGTTGCTGATCAAAGGTTAATGATCTTGCCTGGATAGTGTTAAACTTCTTGGACCTTGTGACCTACAACCATCAACATGTATTCCATTACACTCATGACTTCAATCATATAAAAGAATCTTTGGAGCACAGGAAGAGAGCCAATTGTGACAAAACCGTTCAGTCTCTGTCCTGCATTGTGACCATGTTGAAGCTATGACTGTCAATACTAGCGATCTTTAATACGCATCTAGTGGGGAACCAACTCAACAGCAATGGTGACCTTTCACTTACTGTATGCCTTTCTGGTTGACTATACAGTCATAACAACACAGTCTTGGCACCTTTAGTTAGGTCTCTGTGTACTAAATATCAACATCTGTGGATTACTTTGATTTCCATGAAGTATGACTCTCATGCTGCTCCACAACGTTTTACTGCTTTGATCTTGATGGGTATTTTGAATGCACTCTAATGAAGAAATAGCAAAAATCCAATCATATTCCATCTACAATAATGTTGAATGCCACATGTTAAACTGCTACCTGTGCACTTAATGAGGTAAAGTCTGCAATTCCCTGTGACCGCTGCTGTGCATTGTAGGCACCACTGATGGTTCATTTTCTAATTTGCTCAGCTGAATGTTTGGGAAGCCCAGTAGACCCTGTAATTGTTCAACCCTCAAACATGCTTTCTGCCTTTTTGAGAATGGGCTATTATCTACATCAAGCTATTGTTTGTAAGGGACTCCCTAATTGCTTAGCTGATGGGTCTCATTACTACCTCCAAAATGCAGATTCCTAGAATAGTTTGTTCACATATTTACACTTGGTTCTTACGGAGGTTTCATTCTGATGTTTGCAATTTTACAAAAACTGATGCTCCACATTGAAAATACCTTGAAAATGTTCACTATTTTGAACTGCAAGTAATAAAATAAAACTGATGGAGCATGTAAGTATTCACAAATTAAAAGGTAGGTATGTATGAGGGAAGCTATTTAGCGCATTACAGTTCATCTGTTTTGGGAAGAAATCTACTTCTTAGCTCACACCATCCAGCTAGAATGTGACTCTTATACATGCATTTTCTTAGGTGTTTTCCTGATCGACCACTATTATTTTGGTGGAAAGTCCTGGTCAGATCTGTAAACAGGTTTCGACTAATTGCAGTTATGACTGCTGACTGGGACTGACACCGGGAAACTCCCATCAGAAATATTCAAACTTTCGTCAGCAAAGTTAGCACTGGTGGATGAATCAATAGTGGAAGTGAGAAGGCAGCACAAGATTGGAATATTGCCTCCATTGCACATTACGACATTGCAGCCCCAGGCCCATTTTCAGATATAATCAAATTTTGCCCATCTTTCAAACCATTATATTAGATTATAATGCAATTATGCTTTATACCACAGCTAAAGATAAATAGGAAAACTGCATATAGCCAGACCTCCAAAGGTTAAGGAATTGACTGTCCTAATACTGAATTTTAAGTTAATCAAACTGAGATTTGGATCTAATTGTACAGGACAGACTAGAGATCTGTGTACAAAAGATGTGATTGTTCCAACATTTGTGTCACATATTCAAAATATAACTAGATCTGAAAATAACAAAAAAAGTATATAATGCTGGAAATTTGGAACAAGATTGGTAAAAGGTTAAACTTCAGTGTTTTTCCATGGTTGCTGTAGCAACATTTTCTATTTTGTTTCTACATACAAGATCTGTGACTACAACACCAGGAATTTAAACAATGAATCTGTGGGCAGTGGTTTCCAAACTTTCTTTCCTGATGTAACCATATTTTAAACCCTCAGACCTTGTGTTCTCAGAGTGAAAATTGGGTGAGGCTGTTGGGATGCGTACAAGAGTTGCTGAGTGGAGTGGGAGTTGTTGACTGAGGGGAGATTGTCCAGATCTAAACCAGACAGGATTTTAATGTGGGGTGACTGATGTTGACTTTTATGAATGTACTAAAGCCCTGGTTATTCATACCTCAGATTCAGAGCTCAGATTAACATAATAGGATACACATTATTGATGCAATAGGTCATTGATAGATAAAAATGTACACAGATTGTTAATGTAGTTGGATTCTGATTATTAATTTAATAGTGTCCTCATTATTGATGTAATAGGACTCTGACTATTATTATAAATAATTCTGATTATTGATGTATTAGCATCCTGATTATTCAAACAATAGGCAGCTCATTTTGTATGCTGTAGAAACCATGGGTTGAATCTTATATTTTCTTTGGCTGTCAGTTTCATTGAACTTCATGGAGGGTTTCTCTCTTCGATGCCAAGTGAGATCTGTCATTGTATCTTACCAAACTGCCCTCATTAATTATCTACCCTACCTCTGTGATACTCTTCTCACCTGATTCTCATCTTATCTTACCACTCACTGTTCCCAAAACAACTCGCCACTCACTGGAAATCCACTGAATTAGAATTTAGAATTTATTGTCAGGTGTACTTTGAGAAGAAAAATACAATGAAAAGGGTTATAAGTTGCCTTACCATGGCTCCTGTATTAATGACAGAAATCGTAAGTAAATTCCTAAGTAACAATAAGAAGTAATTTTAAGAGAAATGTTCATCACAGTCCACTTAATGGCTCCTGGTTTCAGAGGAAGCTGATCAAAAGGCAAAACACACAGCTGGAATGAGACCATCAAATGCCAGGATGAAACCGACATGTCTGGCCCTGAGAGAAAAATGGGCAAAAGCCTTCTCTGAAGAAAAGCGCCCCCTGGGACAAGACCGTCACCCTGGATGAAAAACACTACGCCGGGCCATCAGAAAGCCAACCCGAAAGCATCTGCCAAAGAAAACGCTGCCAGGAAGAGACCGCCAAACTGGACAAAGACGCCACGCCAGGCCGTCAGAACACTGGGCCGGAACCGTTCACCGGAGATTAAGCTGTTATCCTGGGGTCCATGCCATCTATAAAAGACCGATGTACGCTCGGAAACACATTAGCAATCCAGCATTACCCTGACCAGCAGACACAAAGTTATGCTGCACATAGCATGTAGCCAGCATCATTGACACTCTGTCCTACATCCAATCCCAACCTGTGCACTGACTTGGTGAAGGTACCATACTGGCTGATTGACCAGCAGATTACATTAAAGGGAATGCATGCTGTGCTGTTATCCCCTTCCCATCCCAGATCCACATCAATCATTCAGCTTTTCATTTCATTCAGTCGAGTCCATCATAATCCTTACAGAACAGATGATGAACCAATTGTCTCTGCCTCCCACAGCAATCTTACAAGTTTCACAAGTTCTGAGTCATTACCACTAACCTCTGCATCATTGGGATGCCACAAGTCAGTTTTCAAGGATGTGCAAATCTCATTTGATCCGCATTTGACCTGTAAGCACAATGACTCTGCATGTTTTGTAAACAGATAATTAAATAATTGTAAATTTAAAATGTAGCTGGAGTTTCAAAGTGCATGTTTCTGTAGGATTGGGCAAAAATCCCCATATTCTGAAATACTAGACCAAAACCCTGGACTTTTTGGGGGATAAAAAACTTTAAAAGTAATAAAAAAGAGGCAGCTGGGCTATGCTGTGGGAAAAATACACAGACACAGGGATGGCTGCCTGGAACCATTGCTCGGCCTGAAAATCCAATTCACACCTCGATTCTCAAAGAACAATTAAACAGACCTAACAATCTGGGCTGAAACTAACTTTTACCCTTCGGGTTACCCCAACCCAAACATTATGGAGCTATACTTTTTCCTAGGGTGGAGGTAGCTATTACGAGGGGGCATAGTTTTAAAGTGAGTGTAGGTAGATACAGGGGAGATGTCAGAGGTAGGTTCTTTACTCAGAGAGTGGTCGGGGCGTGGAATGCATTGCCGGAGGAGTGTAGTGGAGTCGGCCTCATTAGGGGCATTTAAGTGGCTATTAGATAGACATATGGATGATAGTATAAAGTAGTGGTGGAGGTTAGATAGACCTTAGGTTTAGGGTAAAAGTTCGGCACAACATCGTGGGCCAAAGGGCCTGTACTGTGCTGTACTGTTCTATGTTCTATGTTCTATACAGATACCAAGATATTCAGCTTCAATCAATATTTATGCATAGAGATATGGGACATTCCAATTAATCAAAATACATTTACACCTACTATTAACTGTCAGGAAGCCAACTGCCTCAAAGGGAACACCAGTAACACAATGGCAAGCACAGATTTGGTGTAAAGATAAGAAGCCAGAAATTAGTATAATTACAGGCCCTGACCATGCCTGAGAGAGCGATTCACCCCGGGAGCAATCCACCAGGAGAAGGATCTGAAGACCCACTGCCTGAGAACTATCTGCACAGCTATCTCTGGAAGATCCTGATGGCAATCTCGAAATCTACTGACACAGGTCTGTCCTGTACCAGGGGAACCAAAGGCAACTGAGCACGACCGGCAGACCTGACAACTGACGCCCTCCGAAAACCGCCGACCTGACTGACAAGGCCTCAGACACATACTGAGGTAAAAACCGGCTCACAAAACCACCACAAAATAAGGAAAACCAAAACGTGTCCTACTGCATCAGCGGACTCAACCCAGACTGAAGGCCTATACCATACAAAGTCTTTATCGAAGCACTGGCTACGGCAAGCAGGAACAGCCAGCTGTACTTCAAAATCACGTTTCTCCCCAGTGGTGAGCTAAAATTCTCGAGATCTCAAAGTATCCAACCTAGCGAGCAAGGAGGGGAAGCTGAGTGGTGACAGCACAGGGCACCCCAAGGGTAAGAAGCCAGATCAAAGTTTCTGTGATTAAAGATACTATTTAGCTTCTAGTAGTGTTTAACCTGTGTTTAATTTAATAGTGTATTTAAGTACTGTCCTCTGTATAATTGATAGAGTCAATTTTACTGTTTTGTATTTGCCTTTATTTCTTGTAATATACTTACCTTTTATACTTAATAAACACAGAGATTCTTTTGCCCTAAAACCTTGTCTACAGCTGCCATCTCTTCACATTCCTAAATGAGTCCAGTGTCAGAACCAGGTACCTGAGAATGATTCAAACCACCTAAAAACTGGCAAATTACTGATCGCAAACCAGAATCCCTACACTTCATGTATTTGCCTTTTCAATGTCCTGTATCAAGCAGATGTGGGTTTTGCAAACTGACACTGGCTTTGCCCATCCTGGGTATTATTCCCTGTCATTTTCCGGTTCCACAGTATCTAGAGAACAGTACGCGATTGCAGGGAACACAACTTGCAGTGGACACCATCAGCAAAAGTTTCCATTTGGTCCCAGATCTTCCAAGTCCTGTTTTACCTTCCAACAAGCCACCAAGCAACCCACCCTGGCCCCCTCCAAATAAAGACCACTGGAGAACTTTGTCTCCAACTTTCCTCCTTCCCCACTAAGCATTGATATTAGACCGTACTAATGCCCTCTGTGGTTCTGTATGCTACCCCAGCAAGGGCCACAGCGGTGGTCATTGCTAATAACACCACCTCACACATCTGTAATGTACATACCATGCCCTCCAATGCTGTATCTCGCAACTCCCTGTGCCTTGAATGTCTCTGCATCACTGTCCTTATCCTCACCTCAACACATGCGTCCACTTTATCCGCCCAACCTTGACTGTGCCACACCCTTTTTAGCAATGGCCCTCTGCACTTCCGCGACTGCACTCAAAGCCCCCCCCTCTACTTCCAACGCACCCATTTATCTCAGTGATCAATGCACAGCTTCCAGTACTGTAATCGCCACAGGTCTCTGACTGTTTTCAATGAGCAGCCCTTAGACATGACCAAGCAGATCCCTCTACTGTTGTGTTTGCAGCTCTCAGCTGATGATACATGATTGCCCTGACCACTTGAGATGGTCCTGCCGGTTAAATGGTGTCCACTGTCTGGCCTGTTGTTGGACATGCCCCTGATGACTGACCCAAGGTCAAAGCCCTTGGGAGGTGTGCAGACACTGCCTAGGACTGATGGTATTGGGATCCCCTGGGAGATGTGCAGACACTGCCTAAGACTGATGGTACTGGGATCCCCAGGGAGGTGTGCATACACTGTCTAGGACTGATGGTATTGGGATCCCCTGGGAGATGTGCAGACACTGCCTAAGACTGATGGCACTGGGATCCCCTGCGAGGTGTGCAGACACTGTCTAGGACTGATGGTATTAGGATCCCCTGACTGGCCCCACCCCACTTTCAGGACTGGGGACTAACCCCTACCAACTCTCTGACATTGGTTGAATAAACGTGCATGTTTACCACATAGCCAGTGGACACTAGGGAAGAAACTAATGCTTGCTTCCAAGCTCAACTCTTAATTCTTAACTATATCTTGAGTTCTCTGTTCTGGTCAAAACAAGCCTAAAAGATTTGTGTTTATACTCCCTGTCATAAATAGTGTAAGCATTTTATTGCATCGACATTCCAGGGATTCTTCCAAGCCCTTGTTTGCTGTCATAGGTCTTGGAACTGGTACATTTAGATCACTGATACAGCATGACCGTCTGACCTCTTTTTCTTAGAAGAAACCTTTAGCAATAGCCTGCATTGTACAATTCTCTTTTCAAAATAATCACTCTGAAAATGATAATATATTTCATACAACTTTAATCACATTTGTCAAATTATGTTTAACTGTATTCTGATCTTTGTTAAAGTAAAAATTACAAGTGAAATTTTGTTTAGTGAATTTCTTCGTTTGGGAGTATAAACTTGGTCTGTTTCATTTCAGAAATCACACAGGGATGATAAACAACATCTTAAATATGAGCTTAATAAATCAAGTATGACTTGCTACCCACATGAGGTAATTCATTTGGAAGGTGGACAGTATGTATCAGTGCCCTCACTGTATTTGCGTCTGGTCATTCTAATCAAGTATTCACAATTGTTGACAATAAGGTAATGTGACTCAGATGGTAGAACTCTCTGAATTTGAGAGTTAAGTTTTGAGCCCCAGTTCAATGAATGACTGCAGTGACTGTCCTGCAGCATAAGGACAACTGGACTATTGTTACAGGTGGAGCTGGAGGACCGCAGCAGGTCAGGTAGCATCAGAGGAGTAGAAAAGTCAACGTTTCGGGTCGGGACCCTCCTCAGAACGGAAAAAGGGTCCCGGCCCGAAATGTCGACTTTCCTACTCCTCGAATGCTACCTGGCCTGCTGTGTTCCTCCAGCCCCACACTGTGTTGACTCTGACTCCAGCATCTACAGTTCTTGCTGCTTCTCTATTGTTAGAGGTGCTACCCTTTTCACAGTGTTTCAAGCAAAGGTCACCTTGTGCATACCCTACTTGTACTTTAATAACTGTGGAGCTGATGTATTGCAGAATTAATGCCAAATAAACAATTGGGCCTCGTGGATCCATGCTGCACTAAACAGCTGAAATGTGATGCTCAGTATCAGATGTGGATAAGTGAGCATTGTGAGTGAAGTAAATATGCACGAGTGGAAGCCAATGCGCTTAGTTCCTGGGTCATAGGTATATGGACCTCTATACATGTAGACCCCAATATGTGCTATAGCTCCCTAAAGTCTTATGTTTTGGTTGTAAGTGATAAAATCTATCCCAAGGGAAGCAGGTGAATAGGTTTATGTATCTGTGATTGATGGTTAGCTTTGTAATATTGCAAGGTAAGCAAGGGTAATTACAGTGAGGAATCTCAATTACCAGCAGTTTATATCAGAGATTCAGGCAAAACTGCCTGTCATTTTCAATTATCACAGGTTGTGCACATCCAAATTTCTAATATTTGAAGCTGGAGACTGCGATTCCACACTACAAGTGAAGATTCTTTAAATAAACCTTCATGTATATTTTTCTTCTTTAAAAATATAAATACATGCATGACAACCGGTGTCAAATAGATATTTATATTTTTCCATAACACCATGACCTATAAATGAGCCGCAGCTGTGTGTGAGAAAATGGACTGGATTGTTTCCTATTTGTTAGGTAATGATATAAGAATCAAGTAATATATCATTTCTTGTGTTTAGCAGTTCATGGATATGTGATAACTAGATATGATACAATGCATTACCCTTCAAATGATTCTATATTCAACATACTCCAGTGTCTCTTGGAAATGGGCATAACATTTTTTTGTTTGGTGACCTTTTTAGACCTTTTTATTTAAATAGAGGAGAAAAGACCTTTGTTTAAGTGCTTTGTAATTTTTTAACTGGTCTGTACAGCATATTTTTGAAACCTATAATATCAAGATTATAAATTGAAGCATGTTTGACACCTTACTCAAAAACTAGAGTACCTTCTCGGAACAATATTTGCAGATTTTTCTTTGTACCTTATTTCGTAATGCCCCGTTTTAATGAATTAACTTCACTTTTAAAGGATCCGTACTGTATGCAAACAATGGAGTGGGAGGGGGAATTCAAGATGCCAACAAATGATTCATGCACCACAGGGATGTTGTTTTCAAGGGATATTGTGACAGGTTTTCAGCCAATGCTTGGAAACAAATGAAAAAATAAATCAGTCAAAAACTTTTACTTACAAACTAAAAAGATAAGCTGCAATAAAACACAAGTTTTCATGTCTTGCGGACATATCTGAAAATTCTTTATGATCGATTACCGTATATAAAGAAACACAACTGCCATTTTATGAACAGCAACATCAGATGAGCGGTCATAACCAAATGACCAGCACTGAAAGAAGCAAAATTTTCTAGGACTTAAAATTTACATATTCTTCAAATACTGTTTCAGGCTCTGTAGAAAGTCCTTAAGCCATCTGAACACACAGGTCCATACTTTCTCTGGAGCACTTCCTGACAATGTTTCAATATTTTTGTACTGTACATGTCAGTTTACATTATGATTTCAAAGTATGGGGCTCAAGTTGACAGCCAAAGTGCTACTAAATAGACATTGACTCCAAGGAACAATATTAACTTTCAACATGGAAAAACTAGATTCACTTTATGAACTCCAAATAGTGGTAGCAACCCTACCTCTGGGTTAGAAGGCCCACAGTCAGGTATGTCATAACTGTCTGGATGTGTTGAATATAAACATCTAAATTAGGTAATGAGGCTTCAACTGGTCTCAGACTTAACAGGCCAAACAACATTCAAAAGAAAAATCAGTCCAATGTTGCCCTTATTTGTCCCAGAGATCAAAAATGCTTTACTGGAAAGCATAAATATTGCTCCTGCTCCTGCTCTTGCTCCTATTTCTTATGTCTTTATTAGGAACAGAGACAATGGCAAAGTGATTTAATCATCTAAAGGCTGAGGTTAGTCATTTGGAAGTATGAATTCAAATTCCACCAATACTACAGATGGAATATAAATTTGGAAATTTTTTTGTAATGCACCGGTAGGGTCCTTTCCACTTCGAGAGCAGAACATTGAGTTTCCAACCCACCTCAGAATATGATGCCCAAAGAGGTGCATCATGACATGACCAGATAAGTTGCAGATATTAAGGACTGGATCAGTCTTGGCTCTCATGGCCCGTATAGAGAAATAGCCTGCTAATACCACTGCACTAGATAATTAGTTAGAGAATACTCTAGAGCCACTGTGTCTGTGGAACCTCTTTTCAGTTGAGGATTTGTTTAGTGTTTGCTAATGTCATGGCACCAGGCAAGGTTCCCCAATGTATTACAGTTCCAGAAGGAATACCGCAAATTGTTAAGCTCCTAAGTGAAGAACTGGTCTTCCTTTATTCGCCTACCCACTTGGTTGATCATAACAAGGATAATTTACAAAGGATCCTCTCACTTGTGGATACCTTTCTCCCAGGCCAAATGAATTCATGTTTTACAATGAACGAATTTAACCTAGCTTTCTTGAGTTAACGAACGAGTAAGCTTATTAACTACTAGGCATGAGAAGAAATAATAACTCTACATAGATTATAAATAAGAAGGGAGTCCAAAGAAAGATGGAAGTTAAACAATATTGAATCAGCCACTATGTGTCATTTGTGAAGAGTGAATAATTGAAAATTTTAGTGACAGTTACTGTTGGCATTGATGTTGGTAGTTGATAAAGTGATTTTAATATGCTTAACTTTGCAGGTTGATATTTGTCCAGGTTCCTTTCGACAGTAGCTGCCTGGTGACACTCAAGGTGAGAGAAACAGTCTTCCCTTGCTTCACTTGCATTGCAGGAGCGTTTGTTGACTGTTCTCAAGTCCGTGACTCTCATCGCCCAGTATTCCACATATACGGACATCATGGCACTAACACACACAGATTAGGGTTAATGCTCATATTTTAACTCCTGTCCCCACATATCCTTGAAAAAAGCAGAAAGTCAAATTTTTTTTTTATTAACATGTTCACAGGTCATACAGAAGGTTTCAGTTCAGTTTGTTGTACCTTTCCCCCTTTGCAGCTTTTTTGAGGCCCACAGTTGTGCTATTCCAGCCTCGCTATCCAGGCAGCCACTGGATTTACATACACAGAAAAAAAAACACGTTGAAGTTTGCATTTGGATATGTACAAAGGTGATCTGGGATTATGATCAATGGTCATGGCAGTACATACATTTTGGATAGTGAAAAAGCAAGAGCTACATGAGAACATTAATTATTCCTATTTATTACTTAAATCATGGATGATTTTGTCTGTCCTTGCTCCTTTACAATTTCTTAATTTCTTTATTTCCTCGCTCTCACTTTCCCATGTCTGTTTGGTTATCTGCTCACAGGGACCAGGAAGCAGAGGGTGATCATCAAGAGGTGTACCTACGTTTACAGCAGAGTTCCACAGGGATCAGTGTTGGGGCTCTTGCTGTTTGTCATATGGATAAATTATTTATACTTGAATGTAGGAGGGTTGATCAGTATGTTCACAGATAGCATGAAAAATCGTGGGGTGGTAGATAGTGAAGAGGATAGACTTTGATTACAGGAGGATTACAGATGGATGGGCTGAAGAGTGGCAAATTCAATCTGGATAAGTGTGATGTGATGCACTTGGTTAGGACAAACAAGACAAGGGAATATGTTGACGGTAGGGACAAGGGAAGCACTGATGATTGGGGGATCTTGTGTGTGTACATCAGTCCCTTAACATAGAGGGACAGGTAGATAAAGTGGTTAAGAAGGCGTATGGGATGCTTATCTTTATTAATTGAGTCATAGAGTTTAAGAGCAGGGACGTTGTGCTGGAAATATGTAAAATTTTGGCTAGAGTATTGTTGTTGAGTTCATTTCTGGAATCCACATCATAGGAGGGCTGTGATTACACTAGAAGATGCAGAGGAAATTTAGAATCATCATACACTCCCTACAGTGTGGAAGCAGGCCATTCGGCCCATCGAGTTCACACTGACCCTCTGAAAGAGCAACCCCCTCATGCCCACGTCCTACTCTATCCCTGTAACCTTGCATTTCCCATGGCTAACCCACCTAGCCTGCACATTATGGGCAATTTAGCATGGCCAATCCACCTAACCTGCACATCTTTGGACTGTGGGAGGAAACTGGAGCACCTGGAGGAAACCCACGCAGACATGAGCAGAACATGTAAACCCCAAACAGATAGTCGCCTGAGGGTGGAATTGAACCTGCATCCTTGGCTATGTGAGAAAGCAGTGCTAACTACTGAGCCATCATGCTGCCCTAAGCCTTACTGATATTTACCAGGATGTTTCTTCGGCTGAAGAGTTTCCATGATGAAGAGAGATTGGATTGGAGTAGAGTGACTGCGTAGAGCACGATTGAGATATTGTAAAATTGTGGGGAGCATAGACAAGGTTGACAAGAAGGAACTTGTCCCCTTGAATAGAATAGAATCCATAAAGTGTGGAAACAGGCCATGTGGCCCAATAAGTCCACACCAACTCTCCAAAAAGCATCCCACCCAGACATATCCCCCTACCCTTTCCCTGTATCCCTACATTTCCCATGGCTAATGCACCTAACCTACACAACTCTGAACGCTATGGGCAATTTACAATGGCCAATCCACCCACCTTGCACATCTATGGATTTTGTGAGGAAACCAGGGCACCTGGCGGAAACCCACGCAGACACAGGGAGAACGTGCAAACTCCACACAGACAGTTGCACAAGGGTGGAATTAAGCCCGGGTCCCCAGTGCTGTGAGGCAGGTATGCTAACCACTGAGCCACCATACCTGAGGGGAAGGCTCAATAATCAGGGACATAGATTTAAAGTAAGGGGCAGGAGGCTTTAGGGGATCTGAGGAAAGACTTTTTTTTTCATTCAGAGGGTGATGGGAATCTGGAACTTTACTGCCTATAAAGGTGGTAGGGGCAGAAACCCTCATAACTGATAAAAAGTATTTGTATGCTTTGGCATCAAAAGTGCGCATTTAAGACTCTGGGCCAAGTGCTGGAAAATGGGATTAGAATAGTTGAGTGGTTAGTTTTGAGCAGCACTTCTATAACTCTTTTTCTCTCTTCACTTTATCATTGTTTATCATTTTCTTCTCTTTTATATTCTTACACGCACTTGTACTTATTTAGACCATATCGCTTTTAATCAGACCTGCTACATTTTAACATTTTCCTGTTTTCGCCATCTGCCATCTCTTATAGTCTTAACTTTCTGAAACTATCTCAATGGATTATAATTGTCTTTCTCAGGACCTGTGCGCTTATCTTGGCAAAAGCTGAAAACAAGAGTAATTTCACACAAGCTGATACTGGGTCTGTTCATTTTAAATATCCTCATTACTCAAAGATTCAACTGTGTTAGCAGTACCACCAAACATCTGACAACTATCTTGAATAATTTATTTGCTATTAAATTGGCATACATTTCAAACACTGCTCCCTGAGACTTATTAGGGTTATTCATCTTAATGACATGCAAAACTCTGCCTTCTGCAAAGCTTCTAATTCACCTGATTAACAATACGTTACACAAAGGCTTAGCATCATAATAATTTGTGTGCTGTATGGAAGAACAGACATATTTTGGAAAAGCTGAAAGAAAGTGCTCATGGAACGACTGCAGCCAGTCTATGACAAATAGAGATGATAGCTTCACTGAATTTAACCTGAGTGATCAGAATGTGCAAAAGGAGAATAGTTTTGTTTGCACTGATTGAAACTCTGGCTTATGTTAATTCTGTTAACCAAAACATTGGTGCTAAATAATTTCAAACAAAGGATATTATTCCAGAATGTATAATAATGTACTCTCCACCTTAAAAACATTACTCTATTTGATAGATTGCAAGTTTTCAAATCTCAGAATTAATTAAACTGCACATCCCCTTTTCTAATTCTCCTGCTATGCACAACAATGTTTTAGGCATGCCTGTCTTAAAGAAGCTGCGCTCATTAAATAAAATTGTGAAAATCTCGGGGCTCGAAGGAGTTGACTTTGCCTTATGAGAATAAAGTTATAGAGCAACACAGATGGAGAACACTCAGCCCCATGAATCTGTGCTCTTTTCAAGAACTGCTCCCTTGATCTTTCTCAATTCCTGCAATATTTTCTCCTTCATGTATTTATTCAATTCCGTTTGAAAGTTGACAGTAAAACTATATCCACCATCTATCAGGCAGTGCATTCCACATCCTAATTATTGTGTAAAAAGGCATGTCTTTCTGTTGCTGCACTGCCTGCACTCAGGCATCCCCCCAATCTTCAATGTGTTAGTGTCATCAGTAAATTTGGAGATACAACTCCCTATTCCTTTATCCCAAGTCATTGAAATGTGGCAAAACAACCTGAAGTCTCAATACAATTCTTCAGATGCATTATTAGTGAGATTATCAGTGAATAAATCCAATTTACTGACTACTTGCAAATGCAATGAAAACTGGCTGAAAGTCATGGGAACGTCCAGGAATCTGGTCACCAATGCGATACTGGCTGCTAATTAAAATAAAACAAGTATGACCTTTTCCTGATCTCTAGAAGTGCGTTCCATTTTAAAACTGTTAATCAAGTTATAGAGGCATACAGTCATAAAGATATACAGCGCAGAAGCAGGCCCTTCAGCCCAACTCATCCATGCTGATCATGTCTCATAAACTGAATTAGTCCCATTTGCCTGCATTTGGCCCATATCCCTCTAAACCTTTCCTATCCATTTACCTGTCCAAATGTCTTTTAAATGTTGTAATTGTACCCGCCTCTACCACTACCTCTGGGAGCTAGTTCCATATGCCAACCAACCTCTGTGTGTAAAAGTTGCCCCTCATAGAACACAGAACATAGAACATTACAGTGCAGCCTCAGGTCACTTTTAAATCTTTCCTCTTTCACATTGAACCTCTTGTTTGGACTCCCCTACCCTGGGGAAAAGATCTTGGCTATTTACCTTATTTATGCTCCTCATAATTACATAAACCTCTACAAAGGTCACCCATCAGCCTCCTACACTCCAGGGAAAAAAATGCCAAGTCTATTCAGCATCTCCTGATAATTCAGACCCTCCAATCTCAATGAACTATATACCTGCACTGCTAGCTCTCTCTGTTCAACAACATTCCCCAGGGCCCTACCATTAACTGAAAGTCCTGCCTCAGTTTGTCTTACCAAAACGCAACACCTCACATTTATCTGAATTAAACTCCATCTGCCATCCCTGGCCCAATTGATCAAGATCCAGTTGTGCTCTTAGATACCCTTCTTCACTGGCCACTATACCACCAATTTTGGTATCATCTGCAAACTTACAAACCATGCATCCTATATTCTTATCCAAATCATTCATATAAATGATGAAAAACAGTCCTATGAATATTTTAAATCTTGAAGGCCTCTAATTGTTTCTCTAGCTTTGACAGCCCAACTGCCATCCTCAGTTGGACAGCAAGCCTGTCCATCAGTTGGCCATCAAGGATGAGTAGTTGTTTACTATACATTACAGGCCTTTGATCTCCACTTGGACCTGATGGCAATGTTTAGAATCCCAGTGGAAAATTATGCCACTGAGGAAAAGGGTCAGGCTTGCTTACTTAATGGGCAGGTCAATTTCAGTTCTTCTTGATTTCTTCTAAACCCTCTATTTTAGACTTTCTCTGGTGAAGTCTCAAGCTGTGATGTTGACTGCTTGGATATGAAAAGAGAGTCTTTTGTTCAGTTTTGGTGCCAGCTATTTGATGTTATATGCACACAGGTATAGAACAGTTGACTATAAAGCTTGAAAATTCCCCCTGATGTCCTCCAACAATGTTGCGAATCATTACGCAGTGTGACAATTTGCATTCTCACATCACACTATCCTTTTCATCTCTGGCAATGAGCAGGTACATTAACCCAATTCTAGCCAGATTTGTACTGAAAGTGAGGAAATTGTCAGCATATGTTTAAGCAAATGATTATCTAAGAAAAAGAAACATTGAATGAACTTAAGGCAAAGGAGCAATTGTTATTGAATATAAACAAATAAAATTCATTAATACAAGTGACTAAGTCTGCTATTATGACCATTACTAATTCCCTCCAGTAGAAATATCTTCAGAACTTCAAAACGCTTTCTTCAGCTGTTTTGTACAATCAAATGATCAAATTACACTGGATAATTGGACTAACTGTCGTTAAAGATTGTATGTTAGACTTACCAGTTATGACAATAAATGAGCTGAACTGACATGAGCACAAAGTGACAAGTTATAGTCTGCAGCACAAATAATGTTTAAATCATAGTTCACAATTCATTTGTTTG
Source organism: Rhincodon typus (assembly GCF_021869965.1). NCBI lineage: Eukaryota > Metazoa > Chordata > Chondrichthyes > Orectolobiformes > Rhincodontidae > Rhincodon > Rhincodon typus. The sequence continues at coordinate 20,733,076 of NC_063348.1, read as the reverse complement.
TAGTGCACATTCAATGAAAAAATTGCAAATAACTGTAAACATGATTTTTCCTTAATGCTCCTGGCATTCTGACATAATCTCCATTACATTTGGTAAATGTTCCTTGGAGTGTATCAAGGCGTGGAGTAAAATGCATGTTTTACATTGAGACAGGAATTACCCTAGCTCTTTATTACCTTACATTTCAATATATTTCACTCAATGCCACTATAACCTCTGTCAACTTACCTGCTCCACTTGAATTCTGTTCAACATCAAGTACTACTTCTTATTATCTTTCACCTTGCAAACCCCAGTATATCTCCATCCTCAACAGACTAAGGTCTATTTTCTCTTCTCACTCTCAATAACCACCCGCAGTCTCAACTTACTGCAAATGTGCGTACACAGTGATGACCATAATGTTCCTGACCTGTCCTTTAGCTTGGCCCAACCAGAACCCTTGAAGAGCCTTATGTTGAGATAATGGAGATTACGGGTTACAAATCCACATCAATGATGGGCCATTCAGTGATTGAGATTGAATGTTCTGGAATCCCATCACAAATTTTTGCCTGTTTAATTTGTCTCCTCTGTCTCTTCTTCAGTAGCTGTTTGTTTGTTTTACCCAACACACAATACCCAGCCTCCAGTGCCACTGCTATAGTAATTTATAATATTTAACCAAACAGATAGTGGTGTCTAAAGTGCCTCTGTAATACAATTTTACATCGCTGGTGTTGACAATCTACAGAATACACTTGAACATTGACTATTTGAACATGGATCATTTGAAAGCTGATTACTCTGATTTTTTAGATACAGTTTGAAAATGCAGTCAATTACCACAGAACTACAATGTATTCAATTAAAAACAATGAGTACAACAAAAGCTCACTCTGTGAATATGTTATAACACAGCTCTAATGAAACTACAAAATGTACATTAACCAGAAGGCACGATGACTGATCCTAGATAGAAAGAGAATGAATAATGAGGCAAAATTAGACAAACTGAGATGCAGTTATTCAAAAGGAATGTGATTGGGAAGATTTCATCAAAGTAGATAAAATGTTGAACGGCACAGAGAGGGTGACTGGGCCCTGAGTGAAAGCAGAGCAGATTGACCCATGGGGAGCACATAAAGTAACTATATTTAGTGCAGTGCAGATTCCTACCTGTGTTTTCTGTTCTGTCATTTCCATTGGATAGGATAGCCAAGTGAACACATTGTCAGTATGTTACTGGACCAAAGTGCACAAAGTCAAATTAGTGAAAAGTATACTTGAAAGAACAATATGTTTTTTTTTTGAAGGGTGGTTTGGGAGAGATACGACCCATTGATTAAACTTGATTATAAAGGAAAAAAGAGCTTGCATTTATTTAGCACCTTTCATGACCTCAGGATGTCCCCAATCTCTTTACAGCCAATTGTATGATTTTGAAGTATCGGGAACAATTAATCAGTGCATGCTGGTACATATGCAGGAACAATTCATTAAAAAAATTGTATTAGAAACCAAACATGATCCCACTCTTAAAAAAAGAATTGCAGATGCTGGAAACCTGAAACAAAGACAGAAATTGCTGGAGAAAGTCAACTGATCTGGCAGCATCTGTGGAGAGAAAACAGAGTTAACATTTCTGGTCCAGAGTTAATGTTTCTGGTCCTCATATAGTTATGTCGTAGCTTTAGGAAAAGGATCCTTTTTCTGAAGCTAGAGCTATACCTTTATGAGACTATATCTTTCTCCAATTAAAATGTAATTTTTACCATAAACAGTAATTTTAGCTGTAAATGATAAGCACCCAATTACAGGATTTCTTGAGTTAAAGAGAGGGCAAAATTTTAGTACACCCGAAAAAAAACGTTAACAGGGATATTGTCTACAGGAAGGAGATAAAATAACATACAGCTTAGAAGTCTTTGTGAATCCTTGAGACTTAAGGTTTTTAACCCGAGAACACAGTTGATTTCTTGAACTGGCAGCAGTAGAGAATTTTAGAGTTTTCTTTTAAGTTTTCAGTTCTCTAATGCTCTTTTCCTTTTGTTGAACCAGACATCTCACTTATTCTTCTCCAGAGAGATACTTCAGTTTTGACTCCTTGATTCCATCTCTACTGGTCTGCCAAAAAGATCTTAAAAAAGCAGCTTGTTTGTATATTTCATGGTTGCAAAAGTTAATTTTTTTCAGTCTTGATAATTACTGATGTCTAATCTCCAAAATACGAACGTTCTCATAATTGCGTAATTCCAATAGTGGACTAGGATTATTTCAGTGCCCTTGGAGACAACACAAATTTCAACTTTGACTGTCCTTATTTTAATTTTGACTTCATGAAACTTGCTCAACCATCAGCAAAATGATAGAAGGTGTCATTAACTGTATGATCAAGTGGTTCTTGCTCAGCAATAACACCGCAAGACTATGATGTCTAAAAATAGATGTAGGTCATTTAGCCTGTCAAGTCATCTCCACCAATGAGATTGTGGCTGACCTCGTTATCCTCAACTCCATTTTCCTGCAATTTCCCTATAACCCTTGAATACATTGAAAATATGTCTATTTCAAACTTGAGTATACTTAACAACCCAACCTCGACAGCCCTTTGCGGTAAAGAATTCGACAGATTCACTATGATCTGAGTGAAATAAAAATCTCCCTTGTCTCCATCTTAAATGATTGACCCTTACTCCTAGATTATACGTTCTGGTTCTAGAGTGTCCCACAAGAGGAAACTATCTCCTGCTTCTACCTGTCAGATCCCCTAAGAATCTTATATGTTTCAATAAGGTGTGCTCAATTCTCAGGGCCAGTTTATCTCAGTTGGCCGGGCAGTTGGCTTTGAAGCTGTATGATACTGACAGCATGGGTTCAATTCCCACACTGGCTGAGGTTACCACAAAGGATTCTCCTTCTCAAACTCTCACCTTGTCTGAGGTGTGGTGACCCTTAGGTTAAATCACCACCAGTCATCTCTGTCTCTTCAGAGAGCAGCCCCGTGGTCTGGTTACACTATGGCAACTTAACTGGCTCTCGTTCTGCCAAACTCCAATGAGCACAAAGCCAAATCATTCAAATTCTCCTCATAAGAAAATCCCTCAGCTGAAATCAACCTGCCAAGCCTTCTCTGGACTGCCTCCAATACCAGTATTTCTTTCCCTAGATAACATGGTCAAAACAGTTCACAGTATTAAAGGAAGCATCTGATTAGTGCCTAGTATAGTTTCAAAAGGCCTTTCTGTTTTTATTCTCCATTCCCCCTTTGAAATAAAGGCCTCATACCATGTGTTGTCCCTGTTATCTGTTGAACCTAGATTCTAGCTTTTTGTGCTTCATGCATGATGATCCCCAAATCTCTGTGCTACAGCTTTCTGCAGTCTTTCCCCACTTAAATAATATTCAGTTCCTCTATTTTTCCTGCCAAAGTGACCCCTCACATTTGCCCACATTACATGCTATTTGCCAAGTTTTATCCATTCATTTAACCTATCTACATCGCTGCAGACACTTTGTGTCAAACTCACTACCTGACTTCCCAACTATTTTTATGTCACCTCCAAACATGATAATAGTACTTTTGCCTCCCTCATCCAAGTTATTAACATATGTTGTAAATAATTGTAGGCCTAGCGCTGATTCCCGTGGCACTCTATTAATTGCAGATTGCCATCCTAAAAATGCCCCGTCCATATTCCAACTTTCCACCTTCTATTAGTTAGCCAATCCTTTATCCATGCTAATATACTACCCAAAACCACAGCTCATACTTTATTAAGTAGCTTTGACTGGCACTCAGTTTTGGCTCTTTCATGGTCAGTAAGCTCCTGACTTCAATTCCAGTATTGTTCAAAACATGGGCAAAAATTCTGAACGCCAGAAATGAGGTGAGACTGCCTGCCCTTAACATGAAGGCAGCAGTCCAGCAGGTATGGCATCGAGGAACATTTGCAAATCTGGAGTCATTGGATATCAGGGGAAAAATTCTCCACTGGTTGGAGTCACATCTAGCATAAGGGAAGGTGGTTGTGTTTATTATTGTCATATTAGTTTCAGACCATCGCTGCAGGTCCAACCATTTCAGCAGTTCTATCAATGACCTTCCGTCCATCATAACATCAGAAATGGAGATGTCCAGGGATGATTGCACAACGTTCAGCACCATTCATGATTCCTCAGATACTAAAGCAGCACATGTCAATGTGCAGAAAGACCTGGGTAGCATTCAGACTTTGACAGATAATTTGCAAATAGAACTCATGCCACACAAATGCCAGGCAAAAACTATCTCAAGCATGAAAAATTCTATCCATCTCCCCTTTAAATTCAATAGCATTGCCATTGCTGAAACACCCACTTATCAACACCCTGGGTTATCATTAATTTGAAACTGAATTGGACTAGCTATATAAATACTATGGCTACAGAAGCAAGTCAAAGAATTCTGCAGCCAGTAACTAACCTCCTGACCAGCTAATGCCTGTCCAACGTTTACAAGGTATTCCTCATAAATGCTATGGCATACTCTTCACTTGCCGAGATGAATGTTGCTGAATCAAAATCATGGAACTCCCTCAGTAACAGTAGTGTGGGTGTACCTACACCACAAGGACTGCAGACTTTCAAGAAAGCAACCCATCAGCATCTTCTCCATGGCAACTAGCGATGGATAATAAATGCTGCCTGAGACTGTGCTAACCACATCTCATGAGCGAATGTTAAAGCAAGTACATACAGGCCTCTGGCTGATAATAGAATTAACTATCATTATGATTAGATGGGTTGCCCCACAGTTGTGGGTCTTCTTATGCATAATTAGGAATTTTGGATCACAGTATAGAAGGCGCATGAAGAACAACAGATAGGTGTAGATGCATATATTAGGAGGACCATCCAAAGGAAAATAACCATTTATTTAAATAACAATTCTTCTTTCTAGGTTGCTGCTTTCTGCAATGTGTTCAAAGTCAGTTATAATTTAATAAAATCTTAACTGTTCCTAACTTGGAGAACATATTGAAGCATTAATCATGGAGACCAAAGCAAGTTCCAATTTATTACAAGATGTTGATCAATGTTCCTTCTCATTGAAATGGGAAGATCTGGAATGACAGCTCCTTAAGAATAGTTATTTATCTCCAAAGCATTCTATCCTTTTTTAAATAAATGTCAAACAGTACTGTAACAAAAGCAAAATTCAAATGGTCAATAGAATCTTGCAGAACTGTAACTGAAACTTATCAAAATTAAATTAAAATGACAAATATGAAGGTGATGCTGTACCCCAATACCTGTACCACGCTGATGGACTCCACATGCTTCTTCTCCGTAGACACCCAGAACATGGAGGTGGCCATGGATGCTAGGGACAGAGAGTTGAGTCCTAAGACCCCACGATGGCTTGCTTCCTGGCTATGAAGCCTTCTAGATTTAGTCACATCTGTGCAGTTCAGGGTTGTTCTCACAACAAAAATGATTCAGCAATGATTTTAAGAACTGTTTTCACGCTAGTATAAAAAGTAATTATTGTTGGAACCAGATGACAATAATGAATCATTGCTGAATAAGTATTTCCAAGACTGACCTGTCATTAACACCCTTTTTTATGATTTCAGCTGCTGGCCCTAATTTCTTGTCAGCTCTGCAGGAGAGCTAGAAGATTGGAGAAACGAAATCCTAATACACAGACATGATATATTTATGCACTTTGTCAGCAAGTGTCAACCTTCAAGCTGATTCTTGGAATGAACTGAGGAGAAGGGGAGACAACACGCAGCTCTAGGAAACTGCTGTCACAACATGAAATGAACTGACCTTTAACATTTTTACTTGAATGCAGCACTTGGGGCTTTTGCACAAAGTGGAAAAGCTCAATGCAAATGACATGATGTGTACAGTCTTTCTCAGCCCTAGGATCTCTATAATTATTGGTGTACTTTAGAAGCACAGGTCAGAATTTTAACCTCTGGATCTACTTTGAGCAGGGAAGGCCAGCATCAGGCTGGGGAACCAGAAAGGTGCTGGAGAGAGTTTTGCACAGATTTTTAACTTAACCATGGCTTTAGCACTTTGTTTAAAGGTTTCCTGAATAGGAAGAACGCACGGGTGTAATCACTACCCACACCAGACTGCTCCAGCTTCAGCATTAAAAATCAAAGGTCAGAATAGATTCAGTCTGCAATTTTCAGGATAGGAACTGTTCAAATAAGCCATGACATGAGAATACCCAAATTCTTTGACATAGTGAACACTGTAGGCTATTAGGCCAGAGAATTATTTATCTCAGCAGATGCAAAGAAAATATTTGCATCTGAGAGCAAGTTAAGGTAAGTATTATATCAAAAAGGAAAGGCTTATGATTTTGTGAAGAATTGCAGTAAGCCTGAGGATTGGGCATGCTTTCAAAATCAGCAAAGGATGACCTAAAAGTTGATAAATGGGGAAAATATGGGCAATGAGAGTAGACTAGCCAAGAATAATGAAGCGGATTGAAAAAGCTTTTAAAAGTACGTAAAATGGAGAAGAAGAGCCAAAGTTACTACAGGTACCCTAAAATGCAAGCCAACAGAAATGATTAGAAAATGGCAGTGGTGTTGAGCAAATTTTGTGGGTCTATTTCAGCAGTAGAAGTCATAAGTTGCATACCAGAGAGAGAGGTCAACCTTGGCGTTAATAAGAAACTTAAAAAATCTAATTTTTGTAGAGAAAAATGTTGGAATAACTTAAGGAACCAAAGTCTAGCAAATCTCCAGAGTCTGATTTCTGAAGAAGGGTCTAGACTCGAAACGTCAGTTTTCCTGCTCCTCTGATGCTGCTTGGCTTGCTGTGTTCATCCAGCTCTACACCTTGTTATTCCAGAGTCTGATGTTCTGTGCGCTAGTTAGGATTGTCCAAAATTGCCTAGATTCCAGAATCACCCTTATGGCTTGGAAGTTAACAGATATAAGGTAAGGCAAAATCACCACAGTCCTACCAGATCATGTTAAAGAGAGATGACTGGTAGCAGTTTAACCTGATGGTCACCATACCTCAGTTGAGGGGAGAGGTTGAGGAGGAGAATCCTTCATAGCAGACTCAGCTGATGCAGGAATTGAACCCGTACAACTGGTATTAACTCTGAGGTGCAAACCAGCCAGCCATTTGACAGAGTAAACTGACCCCGAACAAATCTAACCCCTATCGTCAAAAAGAAGGATGAAGGAAGTAAATCAAAAACCATTGGCCAGTTAGCATGATGTTAATCATCGGGAAAAAGAAACAACTGGAACTTATTATTATGAAAGTCTTAGCAATGTAATTAGAAAATCATAGGATGAATTGACATTTTCAACATAAAAAGGAAGTCTTACTTGATAAATTCATTAGAGCTTTTTTGAGATGTAAGTAGTAGTTGGGATGACAAGGCACTCAATAATGTGCTACACAAAAGGTTTATATACACGAAAAAACTCATGGAGTAGGTGTTTTATGATGGATAAAGGATTGGTGAACAGTCAGGAATCAGAGAATAAAGAGCATTTTCAAGTTAGTATGGTTTAATGAGCAGAATACTGCAAAGATCAGTGCTAGGGTCTGAACTATTTATAATCTCTATCAATGGCTTAGACAAAGAAATCAAGAACAATGGTGCAGAATGTCTGATAGGAAGATAGTGCAGCAGTGAGGACAGGGGCCACATGTCAGAATCACATGGAAGTGCTGACACAGTTCACTCTGTGGGAATTGTCTGGGACATCTGGAAAGCTCTGAAAATGTCTCCTTCCTGTTAAAGTTGAAGATTTGGGAGAGTCCCAACCAACCTGAAAGGAATAGTTACCCAATAAAAATTAAAGGATTAAAACCTGATTCTCCTGGCTAACTAATAACCTGATCAGTTGACTCACCAGTGACTCACCCAACCACAGCCTAAACCCCCAACACCACGCACCAGGCCCAACACCAACCAGCTCCTGGGCCACTGCCCACCCCATCTGACAAACATTCTGCCCTCTGCTGGACCCAATAACAGCCCCGCAACCAATCTCTTGCCAATCCGACAAACTCCACATCTGTCAAACTCTACCTCACTAAATCTAGCACACACACACACACACCCCGCTACCCCAGACCTAACACCAACTCCATCCTGAATTGAATCAATAGATCCAACCTATCCCCTAATCTAATATGCCTCTCACCGAACCTGACATCCGCTTGTCCTGAACTGATATTCTTCTGGAACACGTTCTCACTGATTGAACATTTGGCCATGAGTCCCCTCCCCCTTTCTCTGGCCTGACTGCATCCTCTCTGAGGGACCTGACCAGACCCACAATGATAGACCCCAACTCCCCCACCCTTGACCCAACTCCTTGAACTATTCTCACTGCTCATCCACTGATATGACACCCTACCTCTTAGCACCCTACCTCTCTACCACGTCCCACAATGTCATCCTACCCATTATCCCCATCTCCCACCTGCCACTCCTCACCCTCTTCATGCACTTACTACTCTAACCTAATCCACTTCTCCCACTGGCCTCCCTCTACGCTCAACTAGCCTTCACGTGTTACACTTCCCTTCTCAGAGTAAATTTCAAACTATATATACAGTGTTTAAGTGACAGAATATGGCAAATTTTGTCTGTGTGCCAATGACTGTACGCTGTTCTTGGAACAACTCGCTACCCATTGGATATCTGCATAAAGTCGAGTGGTGATAGGCTTTAGTCAAAAGGCCACTGTTTGTCAGGGACAAGCACTGGCATTCTGAAGCTATCCTGTTCAGTCAAGGATGTTTTCTGAAGAGGTTTAAGAAAGGAATGGTCACACTACAATTCTATGACAAGTCCAGTCCAAGAGAATGGTGTAAAACAGAGGAGTTCCCTTCCCAGAGGACTGGCAGAGGAGGCCATTCCACCAGAGCCTGGCAGCCTTGTCCACAGTTGCAACCTGGGTCATTACCATCTGACCAGTGCCCTAACCTCCCACACCACAAATGCTGCATGGATCTTAAACATCCAGATTCCCTTCCTGGTGACCCTTCCTGTGAACCCTATAGGGTTGGTCCCCTCTTAATTTCCACTCGCTGCCCTTTCCCCTAACTTTCCCCTCGTTCCCCCTTGATCACGTATCTACTCCATCTGTCTTACAGAGCAAACATGCTACATACAAGCAAACGGTTGTGTATGAAAGTCTGAAGGGAGTAGCCCTAGGCTCCCATCAGTCAGGGGTCCCATGCCAGTCCATTGCTATTTGTAAATATTTCATAAGGATCTATATTTAAACAAATCTAAAAAAAAACACAAGTTTATGTTTGTCACTGATGCAGAACATCCTGAAATGGAAGATTTACAACAAAGGATGACTTGGGGGCTCTGTCAGGCACTAATCATAACTAGACCTATGTGTTCTCTCACTTCACTTCTTAATTTGCCAACATCATCAAAGACCCATCACACCCTGGCAATGCTCTCCTACAATGTCTTAGGTCAGGCAGAAGACACAGAAGCTTGAACACATGCACCAGCAGGTTCAACAGCAGCTTCTTCCCTGCTGTTATTAGACTGTTAAATGGATTCTCAAATAATGCTGATCTTGCTAATGTTGATCTTGGGGAGGCAATGCTGAGTGGTATTATTGCTGGACTGTTTATCCAGAGATCTAGATAATGTTCTGGGGGCGCGGGTTCGAATCCCGCCATGGCAGATGGTGGAATTTGAATTCAATAAACATATGGAATTAAGTATGTAATGATGACCATGAATCCATTGTCACTTGTTGGAAAAACCCATCTGGTTCACTAATATCCTTTAGGGAAGGAAGCTGCCATCCTTACCTGGTCTGGCCTACATGTGAGTCCAGACCCACAGCAATGCGGTTGACTCTGAACTGCCCACTGGGCAATTAGAGATGGGCAATAAATGCTGCCTGGCCAGTGACGCCCTCATCCCGTTAACGAATAAAAAAAAACTAACGCATGCCCTGTGTGATGTAAGCTCTCTGCCTCTGTCCAAGTGTTTCTTTTTCACCCTATGATCTGTATGTTTTTGCTACAATGATCTGCCTGTACTGCTTGTAAACAAAGTTTTTCACTGTACTCTGGTACACATGACAATAAATCAATCAATAGATCTAACTTCATTGAATCAACGGGTAAATAAGGAGTGGTCAAGTACATTGAGTTCAGGCAGAAGATTGGCCATGAGCGTTTAAGTAACTTTTATTTCCTATAGTTTTTTTCATGAAGGATTTCACAAGCAAGACCAGCATATTTTTTATTCTTCTTCCTATTTCTTATGTTCCTCAAGGCTGAAGATATCAGTGATGACCTGCTGAGAAACTCTGAGCCACTTTGGGGCACTGTTATAGTCATGACCAAATAATTGATTGCTCTACCTGTATATCATCAGACACGTAATGTCGTTTTCAGTGAACTGGAGCTCAGTCTTCAACATTTCTGTCCCATGGAGTGGCAGTTGGCTGAGGAGAAGGCCGCTATTGCCCCTGCTGCTATTGTTGTTACTCCTCTAGTTCCTAATCAGAAGTCCAGCATCGATCTCAATCAGTTATTCCCATGCTGCTGAGCAGCTGGCAGCTGAAAAGTACAGATTAAAGTGAAAAAAAAAAACTCCAAAGTAGGCAGAATAATATTTAAAGTCTTGGAAGTCACCTCTGAACAACACTGGCAGTTATCTTAAAAAAATCCTTTGATTGTGGAAAAACACTGGAGAATTAGAAAGCTTCCATGGCAACAACTTTATTCAAAAAAGGAAGGAGACAAAAAGATAAGTAACCAAAGGCCAGTTAGCTTAAGATCTGTTATTGGGAAAATGTTAGTCATTTTTATTCTTTCACAGGATGTGGGTGTCACTGGTTAAGCCAACACTGATTGCCCATCCCTAATTGCCCAGAGGGTATTTAAGAGTTAACTACATTGCTGTGGGTTTGGAGTCACATGTAGGCCAGACCAAGTAAGGCAGCAGCTTCCTTCCCAAAAACAAATGAGTGAGCCAAATGCAGTTTTATGATACTTGATAATCTTTTGCGAAGGTTGGACTAGCAGGGCTTTTAGAAATATGTACTGTAACCAAGCAGAGTCAGCATGGCTTCATAAGGGGGAAGTCATGCCTGACCATTTCACTAGAATTCTCTGAAGAGGTAACAAGTGGGATAGATCAGGGGAAAGCATTGAATGTAATTTATTTGGATTTTCAGAAAATGTTTAACAAAGCATTAGATTACTTAATAAAAGCCCATCGTATTAGAAGTAACATCTTAGCATGGATAGAGGATTAGCTAACAAATTGCAAAACAGAGAGATAGAATAAGGGAATCTTTTCCAGGATGGCAATCTGTAATTAGTGAAGTGCCACGGTGATCACTGCTGGGACCACAACTATTTACAATATATGTTCATGACTTGGATGACAGAGATGATTGTACTATTGTCATCCACAAACTTGGCACAAAAATAAGTGGGAAGTCAAATAGTGACAATAACACAAAGAGTTTCTAGAGGCATGTAGACAGGTTGGGTGAGTGGCAAAGACCTGACAGATGGAATATAATATGGTAAAGTGTGAGGCTGTGCACTTTGACAGGAAGAATAGAGGAGTTGAATATTATGTTAAATAGGGAAAGACTGCAGAAAGCTAGCACAGAAGGATTTGGGTGTCCTCATGCATGATTCATAAAAAGCTGGCACTCAAGTTGTGTAGGTAACAGGGAAGACAAATAAAAAGTTGGCCTTTATTTCAAAAGGAATGGAATAATAAAATTGAACAGTCTTGGTAAAACTATACAATGCATAACTTAGAACACACTTGGAATACAGTGTGCAGTCTTGATTCCCTAATCTCAAGAAATATGTACTAGCATTGGAAGCCAAAGAAGATTCCCTAGGTCGATCTGGGTATGGAGGAATTGTCCTGAGAAAAATTGCACTGGGATGGGCCTGAAAGCAATGGAATTTAGAAAAATGAGAGGCAATCTTTTTGAAACATAGAAAATTCTTAAGGGCCTTGAAAGGGTAAATGCAATGAAGTTATTTCCCTTAGTAGGAGACTTTAGGACTGACAGCATAATTTCAGAGCAAGAGATTGCCTAGTTAGGACAGAGAAGAGTAAGAACTTTTTCTCTCAGAGGGTGTCAATCTGTGGAATGCTTTACAGAAGAGGGCTGTAGAAGCTGTGTTGTTATTTATATTTAGCGCTGACATAGACATATTTTAATCAGTAAGGTTATAGGAAAAAGACAGGAAAGTGGAGTTGAGAATAATCAGAATCAAGGGTTTTAGGGAAAAGACAGGAAAGTGGAGTTGACGGTAATCAGAATCAAGGGTTTTTCGGCAAAAGACAGGAAGGTGGAGTTGAGGATTATCAGATCAGCCATGATATAATTGAATGGTGGAGCAGTCTGGGTGATCTAAATGGCCTAATTTGCTCCGATGTCTTATGGTCTTATATCCACTCTAAGAACAAATCATCTGAGGAAAAGCTTTTACTTCAGCAAAGACGCAGCTCTCATGGTTCAGTATTTAAAAGCTTTCCAGCCTGACAATTTTATAGATATGCAATACCCATTGTCTTCTCTTCTTGTTGCCATTGACAATCTTCAGTTGCCAGAAAACCAGGTGGCTAACTTTTAAAACCAGAATTCAACAATAAATCCTCAGTTAATTAACTTGTTTTTATAGGTCTGCCAGTTCTGAATGTGTTTTCCAAATGATCTGAAACATGTCCTAATTAAATATGGAAGTTGGCATCCAAAAGTGGCAACATTTGTTGAAGTTATAAATTTTAGCACATCAATCTGGTCTACACTCACAGGTTAAAATTCCCCCTGCTCTCCTGGTTGTAATGTAGGAAATATGATAAACCTCTTTCTCCATGGAACCTTTCAGAGTCAATGCAAACTGAAATGCTAAAACACTTTAGATGATGGGCAGAATGTAGGAAGAGTTGATTCATTTTTGCTATTTCTGCCGTTTTAGCTGCAATTATAACTGGGGGTGAGTAGTGAGCCTCAATATAAGGCCCAGACGTTTTAAAACTTCTAGACTTCATTTTAATATTCCTGGGCCCAATTCCCATCTGCACCTGTCATAATGTGAGGCTAGCAGCAGTTCACCACTGGCAACTGACCATAAGTGAAAGATGGAAAGAATGAGGAAGTCACAAAATCCCAAGACACAACTGCATCATTGAGTGTCATTGTCATATTTAGGGAATTGTTCTGAAGATGGGATCTGGAAGAGACTTTTAATCAAATTTTGAGTTTTTAAAGCAAAATTGAAATAACACATTGGGATGAGAAATGCTTACCACTTCAAATTCTTTGACCATGAATTTGCTTCTACATTGACCAGGGGTGATGGTTTAGGCCGTGAATTCGCTCAAAGTACTGAGTTAGTAAATAATCCTGAATAGACCCAGCCACAATAACAAGAGATCTCTCTGGAACCATTGCTTTGTGACGCATCTGCACTCTGGCCTCTTCTTCATTAACCCATTGAAGGACAAGATCAACATGAAGTGAATGAAACTGTTACATCGAAAAGCAGCAAGAATCTGTGACCTCTGGCAAGGTCTCTGGCAGTCAGCATATGATGCCTGACCATCAGTATAGTTAGAAAAGGCAGCAATGTTAGAATTAGGTTTATTGTCACGTGCACTCAAGTACAGGAATACAGTGAAAAGTTTACAATGTTGCCCTGCATGGAGCCATCCTGGGCACAAATTACCTAGGTACAAATCTTTAGATACAAAATAGAGAAATAAACAAAAAAAAGTTAAATTACCTTAAAGTTATTCATACTATAAGTTCAAAAAATAAGAAGTAAAGTCAAAAAGATAAATATTACAGTCTTTCAATAAAGAGCCTGCCATAGATCAATGCAGGGGATTTCCACATGTGGTCTGACCAGGCTCGCAAGGTGCTGACCATCCACACCACCGGCCCCCAGTCCAACAACAGTCTGTGCTCTGCTCCGGGCGTGCTAGCCATCCCACTCCGCCCGGGCCTCCATTCCCACTCCACTCCATGCATCCAGTCCACTCCACTCCAGTCCTCAGCCACTCCAATGATGTCACCGCCACTCCAAGCTGATTCTTTCTTACAAAATCAGAAGAAAATTTTTAAAAAAGAGAGAAGAAGAATGAGAAAAGAAAACAAAAAAGAAAAGCAGATGGAATGGGTGAGCCCTGGGCTGAGGAGCCAGGACACTGCCTATTCCACCATCACCATCTTTGGAATGTAGAGATGCAGCTGATGAAACAAAAGCAGAATGTGAAAAGGATTGAGCGAGTGGCTTTGAGAAACTCAGCCTTGACCAAACAGGGTCAAGGATGCTGTCATTTGTAGCCAAAGCTCATCCAGGCTCACTCACTCAGCTTCAACGTCGACCTAAACACAAGCTGAAACATTAAGTTGATGGGACAGTTATGCCGTTCACTTGAAACTGCTCTGCGATCCTAATGTGCTGTACAATTTTGCTACACACATTGTTTTGGGTCATGAACAGCAAAGAAAAGAGTGAAAGAAATCTTTTATTTATATCATATTGGTCATGCCCTTAAAGCATCCTAAAACACTTTATAGCTAATGTGTTTGAAGTGTAGTTATGTTAAAGTAAGTCACAAATGGAACTTCTGCACACCAAAGTCTCTCAGATAAAAACAAATACGGTAACTAGTTAGCAAAATTAGAAATTGCTGAAAAAAAACTCAGCAGATCTGGTAGTATCTGTGGAGAGAAAGCAGAGTTAACTTTTCAGGTCTAGTGACTATACTCAAGATATTAACTATGCTTTCTCTCCACAGATGCTACCAAATCTGCTGAGATTTTCCAGCAACCACACTTCTTTGTTTTTTATTGTCTAGGATAACTAGTTAATCCATTTTAAGGCTATTGATTGTGAGATCAGTGCTAACTGGACCAGTTGGACCAGTTGGAGAAATCCCATTATTCTTCGAAGTATATATTGGATATTTATACCAGCTGAGAGGGTAGATAAGGCCTCAATTACACAGCTCATCTGAAAGATTGTATCTCTGGCTGTTCAGCATTTCCTCGGTCTTGCTTTGAAACACAGTTTAAATTAATTGCTATCATCTAGCAGGTTTAAACCATTAACTTCTGGTTTAGCAAGGCTGTTAAAACTGAGATATTCTCTCACGAGATCGGTCTCCTTTAACACTACTTTCCTATACAAGGACTGACACTTCTGAGGTTGCACAACCAGAGAGAAAGAGAGATGCACAGGTCTGATTTCTAAAGCATCTCTGGGTACATTCAACAGAATTCTAACATTCATGTAGAAAGTTGAAGTAAATATGTAGTGTCTCTTGTGTTCCTAGTATGATCACTATGTTCTGATTAAAATACTAACAATTCTGGAAATGTTTTTTGTTATGACTTTACAAAAGTGACATAAAGCAAATAATTTCTGTCAAATGTAATAGATGCAACAAAGTGTTCCTATCAAATCCACTTCTTGTCTTTAGATGAAGACTAAAGAGCAAGAAGGATCTTCATCAGATAAAACAAAACTTCACTACTTCATCTGATAATCCCTTAAGCCACAGGAATTCTTCCTTCACTTGTCTTTAATCCTATTGGACTATTTTTGATAATATCCTTTGTGCATTGTTAAGGACAAATAATACAGAGCTAGACTGTCAATGCCACTATACGTTTTTGCTAGTGTTGTGGGATGGGGGTTACTTTTCCTGGCTAAACCATTTACTTCCGTTAAAACCATTGTAAGAATTTATTTTTAAAGTCCAAAGCAATTAGAGAAAATAATGAAATGCCATCTCTGCAATAATATTGTTAACAGTTGAATTCTTTGTCAAAAGGTGATTCATATTGAGAATAATCTTCAATGCAGGGTATCAGAAACACAACCTCTGGAGGTACACAAAAAGCAGTCTGAAACTGAATGAAACTACAGTCCTCCAGAAGGATAATTGAGATGTGTCAAATGGTCTCCACGTATGTACTTAGCCTGGTGAACCAACATCACAATTTGACAATTAATTCATTTGTTGACACATGTTTTTAATTAGCTAATAAATTGTCTCAAATTAATATATGGCTCAATAGGCCACTATTTGACCAGCTTCCACATTTGTACTGGCAAGGAATCAAAGGCTGTGTTTTGAAATCCAAGGTTAGATTGATTGTTATATCATCAGAAGCCTCTACAGAGTTGAAATGATTTTTGCTGCTCTACAAGGAGACTGTATTGTATGGAACAGCCAAAATTCACAGACTGACCCAAAATAAAAAGGATTTATCGTTCATAATTAAATTTGAACTAAATATGTGGAAGCATAGAGCAGGTTTTGCAGTGCAGATATTTGAAAACAAAAACAAGAGCCAAATTATGTATCCATTTCTTGGGCCTATTCACTTTTATTAATGGTGAAGATGCATGCATTTTTAAACAGTCATTAGCTCTTAGATTGCTGGCATCTGCACATCAAGCCAATCTATTCCAACATGTTATGTCACACCTCCAGGATAGTCAGATCTTGAATCCAAATCTTCTGGATTAGAAGGAGAGTCATTGCCAATGTGTCACAACAGCTCCATCATTTATATGCCATTGCCTAAAACTGGAAAGAATTCTCTGCACCTACAATTTATATATCCATTTATGTGTGCTTTCGGATGAAGTTCCACAAACCTACATGTTTTCGGATAGACCCATAATTATAATGATGTACAAAACCCTGTCTACAAACACTTAAGGGAAGTTTTAATTTGCTGGTGGAAACTGGATGTAACAGGAATTAAATCTTGATGGAATACTGTTAATTTCCTGCCTCGCAGCTATTTCAATTTCACTGCTGTCTTGCAAACTTAAGTACCTGCCTGATCAGGGAGTAGCTGCATAAATACACACAATTCCAGCAATAGGATCCTGATGCCGATGCCAGCACGTATGATTATGTTGGTGGACTCCTCCTATTTTTGATCCAGTTTCTCATGTTGGTCCAATAAACCTATCTGCTCTTGCTATGTCATCCTTTGCATTTGAATGAAGTTGTTAATGGCTGAGACAGTACCCGCTGAGATGTCAGTATCTAAGCTGGCAGAGGATGCAGGAGGCCGTTTTGCTGCTGCTTCCTTTGGGGGGTTTGTGACTTCTTCTTTAGAGCTGGAAAAGGAGATGATGTCTGGGGGTCTGGCTTCTTGTAGTGGAGCTGTGTAGCTGCTGCTTTTGCAGAAGACAAAAGAGGAAATGAGTTGTACAGAATGGTGAAAGTTTCTGCATGTGAAGAAAACGTTCACAGTAGCGGTAATGGGGGAGAAGCACAGCATAGCACTTAGTTGCTGGGGAGATGGGGGTCTTAGCACCATGAATTGTGGGGCCTCAGTCCCCTCCCTCATTCTGATGAAGAGCTGCTTTCTCCCATTTTCCAGATGTTGATGTTTGCAGCTGACTTTCAGCATGAACTCCCACCCACACCCCCCATCCCTGGCCACATTGGCCTTCATTCCAGCCAACATGCCAGGACTTTGAGCCGAATTTTAGCAGAAATCAGCTAGGTGTCATTGTCATTAAGTTTCACAACAGGTTTCTCACCTCCTAAAAAGGAAATAATCATGACCTCTCTGAGCAGCTGCCTTACCAGATCCACACCCTGGACTGATATCAGACCAAGCCTTTGACAAGATCCCCTGTGTGACGGCAGCCCCCTGACTTCGCAGGGGACAGCAGCCCCTTAGACTACTTCCCTCATTTGGTTGATGCCCATATATTTGCCAAACATATAAGGACGAGAACAAGCACGTGATTTATGAGCCAGAAGCATGCAGAGTGGACAGATTGTGACATTAATTGTTGCCTAGGGCTGAGTTGTTATCAAATTTACTGAATTGTACGCACCAGGCCTGTTATCAACTTTCTTCACTGCTCTCTGTTGAATAGGTGTCACAAGGCCTATTTAAAGTCATCCAAGTGGAATTTTCAGGTGACGTGCTTTTGACTTTCTGTAGTGGGTGCAGATAATTTGAAAATGTTCAAATTTGAAATTTGAAAGAAACTGCATTTTTATATGAACTCGCATATACTATTGGAGTCAGAAAGGTGCAGAGCTATTCCAAGGAGTTCATGGAGTTTGAAGTTCTCTGAACAGAAAAGCTGTTCCCATTGGTATGGTCTTTAGTTGAAATTTCTGTTGGGCTACAGCATCAGAGGGAGATGAGTCAAAGACAGCAGAGAGGGAAAAATTGCACTTGGGGAGGAGGAGTGCTGTCACTACTGGAGTACATTGTGATCAAAGAGCACTCTCCTGGCTCCATCTCAGCTAAGAACAGTGCCCGAGACAGCACTATTTACCAAGAAGGTAAAGGAGTCCCAAAACTGTCAATTTCTCTAACTGGACCTGCAGCCAAACACAAGAGTGAAGACTGTGCTGCTAGGGATTGCCGAGGTTACCATGGCCTTCAATTTCTATGCTTCTGGATCCTCCCAAGTTGTAGTTAGTGATGTTGCCAATATTTCATATGTGCATCATCACATATGGGAAGTCACAAAGACCCTGTACGTAAGGAGAGGGCCGTACATTGTCTTTTCTCTGAGCAGAAGGAATCCAGATGATCTGGTATGTATCTTTGCCAGGAATCCAAGTGATGCATAGAGCTATCACTGTGTGTGTGCCTGCTCTTTATCTTA
This sequence comes from Rhincodon typus, assembly GCF_021869965.1. Taxonomy (NCBI): domain Eukaryota; kingdom Metazoa; phylum Chordata; class Chondrichthyes; order Orectolobiformes; family Rhincodontidae; genus Rhincodon; species Rhincodon typus. The sequence goes on along the minus strand of NC_063348.1, from coordinate 20,714,425 downwards.
ATAGTGATTGGCATGGGACCCACAAAGGGTTGATGTGTTACAAAGCAGATCATCATGTCAGTGGATGTCTACTATCCCACCAACTGCTGAGAGACATCTTTTTGCACAAATCAGCCACCAAAACAAACAAGAGGCTGGCTATTTTCTAGGGGTACTACACTCTATTTGTAGGACTCATGAGCCCCAGAACTACATAATCACATGTGGAAAGCATTCATACAAAAATAACCCTGCTATAACCAGGAATGTCGAGGAGCATTGTCATTTGGAAACAACAGTTCTACTACCTCGAATGCTCAGGTTAAACACTACAATATCCTCAAACAGACCAAGACAAAAGTATTAACTACAAACTATATTCTATCCAAACTTTTGTACTTAAAAAGGTTATTTAATTTTATATATCTACATAATTTAAAAAAAATTACTGGTTCTTCTACTCAATTAAGCTGTCACAATAAATTTGTTATACATTAAACTGCTCTGAACTGATGTGGGTTTGAAATGCGACAATGTTTTACAATAGGAGTTATAAAGCTTATTACTCACTTATATGGAGAGGAATGTTGCATTAGCTATGTTTAGTCTCCTTGTGTCAGTTTTATTAATATTAATGAACCTGTTTATAAGAAAGCTAAGACTAGAGATAAGTATGAAGCTAGAAAGTGGAGAAAAGAAAAGGCTTGTTTGAAAACCTCAGCCAGTGGGTAACAGGATCAGTAATGTAATGGTTATACACCTCAGCTGTAGCAAACTCAAATAGCTTGAGATATTAACTGTGCCTCTGAATACGTTCTTCTGAAGATAGGGAAGTGAAATATTACCTCATCAGTTTTACCATTTATGTTGCAGTTTCAGTGAAAGTCATGGACGACATGAAGATTTGTTTTCTGACCAAAGTACAGAAAACAGCAAATAACAAGTCAAAAGCAGCAAGTGTTGAGTTAACAGGATTCACTACTTTAGCAACAGTGTTTATTTTATCATTATCGAGGATACCAGTTGCCTTAATGATCTCCTCATATCTTATTTCTTCTGTTCTTCTAATTCTGAACTTCCCTTCACACTTCACTCTGTAGGCAGTTATTTAAGCAGTCATTCTACTGCCGGACTTTGAAATGTTTTATATAGTTCACCCCAACTTGTTACCTCCATGCTCTTCACAGCTTCCAAAAGCTATCATTCTTGATCATGTCTTTTGGTTTCCTGCCCTGGTCTCTCCCTCACTCTCTGCTTTTGACATACTCAATATCTATTATAATGTTTTCCTCCTATTGTAATGATTTATGTTTTTGATATGCATTTTATGCATTTGATAAGGTTTCACATGGTAGGTTCATTCAGAAAGTAAGGAGGCATAGGATTCAGGGACATTTGGCTGTTTGCATACCAAACTGGCTGTCCAATAGAAGACAGAGGGTGGTAGTAGATGGAAAGTATTCAGCCTGGAGCTCAGTGACCAGTGGTGTTCCGCAGGGATCTGTTCTGGGATCTCTGCTCTTTGTGATCTTTATAAATAACTTGGATGAGGAATGGAAGGGTAGGTTAGTAAGGTTGCCGATGACACAAAGGTTGGTGGAGTTGTGGACAGCATGGAGGGGTGTTGTAGGTTGCAACGGGACATTGGCAGAATGCAGAGCTGGGCAAAGAAGTGGCAGATGGAATTCAACCCAGAAAATTGTGAAGTGATTCATTTTGGAAGGTTGAATTTGAATGCAGAATACAGGGTTAATGGCAGGATTCTCGGCAGTGTGGAGGAACAGAGGGATCTTGGGGTCCACGTCCATAGATCCCTCGAAGTTGCTACTGAAGTTGATAGGGTTGTAAAGAAGGCGTATGGTGTGTTGGCTTTCATCTGCAGGGGAATTGAGTTTAAGAGCCGCAAGATTACGCTGCAGCTCTATTAAATTCTGGTTAGACCACACTTGGAATATTGTGTTCAGTTCTGGTCACCTCATTATAGGAAGGATGTGGAAGCTTTAGAGAGGGTGCAGAGGAGATTTACCAGGATGCTGCCTGGACTGGAGGGCAGGTCCTATGAGGAAAGGTTGAGGGAGCTAGGGCTTTTTTCATTGGCGTGAAGAAGGATGAGAGGTGACTTGATAGAGGTGTACAAGGTGTTGAGAGGCATAGATAGAGTGGATAGCCAGAGACTTTTTCCCAGGGTGGAAATGACTATTATGAGGGGGCATAATTTTAAGGTGATTGGAGGAAGATGTAGGGGAGATGTCAGAGGCAGGTTCTTTACACAGAGAGTGGTAAGCGTGTGGAATGTGCTGGTGGCAGTGGTAGTGGAGTCAGATTATTTGGAGACTTTTAAGCGACTCTTGAATAGACACATGGAGGATAGTAAAATGTAGGGTATGCAGGGTAGATTGATCTTAGTAGGATAACAGGTCGGCACGACATCGTGGGCCGAAGGGCCTGTACTGTACTGTACTGCTCTATGTTTCTGAATGTGTGCAACATCACAAAATTGCAAGTTGTTCATTTCTTTTAAGATAAGACAATATTAATTGTAATGGATGAGAAATTCAGTTGCAGCTGTTTCTGGCATGGATAAGCTGACAAGTCATTAACACAGTGCCTGAAAATTTCAGCAAAAAGTGTGAACCAAATTTGAAACTTTATATTGCTTTATTTGAACAAAATGGACCGGCTGTGGGTGCTGGTTAGGAAGGTGGTTACATGCCCGCTACTCAAAATCCTATGGGTTCCAATTAGCTTCAGCTTACAGGCAAGTTTAGGGAAAGATAAGGGGTGTAGATGAAATACACAGAGTTTAAGCTTGGACTAATAGTAGCCCACAGTGTCGAAGAAATTAAATAGTTAGCGTGTGTTGTGGCTATTTTTGAGCAGTAACCATAGTTCTGTAAGAACACTTATGACATGTATAAGCTCTGCATATGGAACAATTTTGATTGTATTCTACAACTGGTGTTCACAATCCAAATTTGATATGCAACCCATGTTGTTATTGGTTATTGTGAGCAGCTTCTACACTTGGAAGTTACAGCTGTATACTTTAGCTGTCAGCACACTTTTCAGAATACTGAACAAAGGGAGGATAGGAGCTAAAATTGTTCATTTCAACTTGGACTTTTGCTAAACCTCGCGACTATATAGTTTCAGACATGATGCTTGAAGAAAGATTTTTTTCACCTATGATTCAGTATCAGGAAGAACTGACATTGCTGCACGTTGGCTAACTTTAAGTTTGTCTACACTGGGATATCAACACTCTAGTAGCTTCTACTTGGTTCTTGGATTCTGCCGAAGAAAGGTACCTCAGTATCACTGAT
>NC_063348.1:20560542-20711113 GCF_021869965.1 Rhincodon typus | reverse complement strand
CTTTTTGCCTATTCTATATAGGCTCCTAGCTGTGACACACAGCTTGGAAGTGACTCTTCTTTTTGAAAAAAATTAGCACTCAACCTCTTTGACAGGCAATTTTGCAATTGGTGCTTTTTCCCAGCATGCCAGTAAAACTGTTAACTGGAGTATTTAATGAGTGCTCTTCCTGCCTTTCCTGATTTTGTACAGCTACCTCTCTGATTTTAAATTTAACATTCATCCTATCACCCTGAATCAGTGATCGACGTTGCTTCCTGACTTCAACTTATCTGCTCAGTTGAATTGCCTTTGGCAAAGTTTACTCATCCCTCGACTGCAGTGGTCAGACAATTCTTTATATAAGATTCCAGCAACAATTCGATCCTAATTAGTACATCTTTTGAGGTGGCATCTCCACGGTACTGATACTTTTAACAATGATCTGTACAGAAACTTTAGGCCACTTAACCATTACTTTTCATTTGCAGATTCAAGCCGAGTGTTTTTATTACTTCATCATATATAAAGATTTTCCTTATTGATTCCTTGCCTGACTAGGATATCATCTATGAAATGTATAACCCTGATTTCTCTCCATAGATGCTACCAGACCTGCTGAGATTTTCCAGCAATTTCTGTTTCTGCTTCTGATTTACAGCATCCGCAATTCTTTCGGTTTTCATTTGGGATATCACATGTCCAACTACGCATTATATAAAATAGCGTACTGACCTGCTCACTGGTTGATGTCACAGTGAGGTAGAATGCATTGTGCTACTTTGTAAATTTTTGGTGCCAATTCAGCCATATTTCTGCTTGATTGAGAACTCCAAACTGCTCAAATTTTTCCAGCAATGGCAGAGATCTTTCCATATTGTTCTTTCACTTGCAGGTACCATATGATACTTCTGGACTACCTGTGCTACTGCAGAATATTTAAGAAATCTGCAGGAAAATACTTGTTTTGCTTAAGAACCACTTTACTATGTTTTCATCTTGACATCAGGCTGCAACAGAAGGCAAGATGAAACAGTTAGACTTAACTCCTCATACTCACATATCTGTAACCTTCTGGACAGCTTAGCTCAGTTTTACATTTCATAATCATACTATCAGTGAAAAGATGATCATGTTAAACTATCCTACTGACCAGCTGAAGTGAGGGAACATAAACAACAGCCCTGTTTAATTTCTGTTCAACACAGAAATTGCATACTGAGCTGAAGAACAAGTGTCTCCGAAACATTCCCACTGAGTGTGAATGAGTTATCATCTTCATAAATTTTTGAAGGAACTGAAATACGTTAAATTTTTGAATAGAAATCCAGGAAGCTACAGCACATCAGCGGGAGACTATTGAATTATTGTGATCTCCACTGATGTCAAAAAAGATGAACAGAAGCTGCTAGCAGTATCAAGTCTGTAAAATTCAGCTGCTGAAAAAACTATGAACTAATATTTCTTTGTACACTTGCCTTCGAGCTGATATTTTAGGTAAAGGAACGTTATAAACAGGCAGATCAATCTAAATGCAAGTGGCATACAAGTCTGATTCATAGGAAGGTTTCTCATTCATACCAACCAGCCATCCTTCATTTATTCTTCAATGTTGTTTCTTTCATGTTTGTTTCATAGGTACTTCTACATTCTCAGTCTGTTATCATTAAAATGGCGCATTCAGTATATGGCCAGCATGTTTAATATCCACTAATAGGCACCAAAGGAGCATTTCCAATTTCTATCAAAGCCATAAAGCTGTTGTTACATAGAAACATAGAAAATGATCCATTTATTCCTACACTTTGTTTCCTGTTTGCCAACCACTTCTCTATCTATACCAGTACACTAACCCCAATCCCAAGCACTTTAGTTGTACATGCTAATCTCTTATGTAAGACCTTATCAAAAACCTTCTGAAAGTTGGCTCAGATATCAACTCTGTGGAAGCTTCCTCTGCACAAGATGGGTGCTGCCAGTGACTACAGCGCAAAAATACTTAATTGGCTGCTAAGCATTTTGGAATGATATGATGTGGAGGTGCCGGTGTTGGACTGGGGTGGACAAGGTCAGAAATCACACAACACCAGGTTATAGTCCAACAGGTTTATTTGAAAATACAAGCTTTAGGAGGACTTAGGCTGTTCACTCATTGCTGTTACTATTAACCTTGAGAGTAGGCAGTGAAATCTCCCCATGTGAAGTAAATTCTCTTTGCTTCCTGAAAGTTAAATTTGCAGCAATGCTGTGTTTTAGTTATGGAGTTGGGGAAATGATATAACAGGTGATGTTTACCTTTGAGAAGGTTTTTGCAGGAGCAACTAGACAAAGAGTTTCTCAGTCATTTGAATTCAAAATTTGAATTCTGTTCCAGTGCCATAATGACTGGATAGTGAGTTCTGATGACATATCATTTGAATAATTGATTTCAAGCGCTAATCAGTCATACAAACCTAATGGAGCTTACTTCACTTCAATACATATTCAATTTTTGACTCAGGATTTTAGTGGAGATCCATTCAGCATCTCCTAGCTGTTGGACCATTCTGTATCACCTGTGCTTTGTGGATAAATTTACAAAGAAAAACACCTTTGGCCACAGGTCCATCAGGAAGTGATCAGCATGCAGCATTCTTGAGACCCTGAATGATCCACACCATGTTATAACCACAGAAGTGTTTGAAGCCTCATTACTGTAACTGCACATGCATTTTTCACTGAGAGTATAGTATTAGCTAAAACACAATTATTTAGTTTACATGTTCATGCCTGAGAGGTAAAAGATTGACAATCAATAATATGGCTGCCACTCATCTGAATAGAAATAGACAGACTGCAATCTTGTAAAATCAATGGCTCTTCTTCAATTTTAGTCAAGGGCAATTGCGTTATCGAGATACATACATTATCTCATGAATGTAGTTTACTTATTCATCAAGGAATAATATTCAAACCTCTCGTATCTTTTTGTACAAATATAAGGTTTAACACCTTCTTCTTGCTTTCAGCGGTGGGTGTGTGGAGAGAACACGAACCAGGGTGCAGGCGGGAAGGTAAGGCTTTTTCCTTATTAAAACTTACCTTGTACAGCAGCGGCCTTCTTGCGTTCAGCGGCGGGTGTGTGGGGAGAACATGACCCAGGGAGGAACTAATATATTCGGGCATTGCCTAAACCCGAAACACTACACGTGTAGTGTGTCCCACCCATCATCCTCCTCTAACCAAAAAAAAAACTGTGTGGAGGGTCGGTAAGGTAAGGATTTTTTTATTCTTCTGGAAATCTAGAGTAGAGGGAATGGAAGCTAGGGCAGTTGCATGCTCCTCTTGCAGGATGTGGGATATAAGGGTCATTGCTGGTGTCCCCTCTGACTTCACCTGCGAGAAATGCACCCAACTCCAGCTCCTCAAAAACCGTGTTAGGGAACTGGAGCTGGAACTGGATGAACTCCGGATTATTCGGGAGGCTGAGGGGGTGATAGAGAGAAATTATAAGGAGGTGGTCACACCCAAGGTACAGGAAAAAGGTAGCTGGGTGACTGTCAGGAAGGGGAAAGGGAATAGGCAGACAGTGCAGGGATCCCCTGTGGCCGTTCCCCTCAATAATAAGTATACCGTTTTGGATACTGTTGGGGGGTCGACCTACCAGGGGAAGGCCATAGCGGACAGGTCTCTGGCACTGAGCCTGGCCCTGAGGCACAGAAGGGAAGGGGGGAGAATAGGACAGCAATTGCAGTGGGGGATTCAATAGTAAGAGGCACAGACAGGCAGTTCTGTGGACGTGAGCGAGATGAACGGATGGTATGTTGCCTCCCGGGTGCCAAGGTCCGTGCTGTCTCGGATCATGTCTTCAAGATCCTTCGGGTGAGGGTGAGCAACCAGCAGTCATGGTACACATCGGTACCAATGACTTAGATAGAAAAAGGACTGAGAATGTGAAAAACGAGTACAGGGAGTTAGGTGGAAGCTGAAGTCCAGGACAAACAGGATAGTTATCTCTGGATTACTACCAGTGCCACGTGATAACGAGGTAAGAAATAGGGAGAGAGTGCAGCTAAACACATGGCTACAGGGCTGATGTAGGAGGGAGAGCTTCCATTATGTGGATAATTGGAGCACATTCTGGGGAAGGTGGGACCTGTACAGTAAGGACAGGTTGCACCTGAACCGGAAGAGCACAAATATCCTGGGAGGGAGGTTTGCTTGAGCTATACGGGATGGTTTAAACTAGTTTGGCAGGGGGTGGGGAACCGGATTTGTAATTCAGAGGATGAGGTATTCAGCCTTCCAACAGACACAACAGGGAGTGAGGTTGTTAACAAAGAAATGCGGTCAATGGAGCGTAATTATGGACACAGGGATGGTTTGAGGTGTGTATACTTCAATGCTAGAAGTATCAGAAATAAGGCGGATGATCTTAGAACATGGGTCAGTACTTGGAACTACAATGTTGTGGCCATTACAGAACCTTGGGTAACTTGCGGACAGGAATGGTTGTTGGAAGTTCCAGGAGTTAGATGCTTTAAAAGAAAAGGAGAGTGGTTAAAGAGGCGGGGGAGTGGCATTGCTAGTCAGGGCTAGCATAGCAGCTACTGAAAGGCAGTTCGATAATGATATGTCTACAGAATCAGTTTGGGGTGAGGTCAGGAACAAGAAAGGAGCAGTCACTTTGTTGGGGTTTTTTTACACACCGCCTAATAGTTGCAGAGAAGTGGGGGAGCAGATTGGGAAGCAGATACTGGAAAGGAGAGGAAGTCACAGGGTTGTAGTCAAGGGTGACTTCAACATTCCAAATATTGATTGGAAACTTTTTAGTTGTAATAGTTTAGATGGAGCGGATTTTGTCCAGTGTGTTCAGGAAGGATTCCTGACGCAGTATGTAGATAGAATAAAATGAGGAGAGGCCACTTTGGATTTGGTGCTTGGCAATGAACCGTGCCAAGTGTTAGACCTGTTGGTAGGAGAGCATTTTGGCGGTAGCAATCATAATTCTGTTACTTTTACAATAGCCATGGAAAAGGATAGGTACATACAGCAGGATAAGGTTTATAATTGGGGGAAGGGTAATTACAATTCTGTTAAGCAAGAACTGGGTAACATAAAATGGGAACAGATGCTGTCAGGGAAGAGCACTATTAAAATGTGGAGATTATTTAAGGAATGCATACTGCGTGTGCTTGATATGTTTGTCCCTAGCAGGCAGGGAAGATGTGGTCAAGTGAGGGAGCCTTGGTTCTCAAGAGAGGTCGAACGACTGGTTAAGAGGAAGAAGGAGGCTTATATAAGGTTTAGGAAACAAGAAACAGAAAAGGCTCTAGAGGCTTACAAGTAAGCCAGGAAGGAGCTGAAGAAAGGGCTTAGGAGAGCTATAAGCGGGCGTGAGAAAACCTTGGCGGACAGGATCAAGGAAAACTCCAAGGCTTTTTACACATACGTGAGGAATAAGAGAATGACCAGAGAAAAGGTAGGGCCAATCAAGGATTGTAAAGGGAATTTGTGCACGGAGCCTAAAGAGATAGGAGAGGTCCTTAATGAATACTTTTCTTCGGTATTCACAACTGAGAGGGACCTAGTTGTAGAGGAGGACAATGTGAAACAGGCTGGTAGGCTAGAGGAGGTCGATGTTAGTAGGGAAGATGTACTAGGAATTTTGAGGAAGTTGAAGGTAGATAAGTCCCCCAGGCCTGATGGGATTTATCCAAGGTCTCTATGGAAAGCGAGGGAAGAGATCGCAGGGCCTTTGGCAATGATCTTTTTGTCCTCACTGTCCACGGGTTTAGTGCCGGAAGATTGGAGAGTGGCAAACGTCATTCTCTTGTTCAAAAAAAGGGAATAGGGATAACCCCGGAAATTACAGGCCAGTTAGTCTTACCACAGTGGTGGGCAAATTATTGGAAAGGGCTCTGAAAGATAGGATTTATGATCACTTAGATAGGCACAGTTTGATTCGTGATAGTCAGCATGGATTTGTGAGGGGTAGATCATGCCTCACAAACTTTATTGAATTCTTTGAAGAGGTGACCAAACACGTGGATGAAGGTAGAGCAGTGGATGTGGTATACGTGGATTTAAGTAAGGCGTTTGATTAGGTTCCCCATGGTAGGCTCATGCAGAAAGTAAGGAGACATGGGATGGGGGAAATGTGGCAGATTGGATTCAGAATTGGCTGACCCTTAGAAGACAAAGAGTGGTAGTGGACAGAAAATATTCAACATGGTGCTCAGTTATGAGCGGTGTACCACAAGGATGTGTTCTGGGTCCCCTTCTATTTGTGATTTTTGTAAATGATTTGGATGAAGGAGTGGAAGGGTGGATTAGTAAATTCGCGGTCAATACGAAGGTGGGTCAAGTTGTAGATAGTGCGGAGGGCTGTTCTGGGTTACAAGGGGACATTGATAGAATGCAGAGCTGGGCTGAGAAGTGGCAGATGGAGTTTAACCCTGAAAAGTGTGAGGTGATTCATTTTGGAAGGACAAATTTGAAAGCAGAATACAGGGTTAACGGAAAGATTCTTGGCAGTGTGGAGGAGCAGAGGGATCTTGGGGTTCATGTCCACAGTTCCCTGAAAGCTGCCACCCAGGTGGATAGAGTTGTTAAGAAGGTTTATGGTGTGTTAGCTTTCATTGATAGAGGGATTGTGTTCAAGAGCCATGAAGTTATGCTCCACCTATACAAAAGCCTGGTTCGGCCACATCTGGAGTATTGTGACCAGTTCTGGTCGCCTCATTACAGGAAAGATGTGGAAGCGTTGGAAAAGGTGCAGAGGAGATTTACTGGGATGTTGCGTGGAATGGAGGGAAGGTCTTACGACGAAAGGTTGAGAGATCTAGGGCTTTTCTCTTTGGAACGATGAAGGATGAGAGGTGACTTGATAGAGGTATTCAAAATGATCAGAGGTATAGATAGATTGGACAGCCAGAGTCTTTTGCCCAGGGTGGAGGTAGCTATTACGAGGGGGCATAGTTTTAAAGTGAGTGGAGGTAGATATAGGGGAGACATCAGAAGTAGGTTCTTTACTCTGAGAGTGGTAGGGGCATGGAATGCATTGCCGAAGAGGGTAGTGGAGTCGGCCTCATTAGGGGAATTTAAGCGGCTATTAGACAGGCATACGGTTGATGGTATAAGGTAGGGGTGGAGGTTAGATAGACCTTAGGATTAGGGTAAAAGTTTGGCACAACATCGTGGGCCGAAGGGCCTGTACTGTGCTGTACTGTTCTATGTTCTATGTTAACACCCATTGTCTGTTTGGAACTCCTGGTCGGTCTTCTTAGAAAATGTTCTTCCTAGTTTTATTTCTAAATTGATTTCACCATTAAATTACAAAGAGCCATGTCTCACCATCCTGTAAGTATCTGGAATTATCCTTTCAGTTCCAATATGCTGAATAATTTTGGCAAATCAAGTGAAAAATGTGAGGTACTGAAACAGGAATGTGATGATTACCATTACATTGATGGCAGGGGTGGGGATGTTGAAGGGCGTGGTTGGAGATTGATAGATATTTCAGTTTCCTCCTGCAGTCCAAAGGTGTGTAGGTTAGGTGGATTAGCCATGGGAAATGCAAGGTTATAGGGATAAGGTAGAGGAGTGGATGTGGGTGGGTACGCTTCTGAGGATCGCTGTGGACTCAATGGGCTGAATGGCCTGCTTCCACTATAATTCTATGAACCATGATGCCCACTAAAAATAGTCGTCTTGCATTCATTGTATAGATTCACATATTAATAATGATTTCTTAGTGAGACAGCAGATTGAGTCATCGCCATAGAACTGGACGAATCTTTAGAGGGTGCGCAATGGGAAATATCGGAGTGTGACACAGAATATAATGAAGTAGATATTAACTTCAAGCTGAAGGTATAAAACTAAGGGCTCTGGTCCTTCTTGCACACCACCACACACAGACACACACACACCCCTTAACACTGTTTTAGCATAAAAAAGAGGTCTTAAAGTGAAGCTTGTCTATTAATACAGTACCATCAGGAGAACTGGCTCAAAGGAGTTACTGAAAAGCACATTACATAAGTGATAACAAGGTGTAGAGCTTGATGAACACAACAGGCCTGGCAGCATCAGAGGAGTAGGAAAGCTGACGTTTCGGGCCTGGACCCTTCTTCAGAAAGGTCAGAAGGGTCTAGGCCCGAAACGTCAGCCTTCCTGCTCCTCTGATGCTGTTTGGCCTGCTGTGTTCATCCAGCTCTACACCTAGTTATCTCAGATTCTGCAGCATCTGCAGCTCCTACTATCTCTTACATAAGTGATAATGGGCTGAATTTTACATTTTATGTACTCTTGATGCTCTGTTGTTACCATCGTATGCACTGTTTTGTATATCTAAAATTTTATGTTAAGTGTCTTATGTTTCACATGAGCGGAGTGTGAGGCGGCTTATTTTCCTGGAACCCCCCAACAGTAGTATAATGATGGCTGCACTTTGGCAGGATGTTGGTATTTTTGCCAAATACTGCATATAAAATTGCACCCTGCCCATTTTTCTCTGTGAAATGTGTCCATGCTTTGTTCAGACAGATGCTAAAAATGGCATTTTTCCTCATGACCTCTCTGGCAGACACAAAAATTGGCACCATCCTTGCCCAAAGGGATATTTTGTAACCTTCCACATTGCTGTTACCAAACCTGAGCCGAACTGCAATGGCCCAATTTTGATTATGTGAAAGCAGATGTAAAATGCCCAATTCAGCTCCCTTCAAGCATGCAGTTTTATTTGGTCCATGCCTGCAACAGAAAGAACTGCCACAATCATATGTGACATAGCATAGATATTCCATTTTGTTGTATAGATTAAGTAAAAAAACAATTAATTGAATGTCTCAAACTTGTACATTCAAATTTTTAAAATCTTTTGTACCAAAGCTTTTGATATTTGAGCACACCATAATGGTTCTCTGTATTAAAATTTTAATGGTAATTTTGTGTCATTCATCTTGCATCGTTCTTCAGGTGAAGAATGTCAGTTATGTGGAGAGATTAGAAAGTTAAAATAGTTCTTCTTAGATATTGAAAGATTTTCATAACAGCAAATGAGGAGATGTTTCCACTAACAGGAGGAACATAAATTTTAAGTCAAAATTTAAGAATAACTGTTTTAAAAAATAGACAAAAGGGATTTAAACAATTATTTTCATGCAGTTAGTTGTTATGATCTGGAATGCTTTGCCTGAAAGGATGCTTGGAGTAAATTCAACAAAAACATTCTGATAGAATTAGTTATATGCTTGAAAATGGAAAACAAAATGAGGAATAATTAAGGTAATAAGATTAACTGGATAGTTCTACCAAAAAGCTGACACAGATGCATAGGCCTGAATGGCCTTCTTCCGCATTCAATGATTCTAGGACAATGTATCAGGGACATTTACTATATTAAGTACACTCCATAATTGCAAGTGTTATAATATTCAACGTGTAACTGTGGAGACCTCCTGCTCACTGAACAGAATAAGAGATAAAACATTGGTTCTACCCCTTCTGGAGCTATCTGAAAAGAATGTGCATTAATCCAACTGTGTAAGAGCTAAGAAGTCATTTTCTGTGATATTTATAAGAATTGTATGGAATTCCCACTTATTGAACAGAGTACATGGATTATTATGCATGCTTGACAGTGCTGGAGAAAAGAATACCTGCAGTATGTTGAGTACTAAACTGATTAAGATGTTTACCTCGCAATGAGACAGCGCCATTTTCAATTCCTACTGCTGTTCATTGTCAGCCTTTTGTTCAAGACTGCAAAAATACCCAAAGGTTTTTCGTGAGGGCCAGGGAAGAAAAATAAAGTTTTGTATTCACTAAGCTTCCTGTTAACAGGATCATCTTCTTTGTTAAGATGTCAAACTTTTAATTCCTGCAGGATTCTCTTACCTCACAAAGATCAAATTGAAAGTAATAACTTGCGCAAAGGGCGAGAAAACAAAATTGGATCTAATAACTTTCATTTGTAAAAGTGTAAAGTTCAATCATCTTTCGAATCATCAAAACTGAAAGCTATAGATGCCATTCACGTGAAGTATTCAAATATTATTTCATAGTAATATGTCAGGAATTCTTTAATTAGGTGAATGATTTCTCATGGCTTGGATTCAAGTCTGTTGTCAATATGAACATTTATTGCTGACACAGAAATACTATAATTGTTACGGTTACATTGTAAAATCATACTAACTGGTTTCATCCACACTCTTGATAATTACGCTTTACTTCCGATTGTATGGCAGCCCAAGCAAAAATACCCTCACTGTTCAAAGGAATCTCTGCTACTAAAGTTGAGAACCTCTGACACCTAATGCTCAGCAATTTCTGTGAAAATTAGATTCCTTTGTATAAAACTTCAGTTTCTGTGATTGAAAGGAGCAGGAGACATCCTGGCTCCTTGTCATTGGCATCTTTCCATTTGCAAGAGATATTAAGTATGTAGCCTTTGTTGAGGTCAAATGATCTGCACTTTTTTTGATGGCTGAATAAAATTTTGGAAAGGCATATCCTGACACAAATACGACACACAAAATTTTCCCTTGTCAGCGAAGCAGAGTGTAAAGTTGCCATAAGAATTGGAGCTACTGAAACCGTGTGTTGTGGGAGCAGAGAATTCTTGCCCACTGCTGGTGTCACCATTTACCTTAATGATCAGCTTAAATTTCCCATTTGTCTTTGCTGTAAGACCTCATGCACCCCATCTCCCCATTGTTACAGCCAAACTGTGATTTTCAAATCTATTTCACCTTTACGAGATCTCAGGATGTGAATAACTTAAACTGGATGAATTGACACAAAGCTCTGAATTAAAACTCTGAAGTATAACAAAGCAGATTCTAACATGCTAGAAATGTTAATCAGAAAGCCAATAAAATATTTGGATAGCCACAGAGGAATATTTAGCAGGGATCAATTTGAGTAGGGAACTGACACATTCTTCACATACTGCACTGCACTGATCGGAAATTACAGGGAGTACTTAACATCATTCCCACTTGCTGTGCCTCATACAGATGGAGGACCATGAACAGAGATCAAAATAATTACAGTGTAATCACTTCATATGTACCTTATTCGGTGTAGATGGGGTCAGTTAACTGGGCAGCTGGTTTGTGATCTAGAGTATGCATTCAATTCCCACACTGGGTGAGGTTACCATGAAGGATTCACCTTCTCAACCTCTTCCCCCGCCAGAAGCATGATGATCCTCAGGTTAAACCACCACTGGTCATTTCTCTGTAATGAGAGAGCAGACCTATATTCTGGTAAGAGTATGGTGACTCTTATTATTCAGTGTAAAAGATAGTAATTTGCAATCAAGTTCATTGTGTTGCTTCACTTTCCCCTGAGATACAGAATCTTGTTGTCATGAACTGAGCTAACTGAAGCATGCAACTGTTTTGTTTGGAGCAAGGACTTTTCTTTCTGTCCAACTGGGAACATTTTAAAGCATTTAGAATTCTATATCCCATTTGTTGCACATTTGTTTGAAGCAAATTAGAAAAGTATTGATCAGAACAATGGGGAAAATTTCTCCTTTTCCCTGAAAGATATTGGTGCCATACGATCCTTTATATCTACTTTAAAAGTAGACAGAGCGATGGTTATCTAGTCAGGCACATCAGTATATGAAGTAGAACTATGCACAGAGCATCATGCTATGTATGGCACTGAAGTGTTATTAGCACTGAATCTGCTTGGAAGGTCTTACAAATGTTCTTAGAATTCTGTCTTAAACTTCTGTTAATTGAAGCGAAAGGAATCAATGCTGCATTTTCCCATATTTTGTTTGTGTCAGTTTTTGGAATTTTCATGGAGTCTTCCCCTCCATGAGCACTTTACTCATGCAATTCTCCAGTACTCAACTTAACAAGTGTACACCCCCAGCCATCTCCATGGTGCTGCTGTTGTATAATTTTATGCTCAACAGCAGTGGAATTGCTGAAACCTTCTGGCATTTACTCACGGGTATGACATATAACACAGCTGTGCATTATTTCAAATCATGCAAACCAGGAATTGTCCTTCACAGTGTGTCACTGCAAAATACAAAAAGAAATCTATGACAGAAGCAGATTGACACCCTGTTTTTCCAACAGGGATCTGGAAATCCTGGTGGACAGAATGTTAAGAGAAGGAATGTCCTCTTGCCACAGGACTGCAAGTGGAAACTTTATCACACTGTCAGCCTGATTTGAAATTGCCACCCAGGTCAGTGCCATTACCAGGGAGCAGAGGAATGCTCAGTAATGCCTCAAGCATGTCAACGTTCCATTCGAGGAGACAGAATGGTGCCAGTAGGCACCTCATCGCACACTAACAAGATTCTCATCTAGCCATTTAAACCTTATGGAGAAAATTGGACTTTTTCACACAATGTGGATATTCTCAAGTATTCATTCTCACTGTATTTTCCCAACTTTTTCACCATTCCCCGCTTTGTAGGGGCTGGCAAAATCTGTCCTGAGTTTGTATAAGGTCACACTCTCTATGTTAGTGCAGACTTCTATGATAAATTTTCTTCTTGATAAGAAACAGTGTTAACATAATATCTATGAATTGAGTTATTTATTTGGCCAATACATTATTGAGCTCTCCTCTGTAGAAACATGGCAAAACTGCCTTGTCCTTCTGTGCCTCTAGGGAGCTCACTTGAATCTTTGTCCCAAATATTCTTCCATTCCTTATGGCTTGATAATCTAAACGCAGTCTCAAAAGAGCAAAATTAAATGCCATTTCCAGTGGCAAAATTCTGCAGGTCAGATTGTCAAATTGGAGGGACTTATGTGCACAGCATGTACATTCCCTGGTGTTTAAATTGAAACTGACAAAGGTTCAAATTGATTTCTCTTCTTACCTTTTAGCTACCCTCAGCGTGAAACTCTTTTTCACCAGTTACTGATGTTAATTTCAATCCTGGATCTTTCAACATAACAAAAAAGGGCTTATTATTGCTCCAACACAAATGATGTAAAGGGGCAAATAGGCTGCAAAATATGGAAAGAATATTGTCTAAATAATCACAGTGATGAAATTATCTTAATTTTCTGTTCTAAAGCCTCTGTTGAATGTGAATCCAGTTCAAAAATCTTGCATTGATCTTTAAATCTTGAGAACTAGTAGCTAGTTCCTAATAGTATCTTTATTTCCTCTGATGAAAAGTTCTATCTGAAATGATAATTGGACATTTTTTTATTAAGAACTCTGTATTTCTGGAACTTTTTTTATACTATGTTTTAAATTTTCAGCATGTAGTTTCAGTTTCTTTTGATCTCTATGTATTTCTTACTCCCTGCAGTACTTAAATCAAAGAATTAATGAGCATCTTACTCTCTGTCTTTCATTCACATAGCTATAAAAGTCCCTGTCATGTTCATTAGCAAGCAGTAGCTCAGAGAAACGCTGCCTTTTAGGTACAGACTGACCTTTATGTGTTTCAGCTGTCTCCTGCCATGCAAATGAGTTAAAACACCTCCTATCCCTTGTTAGATAATATCTGGTAGTTTTAAGGACTCAAATCCAAAATTTGAATCAATCTGACGGCTTTTGTTTCAATAGAAACAGAACAGAATTTTAACCAGAAATCAGCTAAGTATTATTTTCAGGGAGTTTCATGGATGATTTTCTCTCTGTGAGAGAGTTATTTCATGCTATTCTCTGTACCACACCTCTACGGTGCCTAGAATGTGTTATCGCGAATTCAGCAATGTGCTGTTGTCAGGACCTACCAGGATTCTCAGCATTGGTGCTATTTTTAAAACAGTTTTGCAGCAGGCCAAATGTTGCCAGTCCACAGCTGCCCTTCATGATTCCTGTGTGTGAAGAAATGGCACAGAGATGCTGAGAAAGGGAAGTTAGCTCCCCGCTCCGCCAATGACGACCTGGGGATCCTGGCAGATGAGCTGGTGCAGAGGAAGTCCATTGTCTTTCCTCAGGAATGCTGGAGCAGATCACAGCACCAGGCGCTGCCAGGTTTGTCTGAAGTTGCCAGCCAGGTCATTGTGGAGCCACTGGTCTGGAGAAGCTCTCAGCCATACTGCATGATGGCTAATGACCTCTGCTGCATCTGCTCTTTGCTATCTCAACTCACTCTACCTCTGCAACTGCACCCACTTTCCACCAATGCTCATGTTCTACCACTCTTACTATTGCATCCAACATTTTTCCTCACTCACTCTCACCAGCTCCGACCCTACATGTCTACTGCATTGTCTACTCACTCACTTGGGACAGTCCATAAGTTTTTCCTCACCTACACCTGGACAATAGCTGTTCTAACCACTTGCATCTCCCTCAATCCCTCCCTTTGTTTCAATGTAGGAGAAAATGGCCCACAGTGGAGAGAGCCAAGTCAGGTGATTGCTGAATTCGCGATAACACATTCTAGGCACCGTAGAGGTGTGGTACAGAGAATAGCATGAAATAACTCTCTCACCCCATAATATTGGAGGATTCATCCCATAGTGGGACAGGATTGAGACCAGTCATGTAGAAATGCTGAAATGTTCCAGAAACCAGGTAAGATTTGTTGTCAAATGCTGTGCTGCTCTTCCATTATCAAAACTATGAATGTAGTCTTAACATATCTGAACTTCAAACCTATTCTGCAATTCATTCTCCCTTTGATTCCTACAGGCATAGGGGCAGCTTCCCAGACTCTGCTGTTAAGAGAGTGCCCTCATAAATATCAGTTACTCCTCCACCTTTGAGGAAAAAACCACACCAAATCTGCCTCCTGCATTTTCCACCAGCTCAGATTCTAACTGCTGAGTGGGCATATTAACCAGACTTGAGTCAACAGCACATTCTGGTGAACACATCATTGCCACTTTTCTGTAGTTGATTGAGGAATATCACTGGCACTTGGAGAGCTATCAGAGAGCAGGCATGAGCTCAGGCCTGGGCAAGAGGTGATTCAGTGGTGTCGGCCTTTAATAACGTCACCCCCAATGTATAGGCAGACACAGGGGCAGCAGACAGGCTTGTCAGAGGCACTGACCCATGGCTGGAAGGCTTGGCTAATGCTGATTGTCCCCTGCTGCCTCTGACATGCATGCACCTGGCTACATCAGGTCCAGCACAATCAATGCCTACTGCATATATACACACACCTGCACTCCATTGCTCTAGCCATGGGTGCTCAGTACCAAGACAAGGTGAAAAGGGAATGAGGGAACTTGAGCTCACTCCAGGTACCCCTTCCTCAAATGGAGACAGGGCAGGGCCAGTAGACACCTAAGCAAATGGGGAGGATGCTCCAGAGATGGCCAGGGCTCCCAACTCCACCCTGCCTGCCACCCTCAACCCTGTGGGAGTCAATGCGAGGAGGGTGTACCTGTGTGTGGGAAGGACATATTTTTAATATCTGGGCTGCCTAGACACAAAGCCCCATGGGGTTGCCTGCCCAAAATTCCAAGACCCACAACCTCCATGAAAGGCAAGGCCCTCTCCACCCTATCTGTGCACCTAGGGATTGCACAGAGACATATTTGGGAAAGGAAGAAGAAGAAGATTTTGAGGCTGCATAGATGGCATGGGTGACACTTTTCATTGTAACTATATTCTCATATTTATCAGTATAAATTTACATCATCAGCTGTATGCACGAAGGTCAGATTAGCCACAATAACAAGAAAAAAAGTACAGCGTCAAACCAAATTTAGCGCCACATGGAATTCTCACCCTGTCTGAATAATTGGTATCTTTGCACAGCACCCATATCAGTAACAAAGTATGTCGTGATCAAATGATGGAGAGTCAGATATTGTGAACATTTCTACCCATTTTTAACTTTAACTTTTATTAAATAGCAAGAAATGGACAGAAATTTCCAAGTGTTAATCTGCTGTCCTGCAAATTTTTTTTTTTTATCCAACAGCACTGCCCTGTAGAATGCTGAAGATACTGTTCTGTCTGAAGAAGATCTATATTTTCATAGTCATTACATTTTTGTGGCTCTCTCAGACCCATCATTCACTTTATTTCCTTTGGTTAGTCCTCCTGTTGTTTAGAGCAGAGATTCCAAGGATCAAGTCACGTCTACTGTCTGGATAATACCATTACAAAGTGTAGACATAACCTAAATGGAAACTTGATATGGAGGGTCTCTTGGATCACAGAGTGTATCCAAGCAGTTCTTTTTGGATTCAGTTAAATGTAGTTAAGAGAAGACTCGACAACAGCAATTCACTTAAATATGAAGATTTATTCAGTAATAAAAAATAAAAAAAGAGAGGAACATTTATTAAATAAATAAAAGAATGAAAAATAAAAAGGGGAAAAAAACAAGCCCCCAGCCCTTCTGTCTGTCAGGTCTGGTCTGGAGGCTTATGTTCATTCCTGGCACCGTTTGTGATCCCAGTCTGAGGTGAAGCCCAAAGACTTGGAATTAAACTCTTCCTCTAATACAGTGTAACAAATGGCAAGTACAGGAAAACAAGCACAGGAAACAAGCCATCTTTGTCCACTGAATGCCTTAAAACTGCACTGATTGTGTTGGTCCCTGTACCTTTTTTGTGTTCACTTCCCAGCCTCTCTCTCACATATGTTGAACCAGTGTGGCTACAGCATCCACTACTGTGGTTTCCATTAGTTCGCAGATCAAGATGTCGTCAATATAATGTGCTACATGAATTTCCAGTGGCAATGGACACATATCTAAGTCCCTTGATACTAGGCCATGGCGTAAGACTGGTCTGTGTAGGTATCCTTGTGGTAGCTGACAGAAGGTATATTGGTGACCTTCCCATGTAAAAGCAAACTGAGCTTATGACTCCAGGGCTATTGGTATTGAGAAAAAGGCAATGCTTGATCAATAAAGGCATACCAGGCACTTAGCCCCTTTTGACAAATTTACTATAACAGTGATGACATCAGACACGGCCACTGACAGTGGAGGAGCATATTTATCGAGTTAACGATAATCAATTGTCATTTGCCAACTTCCATCAGGCTTCTTTCCAGGTCATACAGGGCTATTGTGTGCAGCTACCTCATGTGTCACAATCCCCGCAGCTGACAGGCCCTGTATAGTACCCCCACTTTGTTTGTGCCCTTCTAGAATGCGATACTGTTTCATTGAACCTACCCGTGTGGGTGCAGGAATGATGAGGGGTTCCCATTTTGCCAGGCCAACAGTAACCATCACAGCTCACACACCAAAACAGAATTTGGCCAGTGAGGTTTGCAAGGTGGTATCTCTTAGTAAGTCCATACCGATAATATTTTCTGGTATGTTGGATATTAGTACCAGGAGTACTTGTGGGGTTCCATTCCCCAAGGCTATTCTACTATATGTTCTAATTGCCGGTGTTACCGCATCACCAAATCCATTAATAGTCATTTTGAGGTCTACATGTCGATGCGGATTGCCATGCATAAAGTAACTTCTGCCCCAGTGTCTAATAATGCAATATCTCATTGTACATTGTCTTTCCTCCAATAAATGGTGATAGACACGAGGCCTCAGGTTTCCGGTCGTCCCACCAGACATCCTTACAAAGGCCCGGAGTCCCGGCCCCACCCCTAATCGGTTGGCTGCCTGGCTCACCACAACTGCCCGACCTCCTCCAGGTTCGGGTACAGGGATGTTTTGGGGGATGCAGTCGGTGTGGTTTCCTTTCCTCACTCCTCATCTGATTTGGTCTCTCTTACTTCCTTACCTTTTGGAGAGCAGTGCGTCCTTCACATATTGTCATGATACCCTTAAATATTGCGTTTATCTTACTCCTCTTTATTCCTGCTTTTAACAATGCTGCAAACATTTGTTTCTGGTTATCTTCTGTTTCACCTTTGAACCCACCCCATCTCCACCTTGTTGTCCCTGTTTGTCACTTGCTCGGGTGGGCCTCCCTCTTCGCTTACCGGCCTCCACATCCTCTAACCATCCTGTTCCACTGCCTGTACCTGGGTTGTCCCTTACAGGGCTAACAGGGCACCTCTCATCCAGCCTGGACCACTTTGCATTAGCCAGCTCCTCATTCTGGCTGTGAAAGCTTCCCGATCTGGACCCTGAAACTGTTGAGAATGCATACCCACTTATGTGGTCAAATCCCTCAAGCATTTTATATCTTCTGGTATGCCTTCCCATCTTTCAACATCACCTTCCCAATCTATCAGGGAAGGTTAATTGTTTCCTACTACTATTGTCAGTACATTCCACAACGATCCAGCTTGCTTTGTATTTCTAAAAATGCTGCTCATGTGGGTCAATACTCAATGCTCCCAGATTCTCTTGCTCGGTTTCACTAGGCATAATGTGGGCGGCAGTGTGGTCCCATGACCACATCAGCCAAGAGGCCAAGTGTTCACCCAATTTCTGTTTAAAGTGTGATCCCAAGTCCTGCTATTCAGACATTGAGCGATCTCTCACTATTCTCGAATTTTGGGGGTTTTGTCCTCCTATTTTTTTTGCCTTATTCATTATTAATATTCATGCTATTAGCCCCTTTCCCGAGAATCACTCAGGAGGTGCAGCATCTCCTTCCCTGTCCATCTATTCATACTCTGAATCAAACAAATTCCAAATGTCTCCATCCCAATGGTCGGTTGGTAAAGGTGCACTTTGACTGGATCAAGTTACCGATTGCGCCGTTTTGCCCTCTTTTCTAGTCATACCATTACTAGATGGCATACTATCAGGTTCTGTTTCTCCTGCGCCTTCCTGGCCCTCTCCTGAGCTGTCTTAACTGCATGATGTTATGCTGATCTACCACCATCAATGCGGCCTCAAGCTGCCAGTTCTTGACCTGGCACTCTTCTAATTCTCTACATGTAGCACACAAAGCTGTTAACAACATCCACCCCATTTGCGGTACACTGCCCCTGTTTCTGGGGAAGCCCACTTCCCTCAAGCACTCGTATACAGCAGCCTGAATGATTAACCCTCCTTTCTCTCTTTTTCTAGTTATAAACATCCCCCATTTTTGTGGGGGTCCTAATTATGATAACAAATTAGCTGCATACCTGAATACAGGGTCTGCTGCATTCCATCCTGGAATACTAAAGATCTCCAGAGCATCAGGTTGCCTTTCCCTTCTCTTAAACATTTTCCTGAATCCCATCCTCATCACGTAAAATGTCTTGGATCACAGAGTGTATCCAAGCGGTGCTTTTCTGATTCAGCTAAATGTAGTTAAGAGAAGACTTGACAACAGCAATTTGATTAAATATGAGCATTTATTGAGTAATGATAAAAAAAAAGGAACATTTATTAAGTAAATAAAAAGAATGAAAAAGAAAGGAAAAAAAACAACCAACCTCATGCCCTTCTGCTGTCAGGGACCCCTCAATCAATGGCTGATCTGGAGGCTTAGGTTCATTCCTGGCACTGTTCGTGATCCCAGCCTGAGGTGAAGTCCAACTGCTTGGAATGAAACTCTGTCTCATATACAGTGTAACAAACAGCAGGTACAGAAAAGCAGATACAGAAAACAAGCCATCTTTGGCACGTACAGGAATGCTCACGGGACTCATCGAAGGTCATGCAGCTGTCAAATATCGTCAACAATTTTTAGCCCTTCAGCCCATCCTATACAGAGGGGTCATCCTTTGGCCCTCAGCAGCTCCTGTGGAAGAAAGTATTACATTGCAGTGAAACTGGATAGTGTAATGAACCATGATCTGACCTCACCTTTGAACAGCATATCACAGCTACCCTTCTCTCATCAGCACCGCATTCTATGGATGACGAGTACCTGTGGTTTGTCTGCATCACCATTTTTTGAGAGCACCTACAGCTGGAAGCTCTGCTTTAGGGGGATAACCCTGCATCCTGTGGAAGTTGATGCTGGTCCTGGGCTGTCAGACACATCTGATCCTCATCCATTCGTGTGGCAGCCCTTCATGCAGCATCCAAAGGAACAACCACAGCTTCTGTGCCTGTGGGACAGTTCCAATGGACCTTTGTGGGCAATATCAGAAACAAAGCAGCTGCTCAGTAATATGATCATTCAGCAGTTGCAGCATACACAAATAACAATGAAATAGTGACCTCCAAACAATGGGATGTGGGGGCCCCCAACAATGAGAGCAGTGGGTTGTCTCTTCCTGGATGTGACATGTTGTTGCACTGATTCTAACATCTGTTGATCAAAACATTAGGAGCACAATCAGCATCAGATTGTACATATTACAGTCTGAATGAGAGGCTCTCCCACCCCACTCCCAGTCCTCACAATACCCAAGAAAGGCAGCATTAATTTAGAGCAATGGTGTGGACAATGGTGTCTCACAGTCCAAGGTGTGCAATGAGCAGCTCCTGCACCCTATTCCTTGGAAAATGATTGCTACTTTGGCAACTAGTGTAAACCTTTCCAGACTGCAAGCCGTTGCCTGCGTTTCACAGCCACTAGTGAGAATGATGTTGCATGATGTGGTCAAGAGTTCCTGAGGCCAACGTCTTTAGTCAACACAGGAGGTCAGGATGTAAGGTGCGCATACAGCATTTTATGATCACAGATGTTATTCACCTGAACTGTGTGGACGTCTTTTTAATGTTATTGTCCTTTGAAGAGTCTCACATCAGACAAATATGGAGCCTCCTCCCCCTCAAGGAATGAAACACTTACTCCTCCCAATCCAGCTGTGATAGCAGCCATTTTCCTTCCCATTGTGCATTGTGATTTGGCTGACAATGGAAGGAAACAGCAGTCATGCTTCACAGAGTGAATTACAGGCTCAATCTCTTGGATTAGGTGATCGACCAAATTTTCATATTCCCTTCTTTACCATCCCCATCAATACCATTGTCTTTACTTCCTGAACGACAGGCATATACAGTGTGATCATGCCAGCAATTGTCATGCATTGTCCACCCATCAAAGCCAGGGTTGTAGTCATTATCATTTACCCCCTCCCACAATGCTCCTTGCCCTCTCATACTTTATCATCACCCCCAGTTTAGACATGGTGAGCTGCATCTTCACAATTATTTTCCCTCTAATCTCTGAACACTGCCTCTACCCTAACAATTGAGTTCCCTAGCTTCCCTAACACAGCATTGGCCTTGATAACATACCCTGACTGTCAGTGGACAGATGCCCAGGACTACTCTTGCCCACTTCACTGACTGATTACAAGAGACAACCCCAACTAATGAGTGAATGGACCCCCTGACTGATCTCTGTTCACCTCCCTGGCTGACATACCATGAATCCTCGGACAAGTTAGCAAAACCTGCGGGACAGACTGTGGCCCACACCACAGACTGTAAAGCATTGGACCACCCAATGCTGGACACTTACGTGGTTGAGTAACCAAATCCAAGCCCCTGGACTGATATCAGATGATGCCACTGACTTATTATACCGATAGTCTCTGAGGGTTGTCTCACTTGACCTGACAAGGACTACTCCTGTTGGGTTTTTAGACATAGTCATTTGATTGAAGCATGTTCAGTATGTTTGCATGTAAGCTGTTGACACATGGTCTAGGTGAAATATTTATGCAGTGCAGTGCCATCTTCTTGACCAATGACTGTTGATCATCATGTCAAACTGCCTGGCTTTGCATCTGTAGTAAACAGCAAGGCAAGGCTGAAGTACCAAAAGTCTTTAAGTTCACAAGAGCACAAAAGAACATGGCAGGACAAGCAATGATGCTATGGGCATCCAAGAGAGTACAAATTGAGCCAGTGCTAAGAGAGTAAGCAAGCAGCTGAGGTGCTCCTGTTCCAATCCATGAGTTGGGTTCTTGTCCCTGCATGTCAATGTACCTGCAGCAAAGTTACAATGTGCAACATTGAAGTGGAGAACTGAAATGCAATTGGGTTGGAGATGTGGCATGATCATGTGGAGTGGCTTAAGGTATGTGTACGATACCAACCTCCATGGATGGGTACTGTGGGTAAGCACTGTTCATGGAGCATGCCCTGAGATATTGGTGACTGCTGTCAAAGATGGAAGCACAGAGAAACCAACCACGAGCTGGTTTTGCCAGGTACCCAATTTGGCTTTCATATTTGAAATTGTCATCATTTAGTTTCTCTTTAGTGCATGGGAAAATAGGAAGATACATATCAATGAGGTGAAATTAGGTATTATTACTATGGAAATGCATGCAAATAAGTCTTTTGCAACTTACCAATGAGATTCCCATCTTGTCTTTCAAGCTAGCTTGCAGAATTTGACTTCTTTTTCCTCAATGTCAAGAACATAATTTTTGCTGGTCTCACCAAACTTTCCCAGCTGGCTTGTTATTGACCACGTTATTTCAGGGGCTGGGAATATTCCACACAGGTTTTATTTCTGGAAATATTGCTAACGTGTTCAGATGAAAGTGAATATTATCTGTTTTTATTTCTCTTTTGAGGTGTTGGCTGAAATGATGTGGACTCTAGCATTTCGCATTTGCAAAGACTTTTCATTATTGAGAGGAAGGCATCATTTAATAATTTTGATAGCAGTGAACAGATGCTCCATATTGTGGAAGAGTTATTGTTCGGCTAACTGCAATGTAACTTTTTCACCTTCAAGATATTTGAAGAAATACAGAAAGAGTGCAGCAGCACAGCAAAAACGCAAAGACCAAGCACATAGCATTCATAGTTTTTTCATTTTGTATGTTTCAAACTTAATTTGTGAATAAAGTTTGTTCAAAATATGCTGTTCTGTTAATGGGGTGCAAACACTGATACAATTATTTTATATGAATTTATAAAAGCAGTGAGCATTCTATATTAATGCAAAGCACAAGAGTCCACTGCAGAACGTTATTACCCATTTGGGTGATTCAGAGATTTCTAATAGTCCATTTGTCCACTTGAACTGGTGTCTGATAATTATTGAAGTTCAAAAGGCTTTTTGATGATTATGATCTCTAGACAAGCAATTAGTGTGACTTAAATTGTGATTCCACTTACTGTTCTGTTTCTAATTGGGCTCTTCTGTTTAGATTTAGAATTGGAAAATGGTATTACTTTGCTATTACTTCATTATAGTAAGAAATTTATTGAAAATAAACTTTTAAAGAATAAGTCCATTCGGTAACTATGGCAACTAAAACCATCTAAGAATAGATTGAATTTTATTATAGAATTGATTTTCCTGAAGCCCACTATATTTTCCTTCCTGTGTGAATCTTCATGTTTAGTGAAGATCCAAATAAAAGACTTTCAAACTCAGGCTTGCAATTTACAATTTTATAAGTGATCTTTCAACTATGCAAGCCAAAACAACCACGTAAGGAAATTAAATATGACTGAAGTAAAATGTGTTTCACACATACCCATTAGTTGTAAGAGCAGTTAAAATCTGCATTTCACATTTGTAACATAGATCTGCTTTTTGTTTCCTTTGAAGAAAACTGGATTTTCTACAGAACACTCTGTACCAGATTTTTTGTTAATAACAATAGAGAAACTATTAATTTTTCAATTATTGCATCTCAGAAACTGACAACGTTAACATGAATTTACATGAGTGCATTGGAATGTAGAAATCCAGATGTTGCTGTCAGTGATTTTATGCTTTTCCATAGGGTGGGCTATTAGAGTCCCCACTGACAGCAATCAATGTGAATTCACTGAACTGATGAGAGTCTGTGCTGTTTGTATCACCATAAAAGCTTTTGATAAAGTTATAGCATTTTGTACAAGACGTTACTTGGGTTATAATGGCATAAAAAGCTCCTAATTGCTACTGAAGAGCCACTGTAACTCTGAAAAATAATTTTAAATTTGTGAAATGTTATAATTATGTAGTACAATAAAATTAACAATTTTTACGGTTGTGAAAAGTTTATTTATAGTATTTCAGTTTTGACCTTAATTCCACGTATATATCCAAACCTTCCCTTTCCCTGCAACCACAGGAAGTACTACACCTGCCCCTACACCTCCCCCTTTACCTCCATCACAGGACCCAAAAAAACCCTCCACATCAGACAGATGTTCACCTGCACATCCGCTAATGTGTTCTATTGCATCTGCTGCTCCCGATGTGGTTTCCCCTACATCAGTGAGACCAAGCGGAGGCTCGAAGACTGCTTTGTAGAGCACCTGCGCTCGGTTCGCGACAAACAACAATACCTTCCAGTCGCGAACCACTTCAACTCCCCCTCCCACACCCACTCCCTGGGCAACATGTCCATCCTGGGCCTCCTCCAGTGTCACAACGACGCCACCCGGAAACTGGAGGAGCAGCACCCCATGTTCCGCCTTAAGAGCCGACAAACCAATGGTCTCAATGTAGACTTTACTGGCTTCAAAATCTCCCCACCCCCGGCCTCATCCCATGACCAGCCCTCCCTCTCATCCCCACCTCCTTGACCTGTCCATCTTCTCTCCCACCTATTCGCTCCTCCCACCTCACTGACCAATCCCCACCACAGCCTACCTGCACTCACCTATCACCATCCCACCTACCTTCCCCAGCCCCACGCCTCCGCTCTATTTATTTCAGAGCTCCCATCCCCCATTTCTGAAGAAGGGTCCCAATTCAAAACGTCGGCTTTCCTGCTCCTCTGATGCTCCTCGGCCTGCTGTGTTCCTCCAGCTCCACACCGTGTTATCTCTGACTCCAGAATCGGCAGTTCTTACTACCTCTATATATCCAAACTTTTGTTTTGCTCGCTGTACTGTATTATAAAAGGTGAAAGATAATCCGTGCTTTTAACTTCCTAGTTTGTTAACTGTGAAAAGTTCAATCTGGTTGACTCCTTACACTATTTAGGGACATAAGGCAGTGGTAAGAAATTTGGGAGAACCACATGAATGTGCCAATAAGGAGCTTTTAAATGTAGAGTAAAAGGTCCAATTTCCAACCAACTTTTGAATGGTCAGTCAAGACTTTTACCAGTGACTAGTGAGAGGTCTATTTATATGTATTAGTATGCATTAAAATCCTCATTACGACGTCACCTCACCTCAATGACATGCAGTCTCCCATTTTCCCAGCCACTGGGAAAGAAACTAGACAGTGATGATTCCCAACATGATATTTAGAGCAGTTACCTGGTGACTGCAGCTCACCATTTGCTCCTTTGTCCTTTCATCAGTCACCAATTGCTCAGGGCATGCTCCATTAGCAACGACTGCACACACCCTGCTTCCACTGGGACCTCGGTGACCCCATCAGCAAAGCAGGGTGCCAATTTTTGTCTGCATGTCATGTCTAAGGCAATTGACAAGGATCATGATGGACAGCTGCAGAGTGCCAGCACTTGACCAAGTGCAGGGCTGGCCTTTAAAGATGGTGCTGGCCCCATGAGCCCCAGGGACAGTGGTCAGTACCACCCTCCACCTGATTGGGAGAATGCAATGAGCAGGGCACCACAGTGGTGTGGTACATAAGTAAAAAGGTAATTTTAGGAACATTGCATGAGAAAACACATTAAGACTGGCAGAGAGAAACCACCCATGAAGCTCAGCCAAAAAAAGACTTTAAATTTCCCAAATTTTGGCTTTTTAAATTTTAGACAGTTTTAAGAGGGTTATTCTTTACCACACAATTTTACAAAGTTTGCCTCATTCAGTATGTATTGAGCCTCCATAGTATTGGTATTGGAAAATGTTGCACTCAACAACAATGGAAATGCTTGCCTGCGCTGGAAGTTTCTGCCATTCACGCTACTGGTACCATATTTGAACCTAAACTACACACCAATTCAAAATGCTGCAAGTCAGGAATTACCCTTCATAGTTCCAGTACGCAAAGCTTTCCAAGGAATATGGCTGATTGAGACAATTTGACATCCTAGTTTGTGAACAGGGCCCTGGAGGTCTTAGTGGATGGGGTGTTGGTAAGGAGGACTGTCATCTTGCCCCCAGATTGCCAGAGGAGACTATGGCACCGGACCCAGACAGGCTGGTCTGAAGTTGCCAGCAGGGGCATTGCCACTTCCGTAGCCAGGAGGAACATACTATAAAGGAGGGAGAAGGTTTATGTGCCCTCTGCATACTGCCAAGGTATGTGCCACCATCTTCTCTTTGTCATCTCACAGCCACTCTGTCACTTCACTCACTTCTCACCAAGGTTCATGGTCTACCACTCTCACTACTGCAAGCAGCATCTTCCCTCAATGGCCCTAACCCACCCCTAAATCCACCTCCTCTCTGTACTTCCTCCTTACAAACCAGGGGCACTTATCTACCTTTTTCCTTACTTGCACCATAACTAGCAGCTGTGCTAACCACTTTAATCTCATTCAATCCCTTCCTTTTTTTTCTCATTGCAGAAGTAAATGGCCCACTTAGAGTAGGAAGGGCCAATGTAGGTGGTGGATAGCTGATATCCGTCTGCTTACCCCCTACATGGAGAGAATTATTAATAAACAGGACAGGATCGGGACCACTCGTATGATATTGAAATCTCCTTGAGCTGGCAGGCGAGTTGGATTCATGGTGTGTTGCGCTGCCCTCCCTCTACCACTATTACAAACATATTCACAATATACTCCCTTGTTCTTCTTTGCACATTACTGTTCCAAGCATCCTATTTCCAGAATGTTCAATAGATTCTTAGAACTTGCTCCTTTCTTTTGTAAAACAATCAGATAGCTGACTGCTGTTATTCACCAATTTCAGTTTGGAGATTTATCCATGCACCAGCATAGTTTTAAAACTGCAATATTGACCCTCGGTCATTTTTCATTCAAACATTGCATTGAGTGTACGATATCCCATAGTGACCTATTATCAATATAGCACTCAATCGGTTTTGCTGTTGAATCCCTTTTTTGAATTCCCTCAAATATTTTCACGAAGAAAAATGCCACATTTACTGTCTCACCTTCTGCCACAAAGGTACTTTTTCTGCTCTTTTCAATTTCTCAAGTTAAAGGGCAACATTTATCTTTCTTTCTTACAAGCACATTATAAATTCTCATACACTCAAGAACCAATCCAGAATCATTAAAAACAAAAAGTTTCATGTTCATAGCATCTTGAGTGGACATTGGAAAGATGTTTCCATTAGCAGGAGAGACTAGGACCTGAGGGCACAGGCTTAGAATAAAGGGAAGACCCCTTAGAATAGAGATGAGGAGAAATGTCTTCTGCCAGAAAGTTGTGAAACTATGGAACTCATTACTACAGAAGGCTGTGGATGCCAGGCCATAAGGGGGGATCTTATAGAAACATATAAAATTATGAAGGGAATAGATAAGATAGAAGTAGAGAGGATGTTTCCACTGGCAGGTGAAGCTAGGACAAGAGGGCATAGCCTCAAGATTAGAGGGAGCAGATTTAGGACTGAATTGAGAAGGAATTTCTTCACCCAGAGGGTTGTTAATCTATGGAATTCCTTGCCCAGTGAAACAGTTGATGCTACTTCAGTAAACCTTTCTAAAAAAAGGTAGATTTTTTTTGAACAATAAAGGAATTAAGGGATACGGTGAGAACGCGGGTAAGTGGATCTGAGTCCACGAAAAGATCAGCCATGATCTTACTGAATGGCGGAGCAGGCTCGAAGGGCCAGACAGCCTACTCCTGCTCCTAGTTCTTATGTTCTTATGTTCTTATATATAAGGCAGAGATACGTAGGTTTCTGATTGTTAAGGAGATCAAAGGTTAGGGGAGAATGGGGTTAAGAAACGTATTGGCCATGATTGAATTGCAGAGTAGACTTGATGAGCCAAATGGCCTAATCTCTGCTCCTATGTCTTGTGGTCTTATGCTCTCCCAATGTTTGAAAGTTCAAAAAGCAATGGTGCATTTTAATTTTTTCAAATTTCTTTAGGCTGATTAATATCTTTCACCTTGGGATTTTTTCAAAGTTGTATTCAATTCTAATACATTAGAACTGGCATCTGGCCTGATTTTTCTGCCCAGCCAGCTATAGAAGAGATATTATTAAATTGGAGAGGGTTCAGAAAAGGTTTACCAGGATGTTGTTGGGAATGGAGGGTTTGAATTATAAGGAGAGGGTGGATAGACTCGGACTTTCTTCACTGGAGTGTAGGAGGTTGAGGGGTGACCATATAGAGGTTTATAAAATCATGAGGTGCATAGGTAAGTTGAATAGTATAGGTCTTTTCCATGGGGTGGGGGAGTTCAATACTAGGGGCATGGTTTTAAAATTTGGAGGTGCCGGTGTTAGACTGGGGTGAACAAAGTCAGAAGACACACTATGATATAGTCCAACAGGTTTATTTGAATCACAAGCTTTCAAAGCACTGCTGTTTCATCAGGTGAAGTGTCCTTACAAAGGAACAGCACTGGAAAAGTTCATATTTTTAAGATGAGAGGAGAAAGATTTAGAAAGGGCCTAATGGGTGACTTTTTCACACAGAAGGTGCATGCATGACCGAGCTGCCAGAGGAAGTGTAGAGGCGGGTACAATTACAACATTTAAAAGACATTTGGACCGGTACATGAATAGGAAAGGTTTAGAGGGATAGCAGCCAAACGTAAGCAAATGGGACGAGTTCAGTTTAAGATACTTGGTCATGATCAAGTTGGACCGAAGGGTCTGTTTCCGTACTGTATGAATCAACAGTTCTCTGACTATAAGAAGACACTGCGTCTTTTTGTGAGGCCCTGCTTTGACAAATAGCAATGAAGCTAACATTTTCTGAATAGGATTGCTGATGCAAAGTGACATGTGTTCTATTCTGTCTAATTTCCAGTCCACTGTACCCGAGAGTGCCAGAATTTAAAACAGAAGGTGCCAGAGAAAATCGGCAGGTCTGGCAGCATTTGTGAACAGAGAGAAACAGAAATAACATTTTGAGTCATTTGTGACTCTCCTTCAGAACTGAAAGTGGTTGGTAGATGGTGCTTTTATGCTGTTGACAGAGGGGGAAGAGGAGGAAGAGGAGCAGATTGTGAGGGTGTCCAGAGCAAAAGACAAAGGAGTTGCTAACAGTAGCGATGGAGAGCTAGACATGTAAAATGGTTACAAACTAATATGTGAAAAGGAGAAAGCACATCTTCCAGTGAGAGAAAAGTCAACAAAATACAGTTATGAGTAGATAGGGTTGTATGTAAAAGTGTTTGTTTTTCCTTTCCATTGAAATTTGTGTCAAGATTGACAAGATGAGACCCAGGATTTTGAACTCCTGATCTTCATCTGCACTCCTTGTCTAAGTTGTCAGGCACAACTGATGGCCATTTCTGTGGAATGAAGGAACAGGTCCTGCGGCTCAGGTTGTTTGATTGGGACATGGGTGTGGTAATAGAGATTGGCAACCAAAACAGAAGATTTTTTTTTCTCAGTAGAATGTGAAGAAGCATTCCTGATCCTCCTAGCACCTCATAGAAAGCCAGGACATTTTTTTAAACACCACCTGGGTGCAAAGTCATGGCAAAAACTGTAATTTATATGATGTATTTAATTTAGTCAAATGTTCCAAGATGAACAGATGTGTAATCAGAAAAAAAGTTGACAGAAAAAAGTGTTACCCTGTGTGGGTCAAGATCAGTACTAAAGAAAGGTAAAGACGTGGAAAGGGTTTAGGAAAGAAATTCCAGAGCTTATTATCTGACCTGCTAATGGTATAGTGACGGGGTGAAGGAAAGAGGGGATACAATTGAAGGAACACAGAGATATTGGAGAGGTGTATAAGGTTAGGTAGGAAGTAGGCTATTCAGCACCTCAAGCATGTTCCAGTATTCATTGAGATATGTTTTTTTTCTCTCTATCTTAATTCCATCCGCCCACCATGGTTTCATAATTTGAAATATCCACGTATAACAAAAATGGCAGAGGATGCATCTCATAAGTTGATTGGAATTGCTTTCTGATCTGTTTTTTTGATTCATACTGCAGGATTATGATTGCCCCTTGAGTGTTTTCAGTTTAGCCAGGCATAGAGGGTAGGAAAGGGATGTAGGGGACTTCCCAGTTGGTACTGTGCTCACTCAATATGTGCATGTACATTTTCCAGTAGGTGTTACTAGATATGATTAAAGACTAGAAATCATTGCTGACTTCTATCTCTCCCTGTCCCAGGAAAATTGAAGGTGATAATAACTCCACCACTAATCCTTGGTGGAAATAGGGTTTCTCAGAATAGATTGGGGATCAAACATCAAACCTTCAGGATTTTGTAGGTCAGTATTATAATAGCGATTAATCCACGACTAAGCCATTGATAGATATACTTATCTCTTTTTAAATCTTTTAAACACAAGTAAGCTACTTATACAGTGGCACAGTTTATTATTGAATGTATCAAAAGTGCATTTAAGAATAGTACTTGCTTCTAGAGAGGTATAAAACAATAGTGTACTGTTAATTGCCCTTGCTTGTCCATACTTCACAAAGCAGAGCTATATTCACAGACCAAAAACCAATATTCCGTCAAAGGTGAATTTCCAATCGAGAACACAATAATGAGAAGATCTACATTTGAGAAGCCCAACATTTTTTCTGGCTTTTATCTGTTCTATTTGTGCTATGTGAATGCAGGATCCTATCAGTAACATGTGGTGCCATAAAACTGATAAATATTCCAAATGAGGTATAATCCTGTTTTTATTTACCTTTAATAGAGTTTCTTCACTTTCATAATCTAATGCTTGCATGGTGACTTAGGCCCCAAATTACTCTTTTTGACTATGTTTTGCACTGGTCAACTAGCTTTTAACGACAAATACCTGGTCTAATTTATTTTGTTTACCTAACCCCTCCACATGTGGTTTTCCAGTCATGGAGGGGGAGATAATTTAACTTGTTTTAAAATGTGAAATTAAATGAAAGCACAATTCATCATCTGAAATAATCCAGTTTTACATTTGGTTTCACCCTGATTGCAGAAATACAGTAATCAGTTCGGAAGTGTGCTGAGTTACTATCCTTTTGAAATTGACCCTTGCTAAATGTTATTTGTTCTCTTAAAAAGCAGTTCTTACAAGGTTACGAAGCAGAATTCACTTATGGTTACACAAAATGTGCAGCATTTGCAGAAAACATGATTTATATCTCATCATTTTCCGTCCTGAAGTACAAAGCCTTTTATTTCTTTTCCCTTGAGAAAACTTCAAACTGCATCTTTAACGTTCCTCTGTGTGTTGGCCAGCAGGAGGCATGTGGTAGCTATAATACACTTTTAAATGATACCACATTACCAGTTTAATGCTGATTAAATGATGACTGTAATTCCATTCTCACAATACTTAAATTTCTTATTTCTATTTCCTTTGAACTAAATAAATATGTAGACGTCCACAACATAATAGAGTTCACTGTGCAATTTGAGAGGAAGATGCTGGAATCTGATGTAGCAGAATTACAACTGAGTAAAGGTAACTATAAAGACATAAGGGAGGAGCTGGCCAGAGTTGACTGGAAGGAGTGCCTAGCAAGGAAGACAGTTGAGCAAACAAAGATAACAAGGTGTAGAGCTGGATGAGCACAGCAGGCCAAGCAGCATCAGAAGAGCAGAAAAGCTGACGTTTCGGGCCTAGACTTCTTCAGAAAGGGTCTAGGCCCAAAAAGTCCGCTTTCCTGCTCCTCTGATGCTGCTTGGCCTGCTGTGTTCATCCAGCTCTACACCTTGTTATCTCAGATTCTCCAGCATCTGCAGTTCCTACTATCACTGAGACAGTTGAGCAGCAATGGCAGGCGTTTCTGGCAGTAATTGGTGGGGGGTGGGTGGGGGTGTGGATGTGGATGCGTACAGCAGAAATTCAACCAAGGAAGAAAAAACATACCAAGGGAGGGCGAGGCAAGCAGAGCTGACAAGGGAAGTCAGGGACAGCATAAAGGCAAAAGAAAAAGTATTAAATGTGGTGAAGATTAGTAGGAAGCCGGAAGATTGGGAAGCCTTTAAAAACCAGCACTCATCAGCAGCAAAGGTACTTGCTTCTCCTAGGACCTTACCACATTCATGCTATCAGCACCATTTTCAAAGCCCAGCTGCGTATCAAATTAAACACAGTCAGCCAGAAATAACCCTTCATAGTACATATAATTGGAGGAAAATTAAAAAGATAAGCTTTGCATACATGTCACAAATGACACTTCATTGGAACTAGAATTTCACAATCGTAAATAGTGTCACTTGACATCAAGATCAGAAGAAATTTTATAGTTAAATAAAGGGATAGCAGGTGGTCAGAGCAATTTTGGCCTATAAAGAATGAAAGTGGGGATATTTTCACTGACAAGAAGTGACGAAGAGGATTGATGAAGGCAGAGCAATTGACTTTGTCTATAAGGATTTCGGCAAGGCATTTGACAAGGTTCTGCATGGTGGACCAATTAGCAAGGTTAGATCACATGCAATACAGGGGTAGCTAGCCATTTGGATATAGAACTGGCTCAAAGGAAGGAGACAGAAGTTGGTGGTGGAGGGTTGCTTTTCAGACTGGAGGCCTGAGACCAGTGATGTGCCACAAGGATTGGTGCTGGGTCCACTGCTTCTTGTTATTTATATAAATAATTTGGATGTGAATATAGGAGGTATGGTTAGTAAGTTTGCAGGTGACACTAACTGGTGGTGTAGTGGACAGTGAAGAATGTTACCTCGAAGTACAGTGGGATCTTGTTCAGATGGACCAATGGGCCGAAGAGTGGCAGATGGAGTTTAATTTAGATAAATGTGAGGTGCTGCATTTTGGTAAGACAAATCAAGGCAGGACTTATACAGTGAATGGTAAGGTCCTGGAGAGTGTTGCTGAACAAAGAGACCTAGGGGTACAGGTTCATAGTTTCTTGAAGGTGGAGTTGCAGGTTGACAGGATAATGAAGAAGGCGTATGGTACGCCTGCCTTTATTGGTCAATGCATTGAGTATAGGAGTTGGGAGGTCATGTTGCAGCTGTACAGGACATTAGTTAAGCCACTTTGGAATATGCATTCAGTTCTGGTCTCCCTGCTATAGGAAGGATGTTGTGAAACTTGAAAAGGTTCAGAAAATATTTACAAGGATGTTGCCAGAGTTGGAGGGTTTGAACTACAGGGAGAGGCTGAATAAGCTGTGGCTATCTTCCCTGGAGCATCGGAGGCTGAGGAGTGACCTTACAGAGGTTTATAAAATCATGAGGGGCATGAATAGGGAATAACCAAGGTCTTTTCCCCAGGGTAGGGGAATCCAAAGCTAGAGGGCATAGGTTTAAGGGGAAGAAAGGGGAAGGATTTCAAAGGAGCAACTTTTTCACACAGAGGGTGGTGCATGTACAGAATAGGCTGCCAGAGGAGGTGTTAGAGACTGGTGCAATAACAACATTTTAAAGGCATCTGGATGGGCATATGAATAGGAAGGGCTTAGAGGGATAGGGGCCACATGCTGGCAAATGGGACTAGATCAGTTTAGGATATTCGGTCGGCATGGACGAGTTGAACTGAAGGGGCTGTTTCCATGCTGTCGAACTCTATGACTATGGGGAAATGGCAGGCGTGTTAAATAATTATTTTGCCTTCATATTTACAGTAGAAAAGGAAGATAGCTTGCCGAAACCTTGAAGAAATTAAAAATGGTTCAGAGACAGGGACTGAATAAAATAAAAGTAAATGAGATATCGGTAATAAGGAAATTAATGAAATTAAAGAGTGACAAATTCCCAGGACCTGGTGGTTTCCTGAAGGAAGGACATAAAGGAAGTAGGGGAACGCATTATAGATGCCATAATTTGGGGTGGCACGGTGGCTCAGTGGTTAGCACTGCTGCCTCACAGCACCAGGGACCCAGGTTCAATTCCAGCCTCAGGTGACTGTCTGTGTGGAGTTTGCATGTTCTCCCCGTGCCTGTGTGGGTTTCCTCCGGGTGCTCCGGTTTCCTCCCACAGTCCAAAGATGTGCAGGCTAGGTGGACTGGCCATGCTAAATTGCCTGTAGTATTCAGGGATGTGTTGGGTGGATGGGTCTGGGTGGGATGCTCTGAGGGTTCATGTGGACTTGTTGGGCTGAAGGGCCTGTTTCCACACTGTAGGGATTCTACATTCTATATGCTCTGACTGTAACCTTTCAGATTTCTCTAGATACAGGAGCTATCCCATGGGACTGGAAAAATTACATCACTCTGGTCTTTTTTAAGAAGGATGAAAGAGGAAAACCAAGGAATTATGTACCAGTTAGCCTAACATCTGTGGTGGGGAAATTGTTGGAGTCTATCATTATGGATGGAGAACTGAACAACTTGAAAATGTTCAGTTAATTAGGGAGATCTAGCATAGATTTATGAAAGGTAGGCCATGCCTGACAAACTTATTTAAATATTTTGAAGATGTGATCCAGGTGGGGAATGTCTATGGATGTTGTTTATATGAACTTCCAGAAAGCACTTGCTAAAGTTCCACATAAGTGACTGTTAACTAAGGTAGAAGCCCACGGAATTTAGGGTGAATTATTGACATGGCTGGGAAATTGTTTGAGTAATATATGGCAGAAAGTAGATATAATGAGTAGGTACTCAAATTGGGAGGATCTGACCAGTGGTGTCCCAAAAGAATCTGTGTGAGGTTCCCCAATTATTCACATTATTTATTAATGATTTGGATAATGGCATAAAAAGTTATATTTCCAAATTTGCTGATGACATAAAGTTAGGCTGAATTGTAGACAGTGTAGATATAGACTAAGATTACACAGTGAAATTGGTTGACAATGTGAATGGGCAAAGCTGTAATAGGTAGACTTCAATGTAAGCAAATATGTAGCTCTCCATTATGCGTGAAAAAAGGATAGATCTGTGTATTTTTTAAATGGAATGAAGTTAAATACAGTGGATGTCCAATGTGACCTAAGGGTTCAGAATAGACCTTTACAATGTCAGAAATGGAAAATCATCCAGAAAGCTAACAGAATACTGACCTTTCTATCTAGAGAACAGGAGTACAAGGATGCAGAAGTTATGCTGAAATTATACAAAATCTTGGTTAGACCCTACATGGAATACAGTGAGCAGATCTGGGCACCACACCTCAGGAAGGACATATTGGCCTTAGAGGGAGTACAATGTAGGTTTACAAGAATGAAAACCGGACTTCAAGTGTTAACTTAGAAGGAGAGATAATACAGATACCTAAATTTCTGTGATCTGAAACAAAAAACTTTCCAAACTGTCTTTTCTACCTAAGCAAAAAAAAGTCACTTGCTGATTCTTCTAACTGAGAGCAGGTAAATACTTTGCAATATTTATTCTGACCTCTCATATAATTCTCACAATGCAAAAAGGTTCCACTATTCCCCCAGGGATACTGTTTCTCATAATGTTTAAAAGAAAATTGTGTTTTCAGAAATGTTGGCAAGGTAATCATTAAACTCCCTCATACACACAGACCAAAACCCATATATGACTAGCTTAAAATCAAAATTCTATAAATCACACACCTTACATCTAAAGAGTTGCATCAGTGAACATTTTAGGAAGCCAGAACTATTGTTATTGTATGGCTGGGGTGAAAGAGTGGCCAGAGTGGATCTTACTGGTTCATAAAATTTTCTAAAAACTGAGATGTGCCATTTGATGGCACTCAGTGTTACAAATTGGTAAAATAAGGAAAGGTGAACCCTTCAATGGGAACATTGGGAATAATGTTAGACTGATTCCTATGTGAAGAGTGGGTAGTGAAATATAACTGTGGTATGGGATCTTTGGTGTCATTAAAGGGTGTATATCTTCTGCACTTCAGAGT
Source organism: Rhincodon typus (assembly GCF_021869965.1). Classification (NCBI taxonomy): domain Eukaryota; kingdom Metazoa; phylum Chordata; class Chondrichthyes; order Orectolobiformes; family Rhincodontidae; genus Rhincodon; species Rhincodon typus. The sequence continues at coordinate 20,675,626 of NC_063348.1, read as the reverse complement.
ATTGATGCATGCTTCTACACCAGTAGAATTCTGTGAATCTGTGAAGATGACACAAAGTGTCTGTCGAGGGATAGAGACAGGTCAAGTGAGTAGGTTAAATCTTGGCAGATGGTATACCATGTGGGAAAATTTGAAAGTATAGAACAGAAATTTTTTGGAGCCCTCGTCCATGATTCAGAAAAAAACTAACATCCATGTTCAGTGGATAATAAGGAAAACTAATGGAATGTTAACATTTATTTCATAGTGAATTGGGTATAAAAGTAGGGAGGCTTTGCTAAAACTATACGAGGCATTACTCAGACCACAGTTGGAAAACTGTGAACGATTCCTACTATCTCTGATTCGTGAACGATTTTGGCCCGTTTTTCTAAAGAGCAATATACTGGAATTGAAGGCAGTTCAGAGAAGATTCACTAGACTGATATTAGGCCGGGTGGAACTGTCTTCTGAGGAGAAGCTGAGTAGGTTTGACCAACACTCATTGGAATTTAGAAAGAATGAGAGGTGACTAATATTAAAACACATATGGTTCTTAGGTGACTTTATGGAGTAGATGTGGAAAGGTTCTTTGCCTTTGTGGAGGTGTCGCGGATCAGAGGACATAATCTCAGAATAAGAGGTCGCTTGTTTAAAACTGAGATGAAGAGGAATTTCTTCTCTCAAAGGATAATGAATCTATGGAATTCTTTACAGCAGACAGCTATCAATGCTGGTTGTTATGTATGTTCAAAGCTGCGAGAGGCAGTTTTTTTTATCAGTAAGGGAATCAAGGGTTATGCAGAAAAGGCAGGACAGTGAAGTTGAGGATTATCAGATCAGCCGTAATGTCGTTGATTGGCAGAGCAGACTTGATGGGCCAAATTACCTACCTCTGTTCCCACATCTTATGGTCTTATCATTTTAGGAGCCACTGCTATTGAAGGGGATCTGTAGTAAATAATTGTGGGTTTAGAAGCAGCATGTTGGGATGCAGAGAGGCGTGAGGGGCGGGGAGATAATAGAGCTTTGAAGGGAAAAGGGTAATGTGGGAGGAGGAGTCAGTAACAATCCAGACCACCCTGGCTTCCATGGGAGGAAAGTCAACCACTATAACTGGAATGTTGACTTGCTATGCCTGGGACTGGGGCATAAAGTGGAGAGACGAAGATTTAGATCAACAGGTTAGGTAGGAACATAGGAAAGTTCAAAGCAAATGGGATTGACTGAGAGAACTACCAAGAAGAGAATGTGTACCACTTGGGTGTTCACCAATATTAATAGTCTCAACCTGACGTTCATGGTATAAGGAGCAACCAATATTTCCTTCCATCTTACTGTAAATAATGTGTAATGGAGCTGTAAATAACTGTGATGACACTTGGAGTGGGCAGGGTAAGTGTTTTCTTTAGTGATGAGGGACTTCACTTTTGAGTGATTTGAAGCCCTTCAAAGGGCAACAGCATTACGCCATCACTCATACTGTAACTGTGAAAGACACCTGAGAGCATAATGTGATTATGGGAACCTTAGGCATGAGTAAAATCCTGGCCCCAAGCACGCTTGACCATGTCGTGCAACATTATGCAACAATTCCACTAATGGTTGTGACAGACCCAATGATTTGAGGCCTGGTCATGCAATGCTAATTTTTAAAATCTATGATTTAATTCCATAATATTTATCTTGTGCTTTTTACATTGTTAATTGGATGCAAAATTCGTAGACTCTATTAAACGCGTTAAGGATTTTTCCTAAATCATGATATTTAGTATACAATTTGTATCAAAAATATTCAACTTGATATTCCACCTCATAGACCTAGAGAAATGGTGCATGCATTGATTCACTGGTTCAGGTTCTGCTGAGTCAGAAATAAGAAAATAAATACTTCATTTACAAGTATCCCTGCCTTTTTAATTAACCCCAAAACTCTAATTTCTTTCCAAAGCTGATTTTCGGATTGTTTGGTAATAACATTCTGAAGAAGAAATTGAAAGATTTGAGGATTGATTCAACATTCAATTCTTTTGCTGTTTCTGCCACTCTGTATTTCTTTATTTCTTGTGTAATTTTCATACCTTATGAATAATTTAACAGCTTTTTGGCATAATTTTCTCTTTCCTCTGGCCCATATGCATTCAGTTCATTTACAGAGGGCATCCATTTACTTACTAGAATTGACAGAAACTGTTCAGCTATAATCCCCTAAGATCCAAGAAAAAAATGCATCAAGTCCTCAATCATCAGATAGCTGCTTTTTGCTGATAATGTCATACCAGCATTCCATTAAGGGAGCTGATTAAGAAATTCTTATGTTTTGAATAAAAGTACTGTTTGGAAAGAGATTGAATTATGACAGTAACTTTTAACCCTTAATAAATATGTCATGACTTATTTACATAGAGTTACAAACCTAGTGGTGATTTTGTTGCAGTCCAGCCAGCTGAACATTAAGAAATTTAATAAATTGACATGCTTCTGTTGATGAGGTCATTGATCTTTCAAAGCTTATCCATTCCCTTGTCAGTATGAAGAATCAAATTAATGGTTCACACAGTATAAAGCAGCATGTTAAGTTGAGTGTTCACTTTGTTGTATATGGTATATCCAGCAGGATTAAAAAAATGAAAAATGTATGCTTTTCTGATTTGAATATTCAGCTCCAGGTTTGAGTGTAATGAATTACATGTTGTTGGAAGTTCCTTCCAGCTGTCCCGATGTTCTTCAACATTTCATTTAAACTGATAACTGAATTGAATGGATGGATGGGCCTGTCCTTTACTCAGGCCTTTAATAATGGTTTATTATTGATTGTTATTTGTCTTCACTCTTTCTTCCCAACATTCCAGCCCTGCCTTTTCCAAAATAGTGTGGAAGAGTTACATACCAAATGAGCTTATTTTCCTTTAGAAGCTAAACAGTTCCTATGTAGAGAATTTGATCCGTGGTGGTCTGCTGGAGATCTGATTATTATTTAATTTGATCTTTGATTCAATAGATAAAGTTGAAGAATATCTGATCTAGATTTTCCAACAGCCAGTCCATCCCACCATCACTGCTACCACACCATCATGCTCCCACTCGGCAAGTATGGGGGTGCACGAGTTCAATCTTTAAGCTTCATTTATTTTAGTCAAACAAAGTTTATTTTGTTATGGACTGAGGTAACTTGTGTGTATAATATGGGGAAATCTTTTTTTTCTAATTGAGGGGTCATGTTTGATGTTGCAAAACATCAAATTTCATGACGCTGTAAAATGGAACTTTACATCAACTATTTCATTACCATGTATTAACCATCATAGTACAAAAACCAGCAATCAGGAAAGACGGTAGATAACATAGGAGGGAATTTTCTTACACACTCAGTGACATGTTGGAGGGAAAGATGGGCAGATAAAATCATGGATAGAGAGAGAGAGAGTGCTTGTTCACTAATATGCTCCTGTATCCTGGTGCTTTAGAACTGAAATCAGCATGCCTGAAGTCCTTTTCATTTTCCATCCAACTTCCAGGAGACTGCAGTAAAGGGCTGATGTTGCTGTTGAGGAAATACCATCCACTGCCTCTAGTTGTTTCACTGCTCCAATTTGTTCAGATCTTTGACATCACACCTGAACCAACAGCATTCTTGTTACATACTCAGTGAATGCTTCCAGTTAGTCTTGAAGTCTCGAACTTTGTCTCACCCTCCCACATTCACAATGTGCTTATCATCCTTGAGTAAATGGTAAGCCTGGAGGTGGCCTTTAATTGGAACCATGCTCAAAACTACCCCAAAAGATGCCTTGCTGCTGTGCTTAATGCTAAGATCCAAAATTGGTTATAACTGCTAAAATTAATTGTGGAGGATTCGGCCCCAGTTTCAGCACTGTAAATGAGAAATGGGCCGAATATTATTAAAACCCTTATAACCTTTGTATCGTAGTTAGTTTAATTGGGATATTTACAAAAAAGTGTTAGTGGCTGTATTTTTAATATAGTTTTTTTTGGAAACCTACGACAGTTATTTTAAAAACAGGACATCTTTCTATTCTTTTCACAATTACGAAAAATCAGATTATTGACTCCAAACTGGTGCTCATATACTTAGAATTACGGAGTTGTTATAGCATAGCAGTAGAGCATTCATCTCATCATGTCTGCACTGGTTCTCTCAGCATTTTAACTTAATGTCAATCTACTGCCTTTTCCCTATAGCCCTGCACAATGTTTCTACTTGTAACTGTATAATACCCCCTTGAATGCCTTAGTTGAACCTACCTCTTCCACAATTCCAGAAAGTGTATACCATACCCTATCTACTTACTGTGTGATAATGTTTTTTCCTCACCTCACATTTGCTTCTTTCATAAAACTCTTTCGAATTGTGTCCTCTGGTTTTTGATCCATTACCTCTCTGTCCAAACCCCTCGTGATTTCTATCAAATCTCCTCTTAACCTTTTCCTTTCGAAAGAAATCAGTCCCAACTTCACCAATCCTTCCTCATAACTGAAGTGCCTCATCCTTGGAACCATTTTCATAAATCTCTTCTGCACTCTTTCCCTTTGTAGTCACATTGTTCCTATTGTATAACACACAGAACTGAGATTTCTCGACTTTATGTGGACCAAAGGATATTTGATCACAGTCTATCACCTGTATTTACAATGTCTTAATTTTGGGTGTTAGAAATACAATGTACAATACATGTACAACTTAATACTGCTCTAACTTGGTAAAGTATTGTTGTTTGTTCGATCTCGTGGAATCTTTTGGTCTTGTTCTCTTCAGTTCCCTGAACTGACTTATTGTGTACCTTAAACATGAATGTTAGTCCTAACTAGATCATAACACAATATTGGCAGTCTGGTCTGGCATCATTTAACATAATTCTAACATAGTCTATTGCAAATTTCTATTTAAACTTCCTTTAAATAGTAATGTAGAAGCAAATTGCTGCAGATGCTTTCAGATTAAATAGTAATGCTTCCTCTGAAAAAATGGTTGTCTCACCTCAAGTCACCTTTCCTAATTGTTTGATGACTCTGGAAGCTAACTCTTCATTGCTTTGTCGGGGAGAAGAGCCATCAGAAGCGGGTTAACGGGGATGTTCATTTCTCAACCTGAAAATGGTCCTGCAGTGTTTCTAGAGACTAAGTAGTACAATTTCAAACTGGAGTCTCAAAAGCAGAGTATATCAACCTGCATTTCATCCTCGTATCAAAAATCCCACTAATTGGAAAACATAAAAATAAGAAATGTAATTTTATACATTTATGTGGAGACCTGGGAGGAGAGGTGAACAGCATTATCACAGAGTCCTTTCTTCTTTTGAACCTCATATTAAACCTCAATCAAAGTGGATAAGTGCTGGTTACAAAGAATTCAGTGCAATTTGCAATATCATGAGTTCATAGCATAAAGCATAATACTAATTTGTCTGATCTATGACAAGGAACTGTTGGAAAAGCAGTGTTACTGATATTCTTTCTAATTGAAGAGAAGACCATTGAACCTTCAAAGAATGGGGGAGGAACAGGTCAGTCACACGCACATGCGCATGTGCATACACAGGCACGCACACACAGTTGCATTATGACAGCCGTTATTTGGTGGCATTTTTTGTTTGTAAATCTTTAGACACAAATTGTCAACCATGGAGGCAGAATCTATGAGGGATTAATGATAATGATGCCCCTATCATTTTGAAGTCATCAAATTTCAGAGAGGTCCCTCTGTTTTGGTCCAAGGAAACTTTGTTGTCTATCTTCCACCTCCTGCTATGGCTTTCAAATCTGGTTTCTGGCTTGACCTGTAGATTGTTTATCAGCATTCCCCAGTTCACAATGGGGTTGCCCTCCTATGACATTCCCCACTTGCATCTCCATCTTCAGGTACTCCTGGCTTTCAATCCGGCTCTATGGACACTAGTGTTCAATCTCCTTAGAAACAGTGACATGTACATAAAGGTTGGGGGAATGAGGAGAACTCATTTTTTATAGCCTAAGTTGACGATAGCTCTTGGTCAAATCTGAAGTTGGACTGTCCATTAGTACCAATAAAGGCACAGAGATGCATAAGTATCAAATGAGGCAACATTGTAGAAGTTTATAAAATAATGACAGGTATATATAGGGTTAATGATAGTTGTCTTTTCCCTAAGATAGGGGATTTCAAGGCTAGGGGGGACAATTTTATGGTGAGAGAAGAGAGAATTAAACAAGATATGGGGGCAACTTTTTTACCCAGAGGATGGTTTGCATGTGGAATGAACTTGCTGAGGGAGTGGTGAATCTGGGTACAATTATAACATTTAAAGGACATTTGGATAAGTACATGAATAGGAAATGTTTGGAGGGATATGGGCCAGGAGCAGGCAGGTGGGACTAGTTTTGTTTGGGATTATTTTCAGCATGGACTGGTTGGACCGAAGAGTCTGTTTCCGTGCTGTATGACTCTATGACTATGACTCTAAGTGTTCACACAATAGTTATAGGTAAGAGTAATACAGATAAAGATAGAGTGATTATAATCCTGTAAACAAATACCATCAGATTATTGGTATACGAGATATGTGCGCCCTGAGCAATAAAGGAAGAAAGTGTTGATTGGTGCTGCCCTCTGCAATCTCAGTAGATAGATGTTGTTAGATGGTCTTGTTCGCCACTAGCAACCTGCCTTTTAAGAGTTTAGTGATACTGATGCAGCACTGAATATATGTATACTTCTCGAGGAAATGTACAATTAACTGCATTTGCAATGGCAAATGCTGCTTCAAATGAAAATCTGCTGATTATCGCTATCTTTATAATTCTGGAAGGCATATACTCTGGTGATGTATCCTATTGCTCCTGGAAGCTAGTAATGGTGCAAGAATTGATAATATTCATCATCTTGCCTGCTACATGAAGGGCAATTATGATTGTACTCTGTCCTTACACTGCTTCATTCTTGATACATATTAGTAATCTTGCGCACATTCTCCTTTCTCTTTTGTGATGATTAAGACATTAAATAGTGCAGCTGCAATGTGCACCATGACATTGTTCATCACAGAGGTGCAATGGTGTAAAGGTTTAATCATTATATTCCTGATATTGGTAAACATGATGAACCCAAACATAAATAGCACAGGTGATTGGACTCTACAGATTTCTACTAGCATTCCACTTCTGATGAGTTGTTTCCTATCACTTTAATAGTTAATATTTAAATGACATTCTTATGCCAAATGAACATTCTTTAGACAATTTCCCAGAATTGTGGGATGTTGTTGTTCCATCAGCTTGAACAGAAAATATGGAAGTCAAAGATTGTTCAAACCTGAGTTATTTTCACATTACCAGGCATGAAAAGTGCAATGAGAAAATGCTTCTGGCTTAAGTTTTTTTCAGTTGTTTTCATTTAGTTTTCTCTGGCCATTTAAATATTGGGTTACCAAGATTTATCTCATAATTTCATTAATGGGTTTCTTGATGGGAAATAATTTATATTTGATTTTAATGGCTGTCCATCTACAATACATTTGCTGATACACTAAAAGATCAAGATTTATAATATCCCATCTGTCAGTGGTGCAATCATTGAACAGGTTACAAAGGTTACAAATACTAAGTGTGACAACTTCCATAACTTGCAAAAAGCTTATATCCATTAGAGATTCCCTTAATGCAAAGCAAAAGTAAATGAGGCTGGTTCTGGGAAGGAAATGTGTGATTAGATTTCTAGTTCTGAGTTCACTTCTGAAAAATAGGCTGTGATTTGATAGTCTCATGGAGATTGAAGCAGGATAACCAAAACAGTTAATAGAAGCTTATGAGGGGAGGGGAGTTGTGGTGGTGTTGGAGTACTCAGATTTCAGCTTGTGGTGTGCAGAACACAGACATGCAGGACTTTTGGTGTGTTCAGGAGAAGCAAGCAGTGTTCCCCATCAAAAAGTTAATTATCTGTGTTATAAACATAAATAAGATTGCTACATTTCAGAACCATCTCTTTTAACTTGTAGTAAAATGGAGAAATGTCAGGTCATATGACCTGTAAAACAAACTGGGTGGCTTGGACGTTAAAGGTTGGATGGTTGGGCAGATAGGAAATAGGGGAGATAGAATGTTTTACTGGAAAGAAGGTACAAGATATTTACCTCTATGAACAATAGGAAGAGTCATTATGCTGACTGATAGATAGGTATAAATGACTGAACTTTAAACTTTTCTGTAATTCCAAGATGGAATGGAGTTGGAAGTTCATAAGTTAGCTAATTATCATTTATGCCTCAACACAAATGGCAACATGAATCATCAGATGGTCAAGGGCAGCCTCTTACGCCAGTCCTGGGTATCGGCCATGGCCAGGTATCCAATCGGGCTTGGCATTGCACAGGGGGGCCAAGCTTCAGTGGTCAAGGGAGGTAGTCATGGACAATTGTTTGTCTTCACAGGAATCAGTCCAGGCTGGAGACTGATGCAGTTGGAGACATGCTCACCAGCTAGGGGTCTGCTCAGGTGAGGGCTGGCAGGTCAGTCACTCAAAGGATTGGGCCATTGTCATCTCATTGTCTGTATGCACAGAAATAAAGGAGGAAGGGGGGACTTGTATGCAAATATAGTTAACATTTGGACATTACTTGGGTACCTGGAGAAGTGTGAACTCTGGGCTTGATGAAATGAGCAAATTAAGTTTGTGAGTTTGCTGGTGACACAAAACTGGGTAAGAGTACTGACCAAGATATAAACATAGAACATAGAACATAGAGCAGTACAGCACAGTACAGGCCCTTCGGCCCATGATGTCTTGCCGACCTATTATCCTACTAAGATCAAACTACCTGCATACACTGCATTTTACTATCCTCCATGTGCCTATCCAAGAGTTACTTAAAAGTCTCTAAAGTATCTGACTCCACTACCACTGCCGGCAACGCATTCCACACACCCACCACTCTCTATGTAAAGAACCTGCCTCTGACATCTCCCCTATACCGTCCTCCAATCACCTTAAAATTATGCCCCCTCGTATTTGTCATTTCTGCCCTGGGAAAAAGTCTCTGGCTATCCACTCTATCTGTGCCTCTCATCATCTTGTACACCTCTATAATGTCACGTCTCATCCTTCTTCGCTCCAATGAGAAAAGCCCTAGCTCGTTCAACCTTTCCTCATAAGACCTGCCCTCCAGTCCAGGCAGCATCCTGGTAAATCTCCTCTGCACCGTCTCTAAAGCTCCACATCTTTCCTATAATGAGGTGACTAGAACTGAACACAATATTCCACGTGTGGTCTAATCAGAGTTTTATAGAGCTGCAGCATAACCTCACAGCTCTTAAACTCAATTCCCCTGCCAATGAAAGCCAACACACCATACGCCTTCTTTACAACCCTATCAACTTGGGTAGCAACTTTGAGGGATCTATGGACGTGGACCCCAAGATCCCTCTGTTCCTCCACACTGCTGAGAATCCTGCCATTAACTCTGTATTCTGCATTCAAATTCGACCTTCCAAAATGAATTACTTCACACTTTTCTGGGTTGAATTCCATCTGCCACTTCGTTACCCAGCTCTGCATCCTGTAGATGCAGAGCTGGGCGAACAGACTTTAGATAAGTTGATTGAGTGGACAAATACATGGCAGATGCAGTATAGTGTAGATAAATGTGAAACTATTCACTTGCATTGGAAAAGCTGAATGGTCAATTATTATTTTAAATAGAGATAGATAGGGAAATGTTGATATGAATTGAATTGAATTGAAGTAGGTTTATTGTCACATTTACTCATATGAGTACAGTGAAAAGTTTACAAGTCACCATTTACAGTGTCATGTTAGACACAAAGGTACCTAGGTACTTATTCTTGATACAAAGCAGAAAAATAAAGAAAACAAAGTCAAAAAGTTAAACATTACAGTCCTTCTTACTAAAAAGTAGAAAAACAAAGAAGCACAGTTAACAGTTCCACACCACAGCCCCATAAGTGCCTGGCCCTGCTGGGCTCACACTCCACACAAGGGCTCGTCCTCCTCCTATCCGGGCTTGAACTCGCTCCCACCACTGCCTTGGGCTGCCTACTCCCACTCTCACTGCCAGCTGTACCAGGCTGTTTACTCCCTCTCTCACCACCAGCTGTACCAGGCTGTTTACTCCCACTCTCACTGCCAGCTGTACCAGGCTGTTACTCCCACTCTCACTGCCAGCTGTACCAGGCTGTTTACTCCCACTCTCACTGCCAGCTGTACCAGGCTGTTTACTCCCAACCTCACCACCAGCTGTACCAGGCTGCCTGCTCTGTTATCCTTGTATACCACTTATTGTTTCCCTTGGCCAAGGGGTCCAGGTCAATGGGTCACTCTCTCAAAACATGTGGTAGGTCATTTTCAGACTGAGAGGAGGTGACATTTCTTCACTCAATGGTAAACCTTGAATTTCTCTAAAGCACAACGCCTGGAGGTCAAGTCACTGAATATATATATGAAATGGATCTCCAGAAGCTTAAGGTGTCAAAGGATGTGGGGAGATAGAAGGAGTATAGTGGTGAGATGGGGAACAGTCACGATTATTTTGATTGTCAGAGTGGCCTTAATGGGCTGAATAGTATAATCCACTGTTTTACCAGCCACTGTGGGAAGAGGTGTGGCAGATCAGGGAATCTCCTCTTTCATCTGCTGTTGGAACTGGCCAAAATAGAAATAAAATCTCCAAGCAGCAGATGGTCAATGGGTTCATTCAGCCTGACTGCCTGCCTCCCTTGCATGGCTATGTCCTTAACAAATGTCCACGAAGAAGGAACATACAGCGTTCACTGGTCGCACTTGAGGCCTTTTGCAATTAGTGAGTTCTAGAGGTGGAGCCAACCTGGAAATCACATTTTATTTTAATGTTTATGTAAAGTTTTTGGTACAATGAATTAACAGTACCACTTTCACATTTGGTTTTTAATTAGTTACTGGTGCAAAAGCAGCTATAAGGAATCACTTATTGACAAAGCTGAAGGGTCATAGGATTGATAGCAATAAATATCCCACTTTGTGAATAAAACATAAACAGGGTGAAGATTGACTTCTGATCTCCCCTTCTTTAGCTGCTGATAAGAAGTTTAACATCATATTGACAAGAAGGTGCCTGTTAATGTAGTTGGCATCTTGGCAGGCTTTGCTGAGTGACATTATCTCTGGCATAACTTCTTCAATGTAGTGCTTATGGAGCATTACATGCTGTGATTAAGGTGCTTCAGAGAAACATCCAACCTAACAGTCAAACTTACACTTGTAAGAGTGCTATCAAGTTTTCTGACACTACTACCTCAAGCTCAAGGTACATAATAATCATCTGTCAAAGTGTGATGTCCTCCCTTTGGACTGGCCAGAGGTTGTCAGGTGGATACAGACTACCTCTGGCACAGCATGCACTACCTGTCATCCTCCTATTGTTTATTCTCTTCAAAGCACCTGACATAGCAGAATCATCTTCAGAGACACATTGATGCCAGTTTTAATGCTGGGTTGGGGTCTAAACTGTTGGTACAATAGCTCATGAGAGTCTGAGTATAGGCCCAAAAAAAATCAAAAGTTGAGAAAATGGTGCATACATACTTCAAACTGTCAAGCAAATCCTTTTAAATTCTCTTTGATAAACTCATTGCCTAGCAACACTGGATGCCTAATTATATGACTGGCAACTAGAAGTGACAGCAAGCCACAAATGACTTGGAACCCATATTGCAGCACGACAGTATCATTATCCTTATTTGTCTCTTTCAGGTGAAACTTCATACATTCATATTTGACTGTTGGAAAGATGCATAATAAAACCAAACTCTTCAGCGAATTCCTTTGCTCATGTCTTTTCATCCATGAACTGGTGCAGCAAAGTGCACATGTAAGGAAAACTCAGTCTCTTCTGCTAGAGAGGCCGGAAGAAAACACAAAGAACCTCTAAAAATGGTTTCGAACTTGGATGTGAACAACTGTCAGATTACTGACTCTGGGTGGCGGGGGTGTTGAATTTCAATCTGACTCCTACACAATTTGAAAGGTTAAATGGCATTATCTTAACTATTTCTCTAATGCAACATTCTCACAGAGAAGAAATACATTTCCTGGAACCCAAAATTACTGAACAACAATTAAACATTGCATCAAAGAGCACTAAGCTGTTTAGACCATTAGTACTTTTTTATTTTACCAGTCATTGACTCTTTCCTGTGCTGGCACAAATATTCTTTGAACGTTTATAAATAATTCATATGTGATGAGCTCAAATTGTTTTCATATCAAAACTCTCTCTTGCTTTCAAGACTTCAACTTGATCTGGATTTCTTCCAAGTCCATCTGTATTGGGGATTGATTCAGATTTCAAAGTGGTTTGATCCTCATTCTCAATTTGAGACACAAGGACAGTTAGGTTAGTGTTTATTGTTAATAGAATACACTGTCTCAGCTTCGTATAATAGATTCACATCTGTGCCACACACATGGAAATTATTTTAATAGTGTTTGTCATAACTTTTAATGGCATTTGACAAGTAAAAATAATATGAACTGCAGAGGAAACTGGTCACCTGCTTCCATTCTAAGATTTTAGCATGTTCATTGTTGGCGTAGCATATTGCAATCAATTTGTTTTAATCTTGACATCTTTCTTAGTTCCACAGCTGAAAAAACACAGGCAGCTCTATCAAATTCTGTGTGCCATTTTCACAATGTACTTTTTGTTTTTTTTTAATTCCCTTTACAAAAGATTTCCACCCTGGCATATTTTTTGCTGTTGACTTTATTGTGCTACATACGATATGAATTCCTCTGCATAACCTGACATCAGAGAAATTCCGAGAATTCAGAAATTAAGTTTGAAGTGCATGATTTGATAGGTGTGTGCCAAAGGCACATGCTGTTGCCAAAAATGTATTATCTGAATATAGCTTATATAGCTTGGTAATATTATGCAGAGTGACAAGCTGCAACATATTACAAGGATAGAACTGATAGATCTATCTCAAAGTTCAGATGACACTAACAAAACCCCTGAATTACGTAATTTTAATCAATAACTTTACCTGTTGTTATGATCCCCATAGAGACCAATAACTTAAATTTCCAGCAATCAAAAAGCAGCTAGTGTACATGTTGAAAATCTAAAAGAAAAACCAAAGATGCTAGAAATACTTAGCAGCTATTGCAGCATCTTTGGTGTGAAACAGAGTTAACATTTCACATCTGTGATGTTTCTTCAGAACTGTGAAAGTTCAAAATGAGAATCTGAGGAAGGGGTGAGTGGCTAAGTCTGTGATTGGGTGAAAGTCATTAGAGATTGAATGACAGTAGTGTTTGTCTCACTGAGCCATTTGTGTGTGGTGATGGATCACCAAAAAAAACAAATAAATAAAACATATCCTTGGACCAGATCTGCAGCTGATTGAAGGGTAGAGTGGGGGTGGGAGTGCAGGTGGGGTGGAATTGAAACAAGAAAAGAATAAGACATGAACTAGAGCCCTGATTATGATCTGAAACTGTTAAGCTTAATGTTGTGTGCAAGGGAATGTAAAGCTTGAGGAACACTACCTCATTCTTTGATTGATCCAGAAATCCAAAAGCCTTGTTAAAGTTCTCAAACATAAAGAAATTGAAAATTGAGGCTGCTATTAAAGAAGACTGAACGTGATGATGTGACATTGTTTTAATGGAATATATAAATAGCGGGTCTGCATCATTTCTGTTGGAGAGCTCTCCTCTAACTTGTAAATCACATCATGAGGCTTGTATCCGGAGAAGTTTAGAAGAACAAGAGGTAACATATTAGAAGTGGCTAGATTCTTGTTAAGCTATGGGATAACAGCTTCTTAGGGCAAAATGGGATTGTGGATTTGAGGTTACAGTCATATTAGCCATGAAATCATTGAATGGTGGATCAGACTAGATGGGCTTGATGACTTACTCCTGCTCTTTGCTTATTATGTTTGCATGTACATTCCTGTGTGTGTGACTAGTAAGTTTGAATAAAAGACACAGTAATATTGCACGAGGAATGCAACAGAGAAGGTTAGAATCATGGTGATTCACCAGTGTAGAGATCTCTGAAGCCTTTAGGAACCGTTGGGCACCACAGGAGCTGGAGTTTATCATCATACCCAGTAATGACACATTAATTTAAGTTTGGTAAGGGTCCTTTGTAGATTTCCATTGACCTTTCTATTTTTCTTTGCTACAGTGGCCCATATAAGTGTGTGCTGGTTGGGAAGGGAGGCAGGGTGGGAGCAGTGGTCTAATCTGTTTAATGTTGATTTATGTAAAAGAGTAAAAAGCTTGAGTAGAGTCACTCTGACAATCAGGAGATGCCAGAGAAAGGCAATTGCAATAACACAAGCCTGCTGCTAAAAATGCAGAAAGAATACAGCGAGGGCTTGAAAACAGGCAAGTAATTGATTAAGAGGATAACTGTATCTGTGCTTAGCTGGAATATTGGCCCAGAATTTCTGACCTGAGTTGACCTTTTAATAAGAGTCAGGAAACCTTCAGGAATTCAACCAGTGGTGATAGTCAGGCTTTGGGAGGGGAGGAGTCAGGTCCAACGGGGTTTCTATAACGGGTAGTGATGCTGGTGGAGGTGTGTTTGGGAATGTTGGATCAGGTCAGTTGAGTGTTGGGTTCAGCAGGTGGGAGAGGGATTAGTGGTCTCGAGTCGAGGTGAGTGCCTTATTGTAGGGGATAGGAGGATGGGACAGGACAGAACAGGATGGGTCTGGCAGAGGTGGTGTTGGGTTGGAGGGGACCAGGTCAGCCCTGGTCCGGTTGGGGAAGTAGATATAATCAGGTCAGATCAGGCAGTAGGAGGTTGTTGGAGCAGCTTAGATCTGACAGAGGTGTGTCAGAGGTTGGAGATTTGTAGTCAGTGGCTGTTCAGCAGTGATTTGAGACTTGGTATTGTATAGTTAGTGTTATGTTATAGTAGGTTTCAATCTGATAATGTTTTCTGGTAACTAAGCTAGAACCCTCCAAATTCTCCAGCTGTAAGGGATATTGTTAGCGGGTTTAGGATGCAGGGAAATTGCCCATTGGAATTTTCAATTTCCTGGAGTCAGCTCCCTTTGGATTTCCATATGGTCCTGAGGTGGAGTTTCAATCTATATTGCGAGAACAACTGTCTGACTATTAGGTCTGAGCCATTAAGTCAGCTGGGGATCAAACTACAAATATCCATTCAGAATCATGCTCTGTTGTGAAGCCATTTTAATGCTGTGGTGTTGTTCCCACCTGTGTTGGACCAAAGAAAAAGTGAGATATAGTTTACAGCACCACAGAGCTACGGTAGGACGCAGCCTGGAGCTGGACATTAAGTCTAAAGCTGTAGACACAGCAGCTCCACTGTATTATTTAGTATTTCATTCAAACGAAGCAGCCTACAGTAAAGCAGAAAAAAATCTTTGAGAAGCACAGAACATCAGAACAATGACCGTGACATTTCCCATCAAAAAAACGGAAGGTCAGGGATGCCCTATCAAACTTGATTTTTTTTAAAATCAAAGAATGGAATTGTGTTTTTGGAGTTATTCATTGCTGAATGTGACAAACCATATATGAAGATTAGAATAGCTATTGGAGATGATGGCACCATTGAGTTAATTCATCAGGTCTGTCCAATGTGGATCAAAGAGACCTAGATTCAGATTTCCATGTTGTTCTATTGCATTTATGGAAATTTCCATTGAACATAGGATTACTGTCACCACTTAGACTGGCCAACTGACATATCTGAGTTGTTATTTATGGAAGAAAGCCTGCTGCAAAGGCAGGAGATGATGAAATGTACAAATGATCAACTGCAGACGTAGAAATACCTTGCTGCAGGGCAAAATATTCAAAGTAATCACCCAACAGAAAGAATCTTGCTCTCCACAGTTATCCAAGGAAGCCCAGATCATGCATAGACACAACCACTTATGGAGCGACTTTGAGGAGGAACAGAAATCAATGAAGAGAATTGGCCAACTGCACCTTATCCAATACTCCAATTTTGTCAAGGTGACATTTGTGTGCACAGTCGGAGAGTGAAATTGTTGAAGATCACTGTGAAGATAACTGGCAAAGCGCTAAAGCACCCATACATATGTCGATGAGTCAAGAACATCCTAGTGATGACTCAAGTATTTGACTATGATGAGATTTGGACATATTATTAAACTACCTATACCTTTTAAGCAATCTTAAGTGATGGATAGAAGATTAACTTTTATGTAAATAGTGTTCACACAATCACCAAATTATTACAGTGCAGAAGGAGGCCATTTGGCCTATTGTGCCTGCACTACAAACTGTGTTATATTATGGCTATTAGTTATTTATTATGTGTATCCCCTACTGCTGCATTGAGTCAGGAAGTTGGAGGCACTGACCTCATTGATGTGAGCCTAGAATAGGACGTCAGCACCCGCTGTGCCAATGGGCTATGTATGGTGCTGCTGACAAAAATTTTATGCTTGTATCTCCACTCACTGTACTGCTTGGCGTTCTACACTGCTCAGCACTCGATTCACTGCCCTGTCTGTCTCACTGCCCCACATCATCCTCGGCTTATTACTCAGTACTTGACTCAGAGCCCCACTTGGCACTCAGCTCTCTGCTCTGCTGGCTTGCTGCCCCACGTGACTCTGTGAAAAATACAGACCCAACCTGGCAGAGTAGCTAAAATAACTTTCAGTTACTCAATGATCCTAATCTTTGACGAGTAAATAACCTGCAACATCTCTAGTATGGACATCACATGCATTGTGACAGCATGGGCAAGTGAGTGAACTCTCCCATCCCCCACAGTCGTAGTGGCAGCAAATGCAGCCTTATTATTAAGTCTTGTTATATTTGAAGAATAAGGTGAATGCTGTTATATTGCTTTCATGGACAATGTAAACAGAGCGTGCATCATCGCTGCAGGAAGTGATGTCATACAGCATGTGACACAGAAGCCGGAGTATTTTATAATTCCCTAGTAAAATGTACATGTACCACTATCTTGTAACTTGTACACTGTATCTCCAATAAAAAGCACTAAATTATTTGTTAGTATTTCTCCATATGTGACAAAAGAGATGTGACTTTGAATGCCAGTCAGATCATGACCCCCCATGGTTCCTGCAATATGGTGATTGGTGGGAATCAGCTGGGAGATTTAAATTTACTGTGTCCCCGCCTCCTGTTTTAGCCATCCAACACAGGTTTGTCCAATATCACCACAGCAAAATTCAGTCCCATACTTTCAAAGTTTGCTCTTACTTAATCTAATACGGTTTGTGCTTCTTAATAAACTGTTAATAGACCTCATTTTAAACAAATTGCGTACCATAATCAACAAGAAGGAGCAATTCATCAGAAAAAACGGTTCACTTTTGTCACAGCAATCTGTAATAACACACCTCAGTTTGTGTACTAATTCAGGGCATGTTCTAAATTGTGCACATGGGTATGGTTATAGGCCTACAAAAGTAATGAAGCATGGAGCCAATATTAACACAGGGACTAGCAGCCTGCAGGAAACAGTTAAGAAATACCTGATACAGAGGCAGTGTTAATTAAAGCTGAATAAGTTAGCTCTGTATGAAGCTTGTACAGTGATGTGAGCAGCATATCAAAACAAAAGTAAAGCGCCAAGTCTTTCATATACAATTAGAAAAAAAAATTCATAAAATGACTTGCAATGTTGCTTTTTTTGGGCAGTTTAAGTTTGTCTCAATTAATGCGTAAGTTATCACGCTTTGCATCTACTTAAAAATAGAACAGTTTCAGGAAAATGTTTAAGATTACTTTATAATGTCCTCAGGTAATTCACTCTCTAAATGACCTGCTAATATTGCAGATCCTGGATGACAAAACTGGCATCTCTTGAGATCCCGAATGATGTAATACCACTTAAAATACAGCTTCTGTTGTGAACTCATTTAGCAGCAACAGGAAGACAAACACAAGCTCTGCCATGGCAAGAACATGTTTTTACTTTGTGCTGTGTTAGTTGATGTCAGTCAGGGCAATAGTTTTAGTGGCAGAGTCTGTGGACTTGGGAATGGAAAAATGAGTCCTCTTTTCCTCTCTAGATAGTGTCAAGTGAAGACCACTGGTGTAGCTGTGTGGGCTTCTGTTGAAGACAGGATTGGGCTTGACCAGGATAACTCTTCCTTGTCAAAATTCCCGGTGGCGCTCACTGCCCAGCAGAAACTTTCAGCATGTATAGAACTATACCTAAGCCTGAAACTGGGTGTTTGGCAGGGCAGAGAAGCTGAAGATGAAGCACAGGGAGTGGGCACAGGAGGGGAAAAGACAAGGACTAAGGGTTCGAGTGGCTGGGGTATGGTGACATATGTTGCAGAATCAAGGGAGATGTCCAGCAAGATCTATCTTGATGTCAGGAGCAACTCACTGCATCCTTTATGCATTTGTCAAATGGTGAGGCAAGCTTCTTGCTAGGCAGTAGCAAGTTCATAATTAGGGAGGATTATGGCTTGTTAAAGTTATAAATAACACTGTAATTCCAGCAAGATTGACCAGACTCAGGCAGGACAGTGTCATACAGTGGTAGTGGTAGGAGGATGACTGCTATTGTTCTGAAAGATAATAGCTCACTCCTTCTGCTTTGAGCCAATGCCACTCCTCAGCAGCCCTGATAATCTGCTGGAACATGGATAACTGAACTGGTGTGACACTCTGACAGCGTCTTTGGTTACTGGAATCTGCAGCCACATTAG
Organism: Rhincodon typus; assembly: GCF_021869965.1. Taxonomy (NCBI): domain Eukaryota; kingdom Metazoa; phylum Chordata; class Chondrichthyes; order Orectolobiformes; family Rhincodontidae; genus Rhincodon; species Rhincodon typus. Next base: position 20,656,945 of record NC_063348.1, on the reverse strand, counting down.
CAGCAGTCTGAATGTGCATGGCATCAAGCTCAGCTGGTGGAGCAACAATCAGAGACTTCACATCTTCAGTTTGAGCTTCCACTGCAAACCCTGCAAGTTTGGTCGTTTCTGTTTGTGTTCCACTGAATCATTGGAAATCAGATACTGCATCATGTTTTTTTTCTCCCAGAGTTTGTAAGCACACTGACACTGGAAAAGAATGGGATCTAGTCTCCTGGAAAAGTCCTGTATCAAGTTGAAACAGAACCCCTACATTAAAAGTGACATCAGGCTTTCTAGCAGGTCTGCCCATCTACTTATTGGTGTCCATTTAGACAGTTTGGCATCCAAACATATCATTTTTTTTTCCCATGTATAATCCCATCAAAGACCTCATCTGAGTTCTCTACAGAAAAGCTCCAATGTGGCCTCACTGTCTAATGAAATGGTACCCGTAATATCCTAGTGTTCTGCCCTGATTGCCATGCATGCATACCCGGTGATACAACATGAGTGGATCCTGCCTCTTGACTCCCCTGCACCTATTGTACAACCGCACTGCGACACCAATTGTGCCAGCCACCAATTTGCTTCTGACCACACACCACCCTACACATTCCCTGCATGGGCCTAATGTATTTACTGAATGATACCAGATTGCAGTGTCCAATGAGCTATAATGAGCACATTCAGACTTTAGTCAACTAATCTCTGTCAATTTTTCTCTCATTATGAGTAATTTCTGGGCTAAAGTCTTATTGGAACATAAAAAAGAAATAAGGCAAATCTTCATGGAGACTACTGAAAGAAAAAACACATTCTTTCAGGCTGTCAGATGTAGTGTATTCAAGTGAAAGTGACTTAGTCCAAATAATAGCAAGTATATCTTGATAATCACTTCTGCACGCAGAGTAATAAGTGAAACTGAGAGAAAGCACTGGAATTCTCAAATTGGGATGGGCAGCATGCTGACCCTACAATAATGAAAGGGAGAAAAAAATGCTCAGAAATGTCATTACTCTGTCATTGTGAAGTGAGTTAAAGCAGTTTAAAAAAATTTTAAATTGTGACCAGATTGTAAATGAGGCACAGTAGTGATCCAACTACTGAAGTGACCTGAAATAAATGCACAAGTTGTTAGCTGATTTTTTTAAAAAAAGGCCTGATTATCCTATTCCTTTATTGAAGCAAATCCTATTTGTTGCTGGTCTAAGCTAGTGATATACATACAGAGTTCTTGCCACCAGTGGATTATTAAACATTTAATTTGTGGTATCTATATATAGATTTTATCCAATACACTAAATGTCATTGTCACCTCTAGATCAAATCTGTTTCCTCCAGCCCCTATTTTGACAGCAGTTATACATAGGCATATAGTCAAGATTAGTTAAAGTATGAGTTTTGTCAATACTTGACAGAAGTGTTGGATTATAAGAAGGATAATTACACAGGTGAGGCATTGTTTATACACAGCCTTACCATGGCCACAATGTGCATCAAGTCTGGCCATTAGATTGATTCTGATCATCTTCCAGGATATAGATTACATAGAATTTACAACACAGGAACAAGTTACTGGTTATGTTCCATGTGATCCTCCTTACTTAGCCTTTCCATTTAATCCTGTCAGCATGTCCTACTATTCCCTTCATCATTGACCATATATCTAATCTGTCCTTAAAGACGTCCATTTTGTCATAGAATATATATACTATATTGAGATTTGAGATTTTCATTTTGAAATAGAAACAGATGGACTTTGGTCAGTTCTGTGAAGGTTATTTTCTGTCTTAAAAAGAATCAGAAAATCATTTGGGACAGCAGCCTAAATACAATATTTCTAAAAAAGACATGTGACTTCAATCAAGCCTGGCAGGACACCTGTAGTGTTAGTAGATTGAAAGTTTATTCTGCTAATTTCTACAAACAGAACAGAGGCTATTGGTTTGACTTTTTACTTCATTTCAGAGGATCACGCGTTCAGTTTAAAAAGGGAGAATAGTTTACTCCCAGCAGGGGGATCAGGTTTTTTCAGCTCAATTCAGTGATACCAGCTACTCTAGCTAAAGTGGTTTTAATTTGTGTTGCTTCCAAACTAGAAGAGTTTATAGAGAAGTCTTCAAGTTGTTGGAACTGAAAATGTTTAGGGCATTAGAATTAAGAAAGGTTCATGCCAGCCGAACCTCAGAAAGGAAATGTAAAACTCTCTCAGTGGCTCAAGGGAAAGAAACCAGAAGAAGTCAGTTAAGTGAAAAATTAAGGTTTTGAGATAGGAGTTATAGATCACTGGGAAAATAAAACAGAAATTACTGGAAAAACTCAGTATGTCTGGCAACGTTTGTGGAGAGTGACCTTTCTTCAATACAGGCCCGAAATATTGACTCTGTTTTCTCTCCACAGATGCTGTCAGACCTACTGAGGTTTTCCAGCAATTTCTGTCTTCATTTCTGATTTCCGCAGCTATTTTTTTAAAAGTTCTCTGGAATTGAATATCTGTATTAGTGTTGGGAAACAGGTTGAAATTTTGTTTTGTTTGTGTTAAAATGAATCATTGTAAATATAAATTTGTGTATTTTCTTCCTTTTGCATAATAACCTGACTTTCAGTTGTAAAAGAACATCTGCAGCCATGTGTGATTATGTTTTGTCACGAACTACGACAGTAATCAATTGCAAAAATTGAACATGTAACATCTCAAGCTAGGTTTCTTTTCAGGATTTGACTTGTCCAGTACTATCACCTTCTGGGATCAATTGAATATAATTTCCCCACACTACTCAATAACAATCTCAGGGCACAACTGAAGAGATTGTTCAGTTTTGATCCAAAGCAAGGGTCAATACAATCTCCAAAACAAATTGACACTCCACAGCTCCATAAGCTTTGCTAAGCAACAGCAACAAGAACAACATTGTAGCCGTTTGTAACATGAGTTGGTTGATACAATTAATGACATGTTTTGGTCAATTAAAATTATTGTTTGGTCAGTCATATTTCAATGAAAGCACGTTTCAGTTCTTCTAACACATTAACCCACTAACTGATTCTGTTCTTGCATGAAACTCTTGAAATGAGCCTTATATTAGCATTTTCAGCTTACTGGTGTTGAAGGATTTTATCAATCTATTAGAGAAAACAGAATCAACGTCACACGTCTGTACTGAAAAAGGGTCACTGGACCCGAAATGCTTCCTCAAGATGAACTGATTATTTTTCTTTGAGTTTGCTAAATTTGACCATACGAGAAAGCCAAGTAAAATCTGCCCTATTACTAGCCCACATTACCACATTACAGAAGGTTCTTCATGAATATATTCAGGTATTCAATGACTATTAAGATGAAAATGAAAGAAAACTTATCTTGGATTTGCATCTGGTATTGAATGAGAATATGTATCGTGATAAATTGGTAATAAAGATTTCATAAGCATTAATTATATTATAATGTAAAGGTACAATATCTGCTTCAGTAAGAAGAGATTACGTATATGAATATAAATATCAGGGCAATCTATTTTTCTGGTCCAGATCTGACTATCCTTCTGGTGCAGATCTGTCCATGGCAAAGTATTTCACTGATATGAAGGGATGGAGCTAGGAATCTATTGGCAGGTACAGAACAAAAACAGAAGTGGCTGGTAAAGCTAAGCAGGACTGGCAGCATGGGTGAAGAAAATCAGAGTTAACATTTCGGGTCCCGTGACCCTTCCTTAGAACAGAATCTGTTCACAACCTGGGGATTTCATGTCTTTAGATTGGTCTTTGTAAAATTTTTACATTTTTTTGTACTATGGCCCAATTTGCTACTAGCTCTTGTTTCCTCTACCTTCCAATTTTGTGTTCTGTCTTTCTTTATCTTTCATTTGTAACTTTGCTTCCCTTTCTTGTATGTCTCCTTTCAGGTCCCTATTACTGACTTAAACCTTCAAACACAGCAAATGCCCCTGTAGGGGTATCAGTCCCACTGATATTGACATGTAACCTTTCCAGTTTTTACATGTTCAATCTTCCCCAGAGTCAGTCCCAATGCCTCAGGAATCTAAATCCACCCCTCCTATCCCATTTTACAAGTCATACGTTCATCTGGTTAATTCCATTAATCCCAAGCTTGCTAACATGTGGCACTGGGAGTAATCTTGAATAGTACGAAGGGACTGTCGGAGTTTCTTCCAAATGGAGATCAAGAATCCACCACAGCCTGATTAGGATGAACAGAATGAGGAACACCATAATGTTTGGTGGCATTTACAGGTGTTGAAGGATTGTATTAATCTATTAGTATCTCATTCTCAAGGTGACCTGATTATTTCTTTTTTCTTTGAGTTTGCTAAATTTGATCTTACAAAAAAGCCAAGTGAATTCTGCCCTATTACTAACCCACATAGCCGCATTGCAGAAGATTCCTCATTAATATGTTCAGATATTCAATGCCTATTAGGATGAAAATGAAAAAAAAAACTTATCCTGGATTTGCGTCTGGTATTAAATGAGAATATGTATCGTGATAAATGGGTGATAAAGATTTCATAAGCCTTAATTACATTATAATCTAAAGATACGATTTCTGCTTCAGTAAGAAGAGATTACATGTACGAATATAAATATCAGAGCAATCTATTTTTCTGATCCAGACCTAACTATCCTTCTGGTGCAGATCTGTCCATGGCAAAACATTCTTCTGAACAATTCTCTTAATCTTAATCTTGCTAAAGTGACACTGGGCCTAATCTTGAGTAGTATGAAGGAACGGTAGGATTTCTATCCGGATGGAGATCAAGTGTTCACCACTGTTTCATTAGGATAAACAGAATGAGGAATATCATAATAGAAATGACTTATAGCCCTGACACTATCAAGAACAGAAGCAAAGTTAACAATCTTCAACTGAGAGACCTATCAATTTTAACAATTCCAAAGCAGCACATTCTAAGAAAATAGGTAAACCTGCTGACTGCCTGATTTTATGAAGTCAGAAACTTTTGGGGACATTGAATAGTGGTTAGTGAAATCATATATACATATATAAAATAAATAATGTAAAAGCTAGGGAGGAGATGTATATAACTCTGAAAGGGGTTAATACTGAGGAGTCTCTTAAGCATCACTCACTATGATGAAGTCGTGTAAATTTGAGGGGCAAACATTACAATCCCGAAGGAGTAAGACCTACCGCCTGGATCTTCCTCCTAATCTCTGTAATAGTCTGTAGTATTAATGTAACGTGTCTTCAGTTGCCACCATGCAGTGAATTATATCTTGTTTAAGACAACAACCTCTTCTCATTAGACTACCAAGGTGGAGTTCCTCCACCACAATCAGACCAAGCAGACCCTGCAGATTCCTTCCATGAAAATGTATGATAGCAGCAAATTTACCAGATAACTTATACAACATGATGAGCACAGGTGATGGTTCACCTTATAACAGTGACCACATATGAAAACACTTCTAAAACCAGAAGAAGAGGTATGGACAAAATCTGACTTTTTTCCACTCCTCAGTCTTCAAAGTGCTCCTGATTCTTTTCTGCAGACTCTGCAGTCTGAGGAAAGCCATGGCTCACTGTCAGCCTTTCGAGGCATCCTACCTCTGGCTATCCTGCAGCAAGGTGAGTCAGAAAGTAAGGTTGAAGGCCAGGAATATCTTTATGCCCGATAATGCATGTTAAAGATGGATAAGAATCCAGTCCCACTTAGATGTACTGTTTCTATCTCTAGACATCCAAGGGCTGTTGCTCTGCTATGCTATGTTCGAATAAGAATTGAGTATGAACCTCAAAAAGACAAAGTGAGAAAGAATAAATTAAAGGACACTAGAGTGAAAAATGCGGTGAATGGTGACACACTGGAATAATAAAATAAGTTTGTCTATGGAGAACTATGATAACAAATGTTGCCAGGTACGATGCAGAAAGTAGAAGGATAGAGAAAGCTGCAAATAACTTCGTGAAAGTGAAAGACGTGTTAACTAAAAGAAACCGCAATATTGTGAAAAAAAAGCTCATAAGATGTTACATTCAATCCATTTGCTAAACATTCCATATAAAGACTATAAAATAAATGAAGAAGTTCTTGAAAATGAAAAAGCCAAAAGAACTCTGAAAAGTGACATTCAGACAAGAAAACATCAGAATTGCAGCCATTTGATCAGAACTAAAAAGTTGCAGAGAACTGTTCCGCAGTACCAAGTGGAGGACAACAAAAGACAGATCAACTTAGGTGTTGTTGGATAACAGATTTAGTCAGATAAGTTACAGTGGATGTGTGAAGACATTTAAAGGGATATTTCAGAATACTCAGAATAAGTATATTTTTACCACGAAGAATACATCCAAGCAGAGTATCCAGCTTCTATGGTCAACTAAATAAGTTAAAGACAGCATCAAGCTTAATTGCACAAAGATGACTGACAGGCTAGACACTTTATCAGAATATAAAGAGCAGCTGAGAATGGCTAAAAGGTTAATCAGAAATGAGAGTATCAGAGGAAGCAAGCTGTAAATGTAAGCAAATATAACAAATGTTTCGATAGGGATCTAAAAGTGAAAAGAGTTGATAAAATATATTGTTCCTGGAGCGTGTGAATGAGGCCTTATTTGTAGATGAATAGGAAATGCTTGGATGAAATGAACAAATATTTTGCTGCTGTCTTCACTATTGAGAATCACTGAATGCCTGCAATGTAGAAAGAGGCCATTCAGCCTATTGTGTCTGCACCAACCCTCTGGGGAGCTTCCTCCCTATCCCTGTAATCCTGCATTTACCATGGCTAATCCACCTAGCCTGCACATCCACCCATGCAAATATGGGGACAACATGCAAACTCCATATGGACAGTGACCCAAGGCTGGAATTGAACCTGGATCTCTGGTGCTGTGATGCAACAATGCTAACCACTGTGCGACCGTATACATCCCAATGTAAGCAGGTGGAGGGAAATGTGAACCTGCAGTTACTAGGGAGGTGGTGTTGGAGTACTAGGCTGACAAGCTCCCTGGGTAAGAATATACTTCAGCCTAAGGTCTTAAAAGAGTTAGTTGACAACTTGTACTACTTTTCCAAAACTTGCGTGGAAAGGTTTCATCAGACTGGAAATTGGTAAATATAATTTGCCTATTCAAGAAGATAGAAAGGCAGCTAACAGGAATCTATAGCAAGTTACCTTGTGGTCTATCATGGAAAAGGTGTTAAAAGTAATCTTTAAGGAACTTATAACTGGGCACTTGGGAAAATTTGAGGTAATCTGGAAGAGTTAGCAAGGTTTTGTAAAAGGGAAATCGTATTTAACCAATTTATTGGATTTCTTTGAAAGAATAACATGCACTGTGAACAAATGGGATCTCATTGATGTACTGCACTTATATTTCCAGAAAGCATTTGACAAAGTGCCACATAAAAGAATTATTTCACAAAGTAGAAGCACAAGAAAATATAAATTTGTACACTTTGGCAGAAGAGTTAAAAAAGTGAAGTATTACCTAAATGAAGAATCACCACCAAATTCTGAGGTACAGAGAGATCTAGGTGTTTTAGTGCATGAGTTACAAAAAGTTAATATGTAGGTACAGCAAGTAAATAAGAAGGCTAATGGAATGCTATTCATTATTACAGGAGGAATTGAACAGGGTATGGGCTAACATGTTACCATGCAAAAATGTTTGACTGGCTGGCAGAAAATAAAACGTATGCATAAATGAGTCTTTTTCTGATTGGCAGGATGTGATGAATAGTCCTGTAGGGGTCCGTGCTGGGGATTCAACATTTTATAATTAATAACAATGATTTAAATAAGGGGAGCAATTGAACTTGGAACCATCTCTCATTCTCCTGACTAGGTCAGTACAGATTAAAGTGTACTCTAACTTTTCCTCAAGATCAACAAGAATTTGACATTTCCATCCTTCCTCTTGTTCCCGTTAATCCATCAGAGCAACTTTCAGCAGTCAATGAAAAGTGGGACAATACATACCCAAAATAAAAATTTAATCTGCTGCAATATATGAGTACAATCTTTGTAACAACTGTTGCAGGTAACTTTGAGACAACATATTTGGACAAATTTACTTTTGAGAGAAATCCTAGCCAGGCTGATATCACTTTTAATTCTGAATTGGAGCTCTTTAGCAATGTTAAATCCATCCATTCAGCTGTCTGTGTATAAATGTGGAGGTCCTGTTGTAAGGTGAGCAACTGAAATCAGCCATGACGGTTACCAATCTACACATGACTGAGTTGTCACTTCCAAAAAGCCACCAGCGATGAGATAGGGAAATGTCCTGCCCTCAGCTGGGAATGGAGTGCTAATTAGGATGCACTTGTTGAAATCTGTCTTTCCAGTTACAATGTGACAAACATAGCAAGCATAAGAAATCAACAATTGTTTCCCTCTCCCCTCCTGCTAGGTAGTGATGCAGACCGTCAGGCATGTCAGTCCCTGACACAAATTAGCCCTGTATGCTTCATGACCATTCTACCTACTGGTAAGATGATCTCATGCAAAATCGACCATAGTTCTTAAAATGTAAAAAGACAGTTTTCAATAATTGCTTCTGAGCAGATGAAGAAAAGTGATAACCTTTGCCTGCCGCATAGGTCATCTAAATATTCATATTCTGAAGCTCATTATAAAACAGATTTTATCTTCTGCATATCCTATTGAGCCTGTAGTTCAAAACTGTCATAAATATAATTCTATTAATATCTATTATTAATGCCCTGTAACCTCCCCAAAGTTCCATGTCGCTCTTAAAGAATTAGCACAATGAAACTGTTAAGAAAGGGAAAAGAGAGTTGCACTCATAATAGTGCCTAACATACTTCCCAAAGTTCCATGTCAGCAATGAAAGATTTTGAAATGTTGTCACTGCTGCAGCATTGATCAACTATTGTTTTCTTCGTTGTTGTGAATTTTCATGCCATGTCTTTCAATATTTCTAAAGCCTTTTGTTGCTATACAAAACTTGACTAGATTTTATTTGAAAAGGCATATTGCATTTGTGATCATGGGATCCGCAGATGCAAGTTTAATTTCAGTGGATCTAAATTGGATAACTACTGAAACAAGATAGAACAAACCACAAAACATAAATGATTCATAATGGTTCATTGTGTTGTTTGTTACTCATTAAATTCCTTTTGTCTGCTGCTTTACATGATTGCTGCATTTAGCCACTATTACAGCTTCACTGTTCATTGGCTGGATAGCATAGGAGACTAGCACTACTTAAAGATAGCCTGTACCTCTTCAATGATACCTGCATTGTGACTCATCTATCAATATCATGACTGGATTCCAGATGTTTGAATAGATGAGGACCGGGAACCATCATGCAAAATAGTGAGCAACTATTGAATATTGCACTATTTACAGAGACATGGTTCAATAAGATTCTATTTGAATCTGTTTCCCTTTGGTCTGAGTTCCAGATATGACATCATCTGACATTAGTGACAATGCACTCTCAGTAAGAACATAACAAATATTATGCTACCCCAGCCCCATCAAATCCATCATAAACTACATACATATTTATTCTACTCTTAATCTCCCATGACTTCACTCAGCAAAGTCTCTGTTTTCCCTCAGAGCCAGAAATAAAGAATCTGTAATACCTTGACTAACCTGCCTGACTATGTCTTTGTTTCTCTTGATGACATATAGGAACATGTGTATCCAGTGAAAGAAGATACGAAAAGTCTACTGAGGTGGCTAGTGTATTTTACGATTTGGCTGGGCAATCAATCCAGATCTGCAAAAATTGCTCACTGGTCGACAGCAACACTGGTGTGATGCAACTGAGAATGCTATGGTCAGTGTTAAATGAGTAAAAATTAAGGTAAATGAGTAAAAATTAAGGTAAATTAAGGGCTCAAAACTCAGCCAAGTTGGTTCTTGTCCCATATCCAGGCTGACTTCCCAGGGTGGTGTGTTCCAGTTCCTGTAACATATAGCAATGGTTGAAAAGATAGCCTAGTTTGTACAATCCTCCTTCTATCTGACCTTACCCAAGTCAATCTCTGTGATACCTTGTCAAAGTGTATGCAGTAGACTCAGAGGCTAAATGTATAAACTTCTATCCAATAAGGGCTCCAAGGGATTCATACTGTTGTATAAATGTGTTGAAAAATAATTAAGCAAGGTACAGTGAATGTCGTCATTTTTCTTCAACAGGCCTTGACATTACAGACTCCCTCCTCATTCACCTTCAGCCATGTAGGGACTGAGGTGAATGTTTGTTTTTAATGTATTCAGAAGATGTGGCTTTTGCTGGCTAAGCCAGCATTTATTGCCCATGCTAATTGTCCTTGAGAAGTTGGTGATCATCTGCCTTTTTAAACTTCTGCAGTCCAGTAGCATATAGAAAACTGTAAGATTCAGTTAAGTATTTGAACCAGTGATTAGTGAACTTCAGGTTATTGCCTGAGATGACCATCTTTGAAATAGCATATGCCCTTTGATCATAACAATAACCATTTTTAAGGTGGACTACATAGTTATTTGCCCTCTGCCACTGAATAATAGTCAATAACAATGAAGAAGGTTTTACCCTTGAAGACGAACAATTCCATCCTGAAGTGTTTCTATCAGTGGGATGGAAAGATGAGTCTGTTAATGGTTCCTTGGATTCTTGCCCATCGATGGCATGGCTGTACACTGGAGATCATGTCTTCATTGGGCATTAATATTCCAGTCCAGAAAATGGATTTTGGGACCTGTGCCCTGCACTTGGTAACCCTCAGGTGATCCTGATGTAATTATTGGAGAATGCACAGTCTGAGGACTCTGGGAATAAAAATATAGTCATTATAGATGAGACTAAGATGTCAGCAATTCCCAAAAGTGTTTTGAGTGTAATTAATAAGAATGTATGCCGGTCATGCAGTGGCAGACATTTAAGTGAATATTTCAAAAGATTCATAATAGATACATTCCAATGAGTAGGAAAGATTCCAAGGTGCAGGCCAGGTGTCTGTGGTTAACAAGAAATGTTAAAGATTGTATCAAACTTAAAAGGAAAGGTGATAATTGTACAAGGACATGTGATAGGTTAGAAAATTGGACAAAATATTGAAAAATGTAAAGAAAGGCCAAAAATTAATATAGAGCGATATATTAGAGCACAAAGGAAAGCAGCCACAAATATAAGAGCAGATACTAAGTTTTAATAAATATTTTAAAAAGAAAAGAGTTAATAAAGGGAGAATTCGTCTTCTATAAAATGACACTAGAGAATTAATCATGGAAAGTAAGGAAATGACAGGTGATGAATTAGTATTTTGCATCTCTTCACTATAGAGAATGCAAATAGCCCCGGGAATCAGAGATAAATCATGGAAATGGAAATCAAGAAATGGAAGAGAGGGATAAACTCAAGAAAATCACAATCAGCTTAGAAATAGTACTGCAGGCTGACAAATGTGGACCAGATCAACTTTATCCTAAGATCTTAAAAGAAGAAGCTAGTGAGATAAATGCAAAATTCTGTACATGCTCTAAATCTGAAATAGAAACAGAAATTGTTGGAAAATCTCAGTAGGTCTGATATTGTCTGTGGACAGGGAAACAGAGTTGACATTTCAAGTTTGATAGAACTGTTCTTCAAAAGTCGAGAGTCAAGTTGACTTCAGAGTCAATATGATTTTGTGAAGGGGAAATTATATTTGACCAATCCATTGGAATTCTTTGAGGAGGTTAAACATGTGGAGTATGGGGAACTGATGGATCTACTGTATCTTGATTTCTGAAGGAATTTGATAACATTAACATTTATTGTGGAAAATTAAAGCTCATGGTGTAAGAGGTAGCATATTGATATGGATAGAAGATTGATTGGTTAACTGAAAGCACAAAATAGGCAGAATGGGTCTTTTCCAGTTTGGCAAGATGTAATAGATTGTATGCTACATGCAATCAATGTTGGGGCCTCAACTCTTTACCATTTGTATAAACGAGTTAGATGAAGGGTGGAAGGTATGGTTGCCAATTTTGGTGATGAAGAAAAGAAGGTAGGAAAGTAAGTTGTGAAGAGGAAATAAGGCTGCTACAAAAATATATAGCTATGTGAAGTAAGTAGGCAAAATTGTGGCAAATGGATTATAGTGTGATGAAATGCAAAATTATCCATTTTGATAGAAAGAATAAATAAAGTATATTATCTAAATGATGAGGGACTACAGAGCTTCAGAATGCAGTGCAATCTGAGTGTCTGAGTGCATGTGTCTGAAAAGGTGGTATGCAGCTACAGCAAGTAGCTGGGAAAGCTAACGTAATGTTATCAATTATTGCAACAGGAATTGTTATCAATCATAGGGAGGCTATGCTTCAGTTGTACAGGTCACTAGTGAAATTACATTTGGAGCATTGTGTACAATATCTGTCAACTCAATTAAGGAAGGATGCAAATTCGTTGGAAGCAGTTCAGAGAAAGTTTATCGCACCAAGACTAGGATGAGTGGGTTGTTTTGTGAAGAACAGTTGGCCATGTTAGGCCTGTATCCTCTAGGAGTTTAGAAAAGTAAGATGTGACTTAACTGAAACATATAACATTGTGAGGGGTCATAACAGGATAGTGTGGAGAGGATGATACCTCTTTCAGGACAATCTAGAACTAGGGCCACTGTTCAAAATTCAAACTTTTCTAGTTTAATCCTTCTCTCAGAGAGTCATGAACCTGAGGAAGTCTTCCTGAAAATATGGTGAAAACAGATCCTTTGATAATTTTCACACAGAGCTAGATAGACTTTCGTTAAGTGGGGGATGAAAGGTTATGAGAGATATGTGGGAATGCTGATTTGAGGTTGCAACCAGATCAGCCATGAATTAATTGAAAGGCAGTACAGGATTGAGGGGCTGAATGGCCTAATGCTGCTTCTTGTTCATTCAATATCCCACTTCACAGTACTGCTACATTTGTGTGTGTGCTATCAAGCATGACATATTTAACTACTTAGCAAAATTTCATGTATTGATCCTCACTGATGTTAAGGTGGTGTAATTGCTCCCTGAAAATACTTGAGAGATATGGTCTCCTGCTGAGTGCCCTGCTTCTCTTCCTCTTGCACCTTCTTTCTCTGCTAGCAGCTGGTCCTTCCTCCACAGCTTGTTATCACTCTCACAGTTATGATCAATGCCAAGAGGAAAGCCATCTTTGTTTGGAAGCAATTTCCTTTGGTGTAATATTTTATATGACAAAAACAATGCGAGGTTTACCAGGATACTCTCTCTACAATATTAAAACTGTAACCAAGTACAGGACATCTCTCAAAATGCATACAATTGCACTAGCACCTATAAAAAAATCTAACAACTGACCTATAACATATCATAATCCCTTTAAATGACATCGGTGGGGTTTCCTCATTCTGCTTAATGTGAGGCTAACAATTGGAGTTTACAGTTGGAAGATATAATTGTGCATCGATCCATATCCATGTCTCGTTGCTCTACATGCTGCCGACAATTGTTAATTCCTCACACACAAACATCATTCCCAAAATAGGGTCCTGAACATTACATGTTGGAAGTGCATGTGAACATTTTGGACCCTTTTTCCAAGACTTATGTAGCTGTGTTGTTTCAAATAAAAACAGATGCTTCATGGCTCAATTTAGCCCCTAGAAAGTTGTGGTGTGGGATCAAAAATGAGATTGGTGGTTCTGTGAATACATTTGGGAAATTTCTTTTAACTCCTGCAGAGCAATGACTCCATTGCCAGAAAAGGAACAGATGCACAGTAAAATAAAAAAAAATCTGTTTGTTGTAATTGGTTCTACTGTCAGAACCAGAGTAGGAAGATTCTGAAAATTAGAATTTACCATGTTGTTAAGTCTGCAAAGTTAACTCACACCAAGTTATCTTGCAATGCACGTTTTCCACCATGGTGATTTTAGGATATGTGAAAAAGGTACACAATTAAGAACATTAAGGTGTTGTCTGTAATTTTCCTTGTCACAGATAGATTTCTCACCTAGGGTTTAGTCAATCCATTGTAAATATACAGTAAAGACCAGCAACACCTGTTGAGGCAGGACATTTTTTTAAAGAAAGGGCTAATTTTAAACTGTCATGTCTCTGTTTCTGGTGTCCTTATCACATGCATTCATGCTGGAGACAAGGAATACATTAGATATAGATCTGTTGGCATCTGTTTCCAGCATACCTGCAGGTCTTCGCACATCTACCTGGTATAAGTAATGGTTTTTACAGGTACCAGATTATGAGAAAGATCATCACAGAAGTATTTAATTGCTATGAGGAATTCTGCAAATAAAGCTGCCAGTGGCAGTGAAATTAACTTCCGCAAATTTTTTTCAGGCATCAGGCTTTGAATCATCAATTCATCTGCTGCCTACGACTGATGTATAGTTCAGAAATTTCATCCTCCTTTCCACAGTTACAACAGCAAGACGTGGCTATTCCTTCCATTGCACTGATGCATTCCATAAGGTGCAGAAGCATTATCATTGATCAGGAACTCAACTGGACTCACCACATAAACACAATGGCTACAACAGCAGGTCAGAGGCTTGAAATAGTATGGTGAGTAACTCACCTCCTGACTCCCCAAAGCCTGTCCACCATCTACAAGGCACAAGTCAGGAGGGTGATAGAATACTCCCCACTTGACTGGATGAATAGAGCCCTAACAATACTCAAGAAATTTGACACCTTCCAGGTCAAAGCAGCCTGCTTGATTGACACTACATCCACAACCATCCACTCCGTCCACCATCAACATTCAGTAACAGCAGTGTGTACTATCTACAAGATGCACTGCAGAAATTCACCAAAGATCCTCAGACAGCACCTTCCAAACCCATGCCCACTTCCATCTAGAAGGACAAGGGCAGCAGATACATGGGAACACCACCATCTTCAAGTTCCCCTACAAGCCATTCACCATCTTGACTTGGAAATATATCACTGTTCCTTCACTGCCTTTGAAAACCTCTCTGTGGCCAATTAAAACATGAACCCACATCTTTGGTAAACTAACGATCATTTGGATGTGTTCTAGCATGATTATGAATAAGTATTACTTTAGTAACTTGCCTGTAGTATTAACCATGCATGGAATATTACAACAGGAACCTACTAAAGTGTTCCATTGAGTTCTCACTGTAGTTCAAGAGAGAGGCTTACAGAACTCAATGGAATATCGCAGATTTCTGGTTGTGTCTGGAGTTACAGATCAGCAGAGGAATTTCAGATTTTACAGTTCAATTCAGTGTAAACTGTGAGACATACCCCACTCATCAACTCCCTAGAAAAGCCAGAGGAATCACAACTGCGGTGCCATGTTTTAATATTGTCACTACACTTGAAAATTTGTATGAACAAAGCAACAAGCAGAATAAGAACAATGCTTGAATAAATCTGCACACACTGCAGAGATAGGCCAAAAATTGATCCCTTGCAATAGAAGATTAAGTGGTGAAGAAGAAAGGCCACCGAATTCGAATGTATAGCATCTGTATCCCCGGTGCTACAGGTGCTACTTCAGGACAAGATGGTATCCAGAATGCACAGGTATACACCTAGTTCAGTCTAGCAGCTGTTTTAATAGATCATTTCCTGGAAGCATGCAGTAGAAATATGGCACATGTAGCAGAAATTTTCTACTCGATTGATGAAATATTGTTTGGGGGGTGCGGGGGTGCGGGGGAGGGGGGGATCTGGGAGAAGAGGCCCTTGAATGGCCACTAACTTAAGGCCTTCTTGGGCCAAGGAAGGGTGGACCACCCAATTCCTATTCTGACATTGGCAATGTATCAGTAGGGGCAGATGGGCACCAGGCACAATTCCCTCACCATCTCAGTTAATTTTACATCCCGTCCCCCTCACATCCTAGCCTGGTCCCTGGAATACCAAAGTTCTGCATGGTGCAGTGAGTAATTATCTGCACACAAGTTGCTTTGCGGGTACCCCGCTTAGTCTTCAGTCAGGATGCTCATGCCCCACTCAAGGACTTGAGCACTAAAAACAAGATGACACTCTTGTTGAGTCCTGGTGAGATGTTGCGCCCTTGGAAGTGCCATTCAGATCCAACATGAAACCAATGCCCTGTCTGCCATCTCACAATTCCATTGCAACATTCCATGGCACTTTTTTGAAGGAGAGCAGAAGGGCTTCCCCCTGAATGCTGGCCAATATATATTTCTCAATCAACATCGTAAAAGTAGATTGTCTGATCATTGCCACTTTGCAGCTTGGAGGAGATTACTGTGTTCAAATTGATTCCTATGGTGATACAGTTCAAAAATACTTTGTTGGCTGTAAAGAGTTTTGGAACCCACAATATTTCTTTTCAAAGAGATATTGCAAGCACAAAAAATTCCACTACCTCAATCTCAGCTGGAGTGAGGCTGTATTAAGTGCATCATACATTTAAATGGTTGGCACCCTGGCAGCAGTCTGCAGTACCCACATTTGAGCCACCGTAAGAGACTAGAGGGTGGTTATGGGCAACAAAAGCTATCTGCCAACCAAATTTGTTATGTGTCTGGTGTGCAAGCTACACACACATGGGCAGCATGCTTCCATGTGGAATGTCATTAAACAGACTTTGAGTTTTTAAGCAATGCTTCCATTGCCTGGACTACTCTAGAAGAGCTATGTAGTACTTACCAAGATAAATGCCATGATTCGTCGTGGTCTGCTGGAAAGATAGAGAGGAAAGCGTGTCAAGGAATGGGCTGCAATGTGTTTGGGTAATGTATCTGTCTTCAATGAACAGCTGGCAGTGTGTAAAAATAGTTCTGAGGTTACAGAACTGCTAAGTATGTTTGAGAGAGAGAAGAGGTTGGATATGAGTTGTAATTGATAGAGATTATTTGAAGGAGCGTGATGGGCCTTTGGGCGAGGCTAGTGGTGAGTCACATCTGGAGATGCATTCACTGAACTTTGACTGCTTGGATCAGATTATTGAACATCTTTCAGTACCTCATATTGGTCCTCAAGCCTACAATACTGACATTAGCACAGAGCTAGCCATGCACCTCTGAAGACAGGGAGGCCAATCAGACTCTTCAGTGACAAGGAGCAGGCCTTCCCTGGTGATGGGGTGAGAGCAGAAATATCAGCCCCTGCAAACAGTTGGCAAATCAGAGACCAGCAGCTCTTTATTGCTCTCAGCACTACTGTGGAATTGGTGGTAACTGCCAGCAATGCACACACACCAGAGGCCAAGGATCAGTGAAGGTGCAGCCAGACCACAGGTAAGTGGGATGGCGATTATCAGGACCAGTCACTACCCAGGAGTGGGGGGAGGTGTGGAGTTATAGTGGGGTGTCAATAGGAAAAGACAGGAGGTGGCATTCTGTAAGCTCCACTCTTCACACTTCCCTGTTCCTCAATCAAGCACTGAATAGTTTTAAATGAGAAATACCCTCCTGCAAACCAGCTCAACAGCAGTGAGCTCCCTGCATGGCACTACCACACCTGCTGCAGTTTGAATACCAATGGGATCAGCCCCATAAGTGGACTTGAATTGCCCACTTAAGGGGCTCAATCTTTTCAGGGTAGGAAGGAAATTTTTCAGCCTTTCCACCATGGACAGAGGCAGAAAGCCAGCAGGGTCCACAGCCAGCACATAGCTATTCAGCAGCATGTCTAAGCACTGAGAGATAGTAAGAACTGCAGATGCTGGAGTCTGCGATAACCCTGTGTGGAGCTAGAGGAACACAACAGGCCAGGCAGCATCAGAGGAGCAGGAAAGATGATGTTTCGGGTCGGGTTCAATTGGTACTTGCCGATCCGAAATGTCAGCTTTCCTGCTTCTTTAATGCTGCCTGGCCTGCTGTGTTCCTCCAGCTCCACACTGTGTTATGTCTAAGCACTGCCTGCTCAATACATTCATGGAATGAGCAGGGATTGTAGCATTTGCAAAGTTTGCATGTATCAGCAGGAACAAGCACTGGAAAGTTGGCCATCACAAAACTGTGCTGATTTTTGGGCCTTATTAGATTTCATGGCTGAAAATGCCCAGGCTCCTTGGCTACGTACAAATGTTATTGGGAGGTCACCCTTTTCAAGGTATTTGCATATCAGGATTATTCTGAAATTTGTATCATTGATTTACTAATGTTGCTAAACATTTTAACAGTAATCATCGCAATGGCATTCTGAAAGACCTGTTCAAAGACACACGGAAAGAGGTGTAAATGATTTCACCTAAAGGTATGGCTGTTTTTAACACAATGTCTCACACAACCTGTGCCTGCTCCAAAGCCAATTAGCACAAACCTCTGCTCATTATAGGCCGACCTGTTTCTTTGCACAGCTCATTTGACACATGCCAGTTCCGGATCCAGCTTGCACAACCCATCTGCCAGCTCACAACAAGTGAAATATTGACTTGCACAGATCCCTGTGAGCTTGTGACAGAGCAACATTTGAATGTGTCGTAAATCCTGAAATCAGTCTGTTAGGTCAAGCAGCTTATCAGCAACTCTTGACAAATGCATTTCGCCATATGAACTAAAGGTCAAGTAGAAACCCTGCAGGGAGTTTAGCCAGTATGCCAATAAAAATGCGATGATCACTGCAGTTCTGAATGCCAAAGGTCATCTTCTGAATGAAAAAATA
Source organism: Rhincodon typus (assembly GCF_021869965.1). Classification (NCBI taxonomy): domain Eukaryota; kingdom Metazoa; phylum Chordata; class Chondrichthyes; order Orectolobiformes; family Rhincodontidae; genus Rhincodon; species Rhincodon typus. The sequence goes on along the minus strand of NC_063348.1, from coordinate 20,638,378 downwards.
GTACAAGCTTTAGCCTATAAAAACATAAAGGATCTCCATGCTAATCATGCTGTGATTGGCACTTTAACTCCATCTTAGGGAACAAGCAGGGACTCATGCAATTAGGACAATAAATATTATGATGTTGCCTTATCTTCAACAACCTTAATTAAGTCTTGAATAAAGCATGTGCTGATCCATTAAATCAACAGACAGTTAAAAAGTCAGATAACTCTGTTTGTTATCCAGTAATTAAACCTGATAACAAGAAATGAACTTTGCTCATTTCCAGAAGATTACAGTCAATCAGAAATTTGCAAGTGACTGTTGGCAAAATTAAGAATGTGTGTAGCTGAGTAGCGTTAAGCAGGACACAGAAAGCCATTTGACTACTGTGTCCAATTCTGGCAGACTCTGTATTTTCCATTCAATCATAAATGACTGTTTGTCAGGTTGGATGATAATATTCTGAACATTGAGTCAAAAGGTTTTGACCTGAGTCTAGCATGTCATCTAACAGTTTATGACAATATAATACTGAGGAAACTCGGTGTTGGCAAAAAGATCACCCTCAAAATATTTCACTACGACAATGCCTGCTTATTGTGGAGGTTCAAGTGAATATTAAAAGTCCTAGTTGAGAAGACTTAGATCAGGAATTTTCCTGTTGGGGTATGAAGGTGATACCTACAACCAAGTCTTTGATCTTGTGTCAATGGAGTCATAAGGGCACATTACGGACCTAGCTTTGGAATGTTAAAAGCGTAACTCCTCATCTTTAGGACTTGAGATGAACAAAGAGCAGCCTGAAGAGGAACCCTAAACAGGTTTTTAATCTACTTATTTGTTCAATTTTTGTTCTTAGCTGTTGCGCTCAATATTAATGGTTTCCAACAACACATCTAGGCGTCCCCATTCTTGGTGAGGTTCAGACCACTTTTGACAAATTATTCAATGTCAATACCATTGAAAAGGGACAGTCAAAAATACTCTGCAAAAATAAATCATAGAGAGTGTACAATTCATGCTTATACTGATAAAATAATCACTCCACAGTGAATGACTACTGTGATAATTACTCATCAACAATGAATTGTACTGGTAGAGAACCTTTAACATAATAAAGCAACCCAAAGCATTATGTAGGAGACCTACAAAGCAAACTTTGACATCAAACCGTACAAAGTACAATTAAGGTAGATTATCAAAAGCCTATTTTAAGGAACATCTCAAAGGATGAAAGAGAGGTGGAGAGGTTTAGGAAGAGACCGTCAGTCATGGGGCAACTACATTCAGGAATGCAGAAGAGGCTAGAATTGGAGGCATGTACATATCAAGGAGATTTCATGTTAGATACGATTTCAGAGATACGGAGAGCACAGGCCAAGGAAACATATCAAAACAAGGATGAGAATTTTAAAATTGAACCATCGTTTAACTGGGAGACAATGGAAATCACTGAACATAGAGGTGATGGGTGAAAGAGACATTGTCCAAGTTGTAAACAGCAGAGCTTAAGATGGTATTAATTCTGTGGAGAGTAGTTTATGGGAGTCCGGCTCGGAGTGTCTTAAATAGTTAAGTTTAAATGTAACTAAGCAGCAAGTGAGCTGGGGCGAGGGTTAACTAATCATGAAGTCAGTCACTCCATTCAATTTAACAGAGCATGATCCTTTCTGATACTTTTCTTCATTCAGTGTCACATGACACCAATTCATGACTGAACAGGAGATCCTGTCATGATTACAACCAGGTGCAACATTGCTAAAAACTAAATGAAAATTTCCAGAAATATATTCAATAAAACAGATAATGAAAACAACAGAATCCTTTAAAAGAGTAAATTATTTGCCAAGTTAGTTCACATTTTTAATAGCAATTTTGGATTCTGAAACATATCTGCCATCATTAGATCATTTAATGAGTTAATCTGAAATATAGCAATTGAACTATTCTTTAAACCTCCTGATGAAATGCAGCAAAACCACTTTTCTATTAATAAAACAGGTGGTTGGTTATTCATGAACCCCATCAAAATTATTCTGAAATAACTTGAAAAATGATTGGGTTGGCTGGATTAATGATAAAAAAAAGTCTAAAAATAACTTAAATGAATAGTTTTATTTTAAATCTTTTCCAGAATTTAAATTTGGCAATGCAGCCTATGAAATGTATGGGATATTACTTTCAGTGTTCTGTGTGTGCTTGATTGTAATGGCAAATGCAAGGGAAAAATGTGAGGAAATAATGTGTCTCTCAAGCTATCCAATATTTTCTATCTTGTTCACCCTTCACCAGCCTTCACCTGATTATCCCTCACCACTTATTTATTTAAGGCTGTGATTAAATTCTGTGCAGTTTCAGTAAACAAGGTTAAGAGGTCTGTGGCTGAGGTAAAGCCTGCCTTGAATGATTTCCATGTTTAATCTGCAAACTGAGGTCAACAGAGAGTACTCTCCTGGTTTTTTTTTCCTGATGTAATGTAATAAAAGTTTAGATTTTCACTCCCAACATGGGAGTACTGAACATGGAAAACTCCCAGTTTAGGAATTCCCACCTTTTCAAAAAGTCAGATCTTTGTTCCAGGCAGACAGGTGTCAAATTGAGTTGGGCCCATCACCCCTGGACACAGATTGAAGGCAGCACAGACAATCTCTGTTTTTAGGGCAGACTAGTTAAAGTGCATGCCTTGGTTCTCTGGGACATTGTCCTACTTGTTTTGTTAAATATTAGACCCTCTTACACTCTACCTGCTCCCCATGCCAATAGATGCCAACTCTTGCTAACTCATGCCCTCCATCAACCCCAAACCCATTATAGCTTCATACCTGAAAACAAAATGTGCTGGAGATCACAGAGGGTCAGACAGCATCTATGGAGGGACAGCAAGCTAACATTTCAAATCTAGATGACTCTTCATCAGAGCTGAAGTGAAGTGTGGAGGGTGCAGTATTTATGCTATAGTGTGAGGGGGAAATTGGAGTGCTGGGGAAGAAAGGATATTGATGGTTCAGATTAAGTGATTGGAATGTGAGAAGGGCAGAACAATGGTGTGTCTGACTGCTAGATTTGAAAGAACAGACAGTCCCACTGGGGTGGGGGAGGGGGAGGGGAGAGAGGGTGGCAGAGATTGTAACAAACAAAGCTAAAAGAAAGCGAAGGAATGGGTTCACAATTTGAAGGTGTTGAACTCAATATTGAGCCCAGAAGCTTGTAAACAGCCTAGATTGAAGCTGAGATGGTGCTCCTCCAGTTTGCGCTGTGATTCACTGGAGCACAGCACCATGCCGAGGACAGACACATGGGCATGCGAGCAGGATACTGTGTTAAAATGACCGACTATGGGAAAGTCGGGGTCATGCTTGCTCATGGACTAAGGTGTTTTGCAAAGCGGTCACCCAGCCTTTGTTTGGTTTCTCCGATGTAGAATAGGCCACACTGGGTGCAGCGAATACAACACACATGATTGGAGGAGTTACAGGTGAAATGCTGCATCATCTGGAAAGACTGTTTAGTCCCTTGGATGGTAAGCAGGGAGGAGGTGAAGGGACAGGTATTGCACCTTCTGCTGTTACATGGAAAGGTACTGTGGGAAAGGGGTTGATGTTGGTGGTCGAGGAATTGGTGCCAAATGATGACATCTCAAACACCAACTGACACCGATGACCATCAACTAGTCTTATACCATATCATTCCCCTCATCCAGCATCCTTTGCCCTTATACGCTCCATGTCTTCTCCCCCAGTATCCACCAGGGGTGGACCTGATGAAATTAGATTTTTAAATGTTCTAAATATCTGAAGAAGGGTCCTGACCCGAAACATCAGCTTTCCTGCTCCTCTGATGCTACCTGGCCTGCTGTGTTCCTCCAGCTCCACACTGTGTTATCTTTGACTCCAGCATCAGCAGTCCTTACTATCTCTAAATATCTATCTTAGTTTTCACCATATACAGTGTAACTCATTCATTCATGAAAACCCATTCAATACATTTAACTCCACGCAAGCCCTTAATGCTCAGTAAAAACAAACATTTTTGCATAATCCCACATCAAAGACAAATATTCTGATTAATCACAGCTTCAAATTGCCAATCACACTGTGAATTTAAAGCCACCACCCACACTCTGCTCCCTCCCCACCCTCCCACTGTGATGATAGATTCTGAAAAGCAGTCAAGCAGTAACAATGCTAAAATGACAGCCCTCGTGTCAATAAGTAGCTGTTGAAGCTGATAACACAGACTTTTACAACTCACAAGCCAGGACGGCTGTTTCTTTTCAATTTCCAGAAGATAAGTTATTTAAATAACTTGACAACTTGATAGCTCCTGAGCATCTCCTCTTCCTGAGCATTTATGTTTACTCTAAATATTTCTAAATCATGCACTGCAGAATAAAACCCTTGCTCCATTGAAAATGTCTGATCCCAGCACTGATTTCAAATGGCTGCATATTGATTTTTCTCTTGTGTGATTCAAGTCCTGCTTCCTTTGCTACACTGGCAAAAATAAGACCTGTTAGAAATCGGAGTGGGATATCTGGATTTGGGATCCACCCACAATTTTAAAGGAGTCTTCACAGCTTTCTGAAAGTCTATGCCTCCTAAGGTGCAAGCCAGAGGGTCTCTACTCATTCAAAAGATAGAAGAAGAGAACTGTGACACCTTTTAATGAATGTGCCAGTTTCCTCCATCGACAGTCCACAGGATAAAGCCATCAGAGATAACGGCACAGTCAGGAGGAAGTGGGCGTTGTCTCAGGACACCATGAAGCCTCATGGTATCAGGACTGAACTCCTGCTAATTTACAACCTTTCTGAATGAAATAGGTGCTCCGTAGTGCCTGAGGTAATTGGTAAGAGGATCGCCCAGATTGTCACCTGTTTCACCTGAAGGAAAAGGGCAGCAAAGAGATAGGACTTCAGCAATCTCCCTTCCCAATCAAACGCCATCCAATTCTCTCAGTTTTAGTGAAACTGCCACAAGTCCTGCTCTAACAGCACTGTCAGATTATATTCACCACGCTGACTGCAGCTATTCAATATGAAGGCTCAACGCTACCCCGTCACAGACAATTTCCGGTGAACACTAACGGCTGGATTCCCCATTCAAGCAGATGTTCACCTGCACATCTGCCAATGTGGTATACTGCATCCGCTGTACCCAGTGTGGCTTCCTCTACATCGGGGAAACCAAGCGGAGGCTCGGGGACCGCTTTGCAGAACACCTACTCTCAGTTCGCAATAAACAACTGCACCTCCCAGTCGCGAACCATTTCAACTCCCCCTCCCATTCCTCAGACGACATGTCCATCCTGGGCCTCCTGCAGTGCCACAACGATGCCACCCGAAGGTTGCAGGAACAGCAACTCATATTCCGCTTGGGAACCCTGCAGCCCAATGGTATCAATGTGGATTTCACAAGCTTCAAAATCTCCCCTCCCCCTACCGCATCCCAAAACCCGTCCAGCTCGTCCCTGCCTCCCTAACCTGTTCTTCCTCCCACCTATCCCCTCCTCCCACCTCAAGCCGCACCTCCATTTCCTACCGACTAACCTCATCCCGCCCCCTTGACCTGTCCGTCCTCCCTGGACTGACCAATCCTCTCCCTAACTCCCCACCTACACTCACCTTTACTGGCCCCATCCCCGCCTCTTCGACCTGTTTGTTTCCTCTCCACCTATCCTCTCCTCTATCCATCTTCTATCCGCCTCTCACTCTCTCCCTATTTATTTCAGAACCCCCTTCCCCTTCCCTTTTGCTGATGAAGGGTCTAGGCCCGAAACGTCAGCCTCTCTGCTCCTATGATGCTGCTTGGCCTGCTGCGTTCATCCAGCCCTGCACCTTGTTGTCTCAGTCTTCTTGTCACATGGGTGAAAAGAAAAGTTACATTGCTTGTTTATTTGTGGAGGGAGATTGAAATACTGCACACTATTACAAATCATTGAGATGTAACATAAACTCTACAAACTGTGAAAGCTACCTGGCCCAGTTACTTTTGAATTACAGCCAACAAATTATGGATCTTTTCAAAGACAGTGATTAATATGTTTGTAGGTTACAGGCAAGTAGGTGTCAAAACAGTTAAGCTTACAGACATCGATATTAGACTGGAAACTCCAGCTCTCAAGGGATTCTACTAGCTTTGCACCTCATAGAGTCATACAGCATAGAAGAGGCCCTTCAGCCTATCAGGTCTGCACTGACCTATCAACACTACACTACATTCCTTGCTGTTGGTGTCACCGTGAAGCAGTCTAGAAAGAGTGTCCTTGCTGTTTTTATTTATAGAATCCCCACAGTGTGGAAATAGGCCATTCGGCCCAACAAGTCCACACCAACCCTCCAAAAAGCAGCCCACCCAGACCCATCTCCCTACCCTGTAACACTGCCTTTCCCATGGCTAACGCACCTAACCTACATACCCCTGAATACTATGGGTAATTTAGCATGGCCAATCCACCTAACTTGTGCATCTTTGAACTGTGGGAGGAAACCAGAGCACCCAGCGGAAACCCCCATACAGACATGGAGAGAGTGTGCAAACTCCACACAGACAGTCGCCCAAGGTTGGAATCAAACCCGGGTCCCTAGCGCTGTGAGGCAGCAGTGCTAACCACTGAGCCATTGTGAAGCAGTCTGGGAAGGGTGCCCTCACTGTTATTGTGACAATGAAGTAATCTGGAAAGAGTTTCTCACTGTTAGTGTCACGGTGAAGCAGCCTCGGAAGAATGTGTCATGGTGAAGGAGCAGACAATATGCCCGGATTCTGCTAAGTGGGGGAAGGGGAATGCCAGCAGCAGAAGTGATATCACAAAGAAGCTGTGGTGTGATTGGCTGGTAAGAGACCTACATTCGGGGCTGTCTTCAGGCAGGCACACCATGTAGCTTAAATATTTCAAATTTGGCCTGTGGTCAGGGACAGGAGTGTGTGACAACAAATTAGGCAGGTAGAGAGATCCTGCACATAGCAATGGGAGAGCCTCAGCTCTTAAACTTGTCCAACAGGTCACAGGTACTTGCTCCCCGTATGGATGAGGAAAAGGACTGTAGGGAGGATAGACCAACTGACCAGTGCACAGTGGTCCAGGAAGTCATTCACATAGGGGGAGTACAAAGAAAAGTGATAACTGTAGGGGATTCTATAATAAGGGGAACAGATGGTAAGCTTTGTGAGCAGGATTGAGAGCCCTACAGGGTGTGTTGCCCACCTGGTACCATGGTAAAGGACATCTCAATTTGGCTTGAAAGAATACTGGAGAGGGAGTGGGAGGATCCAGTTTTTGGGTTCCATGTTGGCACCAACAACATAGGCCAAAGGCCCTGTTTGGGCCATATCAGGAATTAGAAACACAATTAAAAACAGGACCGTAAAGGTTGTAATCTCTGGATTGTTACCTGAGCCACGTGTAAATTGGCCAAGAGGTAAGAAGATTAGGAAAGTAACCACGTGGCTAAAGGAGTGGTGTGGAAAAGAACAATTCCGTTTTGTGGGGCACTGGCATCAGTATTGGGACAGGAGGGAACTCTACCATCGGAACAGGCTCCACCTGAAACAGTCTGAGACAAGGATCCTTTGATCCTTGCAGAAATTGTTAATAGGTTGGTCTCAAGAACTTTAAACTAATTAAAATGGGGGACGGCTCAGGAGACATTATTGAACTTTCCAGAGCAAGTAATATGACAGAAAGTATGGAAAGGGTCAGGAATGTAAATTCAGGCTTAGCAAGTAAGGGGACAACTATGAGAAGGATGTGGTCAACACAGGACTGAGGATGTTGTACTTAAATGCATGCAGAATATGAAATGAGCTCATAGCACAAATTTAACCTGGATGTATCGCTCAGACATGACTGCAAGGGGATCATGGCTGGGAACTAAATATCCCAGAATTCATGTCCGATCAAGAGGACAGGTAGATGGATAGACGGGCAGGATTACCTCGTTCATAAGAAATGTAATTAACTCAATAACAAGAAGTGACATAGAGTTAGAAGGCATAAAATCTCTGTGGGTGGAGTTGAGGAAGCGTAAAGGACAAAAGGAAACTGATGGAACTTATGTACAGGCCTCTGAGTAGTATTCAGGATGGGGGGCAGAAAATAAATCAGGAGATGGAAAACTCAGAGGTAGCAGGAACTGCAGATGCTGCAGTCAGAGATAACACAGTGTGGAGCTGGAGGAACACAACAGGACAAGCAGCATCAGAGGAGCAGGAAAGTTAACATTCTGGGTCGGGACCCTTCTTCAGAAATGGGGAGGGGAAAAGGAGCTGGAAAATAGAGAGGAGGGGTGGGACTGGGGAAAGTTAGGGATGGTGATAGGTGAGTGCAGGTAGGGAGTAGTGGGGATTGGTCAGCAGGAAGGGTAGGGTGAATTGGTGGTGAAGAAGATGAACAGGTTGTGTCAGGTTATGTCAGGTCAAGGAGGCCGGGATGAGAGGGAGGGCTGGACTTGGAATGAGGCTGGGGGTGGAAAAAATTTTTAACTGGTGAACTCCATGTTTAGGCCATCCGGCTGTAGGCTCGCGAGGTGGAATATGCGGTGTTGCTCCCCCAGTTTGCGGGTGGTTTCATTGTGACACTGGAGGAGGCCAAGGATGGACATGTCACCCAGGGAGTGGGAGGGAGAGTTAAAATGGTTGGCGAGTGGAAGGTGTCGTTGTTTGTCCCCGCCTCATTGACCTGACACAACCTGTCCATCTTCTCTCCCACCTATCCGCTCCTCCCACCTCACTGACCAATCCCCACCACTCCCAACCTGCACTCACCTACCATCACCTCACCTACCTTTCCCCAGCCCCACCCCTCCTCCCTCTATTTATTTCCCAGCTCCCTTCCCCTTCCCCATTTCTGATGAAGAAGTGTCCCGACCTGAAATGTCAACTTTCCTGCTCCTCTGGCGATGTCTGGCCTGCTGTGTTCCTCCAGCTCTTCACTGTGTTATCTCAAGAGATAGAAAAGAAGTCTAAGAAAGGCGCTATTACAGTAACCATGGGGTCTTCAACATGCAGATGGACGGAGAAAATCAGGTTGGTAGTGGATCCCAAGAAAAGAAATTTGTGGAACATTTGCGAGATGGCTATCTGGAGCAGCTTGTGGTAAAGCCCACTAGGGTACAGGTAATTCTGGATTTGGTGCTGTGTAATGAGGCAAACTTGATTAGGGAGCTTAAGATGAAGGAACTGTTAAGGGTCAGTGACCGGAAGATGATAGGATTCACCCTGCATAGGATTCACCCTGCAGTTTGAAAGGGAGAAGCTAGTATCAGATATAACGGTGTTGCAATTGAGTAAAGTAACAACAATGACATGAGGGAGGAGCTGGCCAGCGTTGATTGGAAGGGGAGCCTAGCAGGAGTTTCAGGGCATAATTTGTGAGGCAGAGCAGAAACATATCAAGGGACGGATGAGGCAACCATGGCTGCCAAGGAAAGTCCAGATAGCACAATGCGGTGAAGCTCAGTGGGAAGTAGAGGATTGGGAGGCTTTTAAAAACCAGAAGAAGAAAACTAAAACAATAAGGGAGAGAAGATGACATATGAGGGTATGCAAACTAGTAATATAAAAGAAGATTGCAAGAGTTTTTAGAGATGTGTAAAATTTAAGAGAGGGCCAAGAGATTGGACATTGGACCGCTGCAAAATGAGGATGGAGAAGTATTAATCAGAAACAAAGAAATGGTGGAAGAACTGAATAGGTACTTTGCAGATGTTGGTGTGTTCGCCGAGCTGGGAAGTTTGATAGCAGACATTTCGTCCCCTTACTTGGTGACATCCTCAGTGCTGTGGAGCCTCTGTTGTCTTGAGCCGGTTTGAATTTATATGGTCAGGTTTTTGCTGCTTCCAATAGGTGCCGGTTCCAGCTGTGTGTAGTAATGGTCGGTATATCGGGTCTAAATCAACGTGATTGTTGATGGAGTCTGCGGATGAATGTCAAGCCTCCAAGAATTCCATGGCTGCTCTCTGTTTGGCTTGTCCTATGATAGTAGTGTTGCCCCAGTTGAAAGAGTGTTTTTTCTCATCTGTGTGTATTGAAAGCGAGGACATCTGGTCATGTTGTTTAATTGCTAGCTGGCGTTCATGGCTGCAGGTTGCTAGTTGTCTACTGTTTGTCCCACGTAGTGCTTTGTGCAGTCTCCACATGGTATCTTCTAAAATACATTTGTCCTGTCCATGGTATCTATTGGGCATTTAACCCTCGTCAATTTGCATCAGTCTTCACAGTGGAAGGTACTAATAATGTGCCAAGAGACTCAAGAGGCAGAGGTGAGTGTAGTGGTCATAGAGTCATAGAATCATAGAGGTCTGCAGTATAGAAACAGGCCCTTCAGCCCAACTTGCCCATACCGCCCAGTTTTCACAATTAAAACGAATTCCATTTGCCTGCATTTGGTCCATATCCCTCCATACCTATCCCATTCGTGTACCTGTCTAAATGTTTCTTCAATGACGAAATTGTACTCACCTCCACCACTGCCTCTGGGTAAAAAAATTGCCCCTCTGAAAACTTTTGTATCTCTCCCATCTCACCTTAAACCTGTACCCTCTATTTTTAAACTCTCCTACAGGGGGAAAAGCTGTCCACTGTCTACCTTATCTATGCCTCTCATGATTTTAAATGCCTCTATAATGTCACCCCATTACAGGGAAAAGAGTCCCAGCCTATCCAACATTTTCTTGTAACTCAAACCTTTCAGTCCAGGTAACATGTAGTAAATCTTTGCTGCACTCTTTCTAGTTTAATAATGTCCTTTCTATATAGGGTGACCAGAACTGCATGCATTAATCCAAATGTGGCCTCACCAACATCTTGTACAGCTGCAACAAGACATTCCATCTCCTATATTCAATGATCTGAAGATGAAAGCTCATGTGCCAAAAGCCTTCTTCACTGCCCTGTCTACCTGTAACTCCATTTTCAAGAGCTATGAACCCGTAACCCTAGATCTCTTTGTTCTATAACATTCCCCAGGGCCCTACCATTGACTGTGTAAGTCCTACCCAGGTTTCCTTTACTAAAATGCAACACCTCACATTTATCTAAATTAAACTCCATCTGCCATTTCTCAGCCCACTGACCCATTTGATCAAGATCTCGCTGCATTCCCAGATAACCTCCTTCACTGTTCACTATATCATCTTGGTGTTATCCGCATACTGACTAACCACATCTCCTAAATTCTTATCCAAATCATTTATATAAATGATGAATAACAGTGGACAGAGCAACAATCCCTGTGACACACAGCTGGTCACAGGTCTCCAGTCTGAAAAACAACCCTCTAACGCCACCGTCTGTCTTCTACCTTCAAGCCAATTTTGTATCCAGTTGGCTAACTCTCCCTGGATGCTGTGTGATTTAACCTTACTCAACAACCTGCCGTACAGTACCTTGTCAAAGGCCTTGCTAAAGTCCTTGTAAACAATGTCTACCACAATGCCCTCATCTACCTTCTTGGTTACTCCTTGACAAAACTCAATCAAATTCTTGAGACATGATTTCCCACACACAAAGCCATGCTGACTATCCCAAATGAGTCCTTGCCTCTCCAAACACCCTGTAGGTCCTGTCTCTCTGAATCCCCTCTAACAACTTACCCACCATGGACGTAAGGCTTGCCAGTCTGTAGTTCCCAAGTTTTCCCTGCAGCCTTTCTTAAAAATGGCACAATATTAGCCAGCATCCAATCTTCAGGCACTTCACCTGAAGTGAGGCTCAGGCTCTCACTGATACAAATATCTCCATTAGGGGCTCTGAAATTTCCTCCCTAGCCTCCTACAAAGTCCCAGGATACACTTCTTCAGGTCCCAGGGATTTATCTACTTTAATATGTTTTAAGATCTCTAGCACCTTCTCTTCTGTAGTGTGGACACACTTCAGGACATCACTATTTATTTCCCCAAGTTCCCTAACATTCATTCCTTTTTCAATGGCAAATACTGATGAGAAATATTCATTTAGAATCTCCCCCATCTCTTGTGGCTCCATATGTAGATGACCTTGTTGATCTTAAGGACAGGTGTTTATCCCTGATTTCCTGGTCAACGTATATCAGTCATTCAATATAAGAATTATCAGTGTGCAAATGGTCTGCTGTATTTCATGACTTGTAGCAGTGATTATACTTCAAAAGTACTGCATTCACTGAAATGCTCTTTTGGGTACATAGTAGTCATGAAAAGCACGATATGAACTGCTTTTATATTCATCATCCTACATTTTTTGAACCACTGCCACTATGTTACAGTCCAATATTATGTTTTTGTGTCATGGTACTCAAAATTCTGGCTACATATGACCCAAACGTGAAAGGATAAAACCTACTGTTGTGCAGTTTTACCAGCTCAGGTCGAAAATTTCAGGCATCCACTGTTGTTCTTGGCTAAAATTTTAAAGGAATATTTAACTTTTCTCCAGGTAAACATCCTACACACGGCAGTCCTCATCAAGTCTACTTGTTTGTAAAACTCAAAATAGAAAAGATCAACCTGCTTTTAAATAATTGACAATGTCTAAAGACCCCTGTAATTGGAAAATGCTGCTATTAGCTCATTTATCCTAAGCTGTACCATTCCATTATCTCTCCTGGACTCCTCAAATTTTGGGCTAGGTAAAATGGAGAACCCAATCTTGGAAAACATATGGAGTCATTCATTACGAAGGATATAGATGATGGTCAAGCTTGAAAGTCTGAAGGTGGATAAATCACCCAGGCTGGATGGACTGTACCCCAGGATTCCAAAGGAAAATGCTGAGGAGATTGTCGAGACATTGGTAGTGACCCTTCAGGAATCACTGGAGTCAGGAAGGGTACTAGAGGACTGGAGAATGGCTAAGGTAACAGCCCTGTTTAAGGGAAGGAGGCAAAAAAATGGGAAATTACAGGCCAGTTAGCCTGACCTCAGTCATTGATAAGATTTTAGAGCCCATCATTAAAGATGAGACTGTACAGTATTTGGAAGTACGTGGTAAAATAGGGCTGAGTCAGCATGACTTCGTCAAAGAGAGGTCACATCTGACAAATCTGTTAGAATTTTCTGAAAAGGTAACAAGCAAGTTAGGCATAAGGATGTCAGCTGATGTGATCTATTTGAATTTCCAGAAGGGTGTCAACAAGGTTGTTGACACAGGAGGCTGCTAAATATGAGCAAGGGCCAAGGTACTGGCATGAATAAAGGATTGGCTGACTGGCAGAAGGCAGAGATAGGAAATAAAGGGGTCTTTTTCAAGATGGCAACAGATGACTAGTGGAATTCCGCAGGGGTCCATGTTGGGAACACAACTATTCACGTTATACATCAATGATGTGGATGAAGGAACTGCTAGGTTTGCAGGTGATAGGTAGAGGAGCAAATAGGGTTGAGCAAATGGGGAGGATGCAGAAGGACTTGAACAGGCTAGGAGAGTGGACAAAGAAGTGGCTGATGGGAAAATATGAAGTTGTGTACATTGGCAGGAAGAACAGAAGTGTTTTTTCTTATCTGTGTGCATTGAAACCAAGGACATCTGGTCGTGTTGTTTAATTGCTAGCTGGCGTTCATGGCTGCGGGTTGCTAGTTGTCTACTGTTTGTCTCACGTAGTGTTTTGTGCTGTCTCCACATTGTATCTTCTAAAATACATTCGTCAGTTTGCATCAATCTTCACAGTGGAAGGTACTAATCATGTGCCAAGAGACTCAAGAGGCAGAGGTGAATGTAGTGAAGGGCACACTATTTTCTAAATGGGGAATGGCTTTGGAAATGTGAAGCGCAAAGTGACTTAGGAATCCTAGTTTAAGATTCTCTTCAGGTTAACATGTAGGTTGAATTGGAAGATAGGAAAGCAAAAGCAAAGTTAGTATTCAAAAGGTCTAGAATACAAGGGCAGTGTTGTATAACTGAGGCAGTATAAAGCTTTTGTCATGCTGTATTTGGAATATTGTGAGCAGTTTTGAGGCCCTTATCTAAGGAAGGTTGTGATGGTGTTGGAGGCAGTCCAGAGGAGGTTGCCAAGAAAGATCCTGGGAATGAAGGATCTATCATATAAAGAGCAGTTGAGGACTCTGGGTCTGAACTTGATGGAGTTTAGAAGGTTGAGGTGGCATTTCATTGAAACATACCACATATTGAGAGGTCTGGATGCAATAGATGTGGAGAAGATGTTTCCTACGACTTGAAGGAGCAGCTTCAGAATGAAGGGATGACACTTTAGAACTGAGGTGGGGAAGAATTTCTTTCAGCCAGTGGGTGGTCAATCTGTGGAATGTATTGTCGCAAACGACTGTAGAGACCAAAGTTTTGAGTGTCTGTAAGACAGAGATAGATTGGTTCATGATTAGTAAGGTGATCAAGTCTATGGGGAGAAGGCAGGAGAATGAGGTTAAGAAACATATCAGCCGTAATCGAATGGTGAAGCAGACTCAATGGTCCAAATGGCTTGAATCTGCTCCTGTACATTATGGTCTTATGGTCTTGAGGGTTCAGTCGTAAAACCCTTACAGTTGAAAAACTAATCAATTTTCACACTTGGAGTTAACACATTAAATATAATTGTTTATATAAGTTACCCATGGCTCTGTATCCCAGCAGAAGTTAGCAGCTTCAGAATAGGAAATGAGAAATGGAGATAAAGTTGAAACAGAGATTCGGTGAAATTATATTCAGTAAAGTGTTTCAGGTTTACAAATATCCAAATTTATTAGCTTTCTGAGGGCAGTGCTAATGCAGTGGAGCGTTTCAACATAATGATTGTGTTTTATGCACTGGCTGCTCTTCTGTTCCTGTTTTATTTTAGGGGTAATTTCCTTATATTTCCCCGGACACAGATCCAACTGACAATGCATGAAAGAAAGTCTGGAAATAAAAGCAGCAGAGAAATCCAGGGAATAGTGGGAAATTAGACTGCTGTTTACAAATTAGAGCTTGTTTTAATTGCTCGCTCTTCTACTCTCAATTTCTCTTCAACCTTCCTTTCTTTGTGTTTTGCTGTTGTTATTAATTTGGGGCAACAATATTTTGCTTTCTTATTCTTTACCTCCTTCACTACCTTTTTTTTGCAGTTTTTTTTACTTTCTTTTTCAGCGAACTTGTTTGATCATGTGCAACATAAATTGAGCATTCGTATTCTCCTGAATTAGATTCTTGGCTTTTTTTCTTTTGAGAGTAAACTAGAAGTGCAATAATTTTAATGAGCCACCAAGCAACATTGCAACCATTTTGAAATCAGATCATAAATGAAGCAGCTCAAATTCAGAGCATCATTGGAGATTGCCAATTTATGTTTCAATATCTGATTTTTAATGGAGGAGTATTCCAGTACATCTTAGATAAATTTTGCACATGAGCTATATTTATAGGAAGGCTCCTGGATTTGATCCTTTGCCCATATTATGCTGTCAATGTCAATGTAGATATTACAGTGTTCTGTTTCAATAAAATAATTCAAAAATAAAAGCAAGAATTTAAATTCCGCATCGCTTAGCCAGTACATTCTTCTACAAAACCATCTGTGTGTCAGGGGTCAACAAAAATGGACAGGACTGCGATGTTTCTATTGTCAAATAGTTTACTGATACTCATTATCTAGGTTCGCACCCAAAGCAGGAACATTTGACTGATATACTAAATGTCAAATCTTCCCAGCAATTTTTATTCTATGAATTAGGCCCTCTTTCAGACAAGGGGTGGGGCTTGGACGTGTGGGTGTGAAGATTTGCATTTATGTGACACTGTTCATAACTACCAGCTGCCTCAAAATGCCTAACAGAAAATTATTTTTAAATCATTGTTATTGTAACATATCAAATATGGCAATTTCATACAGCAACAAACAATGTGACCATTATCATGTAAGTTTTGTCATTGTTGTTAATTGAGAGATAAATATTGGCCAGGGTACAGGGGTATTCCCCTGCTCCTCTTTGAATAGGGTCATGGAATCTTTATATTCATCAATGTGGTACTGTCTGAACCCACACAGCGTGTGTGACATCAGTAGAATGGATGGAGCCAATGTAACAAGAACATTAGTCCTTTCAGAACCTCTATACAACAACCTAAGAGGTCAGATTGGATCTTTGTTTAATGCCTCACCCAAAAGACAAAGCCTCTGACAGAGTAGCATCCCTCTGAAAACTCCCTCAAAGCACTAGTCCTGACCATTGTATTTAAAACCCAGAGTGGGTCTTGAACCCACAACCTTTTGACCCAGAAACAAGAGTGCTACTAAGCTGATCTGCAGCAGAGACCAAAGGGAAAAAGCACTGTCAAAAGTCAAGAGGCAGTTCACAAACACAGATAGAATAACTCTATAATGTTACTATTCAAATGACTGTGACACTGTTAAGTTAAATTGTAAACTTCTAAAGAGCTATATTTGGAGAATAGTATTCAATCAGGTAGGAATGACCTTGGAACACATCCTTTTCTGTTTAGTTCCATAAAGCTGTCCTTTGGGAACGTAATAATATCTGATCAGATAACAGGGCTTTCAGAATTTCAGAGACCAGCATTTAAAACAGCAAATAAATTGTGTCTCTGTGACATTATTGTGCACATCAAATCCATTTCTTCTTTCCAGATTTAGATTGTATCGGAGATAATTGTACTTGCCCTAATTTTATCAAAAAATGATTAATTGCTGGTAAGATATTGTGATTCTTTTTCTCAAATCTGACTGCACAATTTTTAGATTACATGGTCAATTTTAATTTCAAGAGAAACCCTAAGTCTTTTGCCCAGTTTCTGAAACAAGTTGGAGCATTAAACCATTTGTACACAGATGCAAAAGCATAAAGAGGTATACGATCAACATTAGAAGGCTGAAAAGCTACCTGAACAATTTCAACATGAGCACACTCTCATAATCAGGAAATATTCCACTTTGTAACGTGAAAGAAACTGACCATGGTATAGAGGAGGCCAATGAAAGAGTTGGATGCAACTATAAAGGTGAAGAAAGACTTTTGGAGGAGGTTAGAAATACATAGAGGTGCCAGGAGAAAAATTTGAAAGAAAGATTTAGATGGCAGGTACATGGTGGCTGAACAAGAACATGCCACTGAGGCAGTTTGAAGTTTGAATATTGGAGAGGCAGAGGGTATGTGAAGGAATATAAAGCAGGAGAAAAGCTGTAGGTAGAAATCAGAATGTAAGTAAATTGAAAACATACCGAAATTTTGAAAACAAGGCCAGGATTTCTTTTAATTTAATCCATTTTTCTAACCAACTTGTTCAGACATGTTATTACACACCTCTGGAGCAGGTGGGACTTGAACCCAGGCCTTTTTATTTAAATGCACACATTATGGCATCGTCATTTTGTTTACAATGTTTCAGTTAGATTGAAACACATAAAGGTTACTGCAGAGAAGCCAAATGAAAGTAACTGCGAGGGCATAAAAACATGCACTTGGGTTCCATCAGTAAAAGGATTGAGTTAGAGTTTGAGGGGCCAATGTTGCAGAAGAAAGAAAAAATGTTTTTTCAGTGGAATGTGCCAAAGTATGTGGTACAGTCAATGGGGAGGTAGAACCATTTCATTAACATGTAACCTGCTAGTGCTAATTGTTTTCTATAAATTGCGATGAAGATGCTTAATTATTAATATTGAGTCATATCTTACAGGACATTAACAATATGGGTTATGACAAGATCTGTGGCAAAAATACAGAAGGATTCCAGCCAGGTCTATCTTGATTTTGGGCAACACTTACTGCATCTTTTGTATACCTACTGGATGAATTTCTTGCTGGGCAGTGGAGATTTGACAATTAAGTAAAATTATTGCTTGTTAAACGCCTTAATAACTGCACATCTCACCTTGTTAATATGCAGCTTCCTGTCTTATCAAATGCCCTGAACAAATTAGATGTGAGAATTCTCAACATGGAAGTCAGAGCAGGTACTGACAACTTCAACAGGAGGCACGCATCAATCAGAGGCATCCTCTGATACCATTCCAGGGGTTGGCTGCAGGCAGGCATCCAGTCACAGTCTCAGTCCTGGGGGTCCATGTCTCTGCGGTCTAGAGATTGGGTCATGGTCAGCTATGTGGAAACACATTGATCCGTCCATTGGGTAGGGCTAATGTGGCCAGGGAGATGTACAGACATTTATCGGATGTCTATGTGCTTCATGTCCAGGGTAGGCCACTTAGCTCGCTCAATGGGGTTGGCTACAGCGTGTAATCAGGTCTATCCAGAGAAACTAAAGGGAAAGGGGATTGGACAAGGGGTTCCCCTGCCTCAGGAAAGAGACTCAGGAACCTACTCGTGGGGATTGGGGACTGCAGGCTGCGGGGGAAGAAGAGAGAACAATTAATTGTGAAGTGGAGTATTTGTCAAGGGTGGACGTTGTAAAGGATGGGTGGAAATGGGATGCAGGATGGAGAGGATTCTGAAGAAGGGTCAGAAGACTCGAAATATTAAC
Organism: Rhincodon typus; assembly: GCF_021869965.1. Classification (NCBI taxonomy): domain Eukaryota; kingdom Metazoa; phylum Chordata; class Chondrichthyes; order Orectolobiformes; family Rhincodontidae; genus Rhincodon; species Rhincodon typus. The sequence continues at coordinate 20,619,992 of NC_063348.1, read as the reverse complement.
TGTTTTCACTTCAGAGATGCCGCCAGACCTATTGAGTTTCTCCAGCAATTTCTGTTTATGGTTGTTTGGGTAGAAGTTTATTTCTCCTCATTTTCATGAAAGCAATACCTTACGACCCCTCTAACATTTTTAATTTGAAGCAAGAAATTTTCATATCATAACCACACAAATAACAGTTGTATTGCAGCCAAGCATTCAGCACAACATTGGTTTTAGATTCTTGTATGTTAGCTCTTGATCTCAAAAGTCCCAATCACCTCTCAAGTAGTTTTGATAGTGCAGGAACTAACGATGGAGAAAGGTGAACTCCAGGATGAGCAGGACACTAACAAACCCATTTTCTGTGTCAGCTTGAGACCTAACAGCAACTGAGATTGAGGGAATTAACATCTGGGGCATGACAGTTTTATGATGCAGTGAGATGGAATGTTTTGTGTAGTTTCAGCTGATGTAAGTTTGGGGATTTTGAGAGCACGTCGGCGGTATGTTTTTGCCTAATGAGTTGGTCGCATAAGCATGCCTGTCAATGCTGACTTGATGACAAGAGAGATGAATGTGAAACTGAAATGCAAATTATTTGAGGATGATAAGGAAATTGAAAAGTGATGGGGAAATCACAAGCAGAATCATTAATAGAGGAGAGTCAGTTGCATGGAGCAATTGAGAAGGAAAACTAAATGTCATAATACTATCTATTGTTCTTATGTCAAGAATTCCTAGGGTTCAAAACTTATTTCCCATTGCTGTACCTCCACAGACTGCAAGGAGACTGTACATCATGTTGAATTTACCTTCTTGTTCCCAATTATTTTAGAGATAGTGATTAGATTTCACAGTGTTAAGTGAACTGGAGCTTCCCAAAACCAATTCGCTTTCAGATGAGCCCTGTCCTGAGCAGGCATTGACCAGAATTCTAAATAGAAATGGAATTAGTCAAACATAATAAGTTGAGGCTTGTACTTTGTTCATGTTGCGATTTTCTATCCTTACTAAATTTTCCCACACAGTTCAATGATTTACTGTTATGAGTCAAAGACAAATAACATCTGCAGGCAAAATAAAGTACATTTTGAGGAAAGATTGGACAGGTTTGGTTGATAATATTTCCTTATCCATTGCACATATACTGCATTACTTATTACGATGCAAAAGAGTAGAATATCAATACTACCAGTGATTATGCAGTGTCAAACACAGTATGAGTAATTTTTCCACAATCTCAGTCTTATAGTCTTCCAATGTTTATTTCTCTAATATTCAGAATTATAATTAACATTACTTAATGCAATGCTCTCAAAACATGCAAACTGCTTCCTATCACAAACAATTAAGTACAAAATATTCAACAACTATCTCTATTTTTATTGATATGTTTTGAACAATTTATAGGTTACCAGACAAAAACAATGGATAAAACATTACCTAGATCAGAATAATAAATTAAGACTACATCCACTGAAGCATGTATTAGCATTTTAAAGCTGCACATGGAACTTATTGAAACTCAGCTGACAGAGAGCCATAAACTATTTGATCTTTATTGCTAAAAGGTTACAATTAGAATCATACATTTGTAACAAATGCATTCATTCAGAGAAGGGAATGTTATCTCTCACCAACACCCCACACCCACCTCCCCCCCCCCCACCCAACTGCACTGCATTGTAAAAGGTAGAATGGTGTCATTACAGTAGCAGCGCTCAGACACCAAGACAATTGTCATAACTGAAGTCAGCATGAGATGTTACACTACAATCAAAGATAATGGCTAAAATGTCAAGTCCCCCACAGTCTTTGCAATGACACTATTTAGATATGTAAATTATATGTGTGAAACCTCTTGTATTTTGACTTACCTACAGAGAAATGTCTTTACAAGCCAATTTTTCAGTTAATCACCACTATCGCAGACATAGTAATGCAAGAGCAAAATGGACTTGGGCACATTTTCAGAATGAGAATTTATTTTGGCTTTTAATATAGTTTCAAAGTTCAATAGTTCATATAACTTCAAAGCAAGATTCCAGTGACCAATGGCAAGCCTATTCCTTGTTTACTCACTCCTAGGGGATGTGCACTGCTTCAATCATGGCATAGAAAATTGATACAACAATGTATTGCTGGTTGGATGATGTATAGTTTGCCACTTCATTACAGTTTCTCAGGCTGTTCTTATGCAACACTTCACTGCAGGGCAACGAGGAAGACTTCCTTTACAGGGAGCAAAGAAAAAGCTCATAACCATTAATTAATACAGCAAAAACAAAAGCTGTGGATAACAGAATATTAAAGATTTTTTTCCTTTTCTTTATTCATCGCATGTAGATGTGACAGTTAAGAAGGTACAACAGTGCCTCTTCTTCCTCAGGAGGTTTAGGAAATTCAGCATATCCATTAGGCCCCTCACTGACTTTTACACGCAACATAGAAAGCATTCTATCTGGGTGCAAGACAGCTTGGTCTGGCAACTGCTCTGCCCAGAACCGTAAGAAACTACAGAAAGTTGTGAATACAGCCTAGACCATCTCACAAGCCAACCTCTCATCCATGGACTTCATCTACACTTTTCATGGTAGGGCTGCCAACATCATCAAAGAACCCTCCCACCCCGGTAATGCTATCTTCCAACCTCTTCAGTCAGGCAGCAGATAAACACACGTACCAACAGGTTCAAGAACAGCTTCTTCCCCACTGTAATTAGATTCCTGAATGAACCTCTCTAATTTCGAATCTAATATTGATCTTGCTTCTACGCACCTCCCGTGCAGCTGTACCTTGTATGCTCTACGCTATAGGATCTGTATGTACTTGCATGTCATGATCTGCCTGTACTGCATGCAGAACAAAACTTTTCACTGTACATGGTACATGTGACAACAATAAATCAAATCAAATCAAATCATCCACACAATGAGGACGTCACCAGCAAGTTCAATACTTAATGCACCTCCCTAAGTAGCTTCTTGAATACAAACAAAAATCTTGCCAGGCCAATTTGGAAGGAAGTTAAGAATCGACTTGCTTAGATCTCGAGTCATGCTTAGGATAATCTGGATTTTCAATGTTTCTTCCCCAGAAGGATACCAATTAACCAGATTCTTTTTATATATATATGACAATCCACAGAGCTGAAATTTTACAGGGTATTGGCTGTGCCAATGTTATCAAGTTTCATGGAGGGTCATAGAGGCCCAGAGAGATTTTGTATGTTATTTTCTGAAACCTGTGCTACACATCCCTGTCATGTCCCACTCATTATACCTCCCATCTCGTCATAGGTGGAATTAGTCACCATTGCCAGGACCTCTCAGGATGCCTGACACTAGTGCCACACATTATATATGAGCCGCGTATCCAGTCAAGTGCAGCCATCCAAGAATTGCCCTGTACAATGGGTGTAGTGAGAGGGGGAACAGAAAATAAATGCTTCTTTGGGCATACAGGTGACATGGCAGACCCTTCACTGAAATACAAGTACACATTCGTAAATGTATTGATATTTATGAACCAAACTACACAGCTCACTTGTCCTGAGCCTCATCCCATCTCAGAAACCTGTTTGAGGGAGTGCTACTGTTTCCCCAATGCCCACATAACCCAACATCCTCTCATTGTTCGGTGTGGGAGCATCATAAACAAGAAAGCATTCAAACAGCTGAAAACAATCACTTTTATTCAACAACAGTAAAAGAGATCAATAATCAAACAGATGCCTCATTTGCCTGCGGGAACAGACAGGGACTGTTTGCCCTTCGACTGACAGCAAAGTTAGAGTCAGCGAATGATCACTGCACTCAGATGATATTTATTGAAACTGGGTGTCTGATTTGTTGCACTTGACCCTGTAAAGCTCTATTAGGCAAAAGATAATACTCTTCCTGCTCAAAGTCCTCATCTTCCTCCTTGGAAGTCTGATACCACACTCCCAGAGCTTCAGAGTCCATCACATCCCCTCGATGCCTGCAGAGCACAACATGCTGGGATTATATGGCACACTCATTGAATCCCTACAGTATGGAAGCTGGCCATTCAGCCCATCGAGTCCACACCAAACCCTCTGAAGAGCATTCCACCCAAAGTCAACCCGCTACCCTCTCCCGATAACCCTGCATTTTCCATGGCTAATCTACCTTGCTTGCACATCTCTGAACACTATGGTCAATTTAGCATGGCCAATCCACCTAACCTGCACCAGACCCCCCCAGAAGAAACCCATGCAGATACAAGGTGGCACAGGGCTCAGTGGTTAGCACTGCTATCTGACAACTCCAGGGACCAGGTTCATTTCCAGCCTTGGGTGACTGTCTGTGTGGAGTTTGCATAGTCTCCATGTGTCTGCGTGGGTTTCCTCCCACAGTCACAAAGATGTGCAGGTTAGGGTGGATTGGCCATGCTAAACTGCCCACAGTGTCAAAGAATGTGCATGCTAGGTGTGTTAGCCGTGGTAAATGCAGGGTTATAGGGATAGGGTAGGGTGCTGGGTCTAGAAGGGATGCTGTTTGGAGGGTTGGTGTGGACTTGATGGGCCTAATGGCCTGCTTCCACACTATAGGTATTCTATGAATGTGCAAACTCCACTCAGGCAGTCACCCAAGACTGGAATCAAACTTGGGCCCTGAGGCAGCAGTGCTAACTACTAAGGCACTGTGCTACCACTCTGTTCAGTCTATATTGCAAGGCTCCCACAGACTGATTGAAAAATTGGAACCTCACCTTCAGCAGACCTATTATCTGTACTATGATGGCTCGAAGAGTGGGCAGCATTGTATCTATGCTTGGCCTCAGCCACAGGGTTGCATATTGGAGACATCATCCTTGCTCACAGAGGGTAGCCTAGTAATCATTCTTGTATAGCATCCACCCCTTGATTGCTTAGTGTACACCTCCATCCAGTGGCATTTGGAGGATTCTGACCAGGAGGGCCCTTGCATACCTCTATAGGGACCTTTTGACATAGGGACTTTATTCCAATGGATGCAGCACAAATCAAGTTGCACAAATGCAGTTGGAGATTATAAGTGCTGTAAGATTACTGATACCTTGTGCTCCAACACTCATATTATTAAAAAAAGATTGCATTGCATATAAGAACAGATTGCCAAATACTTACAGTTCGAGGTGAGACAAAATCAGTTTTGTGCCCTGGTACAGACTTTGAGCAGCCCAAATGACTTACTATGACTTTCTGGGGTGGTTGACTGGATCTTCATGCCTGGCCATGGCCCATTTCCCTGGCTGTCATAATTGTAACCCTTGACCTGACTGGCCTAAGTGGCTGTCTGACAATGTCCAAACCTCTGGACTGATATCAAATGCTGTCCTTGACTAACTGTCATGGGATCTCCTGACTGAAGGCTGTCTGCCTTGATCTGACTGAAAACTACTCCCCTTAGAGTTTGAGACATGGCCATTCAGTTGAAGCACGTGCAGTCTGTTTATTACGCAAGCTGCTGGGAAATAATGCAAGCATGAGATTGATGTAGCACATTGCTATGTCCACCCCCTTGACTGATCACTGCTGACAGTCATGTCAAGTTGCTCAACTTTGGGCCTGCACAAATCAGTGTGTCAACGCAAAAGTGATTCTTTAAGCTCTGGCCGAGGGACAAAGTTCAAAAAGGCAAAGCAAAGATACTGTGAGCATCAAAGCAGGTGTAAAGTGAATGAGCACTAAGAGATCAATTGAGAAGCCTTGTGATTCGCTGTGGTCAAAACCATCAGTCAGTTGCTTGACCCTGTGCCAAAAGTGACCTGGCAAAAGCTCTTCAATGAAAAATGTCAATGTGCTCAGCAGTATAACATTGAAGTTCAGCACCATATTGACATTAGATTGGAAATATGCAATGAGGAAATGGTGAGCATGGTAGGTATCTGATGCCAATGTCTGTGGATGATAGGGTTGCGTGGGCAGCCTCTACTCATGAAGTATGTCCCGAGCTGTTGGTGACTACTGCCCAGGATGGAGATCCAGACGAGCAAGCTGCGAGCTAGCGTTGCCATGTTACTGTTCAGACTTACATGTTGCCATCTAATTTCTGTGTGACAGGTGAGAGAATGGGAAACTGCATATCAATGAGGTGAGATTAAGTAACGATGAATTGTTAATACTTGAAAATGATTGCAAGAAAGCCTCTCACCACTAACTAGCAAGATTTTCATCTTGCTATTCAATATTTGGTTGGAGAATTGAACTTTTTGTTCTCAATATCAGGAATCTCATTTCTGTCGATCTTCCCCAATTTCCCCCACTTTCTCGGTGACTTGTGGAATTAAACATTAAGAAATCTAATTGAACATTCAAGAATATAAATTTGGCAATTCAATTTTTTTGGATAAAACGAGATTGAGGGATTCACCATATCCCTCAATTTCTCCTTCTCCGAAACATGGACTGAGCTGTCAAAAGGGAGAATGTTGTTGTTTCAAGCAGACTTTTCCTCTTCAAAAATCTGCTCTTCCAAACCTGTGAATCACTTCATAGTGTAGTTGAGAGAAAATAACAGTGCATTGTCAATAAAGTAGGACTCAATAACATTAACTGGCATGCTAAACTACACTTGAGGCATTCAGTTCAGGACTGAGTATAATGAGAAATGCTGTCTCTGATCACCTCCACTTCTAACAATCAAGCTCTCGACAGATTCAAATTACCAGTCCAGCAATTGTGCTTTGAGTCTCCCAAGGCAAAAGTAACAAACCCTTGTGTTAATATAACTCTCTGTCGTAGGAACTTTATCAAGACTACATATCCGTGCAACTTAACAAAAAAAACGCTTCAACCTACATCATTAAGATAAATTCTTCCTGCCTAGTCAATTGAATATTTGATTTTGGAGTGTTGTGAGCTGCTGGGATCTACCTCCGTTCACTTACACCACTCTACCTTAAATCAGTCTCCTTCTCAACCAGTGTAAAAGAGGCATTGGGACTTGAGGGCACTAGTTCTGAACTAAGTTTGGAATAAATAATGGTATAGTTTTGACAAGGGAATTATTGCTTTTCAGCTGTAAATTCACAAATAACATGTTCTTACAGCTGCAACATTAAGCAAGCTCTCTGGAGGTGAGATGGAGTGACAGAGATTAATGTCTTAAGCAGATGCTCAGTTCAGCCCCCCAAGCACCTGGGACACAAACTATCACGCAGTGCCCAAAACACCAAAAACAAAACTTTTAACTGTGTGAAATTCCTGTGAAGATCTCATCAGTCACTTCATCATCTGAAGCCATCTATTTTTGTCTGTGTACTAATTTAGTGTAGAACTGGGACTGAATGTAAAATGGCTTTCCCTGCCTTATACTCACATTTACTTTCTCACCATAAAGCAGGTGGAGTTAAAAAAAAGCCTCAAAACACTTTGCTTCGATACTTAACACAAGGAACCTAAATACTTTGAGATTGGCAGAACTTGGACAAATGATTGAATATGATAACAGCAACTTGTATTCAAATAGCACATCTTTCATGTGCAAAGTGTCAAATATAATTAAAGGAATAGACCACTGAAGAAATCATTAAGAATGCCCATTCAAGACAGTAGAAAGAAATGGGATTTTTGATGATTTTTAGAAATGTGGAGAAAAATGGAAAGTGGAGAAGCTAATGGAAAAATCTTCAGAGAGCAGCACTGAGCAGTATATAGGCTGAAGGTTTTGTTACCAAAGGGACCAAAGGGAGAGTGTGTGAAGTAAACCTGGTTGTTTTCCATACCTCCACATGGTGTGAGAGGCAGAGGAATACACAGAGAGACCAACTGGGCCTGCACTTGAGCCTTTACATTTGTGAGCACAAAGAGGGAACCAGGAAAGATACTTGGGAAATTATTAACTGCTAACAGACAAATGGGAAGAGAAGGAAATACTGGAAAAAAGCACTCTGGAGTCAGGAACCATGAAAGAAGCTGAAAAATGAGGATACTGTACAGGATGATTATGGTTGGTTGGACCAAGCACTGTGGAGGACATTCAGGGGTCACATATTGGTACAAGAGTCAGAAAGAATGTCATACCTGTTCAGAAATGAAAGCTTGCTCTCTGCTTTGTGGGCAGGAACCTGAGGTATTGCTGGTCGTTGGGTGGCCAGAGTGTGTGGTGGTAAGGAGGGCAGTCCTTTTCTAGCTGACCACCACAGGAAGCCAGGCCACCAGATCCAGCTGAAAACTGAAAGGACACTGGATGCTGAAACAAAAACAGAAATTGCTGGAAAGTTTCAGCAGTTCTGGCGGCATCTGTGGAGAGAAATCAGAGTTAACATTACAGGTCCAGTGACCATTATTCAGAACCCAACCAGCTTGAGCTCAAATAGAAGCTCAGATCATGGCCGCGTCCTGCTATTTCATGCATTATATCCACTCAGTGTCTACTGTCTTCCCAAGCTACTAACTATTCAAATCATTCATTGAGGTCACCTTACGACCTCTCCTGGTCGTGGATCATCACTGCCTGCTCTTCTATCCACTTCTATCAAACTTAATCCCACCGTTTGTTTCATTTGTGGAAGAAAAACTAGCTCACCACCCCCTCCCACTAAGGCTGATGTCTCAACAGCACCTTGACTGGAATCCCGCACTGCCTGCACTTGACATGCATGCCTGACTGTGTCCCACTTCCTGGACTGCAAGAACATAGATTCCTGGACTGAATGTGCCTGACCGAATGCGGTCAAACTCCTCGATTGGGGTAAGATAAGCCCCTTGACTGTTTGTGGCAGTACCCTCTGGATGATTTTAGCCCATATTCACCCCTGTAAGAACTGTTCCCCTTTGACTTTCATACATTTGCTATTTTCTTGAAACACACACAGTGTGCTTGCTATGAAAGCTGTTAGCAATGCTGCAGGTCTGATGTTATTGTGGTGCAGTGCTGCACACACTATCTGCTTGACTGATTAACTGTTTATCGCTCCTCACCTTGACAAAGTGCCTACCTCTCTCTCTGAATAAAAAGCAATGCAAGCCATAGATATTGGCAGCCTTTAACTGAGCACTAAAAGAGCCTGTTCGCTAAGAAAGCAATATGATCCACACAAAGGGTGGCAGCCCAGTGCTAAAGCCCGTGAATGTCCACTAAAAAAAAGCAAGGTGAAGTAAACAGAAGCTGGCCTCCACCAAGTAAACAGTGAAGTGAGTAAGTAGTAAGAATCCAAGCTAACAGCCAGAAGTATATCCTGAGAAGGTGCATGAGATGCATATGTGTCCCTCTGTACAAAGAAACCTGGCAGAAACATACAAGTCATGGGTGTCCCTGAGCTCCAGAGTAATGAATTGAAGGGCTGAAGTGGTGTCTGAGTTGGTCTGAGAGCAGGCATGACGATATAGTGAGGCTGGTGGTTTGCTGATGCCGAGTTATCTTGGTGAAGAGCCAAGGGTGATGACCATGGAGCATGCAGGGACGTTGTGCTGAAGAAGCATTTGCATGATGGCTGGAGTGAGCGTTTGGTGAGCTGCAACAGCCAGGTATCCATTTTGATTTACATGTCAGGAATCTGTGCCATCTATCTTCTCAGTGAAGGTGACGAGAATAGGAAGTAGCATATAAATAAGGCATTATGGCTCTCTAATGAGATGCAAATGTATTAAAATAAGGTAGTAATTTAACAGCGGTGAGAGTCTGAAGTTGCTGTTTAAGTCTTGAGGGGATAATTAGGACATTTTTTTCTTGATGTCAAGAATCAGATTTTTAAATTTTTGTTGTTTCCCCCCTTATCATTACTCACGTCACATCAAGGAGGAGGAAATTCCACCCTAAGTATTTAAATCTCAGTATGTGCAGTTTTTCCATGCCCTCCTATATATCATGAAGTTTTTTATATTCATAGAATCCCTACAGTGTGGAAGCAGGCCCTTCAGCCCAACAAGTCCTCACCAACCCTCAGAGCATCCCACCCAGACCCATCCCCCTATAACCCACACATCCCTGAACACTATGGGTAATATAGCATGGCCAATCCACCTACCCTGCGCATCTTTGGACTGTGGGAGGAAACCCACGCAGGCGCAGGGAGAACATGCAAATTCCACACAGTCACCTGAGGGTAGAATCAAACCCAGGACCTTTGGTGCTGTGAGGCAGCAGTGCTAACCACTGAGCCACTGTGCTGCCCTAAGTTTTCTTGACTAACAGTCTAGGCATCGTTTAGTCTGTTGAAATAACTGCATCCTATTCCTGCAGATAACTGAACAGTTGGATATTAATGCAAATCTTCTTTTAAAATTGATAGGGCATTCTAATACAGCTAAGAGACCATTGGTCTATGCATCCTGCCCAAAATTTAGAATTTCCTCTTACATGTGGAATTCAGTCCCAAAAACACTTCATTTTTTTAACCATGTTTTAATGCTGCTCTCATCCTCATTTCTTCATTTCTTTTTAATTTTCTTTCTATACAGTTTTCATCATTCTGATATGTGTTCTGAGATAATGCATCCCAGAGGTGGGTAGTGGGGGTCAGGGAATTTCCTTTGCGATGTGTGATTATCAAAATGTTCAAGATGCATACATGTCCAACTGATGGTATCATAAATTAATATTTTAGATAACACATCTTCACAACAATTCATTCACCAAAGTGTTCCCACCTCCACACACCTTCCCAAGGAGTGGGATATGTGCACAGATGGCATCAGTGGCAGAGAGCTAATTAAGATACTTCTGGAGGCAGTTGGTGGGCATTTTTTGGAAACTTTGGAATATTGACAGCAATGCACAGGATTCCCACTGTGTCTACAGCTTGTCTACTCACAAGAGGCTAGAAAAGAGTGAGAGGGCAGAGCTCAATGAGATTGTTGTGTACTGGTTACTTTGAAGGACAAAACTGGTAATTCTAAGGCAAGGTTGCAATTGTTTGTGTGTAAGTCACAGATGGATCTATCAGTTCATGCTAGGTTTAATGTATTGGCTGCCGATCCCACCAGTAATATGATGCCCCCGTCTCGTACCATTCTCTACTTCTCTATTACCTTCAGCAACACTCAAGTCACAATACCTGACAGCCACTTTTCACTTCAGTTCTCTGAATGACCCTCTCATGTCTTCAGGTTACCAACCATCATTTTGGAGGTAGCTACCTAATTGCCCAACTCCAGAACATTTGCACCTGATGTTCTGCTATATCTAAGTTCATGACCTGGAAATCAGCCTCACGTCAGGCTTGCAACTCAAACAGGATGATTCAACCTAACATTGTAGATTCAGAGAGCTTCTACCACTGGAATTAAAATGATTGATCTATGAAAATTGTCCTACAGTTCTAGGCTTGAAAATCTAACCCATATTTTGTAAGACCCATTTATACATTGTATAATATTTGATTCAATATTTATGTTAAATCACTCAAAATCCATCACATGTGCAAAGTTACATTTAGGCCCATTTTATTTCAGGTTGGGCTGAATTGACCAACTCCGTCTAATATTCATTGCTATGCTAATCTTGGTTGACTAGAAATCTGTTTTTTTTTCTGGAACATCCTACTCATGATTTACTGTCGTTAATCGATATTGGTTTCAAAACAGAAAAAAAAAAGCCTATTTAAGTAACTCCCAAAAGGTTTCCTTTCTTAAAATCCGATAGTTCTGAAAAAGAAAGTAAGAGCATTGTTGAAACAGCAGCATAATCAACACAGTATTTTACAATGACATCAACTGGGAAGTGCGTCTGAGCACTGGTTGGAGCAATTAGCTGGTTAATGTATTTTCAAACTTAGGGCCTTGCTTCACCTTCCGTTCTGATGACAGGATGTATCCTTGTTAAATGTGAAGGTCTTTAGTGAAATGTGTATGGGCTAAGGTTTAAGGAATACAGCAGGAAACTGCCTGCAATTTGGCATGATCTCACACTAGATTATTAGCATTACTCAAGAGTGAAAAAATGCTTCAGCAGTAAGGGATGATCTTCAGAGAATAAACTTTTACATCAGTGTATACAAATTTTAACCAACATCAGCTGATTTTTGGCAGCTTCTAGTTTTCTGTGTCTTGTGTTTGTGTCTGTCTTTTCTGTGCTGATCTTTGTTCTGCTATATACATAATCTGTCATCACTTCTATCTCACTATCTCCATGCTTGGCCCTTTCTTTAATGATTTTCATGCATCTTTGTGCAGGCAGCTCTGAATTCTGTCGTTTGTGATGCCTGGAAACTGATGTCTCTGTCTGTTTAATGATCTCTCCTTTTGTATCACAAGCTCCATCATTATGTATCCTGATTTCTGAGTGTTTGGCTGTCATGATGAGCATTGGATCTGCTGTGCATATGCTGAATAATTACAGACTGCTGGTTTATTGTTGGTAAATTCATGAGGATGAGACAACTGGGAGTTGGGGATTAATGACAGGAGTGCTGAGCGTGGAGAACTGAGTTGGGGTGAAAAAGACAAAGATCAGGCATAATACCAGCGAGGACAGATGTATTTTCTTTCAGTAGTTGTTCAGGAGATACCAATGGGCCTACTCCTAGAACTGCTGTTATTTTTATAGTAATTTTTGTATATCAGCTAGGACCTGAAAGACATCACAAGATAAGCTCTGCCCATCAGGATCTAAAAGGCTGTTAGGGTTCTTGTGGTGCAGTAGTAGTGTCTCTACCTCTGGATCAGGAGGTCTGAGTTCATAGTCACACCCATTCCAGAGGTGTATGATAATGTCTATATCCAGACATAATGAAACTAAATATTAAGTAATATGCCTATTTACTGTGCATCAGGATTGAACCTAATATCTGTTTGGTATGTAGTATGGGCATGGTATGGTTCACATCATGATGATGGTGAACATCAACTGGTTACAAAAAGACACGACCAATATTCACTCATCTCAATCCACATGGACAAGGTGAACCACGACTGCGACTGGGACAACGCCAAGATCCTGGGACAGGCTAGGCAGAAACAAGCACGAGAATTCCTGGAAGCATGGCACTCCACGAAGCATGCTATTAATAAACACATTTAACTCGACCCCATATACATTCCACTACGAAGGAAACCCGGAAGTGAGGCAATCCATCTCAATGGACCCCAGAGTTTAAAAACCAGGCGGGAACACACACCGACGCTTCATCGGAGGCTGCACTAGTTTTTAATACCTTGCTTAAAAATTGCAATTTCACTGAGCGATCTTTCAACAGTGAGACTTCAGCTATCTTTTCCCAGCATATGACCAATCAAGTTGACAACCCTTTAAATAGGACTGATTTTAATTCCAGGAGGAGAAGAAAAACACAGGCAGTCAGTAGGAGAATGCTCAATACCAGTCATTGTTCTTGCCATGAAGGTATAGCAATTTTTATGTCTGTGCCTCTCTCACATGGATCCTCAAGTTGTATGAACCAAACTAGCACAGCTTGCCACTTGGATGGTCAGAGAACTCAGGATCAAAGCTGATCAGAACTGACTGATAATCTGAACATGGAGCAAGAACAGATGATCCCAGAAGGGGACATGCATGGGCAGGTAACAGGCCAAGGAACATGTGAAAAACATCTCATGCCATTCAACATTCGGTACAAGTGGGTGAAGTCTAGAGAGCACTGTTATGTCTGTTTCAACTTCAAGATTGTAACTGGGATTCCCTTCCTGGAATTAAAATCAGTCCTATTTATAGGGTTGTCAATTTGGTTGGTCATATGCTGGGAAAAGATAGCTGAAGTATCACTGTTGTAAGGTCTCTCAGTGAAATTACAATTACGAGGGGATCCTGATTTCACTCAATGAAGATGCTGCCCTGTATGACATCTGCCTGCTCAACTAGCTAAAGCCCCCAACCAAGATGGTGTTTTCCTGAGCACAGCGTAAGTGAAACAATGAGTGAACTAAGAAGATTCCTTGCTGTTTACAATGGATAGTTGCATTTTTTTCCTCCCTTTTTGAACCTGTCACTTTGTTATCGATTCTGTCTCTGTTTCTCTTTGGCTCTCTGGCTCATTCTCTCTTTGTCACTTTGATCATTTAAACATAATAAGATGATCTGCTTGTGCTTTGGTCATTTGAATATGCTGTCAGTCATGTTAGTCCATTTTACGACTGCCCGGTTATTAAAACTGCATCTCAAAGTCTTCCAGCTTTTCTTCCAAGATTTAGGCTGAGACATCAAATTAAGGAAGCTGTGCTTGTTTATGCTTGAGAATGTAGATTATTAATAAATATCTTGTCCCTTCTTCACACATTTTAATCTTCTATCCCTGGCACTAAATATTGAAAACACAACAGCAAATGCTACAACTGCAGCATCAATCTGTAGCAGAGTCTGTTGATTGCCTATTAAAAAGCTATATTTCCACCATCATTAAATCAGTTCAGAAACATACAGGGACTATTAATTCAAGGAGGTACAACCAAAATACAGTAAAATGTTGCTGCATCTGTTGTTAAATTGCTGCTCCACCAAACAATATTTTATTATAACGTTAAGCAGAGCAACTCCTTTCTATCCATAAATCTCACTCTGTTGCCAGTCCCAGTCTCTCTGTCAACATTTCTTTTCAGAGAGCGTGACGATGATAACCAGTGACCAACCCAGTAGAGACAGGCTGGGAATTGAGGACAAGCAGGAATGCTGTAATACGTCTCATCATTTAACCTTATTTCATTTTTTTGATTTTTATCTTGCTCAATTGAAGAGTGGAGGAAAATTCGGTGTGGAGTCTCTCTCCAGTGACTGCAAAAGTAATAACGTGGAGCAAGTCTTAACTCAGTTCACATTGGTGGTGAATACAAAGCTTAGAACTATTCACATTTTGGTATAAACCAGTCAACCTACTAAATAGCATAAAAAGTAGCTGACTTGGAAAATGAGAAAAAACCTTATTTGTTGAAGAATACTCTCCTGGTTCAAATATATCCTAAAGAGAAATGAATGTCTTTATTCATGCCATACCTAATCTGGCAGTGCTTGATACTGATATCATGAGCCCAAAGTGAAAAAAAGAAACTGTTTTATTCTCCAGTGATGACATTTCTCAATTGAGACATCTAAAATATTAAGTATTTTGAGCATGTTGCTCACCATACCATCCTCCTCAAAGTTTGTGTTTGTGAGAAAAAGCTAACATTTATATTTTCCATTATCTTAGGAAATCACAAACCACCCTGACTAAGGAAGTATTTTAGAAGTCTAGTCACTGCTGTTATGTCAGGAAATGTGGCAAGAAATTTTAGAAACAAACTCACACAAACAGCAAATTAACTGAATGAGTAGATAATCCGTTTTTGGTGAGCCTTGCTGAAGGGTAGCTATTGGCCTTGACACCCTTGACTCCCTTGGTCTGATTTCCATTCTGTGATCTTTTAGTTTCAGTATCCTTGGTGATTGAATACTTTCTCAAATTGTGAAAGTGATTAATCCATTAATATGACAAGATCACTGTGTTTATTATTAGATTAAATTAATTTATTTTTTCACGTCAACTGTCACTCAATAAATGCAACGTATTCAGTTATACCATGATCAAGAATCAGAAAGTTGGTTTGTTTCAATTTTGTTTTGATAAATTGACATGAAAATCAATCTTTGTTACATGTCAGTTCTGGCTGGTTTAAAATTTAAAGCTAATCTTTATACAGAAAAAGTTTCACTCTATTGATTTTACTGTCATTCTGTACTTAATTCTTTTTCATATTATTCATTGCCACCCCCTTTGCAGCCTGTTAACTATTGGTTTATGATATTAGAACAGTCACATTTTCAATTACAATATTTTGTTTAGTTTTAATTAATACATATGTTGGCTCAGAAATATGAGTCACACATGTTGCAAACACATGTATCATTGTGAACCACCATTTTGTTTCACCAGATTTTATGCCACAATTCCCTGTAAAATAGTCTGCTTTCGGATATTTCAAAACCATGAATTCTGACACAATGAAGCAGCAATTGCTGCTCAGAGAACTTGTAAAAGCATAAGAAAGTATTGACTAAGAAACACCTGCTGAACCCATCAAACCCTCTCCCTGAATTGAGCATGTACAACTAGCCTCATGATAAACTTTGCCTGACCATTTAATCTCCTACATAAATAGTTCCTAATTTCCAAAAGTAAACAAGCAATAATTCAGAGGGATATCATGATGAATCACTCAGAATTCTGACAGCGTCAAAGTCATCAACCATTCCCACTGGCAGTGTAGTCAAACCAACAAAATGGTGCCCATGATCAACTAGTATTCCTAATTATTAACTCTGGATTAAGCAAATTTATTTAAATTCATCATTTGACTGCACAATTCAGTCAGAGAGGAACTGGGCTGTAGAAGATCTTAAAATAATGGAACTCTGGGCAAGCCGTCACTTGAGATCAAAATCAGGTTGAAATGTGCAAAACCTGTGCGTATATCTACACTGTGAGAAAATTAAAAGGACTGCTGCTCAGAGAAAAGATGAATTTTGACACAGCAAGTGGAAAACTATGGTATAATACAAACAAAAATTCATGTTACTAAAATCTAGGTGATTCCCTCTTCATGTTTAGCAATTATTCTCAAACAAAAGACAAACATTTTGGAATAGTTCAACAAGCGGGCATTCTCTTCAATAAGGAAGAGAGTGAAAACAGCTGTCTATCTCAGAGTTGAAGAAGTTCTGTTAATGTAGTTCAATACAACCTGAGCAGACAATGTTACCATTTCTGATTCAATCCTACAGGGAAGTGGAGTCACCCTGGCAAAGAGACTGGGCCACAAGGAGTTCCTTTGCAATGACAGATCTCTGGACCAATTCAAGAAAAGGCACAACAGCATTTTTATCTGCTAAGCAATGAGGGTGCAGTGATTATGGTAGCAATCATAGATGATTGGCTTCAAAATAGTCTGACTCGTTTCCTGAATGAGTTTGAACAGGGACATTTCTAACGTAAATGAAACTGGACATTTTTACCATCTGTTGCTAAATCATTCTTTGCTGTTTAAAGGTAAAATTTGTTATAGTGTGAAGCGGACCAGGGGCCATGTCATTGCTATGGTCCAACATAGATGTCACTGCAAAGCTACCATTGCTTCTGATGGAAAAGTCTAAAAGACACTTTGCTTCACGAATGTCCAAACATTATGCACACAGCTTGAAGCTAACAGAACTGCCTGGATGATCCGCAGCATTTTTGAAGTGTGGATCAAGAAAGTGGACAAAATTTATGAAATGGAAGAAAGTGTAGATTATTATTATTACAACAATCCTATGTACTCTGTTATTTCTGGCATTTAGAGCATCAATTGATATTCTTGCCTCCTAACTCCATGGCCAAGCTCTACTCACTTGATCAAGGCAATAAGAAACCTCAAAGCTCACCACTGAAGTCATCTGATCTCTTAGATTATTAAAGCCTCCACAAGCGACAACAGTATAATTGTACTGTTCGAAAGACCCTGAAGATCCTGATGAATACCCATCTGATGATCTACCTGTTTCCCAAACTGAAGCTGAAAAGAGCTTGGAGCTGCTCCAGGATTTGACACTACAGAAAGCAAACATCAAAAACTCATTTGGCTGCAATGATAATATCATACTCATTCAAAACAGCATGCTAAGCAGAAAAAAAGGATTACTGAATTTTTATGGAGCTAATTCCTGAACCTTTTTAATGCCTTTTACAAAACCAGGCCATTGTAAGGTTTGAACAAGTTGTAAAATGAAGACATTTTCACATATCTACTGCCTTGCTGTGTTTTATTTGTATTTTTTTTGACATAATGTGAATTTGTAGGTAAATTGTGACACGTAGGCCTCCTCAGTTATCTCAAAGTTCGACTTAACTCAGATCTGTAAGTGGACAACCTGTCTTCAACATATTGAGATTTTAACATACACCTACTTTTGACTGAGAAGTATTTATCAATGCACAGACCATTCTCTTTGCCCTTCTGTCTTTGATAAGAGGACATATCTTAAGCTACTGCCAATCACTACCCCACAGCAGGATTTGATGTATTAATCTCATCACTGATAGTGAGTCTATGAGCAGTAGGTTAAGAATAAAATGTAGTGTACATTATCTTCGAGTGAATATTATCTGTATATTGTCTTATCTTCCATCATTCCTCGTTTGGGTGGCACGCCAGAATCAAGCCCTACTATTCCTGGAGTTGTCACAAATTTTCAAAATTTTAACAAAGTACGCCAAGTCCTCAGTTTACCTGTCAGATAAGTCCAGGCTAATACAAAGACAGACCAGATTTCTGTACTTATCAAGATGTACTATTTATTATAAATAAGCAGATGCTAACCATTGGTAAACAGCTATGAACTGTCAAAATATAGTTCTACCAGTTAGATCGGTAACTCCTACACACATATACACGTTACAGCCTTGGTTCAAACATGAGCAAATATACTGACCTCAAGTAAGTGACAGCGACTGCACAAGGCACATTGCGCAAGTGTGATATTAAAGAGCCTAGCAAAACCGGAGTCCACAGAAATCAGGAGGAAAGTTCTCTGCTGGCTGCAGCCATGTGTAGCACAGCGGAAAATTGTTGCGGTTACTGCAGGTCAATCATCTCATTCATAAGACATAATTTCAGGTATTTCTCAGGGTAGTGTTCTGGGCCCAGCCATCTTCAACCATGACATTCCCTCGATCAGAAAGTCAGAGGTGGGATGAACGATGATGATTGCACAATGTTCAGCAAAACTCATGACTCCTCAGTTACTAGTGCAGTCTATATCCAAATACAGCACAAACTGGATAATATTCAGGCTTGGGCTGATAATTGGCAAATAACATATTTACCATACAAGTGCCAGGCAATGACTTCTCCAACAAAGGAGAATTCAATCATCACTCTTTGCCATTCAATGGCATTACTATCACTGAACTCCCACTATAAACATCCTGAGTGTTATCATTGACCACAAACTGAACTGGACCCTCCTCATAAATACTGTGGTTATAATAGTAGGTCAGAGACTGGGAATTCTGTGGTGAATAACTGACTTCTTGACTCCTCAAAGCCAATCCACCATCTAAAGGAACAATTCCAGTAAGTGACTAACATTCTCCCTGAAGGGTGCAACTGCAATTACGTTCAAGAAGCCTGACACTATCCAAGAGAAAACAAATCCCTTTACTGGCACCCCATCCACAACTTTGGCCATGTGCTGTCTCCACCAATAATGCACAGTGGCACTACTCTGTACTATCTGTAAGTTGTAATGCAATAACTCACCAAGCCTCCTTTTCCATTTTCCAAACCCATGATTTCTACCACCTGGAAGGACAGGGGCAACAGATATATAGATATAACAGATATAACAGATATACAACCTCTTCTGTCAGGCTGAAGATAAGAAGTTTGAGCACACACACCAATAGGTTCAAGAACAGCGTTTCCCTGCCATTATTAGACTGATGAATGAATTCTCTATCTTCAAATAATATTGATTTTGTTAATGTTGATCTTGCTTCACGCACCTCCTGTGCAGTGTAAACCTGTATACCTCACTCTGTCCAAGCACTCTATGATCTGTATGTCCTTGCTTACTATGATATGCCTGTACTACTCACAAACAAAGCTTTTCACAGAACGTGGGTACATGTAGCAATAAATCAGTCAATGAAGATATGCCACCGTCTGCAAGATCTCCTCCAAGCCACACAACCTTCTGATTTGGATAACACCACTCTAGAGTCAATGCCGTGGAACTGTCTCCCTCGCAGCACTGTGGGAGTACCTACAACACACAGACTGAAGCAGTTTGAGGAAATGGCTAAGACCACCTTCTCATGTTCTTTATAACTACTAGCCTAACCAGTAACACCACACTCCATGAATGAACATAAATAAACAAAATAATGAACTTAACAAAAACTGTTATGTTCAAAGCAAGATGAGAATGTGGAACTTTCTATCATATGAAGTAATTGATGTGATTAGCATTGATGCATTTCAGGGAAAGCTAATACATACATGTAGGTGAAAGGAATGTAAGGATATGTTGACAGAGTGATATGAAGCAAAGTGCGGAGTTAAACACCTGCTGAGCTGAGTGGTTTCTTTCTACATTCTATAATCGTGTGAAATGTTTTGTAATACTTGTGTAGGCAGTTTAATTTACATTGCACTTCTTTAAGGAAAGGAAGATATCTTTAAATCTCAAATTCACTCAAGGCTGTTGACAACTACATGACAAGCCCCATGGACTGTAGCAATTTCATTACAATACCTCACTGAGCTCCATCATGGGTACGATGAAATAAATCAAATTTCAGACACAAAACTGTTTTTTTCATACCTGTCCCATCCCAGATTAAGTTTTTAGCTCAAGGTGACAAAACTCAGTGATCTGCTCCACTAATACTCTCCTTTTTTTTAAATTACATCGAAATAGAAAGTACTGTTTTGCATCAAATTTTTAAAAAATCAGCTGTAGCATTCTCCTACTCTCCAAATGAGAAGAGCTCCCAGATTTCTTCATTTTTAAATTCAGGCCACTCATGCATTTTTGTCAGCTTATTATTTCCTATAGGTCAACTTCCGCTCAGTCCTTCACGTATTCTAGCTCAGATGAGGGGGTGTGTACTCTGAAGTTTCTTCCCATTTACACTTGTGAACTTTTTATTAATCACCCACCCCATTCAGATCTTAATCTGTCCCTGCTGGATATCATTCCTAACCGGAGAGACAAGAAGTGAATGAGCTCAGTTGACCTCCAGTTCTGTCACTCTTTAACCAGCCATGAAATGTTGGATGGGAACACCTCGGGAATAATAGGTTAGCACTTTGCTAGTAGGAGCAGCATTGCAAGAAGTGAAAGTGGATGTGTGGGAGTACTTTAACTGGAATAACAGTCAGTGTGAAGCATAGTGCATGATAAATAAGAGAAGGGTTATCAAACTGTGATGGCTAAAGTATTGCAAGAAGAAGATGGGACCATTACAGGGAATGCATGCTAAATACATTAAAATAGGAGAAAGGGTTTGAATTTATATAATAGAATTTGGAGCCTCAAAATATCCCAAAGCATTTACATGCAATGAAGAATTGTTGTAGTAGAGGTAACCAATTTGCAGACAGCAAGTTCCCTTAAACTGGATGTGATAATAATTAGTTTTAGTTTTCCTGGCAGAGGGATAAATATTGTTCTATCAGGTCTGAGGAGAACTTATCTGTGTGTTCAAATAATAACATTGGACCTTTTGCATCTACCTGGGATGATGTGGTTTTAACATCTAAGCTCAAAGCAACCTCCAACAATTGCACTGTACTGTACTAGAATCTCAGACAGAATTATGTGGCAGTCTCTAGTTTGGAATTTAAATCCTCAATCTACTGATTCAGAGGCAAGAATGTTGGCATAGAACCAAGATTAACATAAACAACTCCATGTTTACACTATTATTTTCTGTACTCCTATCACTATATGCCCTCATTAGCAAGTATAATAGAGCAAGATAATTTTAACACTCTTGTGAGTGAACAGCAACCGGCTTTATTGATGGTAACTGTATACAGCGAATGTCATGAAAGGACATTTTGTCTGAAACCTTCAGACCCACTTCATGTAATTAAATGTCACTATGAAAAAGTCCCTTTTGCTATTTTTATGCTTTTCTCTTCACTCTACATGTAAGAAACAAATCTGACTCGTGTGAAATTCAAGCAGTAGGATTTATTGTGGCAACTAAAGCTTGGATTCTGACAAGTTTTGGTGCCAGTTTAAGCCCCATCTGTTTTCGTTACACTGTTGTAAGTTCTTGATGCAGGTGCTGTTCAATTCATGAGGCTCGGGTGACCTTGTATTCTTTGGAGGTAAAGCTGTATCATTAACTACCCATTAACCAATGGCCTTAAAATGTGTCACAAATCTGTTTGCACCGATTGAGAATAATCATGTGTCATTTTACTTTGATAGCACAGATGCTTATTTTTCACAAACAAGCAGGGCTGTCAAAAAGGTTTTTGAGATTCCTATAATGGTGTTTTTATATTTTTTCGGCAGACTTTTTGCATTTTTCCCAACGCACCTATACATATTCGTCTTATATTTCTCCTGTCCTGAAGATGCTGATTATTGCCATTTGTGTTCACAAATAAGAAACACAAACAACCTTCCCAAGAACCTTTATTAAGTAACCTTAGGCAAAAGGGGTATGGCATCACAATAAAGTCCTCAACCATGATTTATTTACATAATCACTTTCAATCTAATATTATGAAATAGTACTCAAATGCATTAACATTGACTGCTGTTTCCTTTAATCCAAGGATTTAGTAAAATATGTTTTCTTTGTTGTCTGCTTTTTTTAAAGTTGAGCAAGTTAAGCATGGATTCCCGTTATCAACTTAATCTGAGTGGAATTGTACAAATTTAAGTGTAATCATGTTGTGCCTATAATCACTTGATGCCTACTTATCTGTAATATTTAGCCCTAGTTCAGAAGCCCATTCACCGAAGCAGCCTCTACCCAAAGATTCTGGATTGGAATGGCAGGAATGCCAATTGCACCCTTTCAAGCTGTTTATCATAATACTTTGAGAACCTGTTGTCACATGAATCCAGCATTAATCACCTATATCCACATTGAGCACCAGTTAATTGAGTCCTGGCCCTAATCTGTTTATCCTGGTGCTGCTGCAATTGCTCCAAATTACTTTAAAATCTATTTAAATATGTTTCTGTTCAGTCAATTGCTCTATCCTTTGTACATAAGACCTGTAACCAGCAGGCAATTGAAGCCACACAGGTGTGTTCTGCTTCACTGTAATAATGAGTTAATTGAAGATAGCAGTGCCCAGCAGTCAACTGAATCAAATCAAAAAGCAAAACTGAGAGTATTAAAGCAGCTATTTGATTTGTTCTGCTCTTCTGTGGATCAATCAATTAAAGTATGGTCCATTTCCTGGCAAATCCTACTCTGTTTTTTTTTAATTTCCTACTCCCTTTTGCAATGTGTGTGAATAGTCTGTTGGAGTGGGTTACAACTCTTTGATTGTGCTGTATTTTTGGGCAGATTTTCACTTTGATTTTATGCTCAACACACTTTGCTGATTGCAGTCTCGGAGAAACCAAAGTTTTTGGCCTTTGTAGGCTTCCATTCCACCTTTATGCCAGATTCAGAGGCAGGTGTCTTCAGGGAGCTAAACCTCAACAGCTGCCTGTGTTAGCTCCAATGGAAGATCCACATTACAACCTCCTGTTGTGATGTGAAAATGCTCAATCTGCCTTGTGTTAGGGTTTCTAAGTGGCTCAGCTGGTAGTATCTCTAAGGAAATAACCTATTCAAGGCAAGACCATTACTGGACGGTCAGTTGGGACAATTGTTGAGATATGGTGATTGATATCTATGCCCCTGAATTATGCAGAAGGGAATTAAGCAAAATGTCTGTTCTTATAATCACTATTCTGTAATGCATGAAACAGCATGTAAAGATAGCAACAATATATTTTAATGTCCTATACTGATGAATGACATGGAATCAAGGGAGAATATTTTCATATTTTCTTCAAAGACAATTTAGCTTCTACCTGATTAGGAGCAGGTACCAAAACTAAACAAATGAACCTCCAACATCTCTATCTATTTCTCAAAGTCTGATCTCAATGATTACTGTCCAGATAGTAACTCTTTTATGCTCAATGATAAACAATGTCTCACACCAAGATCTCTAAACTTGACAACCTACATTAGCTCCCAGCCCAGCAACAC
The DNA here is from genome assembly GCF_021869965.1 of Rhincodon typus. Lineage (NCBI taxonomy): Eukaryota > Metazoa > Chordata > Chondrichthyes > Orectolobiformes > Rhincodontidae > Rhincodon > Rhincodon typus. The sequence continues at coordinate 20,596,358 of NC_063348.1, read as the reverse complement.
CTCAATTTTAAAAGTCACATTCATTTGTTCCACTCCCTCTGTGGTCCTGTGTCTCCTTATCTCCGTCACTTCCTTTAGTCATATCATCCTTCTGGAATGTTGTGTTCTTCTAATTGCAGCTTAATAAGTATTCCCACTTTCATAGATCCCATGATTATACTTTTCTTATAGCTGTGTGTTAAATGGTCCAGTCCATAAACTGGAATTCTCTCCCTCTTGACCACTCATTTCTTTATTAAGATGCTCCTTCAAACGTACCTTTGACCAAACTGTTTGTCACCTATCACCTCTTTATGCACCTTGCTGCCAAGTAGTATTGGGTAAACTTCAGGATACTAATTTATAGAATTATTCAATCTTTTCTATACATCTTGTGTGTCACCAGACTGCTCAGAGAGAGAAAGAGGTCCTATCTAATATGACTATTAGTCATATTATAACAAATGTAGCTAAACTAATCTAAAAGATCTGAAGTGAATACTTTTTTGCCTGTCAGACTAGAGACTTAAGCACCCATCTCGTAACTGAAAAGACAGGTACAGAACTTCAAATCAGTGGTGCTCACTAGGGAGAGGGGTAACAAAATTTAACTAGTTCAATATATTGCTTGGTTTGCAAAGTATTTATTCCTTTCTCTTTGAATTTTCTCCTCCCACACATCAATTGATTTCAATGTTACCAAGTGAGAGAACATTTATATTACCCAGTAAATTGTTTGCATTGTTAGTCCTTTTAAAAAAAACTCTCAATCTGGAATTTATGGCATCCCATTGGTCGCTCTGCAGATGAGAACATCCCTAACATTGATGGGTACCAAGCCTATCTACAAGATTATCTTACTCCCAGTGGAGGAGGCCAATGAAGATCTTCATCCTGCTGCTCCTAGGGCTAAATCAGCAGTGGGAGCCAACTCATTATAATTCCAGAGGGATACACCAAATGTTATGATCATTGGCGAGGAAAGATGAGCCGCTTCCCCTTTTTTATTCACCAGCCTCCTCGGCTGTTTGCAGGAATGGTTAATTTAACAGGAACCTTTCCCTTTCGGAGAGCTTTCTCTCAGAACTTATACATTAAAAAGGAGCCAGATTTTCTTGAATCAACAAAAGGGTAAGTTTATTAATTATGAAAGATGAGAAAAAGATTCTAATACACCACACACAGATGAGAAATAACAGGTAAGTCCAAAGAGATGAAAATTAAAATAAACAGATATACTGATCAGTCTATGACAAAGAGTGGATAGTTGTAAGTTGCAGTTATTGCAGTGGAGGTTACCAGCAATGCTGACACTTATAGTTTGAACAATTGTGTTCACAATGCTTATTTTTGCACATTGATTGAGATTCTATAGTTCTGATTACATTTTGACCATTATTCATTTTCAGCATTCAGGGTAGGTCAGAATCCTATTGTTGCTCCATTTCCCCTTTCTCTGGCTGATAGCTGACAATTTGCACTCAGAGTTATAGAATTCCTTTACCATCAATACAGGGGTAACTAGGTAATAGCTCTTTGACTAACCTGCACAGAATTTTAACACTCAAAACCCAGGCTGGTACACACAAAAGCTTTCAGTCCACAATCACATTTCAGTCAAGTTGAAACTGGTTTTTGAACCTGTATATGTATTGTTTTTTTGTATATTCAATGAAACACAAAAACACAAAACATGTCTGCAATTTGGGACATAATCTGCAGTAGCTTGTTATTGAGCAGAGGAGCATAAGCCCCTTGTTATCTTTGTAGCTACAAGTGATCACAGTCCAGTCTGTCAGAAGATTCCTTTGTGCTTGTATGCGTGACATTTTGTGGGTCTCTATCTCTCCAGAAAGCTGCTTAATTTACATCCACAGCCATCTTTGAAATTACAAATTAAAAATATCCACAATAGTTCAGAGTTCTGACACATCACTGTAACACAGTGTCCAACAGGCATTATCTGTGCTGTTAATTAGTTGGACACATCAACAGGAGAATAGGCAACTGGCTGTGCTGCTCAAATGAGGCCTGTACTTCCTAAAGGATTTGTATCTGGAGCAGAAGCTAACATTCATCTTGGGAAACATTGAACAACAGCACAACAAATACATGATTTCAAGATTTTCAGGCACTGCACTAAGCTAACAAACAAGCTAGAAAGAAGTAGAATTGTCCAGTAGCAGCCATGAATCCAGGCTAATAATCAGGAAGTACTGGGAACTTATAGCCAAGGAAATTAATGCAAGGAGCCAAATTGACAATTGAGATGCAGTGCCACAAGAAGTTAAATAATCTCATACAAGTAACAAAATTAGTGAATGCAACCTCAAATGCAATATCCCACCAACTGCCCCACTAGCACTGTGCACTGCTCAATTCACCCATAGCACCATTGGTCACCCCCCAACTGATCGCTATCAATTATGACTCTTGCCTAATATATAAAAATTTATTTTACCACCACCTGCTTAGCACTGCTGCAGCCTCACACATCAGATATAGCACCTGCTGTCCCATTATAACAACCAAACCATCTGAACAGCTTGCAGAGTACTTCATGATGCACTTGTTTCTCTCTTGGAGGACAAAATAGCACGTGATCTAAGCCAACAGGAGGTCAGCCAATTCCATGTGAACTAACTTGACTGCAGCAGATTGTTCTGACATTATTGGATGGTCCATTGCTGAGGCTTTTGCCAACAGTGCAACTATAAAAATCTCTTTCTCGAACACCATCTCCTCTTTACAGTTGTGCCAAAAACTTCAACCTGGTTGGGGCTGTGGAGGAAAATTTGTAAAACGTTAATAGTGAAAAATTACCAATAGTTGATTGTGCAATCGCGGTCACTGGCTCTGATCCTAGCTGTCCATGTCATTTAAATAATAACACGGAGTTTAGGTCCACTTCTGCTAAAACATCAGTCATGAATGGTGTGCAAACATTGTGAGGTTAGCTGAAGTGCCTCCTCATTAGATGCTAAATTCTACTGTAGAGCACTTAGATAACTGCCTCTATGGTGTAGTCTGCAGGAGTAGATTGATATGCACAACAAGATGCCTGCTATATTGGGAAGCTTTCCAGGAAACCTGCCATCAATATTTAAAAGCATGGAGTGCAGCATCAAATTGGCCTAAGCATATGATTTAGACCACATACCTTCTATAATAGAAGAAGTGACTACCGTATTTTTATCCTTGTGAATGCATCCAAAATCTTATGGCCAATGTCACAATTCCCATTGCAGCACCAACAGAAGACATTCAACCTCTGTGTGCTGATATGGACAAGCAGACTAGTGTCATAGAAGCTTAGCCTGTTGTCTTGCTAGCTTGGACTATTGCCACCATAGTTGTGGATATCAATGTGAAAAGGAGCTTGAAGGGTGTCTCAGCCATTCAACAATTTGTCTCCCAAAAGATTGTTTGGATGGCTGTGGTACTTCCTCATATGAATAGTGATACGTCCATGAGGCAATAACCTGCTGTCTTCTCTAAGTAAGAAAGCTTTCACCCTCCCACCACTGTCAATTCACCAGTGCCTTTGCTGCTGTTTTTCAGACAATTAATTCAAATTTCCTGCTAATCCTGCTGAAACACTGCAGGCTTAGGTTGAGCCTTGAGCTGCTCAGATCCAGAAATGCTCAATGTCATCCTCTAATATATCTGCAGTCTCAAACATTGAAGGTCAGCAACTCTCCATAAACCATGCTGCCACTGGGGTAGCGTGGAATAGGAGCATGGGGATAGATAAAGGTATATGACATTCCAACTTTATGCTACCTGCTCCTGCACACAAGACAGCCAATCAGGAAATGCATATGGGTGATTATTGACTTTGTATGTGATATGACATAATTTAATTTATGGAATTAGTTTGGTATATGTGTCTTGAAATTTTTGAAAATAACACTTTGCAAAGTAACAGATATAGGCAGGGGTTGCAGTAATGTTGCTTTTGCAAGGGAGAAGTTGCTTGACTGTAGATACAAAATTTATAATACTTTTAGCGTGAAATCATGACCCAGTTTGTTGATATGAAACAAGATAGTTTTGAACAGACAATCAGAGAAAGTTTGCCACAGAGGAAAAGGCATACACACTTTCTTTCTCTGAAACACTCCTCTCATCAAAGTTTGTGAGTTGATAACTCACTGAAAGATCACATTGTCACAAGTGAAGAATTTTAAAAGGAGATGTCTGAATCTATGTCACTGACTCATGAAAAAATAAACTTCAACCAGCCATTAATGATCCCAGAAGAAATGCAAATGTCAACAGTTTATGTGGAAGATGATTTGGCTGCTGGCCAGCATTTGACAATCTGTGGATATGTCTTTCAAATTTAACAGCTCCTTAGACAAAGTGCTTTGAAGTTAACATTCTGCTAGGTTTTCTATTACTTTCCAAGTTTCATAGTTGGGTGCCTACATATGTGTGCATCATCTTCAAGAAGGGTAGTTGCATGTATTTGCACATTTTAAACCCTTCGTTAATAGTAAGCATACCGAGCTATATGCAGTCTAATATGTATACAATTTACAATGTCACTTTTTTGTTTATAAATTCAAACTTTGTTGTGGCCAATGGAAGAGTAGGACAAGGAAATAAATCAGCCCATCTCTGCTAACTGGATAGTAACAATTCCAAGAGTTCTAACAGCACATAAAAAAAAGGCTGCAATAAATGCTAATTTCTTGGTTTATGGTTTCTGAAACTCTCTTCTGATGTCTTGTACTATTTCTCAATCTAATGTTATGTAATGGATAGGAATTGATTTTATTTTGTTCACTTATGTAATGTTAATGTTGCTGTCAAGACTAGTATTTATTTCTTATCCCTAATTGTCCAGAGAGCAGTTAAGAATCAACCATATTGCCATGGGTCTGGAGTCAAGTATAGGCCAGACGAGGTAAGGATGACGGATTTCTTTCCTTAAAGTACATTAATTAATCTTATGGGGTTTTACAAAAATTGACCATTGTTACCTGGACAGCATTAATATGCTAATTTTTAAATCTAGATTTTTTTTTTCCATTTTTAGTCAAAACTCCACTATCACTGAAGGAAAAAAAGAGTTAACATTTCGGGTCCGGTGACCCTTCCTCAGAACTGGTCAGTGGACCCAAAACGTTAACTCTGTTTTTCCCTTCACATATGCTGCCAGACCTGCTGAGCTTTTCCAGCAACTTTGTTTTTGTTCCTGATTTACAGCATCCGCAGTTCTTTCCATCTCCATTATCACTGCACCATTTGACTATCAAGCGAAATGGTTAGATTTTCTCTCTTTATTCATCAATTTTTATGATCTCAGAAACAATGTTTGAATTCAGGGATAGAACATAATCTGATTCAGAAGAAAAGAGTGCTAACAGAGGAACCAAGTTTCAGTACTGTCTTAGGAGTTCTCTGCTTTATCCTAATTAATGTTCTGTTGCCAGGATTTTCTACATAATTTCACTAATAGGGTTATCAGCAGGACACATGGAGAAATGCATGCATCTAAAAGCAGATGTTTATTTCTCTAGAGGCTCCACTAATTTTCCATCAAAGCAGTAGCAGCCAATCAGAAATTCAAGTGGAATTTCAAGAACTGTAATTTTACGTATGTTCCTCCCCTTAAAACTTTATAAATGACATTTATCTAATTTGTAGTTTGGAGGGGTGGGGGATGGTTTCTTTCCTTTAAGATGTAAGGCATCAATACTGGGAAATTGAATCTTTCAAGATGAAATATGAGTAAATTATATATATAGCACAACTTTAGATGCATTGAAAAGCTTTTTTCTACTCAGTGCCAAAACATTAACAACAGTTCCTGCTACGCACAAACAATACTTATTTTTCTTGTTGCAACTCTAGCTGTCCTTGTGATGTTTCTGAGATAAGGATGCAAGCCTGTGCCAAATCAAACGAGTTGGAGACTGTTAAGTCTGTCCAAAATTAATTTCCTTAGAAGGTTTACAACCAATCCATGTATCTAGACTGGAAGTGAATCCTATTCTGGAACTGAAGGTCAGCTTGCTACTCTGCTATAGCTCACAGTTCTTAATGGATAATATGTTGTGACATATTATCCACATTTCAATGAACAAGAATGAATAATACCCACAAAATTGCCACATATTCTGGCAGCATGATAATTGTACAGTGCCAATTATTTTTGTCCTATTCCAAACTTGCACACAATTCCACAACTTCTCTACTTGGATGCTAGTCTGGGAAAATGCCTCTGTAGGCATAATAATCTGATATCAAGCTAACAATACTTGACATGGGTCCATTATCTACCGGGCTTAAACCTTGTCCTGGCACAGCATCATGCCAAGAACTGGGAATGGAAAGCGAAAGAAAGAAATACAGGCTGGTTTCCAAGTGTCTGGCTATTGCCCAGAACCAACATCTAGAAGGCCTCTAATGCCAAACAGTTGCCTAACAGACCCTGATAAAAGCACAGTTTTCAACTACATGTGTAAGTATGCTTTGTATCTCTGTGTTTGACTTCTCAACCCTTTAATTTAAGCTTGGCTTGGGGCAAAACCTAAAGACCTTGTAGTCCAACAGGAAAATGAAACATTTCCCCTTTCTGACTTATTTTCATTACTGTTATGTACTCCGTGAGTACTTTGTGTTTTGGGAGGGCCCAGGGATTCTCTGGGCAATGTAAAGTGACTGTAATAGGAGAAAACATTAACAGAGTGGACGTGTAGGGTTCTGGTTTGCAATCAGTAATTTGTTGATTTTTAAGTGGCTCGAATCACCCCAAGGTCCCTGGTTCTAGATACTGATTTATTTAGGAATGTGAAATGAAGAAGGCAGTAAACCGGTGGTTTCAGGGCAAAAGAATCTCTGCATTTATTTAAATACAAAATGGTAAGTATAATACAAGAAATAAAGGCAAATGCGATAAACAGTGGAATTAATGCTATCAATTATACAGAGGATGGTAATTAATACACTATTAAATTAAACACAGGCTAAACACTATTAGAGCCTAAAACAACAGTTGTAATCACAGAAACTAATCAGGCTTCCCAATCTTGGGGGTCCCACGCACTGCCACCACCCACCTTTCCATCCCTGCTGGCTGGTTCAGAACTTTGGGGTCTTGGGAGTTTCAACTCATCACTGAGGAAAACATAGTTTTAAAGAGTATCTGGTTGCTGAAGTTCTTGCTGTCACTTCTTCTCTTGGTTCAGAACAGGCCTGTGTCTGGAAGCTCCTGTTCGGATAGCACTTGTTTGGCTTCATCGCTTGGATGTCCTTTGCTCTGATGATGCTCTTGCTTTGGCTTCCTGATTCAGGATCTCTGTTCAGCCTCTGGTTCTTGACTCCAAAGCTGCTTGTTGGGGCTGGAAGCCTGTGCGGAAAGCTGTTTGTGCAGAAGCTTATTATTGTAAAAGGCTCTCCCCTCTGGTCAGATCAGGGCAAGCAGTGATACAGACTGTGTGATAACAAGGTGTAGAGCTGGATGAACACAGCAGGCCAAGCAGCATCAGCGGAGCAGGAAGGCTGACGTTTCAGGCCTAGACCCTTCTTCAGAAATGGGGGAGGGGAAGGGGGTTCTGAAATAAATAGGGAGAGAGGGGGAGGCGGATAGAAGATGGATAGAGGAGAAGATAGGTGGAGAGGAGACAGACAGGTCAAAGAGGCGGGGATGGAGCCAGTAAAGGTGAGTGTAGGTGGGGAGTTAGGGAGGAGATAGGTCAGTCCAGGGAGGACGGACAGGTCAAGGGGGCGGGATGAGGCTAGTAGGTAGGAGATGGGGGTGGGGCTTGAGGACGGGATAGGTGGGAGGAAGGACAGGATACAGACTGTGTGCCCTGTTGTCCCTCCTCAAATCTATGTTGTCCATTATGTTTCTGGTGTTTCCTTCTGAAGTCAATTGGTTTCCTAATGGTTGGAGAGTGTGTGAATGGATTTTGATTGAGGTTGAATTGTCTAGTATCTCTCTAAGCTGCATAATGTCTGTGCTGCTAGCCCAAGGTGTGAAAGTTAGTTTCAATCTAATGTTAGGTTTCGTTGATTGTTCTCTTAGAGTGGAGGTGCAAATTGGAGTTCCAGGCTGAACAACAGTGCCAGACTGAAATCATTCTAGATCTATGTGTGTGTTTGTTGCAGCCTGAGCTCAGGATTTTGTCCAGTCTCTAGGTTTAGATAAGCCCAGGGTCTGGCACAGCAGTTTAGATGATGTTTGCTTTGTGCTTGGGGAAAGCCCAGTAATTCTTTTGGCAATACAAAGTGACTGCAATAGGAGGAAACATTAACAGAGTTAGGGAAAAGAAAATATTGAATTTGAGTTAAAAACACAGATAGAAATAGTGCATCTGCAACACATTTCCACTGCCAGCGTAATCCTATGTAACCACAAACTAAACCTTTTTCTAGTTCGCTGTTAGTTATAATCAATTCTGGCTACAATCACGTTCTCAATTTTCCTGACCATAATTGGCCTTGACTTAAGCTTCCCAGTACCAAAGGTACAGAATTCCCTCCCTTAAATCTTTCAACCTTTCGCTCCCTTTGAAATGTTTCTTAAAGCCTGCTTCTTTGACCAAGCTTCAGTCACCCTTATTAAAGTCATTTTTTTATGTTGAGATGTCAAATTTTGATTGATGGCATGTCTAAAAGGCTTTGGAACTTTCATAACATTAAGGCCCTTATATAGATGCAGTTGTAGTGTAACTAAAACATTGCTAACTCCAGCTCCTACTGAGGAGAAGACAAAGTAGATAAACTGGACCGTAACTAAAAAAGTGAATATAAAAAATTTATTACAATTATTAATATTAAATGAAGATCATTAATGTTAACAATTAATTATTTAATAAACATTGCCATTGATTAATAATAAGAATTAATATTTGAGAGGCTAAAACTGATTGCCCTCGACAATAGGTTAATATTGACCAAGAGTGGCATGAAAGAACCCCACACAAAATTGAAGTCAATGGGAAACAGGAGGAAAACTTCCCTGTGGTTGCAATAATTTCTACACCAAGGAAAAGAGTGTGGCTGTTAGAAATCAAAGACAGCTGACCGAGGACATTACTAAGTCTAGTATCCAAGGCCAAATTCTCTTCAGCTGCTTAATTAATGACATACCCTCAACTATAAGGTCAGGACGTAGGTATTTTGCACCTTCTGACTGCCCAGAGGCTGTCTAGCAATGCATGGCACAAGATAGGAGTATGATGGAATATTCTCCACTTCCTTGGATGAGTACACCTCCAATGACACTTGACAGACGCCATCCAGAACAAACTAGTTTGTCTGACTTTCTATCCACCCACCTTAAACATATTCACTCCATCCACCGAGTGTGCTTTGTGGCTGCAGTGTATATCATCTGCAAATGCACTTTTGCACCTTTCCAAGGCTGCTGTGAAGTACTTTACAAACTGCAGATCTTTACTTCCTAGAAGAACAAGGGCAAGAGACAAATGAAAACCTGCAAATTACCTTCCAAATCACAGTGAAGATGACAGCAGGATAAGTTGTCCATTCAGAGCTCCACTCTGCTTACCAATTCCCTTTCCTTTTCCTTTCTTTTTCCTCCTCTTACTGTTCTCTACTCCCTGCAGTAATTCTATGCCCCCCTCCCTGCCCTTCTACTTACCTAAGGAGTCTGGTCGTGACCGGTTACTGCGTGGTAGGAGCTGAACGCGCAGGCTGTGTGCTGTAGTGACGAAGGATCGAATGTGGGCTGGACAATGGCGGCAGATCAAGAGTGGGCTGGTTTGGCAGTGAGAGCAGGCCGGTGAGGCAGCGGATGGCAGTGAATGCGGCTCGGTGAGGCAGTGGATGGCAGTGAATGCGGCTCGGTGAGGCAGTGGATGGCGGTGAATGCGGCTCAGTGAGGCAGTGGATGGCGGTGAGTGCGGCTCGGTGAGGGGGCAGCGATGGCAGCAATTAGAATGCCATCTGCACCATTGTGGATATGGAACTTGGGAATCTGAGGTCTGGATTTTTTCTTTTTCTTGCATGCCTTTTGGTTCCTATGCCAGTATATCTTTCTTTAGATAAAGGGTGAAAAACCATTCCCAGTATTCCAGCTATGGTCTGTCTAGTGCCTTGTATAGTTTTAGCAAAACCTCCCTAATTGTATACTCCATTCCCTTTGAAATAAAGGCCAACATTCTATTTGCCTTCCCTATCATCTGCTGAACTTAGACACTAGCTTTTTATAATTCATGGACAAGGTCTTCTAAACCCCTCTGTTCTGAAACATTCTGCAGTCTTTCTCCATTTAAATAATATTCAGCTCCTCTATTCTTCCTGCCGAAGTGCATAATCTCACATTTCCACACTTCTTTTTCCATCTGCCAAGTTTTTGCCAACTTACATAAGCTGTCCATATTGATCTGCAGACTCTATGTCATCGTCACCACTTGCCTTCCCATCTATCTTGGGGCATCTGCAAACTTGGCAAGAATGCATTCACTTTCCTCACCACAGGCGCTGCAGCATTTCAACAAAGCGATTCATTACCACCTTCTCAAGGACACGTAGAGTTGGGGACTAGTGCTGGCCTTATCAACGATGCTCATATTCAATGAATTAATAAAGCAGTACTTAAAAAGAGGAACACCTTCAGAGATGGAGCACATAAAGCTCTCTTTTAAAATAAATGAATATTGGAAAATGGATTTGTTCTTTCTAGTTCATAAACTCTAGTGGCCTTTGGAGATGTTTACACAATGACAGTATATTTATGAGTGCAACATAGTTTGAATCACTTCAGTGTTTGTTTTCTGTTACTTACCTTCAAAGGACCCTGCTGTCTGTGTTACTGCTACAAACAAAAAGAAAAATACATAATTTGCACTTGTATATGAAATCTTGATGTGTAAATTAGTGCAATGTCCTTGTAAAACTAAAGAGTGAATTGTCATGGAAACGGACAGAGGGTTCAGCTCTGAACATATTGCTAACTGCAGTGTTAATCAAAGTCACTGACGTCAAACTTTCCCAGTTTGTGGTTGACTAGCTGGATGTGAATCAAGATAAATGAATCATTTACAAGAGGGCTGAGGTACATTGATCCAAATATTTCCTATTTTTCTCTATAGTGCACAACAAAACTTGTCAGATATTCATAGGGCTTAACTAGGCCAACAGGAGGCGCCACCTGACATAAGAATGTTTACACTCTTTAACCAAACAATACTTTATAAAAAGTATTTCACATGAATTTTTAAATTTCTGGACTACAGAAGCACTAAAACACAGAGGGCTATGTCAGACAGGATTCATTTACAAGGCACACAGTTCTAAAAGATTGTCTGCTTGAATGAATTCAGAAGCGCACTTTGACCTCAAGCTTCCCTGCCTTCACCCCATGAAGACTACTGAGAAAACATTTTCTGCAGCTCATTTGGAAAATATACTAACACTGATGTCATGAATCAGGCACATGCCATTTTATTTATTAGAAGTCCAGGAGCAGGAACATTCTCTTACCAGATGACAGGTTCTATTGATGTTTGATCCTAGCCTAGTGCATCACAATTTGGACTGGGACCCAGACCTGTAAGCCTATTACCTCAAAGGCACAAGTGCTAATCAAGGTCATAACTTGCTCATAGGACACCATTTAACAAAGCTCATATTGATTTAATGAAATAAATCAATTATTTTAAAAGTTGGCAGAAAATATGTGAGGATTGTTTATAAACCACACATTTACAGAACATAAATCTCTTGGGTCGAATCATAAAGGAGCCAGAACAACATTGACTATGGTATGAAATATGGTAGAATCATGTGAGAAGTCCACTAAGATCTATCTTGAAGGCAATTCGTTGCTTTCTTAATTAAGTTCCCAAAGATGAGTTGAGGTTTATACTCAGCTTCAGCTTGTTAATGACCTTATTGGCTGTACATCTTGCCTCATCAATATAAAGCTTCCCACCCGGCAGCTTGTTGCAAAAAAGCTAGATGCTGAAAATTCACGACATGGATTCACAGTATCTCAGCTCACCACTGACTGTGAAAAGCCTCCGTGTTGCTCACCACACAATAGTATAACAGGACATCATCCATAGGTACCATTCACATGAACCCTTGTTGATGGACATTGGCTTCTACTGGTTGCCAAATCCTTATGATCTTCATGGAACCTCTGCAATCCACTTGCAGGATACTTGGGAATCACAGACCTGCATTGCAGGGTGCACCAGCAACTAACAAGGCTGTTGCAAGGGTACATTGCATGTGATGAGAGGTGCCCAGCTTATGGATTGAACCAGGCTGCTGCTCAGAGCTCTCTCTTGCTCTCTTAGCACTTGCTGAATTAGTCCCGATGCTCACATTATCACTGCCTTGCCTTGTTTTGCCATGCAGTCACACAACCAGGTAGATTACCTTGCTGCTCAGCAGTCCTCAGTGAAGGGAGAACCACATCTTGCCGTACGACCATGTGCTACCTTAATCTCATGTGCCAGCAACTTACGCAGTCAAGGCAATATGTGAGCAGCAGCATTCTCTGAGAGGGATAGGATTTTCTCCTCATCATCTCCCCCCATTCATCTTGGCTCTTTCTGTCTTGCCATGGATTAATTTTTTTTTTTCTTGGAATGAGAAAAAGGGAGGGATTGAGTGAGATAAAGTGTTAGTGTGGTGCAGACGGCAGGAAGGTGGTGAGGTGTTCGAGGCAAATGAGGAGGCCATGCAGAAGACATGCAGGGTTATTGGGTGCAGGATGTTGAGGGAGTCCAAGACCCGTTTGAGGGAAAATGTTGCATGCAATAGGTCGGGTGGCAGCGTAGAGATAGAGTGAATATGAGATTGCAGAGAGAAGAGTGCGGCACTTACCTGGTGGAGTGGAAAAGGCCAGTGGCCTTCTTGATGCACTGCTGGCCATCCCTTGGGACTGTGGAGACAGCACTGACTCAGGAGGCGAACATGGATCACAATGCTAGAGTCTGGTGGCATAGCCTCGATTGCCAGTCCTCCAGAAAGGTTGTCTCTGAATGATCCTGACCAACAGGATCTCCAATTCCCTGATGGAGAATCACAACAGTATTTTCCCCTTCTCTGACATCTCCAGATAGCTATCCATAACTGAGCAGTGTGGATTCTGAATTCCGGTGCTCATGCTGGTGCAGGGGATGCTGGTCTTTCAGCTGGTGGAGAGTAGTTTCGGGACGAGACAGTGGTAGGATGGGGCTAAAATCAGGTGAGAGTGGCTCCTAGAGGCAGGTATGTAGGGAATTAGGTGAATTTGTTAAAAAAAAAGTCCTGTGAGAGGTCTCACTAGACCTCATGGAGAGAAATGTGCCCTGTAACTCAAGAAAGCCAAAACTTAGACAAATAAATGTAAGCTTCAGTCCAACATTTCTATTCACCCTGCAGTTACATTTGTCCATTACAAATTCCTACGTCCTGGTTTTAATGGAAACTCTCTCTGAAGATGTGTCACACTATCGTTACACTCTGCCTGGGTCGAGTTCCTGAAGCAATATCGCCAACAGAAGGGCAGAAGTACAGTGAGTTGAAGTGTAGGTGTGACAACTTATATAGTTGTGGTATGGGTCATCGCATGCTATATTGCCCACAATTATGTGCTATTAAGCAAAATAAAGGTTTTGTGACACAGTGGATTGCGTCTTTCCTCGGAGGATCCAGGTTCAAGTCCAACCCCACAACTTGATGGCCAAGGGAGATCTGTTCATAATGCAGCTAAGCAGACTGAGTACTGGCTTGTATCCACCCAACATTTGACAATGGCAGACAATCAGAGTGGGATAGAAATGTGATGGAAAGAAATTAGAGCCCCTACCATCATTACCCCTAGCTACTTCATGTATTTTAAAATGGACTTGCTCTACCTGTGTCAAAGGCTATGTCACTGTGGGTTTGAAGTACAGGCAGTAAACTTAAGAAGAAGATATTGACCAAATAGCACTGAAAGTCATCAGTTACCATGGGGGCAATTGAAGTGCATTAAAGCTATCAGCAACATCAAGCAATTCAGTCTCCATGGATATGGTGACAAACTCTCTGTTCCTTTTGGTTTCAAACAACAAAAAAACACTTTCAGACTTTCTAATATATTTGCAGCGAAATGGTATTCAGTCAAAAATTCTCAGCCTATATGAGGGCATGATTTAAATCATTAAACAGTAGACAGTTGACAGACACAGGCTCAAACTTGAGCTTCACATTCAGTAACAGTGAGCCACTGGTAAATTTGCCAGGAGCAAGAATCAGGGTTGATACAGGAGTGGACAGTATTCTGGACCTCATGCTCAAGGCCTTAATATATGTTTTAGGTGGTTTAATCATTGCAGCTTCCCCCCCGCATATAAAACAGAGTTAGATCCTTTTGTGGGGTGTCTGAGCTAATTCTACATCATACAGTTTAGGATGACTTTACTGTTTACAACTGGCCAATCATTTTGGTGCCAGTATTGGGTAACGTTGTGTTAAAATAACAAACTACATTGTGAGACTGTGTCTTTCAGAGTGGCACTATGACTTTGCTGGAAGATTAGTGAAGACTTGATTTATGTTATTTGAGAATACCCTGATTTTCCATCAAAGTTGCATTTGGAAGACCCATCAAGAAATTGTCAGTGAGTAATCTTAAAATGCATTCTGGTGCAAATTATTTCCTGACCTGTAACTCCTGCTTCACCTGTAGATTAAATATTGGTTTCCTATGAGCTACTTCATGGAAGATTAACAGGTTGTAGTTATTTACAATATGTCTAAAGTGAATATTTTGCTGCAATTTTACATGAACAAAGCTTGTTTTTCTTTTCTTGTGAATAAAACAAACCTCACAGTGAAATAGATTGATTTCTATTGTCTACAATCTGGTCATTACATCCTGTGTTCTTTTCAAAGTCAAGGATTTCATGAGCAAAATACTGCAGATAATGGAATTCAGAAATCAAAACAGAATGTGCTGGAGAAACTCAGCAGATCTGGCAGCATCTACAGAGAAGGAAACAGAGTTAAGGTTTCAAATCCAATATTAATCTTCTGAACTGGAAGATGAAGAGACAGGTTTTATTTGTAGAAAAAGATAAGGAGAAACCAATGAGCAAGGGAAATTCAAAGGAAGGCTAGAGTGTAGGGGAGATTGCAGGTGTCACCACATAAAAGGCAAAGGAAATGGTAAGACTTGTAAAGAGAAAATAGATCCAGAGTAGGTATTAATAGTAGGTGTTAGAGCAGACTAAATGTTAGCTCTGCTGAAAGCAAAACTGAGAAAACAAAACACTGGGAGACAGGGGAAACTAAATGGAGAACAGAGTTCATTGTATGAAGTTGTTCAACTTGAAGTTGAAAGAGTCCAGGAGGCTAAATGGAATATTAGGCACTGTTCCTCCAGCTTGAGTTGGGCTTCACAGGAATACTGCAGCAGACATAAGACATAAGAGTGAGCTTGAAAGCTATATAGTGGATTTTAATGGAAAGAGACCAAAAGGTTATGGTCATGCTTGCAGAGTGAGCAGCAGTATTTTAGCAAAGTGGTCACCTAGTCTATGTTTAATCTCCCCAGTGTAGAGAGGACTACTTTGTGAGCAGTGAATCCAGTGGATTTAATTGAAAGAAATACAAAATTGTTGCTTCAGCTAGAAGGAATGTTTGGCATCTTGATGACACCTGTAGTGTCAGTGACACCATAGCTACTGATTACATTTCCTCATTCCCTAATTCCTGTAAGACTTCAGTTCATTGTCTCAGATTCTATATCTCTACTGCATCTGTTCCAAGGATGTGACCTTCCACAATGATGCTTCTGACATGATGTCGCTGTCCTCAGATGAAAACTACCACCCACCCCCATCTTAACATCTTAAAGTCATAGAGTCAAAGAGATATATAGCACAGAAACAGAGCCTTTGATCCAACTTGTCCATGCCAACCCGATATCCTAGATAAATCTAGTCCCATTTGCTAGCATTTGGCCCATATCCCTCTAAAGCCTTCTTATTCATATACCTATCCAGATGCCTTTTAAATGTTGCAATTGTACCAGCCTCCACTACCTTCTCTGGCAGCTCATTCCATACACGCACTACCCTCTGTGTGACAAAGTTGCTCTTAGGTCCCTTTTATATCTTTCCCCTCTTACCTTAAAATTGTGCCCTCTAGTTTTGGACTTCCCCACCCTGGGGAAAAGACCTTGGCTACTTACCCTATATCCATGCCCCTCATGATTTTAGAAACCTCCATAAGGTCACCACTTAGCCTCCGATGCTCCAGGGAAAATAGTCCCAGGGTATTTTCTGACAAAGGGTCCCGACCCAAAACGTCAGCTTTCCTGATCCTCTGATGCTGCCTGGCCTGGCAGTTCTTACTATCTCTATTCAGCCTCTCGCTATGTTTCAATCCCTCCAACACTGGCAACATCCTTTTCTGTACCCTTTCTAGTTTCACAACATCCTTCCTCCCAAAACTATGATATTGTACTCTTATCCTCACTTTCCACCCTCAGCTCTTTATGCAAAGGATCAAACTCTGCCATTTCTACAATTTCAGCACGACGCCGCTACCAAACACATTTTCCCTCCCTTTCCCATCAATGTTCTGAAGAAACCATTCCCTCTATGACACGTAGTATACATTGTCCATATTCTATTACCCCAAAACTTCATACCCCTCCCATTATGACATTCCATGCAATGACAGAAGGTGGAACACTTGCCCTTTGACTTCTTCCTTCCTCACTGTTCATAACTTCATAACACTGTCCTCTATTTTGTTTCCCCTTCCAATGTCCCCACCCACAAACCAATTTTTTTATTTCTTTTGTTTTACTTTCAGCAGAACTGTCTAATATCCTTCTACTGATATATGTTATTAACACTTACTCTGTACCTGTCTCTCTTGTCTACAACCCTTATCACTTCCTTGCTTTATTTCTGTGACTCCTGTGACCCTCTAATCTCCCTCAGCCTCTAACTTTCTCCTCACCTTTCCTCTGCTCCACTTGCTTCTCACTATCTTTTTCTACAGTGTAAAATCCATCACTTATCCACCTGAAGAAGAACAATATCAGGCTGGGAATATTAACTCTTTCTCTCTCCATAGATGCTGCTGTGCAAACTGAGTTTCTCCACCACTGCCTGGTTTTTATTTAAGTGATTCATATCTGATTATTATATTGGCAGATTACAACTAATTAAAATTTTCTTGCCTTTGGATTGTTTACTGATGTTAATAGGTTAAAATCAAACATATTTAAAGATATATTCTTCTTGTTTCTCTACTAAAAGATAACCAACACCAACCAAACTGAAAGTAGGACCCTGAAGTGTTTAACCAGCAGATACGTTTACAAATGAAAATGTGTGTTATTTAGCTTGACAAGATATTGGATTTTCTAATACTTACAAAGTTTCCTGGAGCTATCCTTGCTTAAATTCATTACAACAAAGAAATTGAGGTTTATATCATAGGGTCATCATTAGTACACTTTGAGATTAAAGCTTAAAGCTTTACCAATCCCAGTAATATAACACAGAAAATAGAAAGCCACAAATTACACCATCTGTGCGTTACTTTCATCTAATTCAGGGCTTTTTTTTTCACTAACCAAGTTTTTCTGGCTGCTCTGGTTCTAGCTGTGAATTGCCTCAACACACCAGCTGCTTCATCTTCATGTTCACAATGCATTGGGTGTGTGTTCTGTTTCAATCTCATAAATTCATCAAAATTTTCTATAGTGTAATGGACTACACTTCAAAACTACTTCAGTGCTTTATAGTTTTAGTTTGCCTGAGGTCACAAGACAAATCTTTCATTTTCTATTTGAAAGTGAGGCCTATTTTCTTTGTGTTAACTTGGAGACAACAGCTCAGCTCATCAGGATTGAACAGCAGTGAATTATATTTTGATCCAAGTCACATTTTCTGTCTTAATGCCTTGGGTGATAATTGTTGTATATGGGCCTGAAAGGGTTATTACTTGACAGAATGCAACTAACACCATTTACAGTGATGATGTCAGGATGCCTTTGTGGGAGACCAAGGTAGTATTTTGTTGGAGACAGACCTAAGGCTAAGTCCTCACAACAGTCTTTGTGGTAATGTAGAATTTCTGTTTATAACCTGCAAATATTGGCCGAGGTACAATAAACTGCATCTTGTTTATTCTTCAAGATACTTCTGATTAGACCAGAAGATGGTTACCCTCATACATGACAGACCACATAACCCCTAAAGAACACATTGACTTGGAAAATATGGAGAGCATCACATACAACATGTTGATGAGCGTGGGATCTGATTACTTAATTTCGCAGCACAAGTCCCAGTGAGGCAGACATGCTGGTAAACCAGAAGAGTTTAAGGAGAACAAATGTTGCTGATTATTGAAGAGAGAAAACACCAAAATAACCTTGTGGCAAAGGTCTACACTAAAGGATATGTCAAAGGCTATCACAGAAATCATTTTAGACCAAAAATCAGATAAACTGGAGCAGAAATGACCATTGCACTCTCCTTGTGGAGACGAAGTCCCAACTTCACATTAAGAATACCCTCCATCATGTTGTGTAGCATTGTCACTGTGGTAAATGGGATAGATTTTGAACAAATCTAGCAACTCAAGACTAGACATCCGTGAGGCACTATGGGCCATCTGCAGCAGCCAAATTATACTCTAACACAATCTGAGAAATCATGGCCCAGCATATTGCCCACTCTACATTTACCATGAAGATAGAGGATTAATCCTGATTTAGAGATGGTGTTTGGGGGAGGGTGGGAGGTGCTGCATTCCAGAAGTAACACCAGGCATAACTATCAATGAGGTATCAACCTGATGAAGTTACAATACAGGGCTAATTGCATGCCGAATATCATAAACAGCAAGTGATAGACAGAATCAAGTGGTTCCAACACCAGTGAATCAGATCTAAGTTCTGCAGTCCTGAATCTGGTCATGAATAGTAGTGGACATTTAAAAAAAAGCTCTCCAAAAGGCAAGGCTCCACAAGGCAAGGCTGAAGCATTCACCCAAATCTTCAGGTGGAAGTGCCCAGCATCACAGATCCCAGTCTTCAGCCAATTTGTTTCACTTCATGAGATATTAAGAAATGAATGGAGACGTTGGAAACTGTAAATGCTACAGGACATGACATCATTCTGTCAATATCACTGAAGACCTGTGCTCCAGAACTCACTATGCCTCTAGCCAAGCTGTTCTCATTTAGCTACAACACTGGAATTTACCCAATAATGTAGAAAATTGCCCAGGTATGTCCTATACACAAATAGCCCAACCAGAAAGAACACAAATTGGAGAAAAAAATCTTGAACTGTATTTATTGTAAAACAATAGCTCACTTTCAGCAAATGTGCCAAAGCATGATAGAACCAAAAGGAAAGTAAAAGGCTAAAGAAATATCAACACAAAGATACAAATGATGTACACCAGTCTCTAGTAGAAGAAAAACCCAAAGATTTCCAAAGGGAAATTGGTGACCCTGACCAAATATTTTCAGCATGCTGATATTTATTGTCAATTGGCATCATATGAATTTCAAGTTAGATATGAGATCAAGTGTCACAATATTGTCAGATAGTGAGCCTTGGTTGAGGAAACAATTGTTTATAAGATCATAAAACAGGAGCAGAAATTAGGCCATTTGGTCCATCAAGTCTGCTCTGTCATTCGATCATGGCTGATAAGTTTCTCAACCTCATTCTCCCACTTTCTCCCTGTAACTCTTAATTCTTTTGACAACCAAGAACCTATCTATCTCTGTCTTATATATTCTCAATGACCTGGCCTGCACAGCCTTCTGTGGCAGTGAATTCCATTGATTCACAACTTTCTGGCTGAAGACGTTTCTCCTTATCTCTGTTCTAAAGGGTCTTCCCTTTACTCTAAGGCTGTGCCCTCGGGTCCTAGTCTCTCCTACTAATAGAAACATCTTTCCAATGTCCATCCTGCCCAGGCCATTCAGTATTCTGTAAGTTTCAATTAGATACCCCCTCATCCTTCAAAACTCCATCGAGTATCAGTCCAGAGTCTTCAAACGTTCCTCAAATGTTAAAGCTTTCATTTCTGGGATCATTCTAGTGAACCTCTTCTGGACCTGCTATAGGGTCAGTACATCCTTCCAGAGGCATGGGCCCCAAAATTCCTTAGAATACTCTAAATGTGGGCTGACAAGAGGTTTACAAACCCTCAGAAGTACATCACTGCTTTCATATTCAAGTTGTCTCAAAATAAATCACAACATTGTATTTGCCTTCCTAACTGCTGACTCAACCTGCAAGTTTACCTTATGAGAACCTTGGACTAGGACTCCCAAGTCCTTTTGCACTTCAGATTTCTCCAGCAGGAGAATATAAGCCAATAGATATTCAACCATACGGTTAGGGGGCCCCCACAGGTAACAATATGGTTGAGGCCTCCAAATCTGATCCTAGTACCTGTCAATAAATGCGTAGTCTCTTACCTTGTTAGTATTCCCAAATTGCATCACTTCACACTTTTTAGGATTAAACTCCTTTTGCCTCTGTTGCGTCCATCAGACTAGCCCAACAATATCATCCTACAGCCCAAAGTTTTCTGCTTTGTTATTTACCACTGCCAGTTTGTGTGTCACCTGTGAATTTACTGATCAAATCTCCCATATTTGCATCTAAATATTAATGAACACGACAAACAGCAAGGGACCCAGCAATGAAGCCTGCAGTACGCCACTGGGCACAAGCATGCAGTCACAAAAACAATCTTCAACCACTAACTTTGTGCCACTAAGCCAGTTTTGAAACCAATTTACCAAATTGCCTTGGTTCCCAAGTTCTCTTACTTTCTTGAACGGTGTCCTGTGTGACACCTTGTCGAAAGCCTTACTGAAATCCCTATAGACTACATCAATGGCACTCATCCACACCTCCTCAAAAAATTTAATCAAATTGTTTAAGCATGATTTCCCACTGCAAACCCACCCACCCTCCCACCAAAGCCATACTCACTATTCTTGATCAATCCTTGTCTCTCCATGAGGAGATAAATTCTGGACTGGAGATAATGGGAGATAAACTAGTTTTGGTAAATTTATGCAACACAACAGGTCCTGATGTGACAAGGAAGAATTCAAGATATGGTCTATACATTTCCATGGAAGAGATCATGAAGAAACAATGTCTAAAGATTCAAGTTTTTGCAAATAAAACTTATCTGCTCTATCAGAGACAACAGCTTTCACAATAGAAATTCAAACGATTAAAGGCAGACTGTCAAGAAGACAGATCAAGACAGCTACTTTCTTCCACAGTAGACTATAGTTTTCTTTTTCCTTTCCCCAGAGAATATGTTCACGGTGAACATTGAAACCTCCAGATCACATGAATTTGCATAGTCAAAGTCTTAGCGAGATGGGGTAGTAGTAAATGTAATCACATAAGCATAGCTATAATAATAATAATTATCAGAAAAATGTTTGGTGTGAGATGTTGTACATGGATCTGAAAGGGTTACTATTTGATTGACTGCAACAACAACACACTATGTAATGTTGTCACGAGGACTTGGTGGGATAATGAGGCAGCATTCTGTGGGCGACAGTCCTTATGATAGGTCCTCCTCCCAAACATCCTTATAGTACTGTAGACACTATTATTTACAACCTGAAAATAGTGCAGAGATGCAATAAATGACATCTTGTTTACACAGTTCTTCTCTTTAGACTAGAAGGTTTACACACGCTAGATCACATAGACTGTTATAATCCCAGTTGATGTTAGCAGTAGACAAGTCAAATCCCAGAATGAAATCTGGCTTGATGGATCTTATTTTGACTTTTACATTTAACTTAAACATAAACACACAAGGATGTAGATTTGGTTTTGACAACCAAATAAAAGTTTATTACAAAAAATGAATAATAATGAAATAAAACAAACAATGCCAGCTAAATATAACACAGTTGAATGATTTCAAAACCATGGCAAAATCAAATCCCATCTACTACAAGCAGCATCAATTAATAATTAATCAAAATCCAGAGAAAAATTATTTTGTTACCAAAACTGTAGGTATCACTTTAACTTTTTCTTTACAGGTCCCGTCACATGAATTATAAAGCCTTTTCTTTGAACGCTCACAAAAATGAGATCTTAGACTTTCTCAGTTTGCAAAAAAAAACACACATTTCCAACCAGACGTTCTGGAAGTTTCACAAACTGTTCTCTTTCACTGATGTAAATTATTCCTTTAACTGCTCTAAGCAATCTCCTATTTTCGAAGGCAGACTACACTTGCTTCTGACCTTAGTCAGGTTTCCTTCAAACTAAACCCAAAAGATTTTGAGTTCAATTTTTAAAACCCTAAACTCTGTTGAAGCTAATGCCTTTTCTCTCTCATCGTAACCTCCCACAATACCAACAAATTTGAACCATTGAAGATCTTGTGGTCAAAGTATTCACAAAATGCTATCATGTGTGGGGGTTCTAGAATATTGATGAAGGAACATTGATATATTTCCAGGTCACATGTGAGTGGAAGGAATAACAACAGATGATGGCGTTTCCACGTATCTGCTGCCAATGGCATTTTAAATGGCAGAAGTTGTATCTTTGAGAGGTGCAATCTCAGAACCTTTGGCATGTTTCTGTAGTGCATATTGCAGATGATGAATACTGCAGCCATGGTACACTGTTGGTGAAAATGGAGTGCAAACCACTGAGCTGCTTTATCCCAGGTGCTGTAAAGCTTCTTGAAGTTGGACAGTAATTGAAACTGCACTAATCTAGGCAAATGGAAAGTATTCTGTCACCCTCTTGACTTTTGCATGTAGATGGGCACAAGCTATGGCAAATCAGAATGTGAGTCACTTGATGTAGAATTATTGTTGTACAATTGTTGTATTGACACACTCTTTTGTGCAGATACACAGACAGGTTGCTTGGTATGTTTGATAAAGGGATCTGCCTGGAGGTGAAGGGAAACATTTTGTTGTACAACACATGAGATGTCAATTCAACATATTTTTAAGGTGAGAGGAGAAAGTTTTAGAAAGGTCATGAGGTGGAACCTTTTTACACAGAGATTGTGTGGAATGAGCTGCCAGAAGAAGTGGTAGATGCAGGTACTGTTACAACATTTAAAGACATTTGGATAAGTACTTGAACAGGAAAGATCTGAAGGGACATGGACCAAACACAGGCAAGCGGGACTAGTTTAGTTTGGGAACATGGTCGGTGTGGACTAGTTGAACTGAAGGGTCTGTTTCTGTGACTCTACGACTCTGTAACACCTACAGTATGTGTCAGCTACCTGCATGACAAACACACTGCACATTCATTCAACCAAAATGGTCGTGCTGAGAGGTGGGTTGGGGTTAGTCCACAGTTCAGTGAGGCTGTTGGTCTGGGGTCCTGATACAATCTGTCATGATCCACGTACATAGCTTGGCCATGGTCAGTCATCCAGCTGGGCCGATCACAGTCAGGGCACGTGTCTGACTGCAGGGCAGGTGTGAGTAATGGTCAGTCACAAGCAGACAGGGGAAATCATAGTCCATCAGATGGAGAACTGCAAACTAAACAGTCAGGGATCTGGTCCAGCTTGTTTAGGGACTGTTTGTCGAAGGTGGCCAGAAGTCTGGGTCAAATACAGTCCCTGGAGATCATGTATTGATCATTAAGCAGGTTACAAAATAGGTGCTATAGAGCCATGGGAAGATCACTAAAAGGGTGTGAGGGAATCAAGGTTCATGGGGGAAAACAGAGGCATTTGTAAAGCTGGAGCCAAGTATGCTGAAAGGAGGGGGGCTTCACAGGGTAAATGGGGATTCGGCAGAACTGCAACGGAAGGCATTATAGGCTCTGCTTGTATATGGGAAGATTGGGGTTTATTGGCAGTGACCATCACCATGGCCTCCACAGGGAAGAGTATAGGGCAGCAGGTGGACATCATTAAGTTGTATTGTCAGAGTTCAGGGAGATTGCAGGACAGTTGGAAGTGAAGAACAAAGTGGGTTTCCACATAGTGGGTGGGTAGATTTGTGAGGTGAAAGGTAACATGGAAACGTTGGATGGATATCTGGTGACCAGGCAGAGCCTGATACTGACAGGGTCTTTTGAGAGCTGCATTCACTGAAGTCACTTGCCATTGCCTAATGCAAAATGCACTGGAAAATAGTTAGGACAATGCCTGGGATGGACAAGTCAGTATCAGCTTGATGGGTGAAAAAATTAACCTGTTCAGAAATGTTATAACATACCTCTGGAGCATATGGGATTTGAACCCATGTCTAATGGTCCAGCATGCTCAGATATTGAAGGGGCAAACACATGAAACACGTTCTTGAAAACCTTGGCTACATTTAATTTCCAATCGTTTCTTCATCTACTTGCAATGCACGCAAACTGAATGTGCTAAGGGTTCAAATGCTGGTCAGAGCTGATTTGTTCCATGGCTTTGGTCTTATAAATCTAACGTTGACATCTCAATGTTGCAGACGCTAGCAGCAATGACTTAAAAAGAGGTGAATGCTGGCCAAAGCATCCTATCACCTGTGAAACTTCCAGGGTTGTCGTGGGAAAAAGGAACGAGTGCTGCATCATCTGTGATACTAATATGACAATGGACTCCAACAAATGCAATGAAAACTTGAATAGGTGATGTGGGTCTGAGATGGGAAGACGATCAGAGCACAGTAATTGCTCCATTTTTGACATAATGTGTTGGCCACTCAGCCAGTGTGGCAATATCACCAAGCTGGTGACAAAGCTGTGACCAGGGCCATGGTGCAGCAAACAGTAGGGCTGCTGAAGATGTGATTCCATTGCTTGGTCTACTCTCAAGGCACCATCCAATACAGCCCCGACAGAGTGTTCTGCATCATCTTAGTGTGCTGCACAATGGACTGATGTGTTGGACGCTGAGAAATTGGAACAATGGGATCAGCCTTCTGAGGAAGAGAATGAGGACATCAGGGGGTATGAAGCTCTGCTTACACATGACAGAGCTCAGACAGGGGCAAAGGGTGCTATAAGCCAACTGGGCCTGACTGACACCTCGTTCTAGTAGTTGCAAGCTTTGTGCAGCAGACCATCATGGAATGCGAAATAGTCATTGGTATTCATCCAAGCATTTGGTTAGCATTGTGGGGGCTCCATTCACTTGTTTATATTCACTTTTTCTGGCTAAAAGTACAAGTTCATTTTTAGATTTTTATTTTAATTCATTCATGTTTCCTGGGTATTGCTGCTTGACTAGTATTTATTGCCTGTTCCTTCTCCTCTTGGGAGAAGGTGGAGGTAAGCTGTCTTCTTACACCACTGCCGTCCACATGATGTAGTTTGACCCACAATGCCCTTTGGGAAGGAATTCTAGGATTTTGACCTAGGAACAGTGAAGGAATATATTTCCAAGTCAGGATGGTGAGTGGCTTGGAGGGGAAGTTGCAGGTGGTGGTGTTCACGGGCATCTGCTGCCCTGTCCTTCTGCATGGATGTGGTTGTGGGAATTGTCTGATTGCTTGCCTGCAGGCAATGTTCCCCTACTAGGTAATGACAGGGAGTGTGTCTACATAGGGTATTGCCAGCAGAATAGTGGTAACTCAGGAGTTAAGGAGAGATAAGTATTGTGCCATGAATGTTGTACAGTGAATAGTATGAGAGAATGGTGTTGTGTGTAAGGCAGTCTCAGCCTTGTCAGCTGTGTGCCATGAGCAGTGTGGCTTTCTGGCTATTGTGCCATAACTTTGCTGGTGAAGATTGTCGGTATTTGTTAAGAGCAGACTCTTAAAGATGGTGTGGGTGCCAGAGATGCTGGTCTTTCAGTTGATATCCATTGATATTCAATGGGTAGTTGTTCAGGAATGGCATATGGTAAGATGGGGCCAAAATCAGATGTGAGGATGTCATAGGGCAGGGTAGGTAGTTCACACGGCAACACAAACAGGAATGTGTGAAAATTATTCCACATCTCTCCTGGTCTGGTTACACATATTGTTTCTGTTACTTAGCATGCACTTAAGTCCAAAGTAGGCTGACACCTCATTTTAGTTATGGCTGATGCTCCTTCTGGAAGCAGAGTTGCTCACTTGGCTTCATAATAAAAAGGTAGAGAAAAGGATATGCCATGCCATAGGGTCGTAGGTTATGGTTAAATACAATTCTGCTACTGTTAATCGACCATGTTATGACATGAATGCTCAATTTTGAGTGGCCATATCTGTTCTGAATCAATCACATTTAGTACGGTAAAAACCAAAAGAACTGTAAATCAGGAACAAAAACAAAAGTTGCTGGAAGATCAGCATATCTGGCAGCATCTGTGAAGAAAAAATCAGAGTTAACATTTCAGGTCTGGTGACCCTTCCTCAGAAGAAACCTTCCTTATCAGAGTGTTACTTCCACATAGGAGAATGAACTCAATTTCTCTGTCTCCAAAACATGTGTTC
This sequence comes from Rhincodon typus, assembly GCF_021869965.1. Taxonomy (NCBI): domain Eukaryota; kingdom Metazoa; phylum Chordata; class Chondrichthyes; order Orectolobiformes; family Rhincodontidae; genus Rhincodon; species Rhincodon typus. The sequence continues at coordinate 20,569,990 of NC_063348.1, read as the reverse complement.
TGGTGATATCACATTTCATACCAATGCTTCTGACATGTTTATCATTTGCCATTTTCTTTTTCCCTCAATCAATTCCCCTGCACTGTGATTGGCAGGCTCCTCAAACATGTCTATTTCCTGCAGTTCTTCTCTCAGGCTTTCCTCTCCATGAACCACAGCATGTATTGTTCGCATCTTACACCTCACCAACCTCCCTGTTCAATAGATCATCCACCAGCATTTTTGACACTTCCAGTATGATGGCACCACCAAAAATATCTATCTTTCTCTTACTTATCAAAATGCTAGAGGGATCATTCCCTCTGTGATTTTTTTTCCACTCGTCTATCACCCAACACATCCTCCTCTTCCTTTGAGTGGCACAGTGGTTCAGCAGTTAGCACTAGTGCCTCACAGCACCAGGGACCCAGGTTCGATTTAACCCTTGGGTGACTGTCTGTGTGGAGTTTGCACATTCTCCTCATGCCTTCGTGGATGTGCTCCAATCTTCTCCCACAGTCCAAGGATGTGCAGGTTAGGTAGATTGGCCATGCTAAATTGCCTGTGGTGTTCAGGGATCCCCATCCAGGGACATGCACATTAGGTGGATTAGCCATGGGAAAATGCAGGGTTACAAGGATAGGGTAGAGGCATGGGTCTTGGGGATGCTCTTCAGAGAATTGGTATGGACTTGATGGGCCAAATGGCCTGCTTACACACTGTAGGGATTTATGAAATCTTCATATACAAGATCAGAAATTATATGAGCTATCCTGCTATCCAAGATCCCAAATATTCCAACCAAATAAAACTTATGTTGCACTTATACTTCTCTCTATTTAGTATGCTATATTTTCTGTTCAAGATTGCAGTTTCCCGTACATTGGGAAGACGAAATAAATGATGGGATATCACTTTATGGGATACACCATTTCAGTCCACAAACATGAATCCCAGTTTCTGGTTTCCAGTCATTTTAATTCCCCAACACCTAATCCCAATCTGACCTTCCTGTCCATGGCCCCTATGCTGCTTCAGGAATGGTCAATATAAGGTCAAGGAACTGCCTTTTATCAAAGTCTTAGCAACTTTACAGACTTCCAGACTCATCCCTAACTTCACCAGGGCCCCCATTTGTTTTTCATAGCACCTGTTCTCATTAATCCTGCTATTTACACTTATACTTATCCGGATGTAACTTTTGTTTGTTTGCCATTCCCCCTTTGCCTTTTGTCACCTCTTCACCATTTGCCACTTAATCTTTGTTCCCTGTACTTGATCATTTAACATCCAATTTGTTCTCTTCATCCCCCAACCCCACCCTTTGTCTCATTTACCTCTGTGATAGCTTAAAATCTATTACATCTCTAACCACACCAAGTTCTGATCATAGGTCGTTAGCCCTAAATGGTAACTCAGTTTTTCTCTCTAAAGGTGCTGCCAGACTTGTTGAGTATTTCCACCATTTGCTGTTTCTATTTTATTGAGTATGGGATTCAGCTTGATTGCGATACTGCTGCTCACAATCTCCAGCAAACCTGCACAAGTTACTGGATGCCTGCCAAAGGCAGTGAACTGAGAGCACTGTGCCTTTAGGGGAGACGAAAAGAAATGGTGGCATAAATCCAAACGGTTGTTGACACAAACGCTGTGCACTGACAGCTTATGTGATGCTTTTGTCATAACTTGTGGTATTAACCCTATTCTAAAAGTAGAACACCAGTCTCCTGTGACTCGAAACGCTAGCTGTGAAGTAAAGGGAATTTAATTGACGCCGGAATTAATTTGGAGATGTTAGGCAGCCAGAACTGATGAAATAACCATGAAATGATGAGACAGAGATTCATTCTCTGTGATTATTTCTTTCCAGCCTAGGCAGCTTGCAAGACTACTTACCTCAGGGACTCTAGCAACATTTCATGAATGAAGGAGGAGATTTATAGAAGGAGAAAAACATGTGACAAGAAATATCTAACACATGGGCAAAGAGTAGAGCAATAAGACTGTTTCCAAAAATAATGAGGAAGGCACTTGAAAGAGAGTATCCATAGCTCAGGGAATAAAATTTAGAATGGGTCCTCATGGACCTAAGTAAAGAATAAATTGCATTAAATATTGTTTAATAATAAAGTGAAATCAAAGGCCAGAAATACAGACAGACGCAGAATAAATTTAAAAATGAAGCCAAGAGTAACTGCTACAGGAAAGCAGCAAAAATCTTAAGAAGTATTTGACAGAAAGGGAGCTCAATTGTATTTAAATAGCAGATTGGAAGACTTAACATCTAGTGGGATGAGCAGTAGTGGATTTAAGTGACTTTTTATCAAGTTCTCTTTTCAGAAAAAGAAAGCAGCATGAATTAGCAAACAAACTGACTTCGGCTCCCAGCCGCTCAGATAATTCACCGAAGGCCTTAGTGGAGGCGTGGACTCAAGGGGAGATTTGTTATATCCACAAGGGGTCAAGTGGTGCTTCAGATGGATAGTCTGAAGACAGTGGGAGTAGATAGAATAGTGAAGAGTAAAGCCCCAGAAACTGCGTGCAGTACTAACCGGAACATAACTGCCCTTGACCTCAAGGCAACATTAACAACATCAAGGAGCCCAACAAGATGGAAGTCAGAGAGAAATTTTCCATTGGTTGGAGTTATACCTAGCATGAAGGACGATGCTTGGAGTTGTTGGAAGTCAATCATCTCGTTCCCAAGAGATCAGGAGACTACAGGAGTTCATCCTGGCAGTGTCCTAGGCCCAACAATCTTCACTGACTGAATCAATGACCTTGTCTCCATCAAATTGTAGAGATACCCACTAATGATTACCAAATGCTTATTCCTATTTGCTACTCATCAGATAATGAACAATGCATGTTTGTAAAGAGCGAGACGTGGACAACACTCAGGCTTGAGCTGATAAATAGAAAGTGGAATACTGCAGAAGGGACAGGTAGTGAACATCTTGAACGAGGGAAAATCTAATCATATTCCCTTGACATTCAAAGACATTACCATTGCTGAATCCTCCAGTATCAACACTGGGAATCACCATTGACAAGAAACTGAACTGAACCAGCTACATAGATACTTTGGCTACAAGAGAAGATCAAGCTAGATATTCTATAGTGAATGAGCCAGCTTCTGATCCACAAATTCCTGCCCACTATCTACAAGGCCAAGAATTGTATGGTGGGTCAGAACTAAAATATCATCAGAAAGAGACACAAAATTGAAAATTTTGTCTTGCATTTATCAAGACTGGGATGTAAGAGAGGAAACATCAAGTACAGGTTATTTGTGCTGTGCTTGACATGCTTCCCACATTGCATGGTCACAGGAACATGCTTTTTGATATGGTCTGCTAATAGTTAGGACATACAGTCTATATACCTGTTGGCCCTAAGGCCTATCACAATGCTGTGTGATCTACAGTGAGTGGTGATTTGATTTGAGGAGCCATCATCATGCAGCGTTGTTTTGCTGCACCCAGTCTCAGCACCCCATCCATCATCTTACTTCATTTCCTCCAGTAATGGTGCATCATGACTGCAGTGTATACCATGAATAAGATATACATCACGGATTCACCAGGAGTGTTTTGGCAGTGACTTCCAAACCTGTGACCTCTCCTGAATGGGATAACAGGGCAGCAGGTCTGTGGAGACAACAGCACCTGTGAATTTCCCTCCAGATTGCACATTATCCTGACTTGGAAATATAACACCTTCCATTGTTGCTGGGTCAAAATCCTGCTGACCCTAAATTAAGCATTGTGGGATTTTCTCCACCACATGGACTGCAGCTACTCAGGAAGTGGATTGTGAATTTATCAAAGCTAATCCAGGATGGGCAATAACTATTTGCTGGAAATGTCCACACATCACGAACAAATAAAATAAATATCACATGTATGGTAAACATGATGCATCTTCAAATATCATATGGTATCAACTACACACACACACACACACACGCACGCACAAAGTACAGGTTGCTAGCTTTTTAACCATAACAGCTACATTAGTGACAATTTCACTGGTGAAGATATCTTTCACTCTACTAAGAAAAAAATGTGCTGGAGAAAATCAGGTGGTCTGGCTGTATTGACATCTGTGGAGAGTGAAAACAGAGTTAATGTTTCAAATCTGATATGATTCCTCTTCAGAACTGGAACACTTTTCTCTCTCTTGCACAACAACGTGGTGGACGTCTGGAGGCATCAGGAGTTAATCAGAGATTGCAGGATGCCTGTATGTCTTAATTCTGATGGTGGAGATGGTGCTTGTCCTTACTGGGTGACCCGTTGCTAAAAGCCTGGCCAGTGCTAAAAGTGAAACATGAAAATCAGAGCATTCTTACACTTAATCATTCTTCTCACATCGCACCATACTTAAAACTCCATTCAATAAACTGCAGATGGTATGACAGTGCATGTCTTATATACAGCACCTCCCCCACCCGCACTCCTAAAATGTACAACCTTATACCATTTTTTAACCTTCCTGTGCCCAAGAAGGGCCACCTGGTCAGGTAAAGGAGCAACATCGAGGAAAGAGTAGTTATGATTAATTCCAAATTAGGTGGCCATGAACACCAGGATTCCTCACTTTTAGATTTTTAAAGAAACTCATATCATGTCAATAGTGGGTGCTAATGAGCCTCATTTTTCACCCAGTAAGCAATACAATATTATTATCTTACACTTAAGCAAATAAAACTTGAAAATACGCAAAGAAATACATGATAAGAAGTATACCAATTGCATTGCAAAATAGAACAAAAATATAACAAATCATAGTGTAATATACTGGAAAATGTTTGAAGAATATGGCAATATGAATTTAAATGAATCAATATTGTGTGCATGTGTACTTTATACATCGATTGTACATGGTCCCAGAAGAAACAAAACTGCATTGCATAATGACAATTAAATCAAGTCCCAATTGATGACTAGCCTCTATCACTTCTTTCAATAGTTTGCCATTCTTCAGTCAATAAATCCATCTCAAGAGTTAAGCTGCTGACTCAAATCCACCACACATTGCCAAACATTTCAGAAATAGGATGAGATGTGAGCTGAGCAGATTGTAGCCTGAATTAGCAAATGTTAATTGCTATGCAGGATTGTAGTTGACTTCAGGGAGCCCAGTTTGGGAAGAGGGAACCTTCAACCATTGTTGCCATGTCGAAGTTGAATTTAGTGATATCCATTAGAGTCAAAAAAGGACAGTACTTGGCTCAGTTTTGACATATCTTTATGATTTACTGATATGTAGACCTTGGCATTGAAGGAGGTTGTGTAGAGGGTGGTGAAAACGGTTCTAGCTGAAGTTCCTAGGTTACTCTAAGTTAACTATACTGGCTTTCTGATCATTAAACTTGAGTTATCTTCCTTCATGATAAAAAGTAGAGGCAATGAAGAGAATTTACAGCATAATGCCATGACCATGCACTCCCTCCACCACTGACGTTCGGTAGCAGCAGTGCAAACAATCTACAAGATGCACTACAGAAATTTGCCAAACCCATGACCACTTCTATTTAGAAGGAACAGGGCAGCAGATAAATGGGAACAGCCAAACCCTAACCCCCCGCAAGTTCCCCTCCAAGTTCCCCTCCAAACTACTCACCATCCTGACTTGAAATATATATTGCTGTTCCCTCATTGTTGCGAGGTCAAATTCCTCTCTAACAATACTGTGGGTCTACCTACAGTACATGAGCAGTACAAGAAGGCAGCTCACCACCACCTTCTCAGGGGCAACTAAGGATAGGCAATAAATGCTGGCCCAGCCAGCAACTCCCACATCTCATTAGTGAATTTAAAAAACTGAAGAATTCTGTTTCCTCTATGAGCAGAATTCAGGACCAGGGAAGTAATTTCAGGACTGAAGGTAAAAGTTATTATAAGGAAATCCTCATAATGTAAAGGATCTTAAGGCCACAAGTGCAAAATCAATTGACATTGTTGAAAGGGAGAGATACAATTACAGAGATAGTAGGAACTGCAGATGCTGGAGAATCTGAGATAACAAGGTGCAGAGCTGGATGAACACAGCAGGCCAAGTAGCATCAGAGGAGCAGGAAGGCTGACGTTTCGGGCCTAGACCCTTCTTCAGAAATCAATTACAATTATATGTACTTTTTTAAAGAAAGATAGAGCAATTATGGTTTACAACATGATTAATCAGTCTTAATAATTGATGCCTGTTCTTATGTGCCCGTGCTCCATTCAGCTCTTGAAATCCCGACATCAGACCTGAATGCTCTTAACTCCAAGTTCTTCTATTTTCCAGCAAACTTTTATATTATTTTCTTTAAGTAATCATCTGACTCCCTGTCACTCTTGGCTCAGCTGGTAGCACTCTTGCTGTTGTGTCAGCGGTTTTCCGGGGTTATGTCCCATGCTGGAGACTTAGTGTCATGCTGAGGTGTTAAGTCAAAGCCTTGTATGTTTTATGATGTAGAGGTAAAATGTTCTACAGTGTCTTCTGAGGAAGAGCAGTGGATTATCCATCTTGTCTTGTCCAACATTTATCCTGGTGACTAATGACACTAAGAAGGCAGATAATCTGACATTGAATTATTACTGTTTGTGATATTTGCTGTATACAAATTAGCAGCCATGTTCTCTACATTAGAAAATGGATTACACTTCAAAAGTATGTTTTTGTTTGTAAAATGTTTTGAAAAATCCTAGACAATGCATGTCTTTATTTCAATCATTCTTTCTTTCCATTTTCAGGCTTTAAATCATCATGACTGATCTGATCATGGCTTTGATTAAACTTTCCTGCCTGCACTCCATATCTCTTGACTCTCTTGTGGATCAAAAATCAGTCTATCTAAGCCTTTCTTCCAGATTTTAGAAAGCATCCGCTCAGCATCTACCCTGTTAAGCTCCATCAGAATCATACATGGTTTAATAAGATTGCCTCATTCTTTTAAACTTGAATGAGTACAGCTCAGCCTTTCTTCATAAGGCAACTCCTCAGCTTAGGAATCAGCCTAATGAGCCTTTTCTGAACTGTTTTCAATGCAGATATATCTGTTCTCAAGTGAAATGATCAAAACTGTGTATAGTCTCCAGGTGTGGTCTCCCTAATTTGGCAAACAGCTTCAAGAAGAATTCCCCACTTTCACACTTTCACCTCCGCTATCCTTGCAAATAAGAGCTAACGTTCTGTCTGCCTTCCTAATTACTTGCTTTACCTGATACTGACACTTTGTGACTCATGTATATGGATATCCAAATCCCTCTGCTCCACAGTGTTCTATATTTCCTCAGCTTTTAAATCATATTCTGCTTTTCTATTATTTGAACAGGGAGGGGGGAGGTAGTGACTGAGCACTACTTTGGCCTAAAGTATTGAAAACTATGAAATATTTAAATAATGTAATTGTGTTATTTTTATTGAATTAACCATAAACCAATGGCAGCTTCTGTCACCAGTAAAATAACCAAGTGAAATGTTGGGGTGGTAAATGAGGGGGAATCTTTGGTCATTTTCTGATCATTTATGTCTCCATTCCACTTGTTGCATGTGTGTGTAACCAATAGGAAAATTTAATATTAAAAGCAGCATCGACACTAACCTATTCATTACGTGGGGCAGTTTCACTTATTGAAGATCTAACTTCACCCAATGCCTCCAACAGCACTTGGAGTGTGGACAAAAATTCACAAAAGACAATAATGATAAATGTAGAATGGACACAAGTATAGAACGTCTAATTGTAGACACAGATTTACCCCTTATAAGGGGTGACGCAATTAACTTGGACAGAAACCTATCCATTACTTATAGTAGAACATGTAATGTTGACACTGACCCATCTATCATGCCAAGCAGGACTTTCTTGTAAGCACAAAAGTAGCCATTCCCTGAGCACAATGCCATTCTAGATTAAGTAACACCTCCTTTGTTGACTACGTGAGATCAACATGACCATTCTGCACAGCCCGCTACCCCTACAGACAAATTAGAATTACTTTTCTCATTTGAAAAAAAATATGTTTAAGATGAAATACACTGCTACTTTAAATGAAGCATCATTATTTGATGTTGTTGCATGAATACACCAACTGTGTTATTAAAAAAATACCATCTTCTGCTGTGTTTCTGTGACCCTGGGCAGGTGGTAGTACACAGTGAGTGCCATCTTCTGCTGTTTCTGTGACCCTGGGCAGGTGGTAGTATACAGTGAATGCCATTTTCTGCTGTATGTCATCAAACGTCAATTGAAGCAATAATCATATAAACAAACTGCTTGAACCAACTAATGCTAATAACAGTATAAAAGTGCCCCTACAATACACCTCTGGAGACAGGAAATTGAGTTTGTGGTCAAAAGATGCAGCAGGGCAGCATCCTAACTCTTGTGTTTGATAAACCACCTGTAACCACCATTTCATTCATATCTCCCCACCATTGACACACATACCATCCAGCACCACCACCACCACTACCCCTATCAATCCACCATTCCCTCTGGAGTCCTTTAAGGATTGATCCTTGGCCCTCTCCTTGTTTCATTCTCCAAACCTCCACAGCTGATATCATACAAAGAGACAACAGTTTTCATACGTACACTTATGGCACCCAGATATATTTCATTTCCAACATCTCTTGACACTTCCACTGTCTCTAAATGATCAGATTCCTTGTCTGCCATCCAGAACTGCAAGGGCAGAAATATTATCAAGTTGAATTTTGGAAGAACCAAGATCATAAGAAAGACTGCCTATTTCCATCTTCACTGCATTGCCTGACTTCTCCACTGCCTCAATTTATGTGCTGCTACAATCCTACATTACCTCTAGATTTGACTATTTTAATGCAGTCTTATTCAACTTCCTACATACTGTTCTCCATAAACTTGACATCATCCAAAATTCCACTTCCGCAGTCCTGACCCACACCAAGTTCTACTCACCTCTTAACGTATGGTTCTACAATGGTTTCCTGTTGAGTAGCAGCTCAGTTTTAAATTTCTCATCTTTGTTTTGAAGTCCTTATTTTTTCTTCATCGTTCCCTATCTCTGTTAACTTGTTAAGCCCTTTAACCCTCTAAGATGTCCCTACCCAGGTGTAATCTCTGTACATTCGGTGCCCATGCTTTCAGTTGCCTAATCTCTGACCATTAAAATTGACTCTCTTACTTACCTTGCCACTCCCTTACAACAGTCCTCAAAATCTACCTATTTGACCAAACTTTTGATCACCTGTGCTACTGCCCAGCTTGTGTGCCTCAGCGATATATTTTGCTTTATAATGACCTGGGAAACACCTTGGGATCAAAATCAGAAGTTGCTGGAAAAGCCCAGCAGGTCTGGCAGCTTCTGTGAAGAAAAAATCAGAGTTAACGTCTTGGGTATGATGACCCTTCCTCAGAACGTTAACTCTTTTTTTCCTTCACTGATTCTGCCAGACTTGCTGAGCTTTTCCAGCAACTTCTGTTTTTGATCCT
>NC_063348.1:20546144-20560142 GCF_021869965.1 Rhincodon typus | reverse complement strand
CTGTGTTCATCCAGCTCTACACCTTGTTATCTCAACTTTAAAAGAGTCTTTGCTGATGAGTAAAATCCTAAAAATAATAATTCAGAGCAAGATTAATAGTCACATGAGCACATGGGTTAATTTACGAGAGACAGTATGGATTTCTTTCGTGAAAATCAGGTTTAACAAACTTGCTGGAGGTTTTTGAAGAGGCCAATACTGTTGATATGATGTAGATGGCTTACAGATGGCATTTGATATAGTACTGCGCAAGAAACTTGTGAACAAAGTCAAATCTCATGGAATAAAAGGGGCAGTTGTACAGACTACATCTTTTTTTTTAATTGTGGACCAAAATGGGAAAAAAAGATAGTTTGAAACCAAGGGAAAACTTGCTGCATTCTAAAACCAAATTAATGGAACTTATGGTACGTTATGTTTACACAGTTGCTTTTGTCAAGTCGTGGGGGTAAGATGCCTTAGTTGACATGCACTATGGGTATGTGCGCAGAACAAGCTTCACCCAGAGACGAGTTGCTGACTGATTTGTGAAATCAGGACCAGTTGTAGAGGCCAGGAGTCATCAGGTCTGACAACAATGGTCTGACTGGCTCCAGGGCAGGTCTGAACATCACAGGGCAAATGCCCCCAGACCGCAACAAGAAAAAGGCTCACTCATACTCTCATTCCCTCTCTTGGTCTCTCTCTCTCTCTCTCTTTCTCTGTTTCTCTCCTTTTCTCATGAAATGTCCAAAATCTGGAATTCTCTATCACCAGTTGCTGAAATCTGTTGCCTCCATTGACTGACAGATTGAACAATTTGTATGCAAATACCCTATGTCTGTAGTAAAAAATCTGAAAGAACTTACAAACAGTAAGAAGTTCACAGATTAGAAAGACTTGGGAGGCAAAGCAATGCCTTATTGAATCCTGTGGATTGGTGCTTTTGAACTGTGTTTCCCTAGTATTTTTCCTGTATTGATAAAATCCACGTTGTTTTGCTTGTCTGTGTTTGTCTGTCTTTGTGTGTAAGGGTTAAAAAGTGGATTAGAATTTCAGCTAGTCAAGATATATTTTGATAATTTGCCAGTGGTTAGAATCAATGTCTTTATATGCAATAATAATTTCTTGTTAAGTAAAAAATGCATAGTCAGTGTTTTGTATTTACCTGACTATCAGAGGACCTGACTATTAATGGGACTATCAGAGGAGCCAAAGCTACTTTGCATTTGATCAGGAAGCAATTCCACGATTCTGCAAGGCCCACCCAAGTGCCAAAGGTAGAGGCAGAAATCAGGAGGCTGGAAAGTGAAGGAATCATCAAACCGGAACAGTTTCTGGAATGGCCAGCACCAGTCGTACCAATTGTGAAGCCCAACAGATTGTTTCACCTTTGTGGGGATTTTAAACAAATGGTAAATGACTTTTCCAGGCTGGATAAATACCCAATCCCTTGCACAGAGGATTTATACAAAACTGGCAGGCAGGCTGTCCTTCACAAAGCTGGACATGAGCCAAGCTTAATTGCAATGGTGGTTAGATGAGGTTTCTCAGATGTATCCTTATTTAATACCTATAGGACATGTACCAAAATATGAGACTGTCATTTGGAGTATTGTCAGCCTGTGCACTTTTTCAGCGAACAATGCAGAACATTTTATAAGATTTACCCCAGGTAGTCATTTGTTTTGATGACTTTCTAATAACAGGGAAGACCAATAAGAAGCACTTAGAGAACTTGTACATAGTCCTTAGACATTTCACCAAGGCTGGCATACGTTTTAGAAGGGAAAAAATGTGTGTTCCTTCCACCCTAACTGACCTAAATGGGCTACAGAGTCAACAAGACCGGGTTACACCCGTTGGAAGATAAAGTGACGGCAATCAAAGGTGCCCCGGCTCCCACATCCATACTGGAGCTTAGGTCTTTCCTTGGGCTGGTGAATTATTACAGAAAGTTCATACATAACCTGGCCTCCATCCTGGCACCTTTGCATCAACCGTTAAAACATGATCAGCCTTGGAAATGGTTGCCAAGCCAAGCCAGAACTTTCAGGGAAGTGAAGAAACAACTATCATCCTCTAATGTGTTGGAACACTATGATACCGAGTGCGATCTGGTATTGACATGCGATGCCTCCCTGTATGGCATCGGAATAGTGTTAGCTAACAGGTAGCCCAATGGAGAGGAATGCCTAATAGCATGTGCATCCAGGACTTTAGCTAATGTAGAGCATAAATATGTCCAGCTAGAGAAGAAAGGTTTGGCAGTCATATTTGGAGTCAGAAACTTCTACCAATACCTTTAAGAATGTAAATTTGTAATAAAAATGACAACAAACCCCTGCTAGCTCTAGTTAAAGACCCACAGCAATGTGGTTGACTCTGAACTGTCATCTGGGCAATTAGGGACAGGTAATAAATGGTGCCTAGCCAGCGACGCCCTCATCCCATTAATGAATAAAGAAAAAATTCCAGTCACAACCTCCAGTCACGACTTTGGATGCAGAAAGATCCGGTCCTGTCGACACTGATATAACTAGTGGTGATATGGGAAACCAAAAGGCCATCGCAACCAGAACTGAAACCTTTTCTGACCCAGAGAGACCAGATCATCATAGAGGACGGCAAAGTAGAATTGGGAGCAAGAGTGATTGTCCCAAGCAAAGGTCTCTGCCAGGTACAGGCTAAACTCCACCATGGCCATCCATCGGTTTCCACAAGTGAAGATGTTGTCGAGAAGTTATGTCTGGTGGCCAGGATTGGATGCAGACATAGTCGCCTTGGTGAGGCAGTGCCCAGGGGTGCCAACAAGAACAAAAATTACTGCCAGCAGCTCCTCCAGTTTCATGGGAATGGCCGGGTAAATTGTGTACTCAGTTGCAAGTTGACTGTGCCGGTCCTTTCATAGGCTTAATGTTCTTCGTCATTGTGGTTGCCCGCTCAAAGTGACTAGATGTGCATACAGTTTATTTGTCAAACATGGAGACAATGATAGAAAAATATGTGTATTTTTTGCTATATACAGACACCCAGATGTGTGGGTCACAGGCAATGGGCCATCATTTATGAGCAGGGAATTAAGTATTGCCTAAAGTCAAATGGTATTCATCACTGAAGAACAGATCCATACCATCCATCATCCAATGGTCTGGCAGAATGATTGGTCCAAGTTTTGAAGGTAGGCTTAAAGAGGCAGCCTACAGCTTCGCTAGATACCTAATTGTCCCGGTTCCTATTTGATTATAGGACCACGCCTCATGCAACTACAGGGATAGCTCCAGCAGAGTTGCTAATGGGGGGAAGATTCTTCCCCATGTTAAATCTGATATTCCCAGAGCTGGGGGTAAGGGTGAAATTGCATCAGGAATGCCAACGCTGGACATAAGGCTCTACTAAACAATGAAGACAGTTTACTTCAGGGGATGGAGCTTGGTGTCGGATCCATAGGAATGGCCCTGCATGGGTCAGAGGCATGGTCGAGGCGAGGTCAGATCCAGTGACATATAAAGTTCAGGTAGGTACGACAGTCCTGAACAAGCACGTGGACCATATGAAAGCTGCAAACTTATAAATAGTCGGGGAACGAAACATGACTGGCTCCACGACTGCCTCTCGACTCTTGTGGAATTCGTGTGTTGTCCTTTTCCACCAAGCGTTGAGGACACCTCGGAATCTGAGATGGGCACTTTGGGTGTCACTGCCTCGACACCTCTGCCGCCTGTACTCACAGGGTTAGTTGGTGGGCGTGGGGGATGGGTGCTGGTGCTGCTGGTACGCTGTTGTGGTGATAGGATAAATCAATTTTAATTAAGTCAGCCAGATGGACCTCCTAGAATGTGAGGTCCCTGATTGGGACTGTTAATCTGGTCCATTCAGAGACCCCTGACTGATAGATATAAACAGGAGTGAGAGAGGTTCTGTTCTCACTGAGAGCTGGCCCTGAGGAAGCCAGACCAGTGTCACGTACTATGGACGTGTAAATAAAGGGTGATTTGGTGCAGGATACTAATATCTGTCAAGTTATTTCACTGTGCTCATGTGATGGGACAATGGGGACTTGTTATCAGCCCCATGCAGAATGGGTAACCCATCTCCTCCAACACTGAACCAATGTTTTGTCGAGGAAGACTGTGAACAGGATTGCTACCGAAAGGGCCCATATTCACCTGAATGATGGTCTTGCCAGGGTCACACAGCAAATGCACTATTGCAGTCTGGAAAACCATGTGATTCCTCAACCTTTCCTTGTTAACATGAGGGTTCCATAAACTGCTCACTACTGTCCAAAAACACTTGGTGGTCCAGACCTGTTTGTAAACCTCAGCACTTCCTTCCTCCTAGCAACACGTCTGCCTGTCAGTTTCATTCCCTGGCCATGTGGCAGATCGAGAGGAACTGCTACTTCCAGCCTATACATATATTTCTCTGCTTTAACTGAGAATATCTAAGGCTGAGGCATAAACTTGTAATGTGTTGTCAAATATTCTCACTTCAACTCCTGTAAGTTCATACATTTTTTAGGTTGATGGAAATATAATGGCACACTGTGGTTCACAGGAGACATGAAGCTCACTTTTGAAAATATCTGTACTATGCTGGAACAGAAAAACAAACCTAGTGTACAATAAAAATGAATCAACCACATTTGTTCAGGATTTACTAGCTCTGAAAGTTCTTTACTCATACTCCAGCTGGACAAGAACATCTCAGGGCCGGTGATGATCATAATGCCTCAATATGAGGAAGGTGATCTGTAGATAGACTGCCTTTATGCAAACGAGAACAAAACAGCCACATCTTAATGATGAATTATTAATAAAGAATAGAGGCAACAGATGTAATCCACAATACTATATTAGAATTAGTGAAGGGAAAGATACACTGAGTAATGGGCAAAGATAAATTCAAGCACATTTTACCATCCATCAGCAATGAGTAAAGCTCTTGACATTTGGAAATAAAGCCAAACAACATAACAAGTGAATCTTGCGCATTACACAGCACACATTATATGGCATCAGAGATACACTGGTGTGTATAAATGTTGTGTAATATCACAGAGGTTGGTCAGTTCTGTAAATATAAATGGCAGATGGAGAGCACTACAGGAGGATGACAACTTTATGTCACTTCACTCATTGACCTTCAGGCAAAGACAATATACTCTGCTAACACAGTCAGTGAAGAGAGAGAAAGCGTTCGCATAACTGACTGTCAGAATCAAGATCAGTGGGCCCCAGAGGAAAAGAGATGGAAGTGGAATCCACCAAATACTCTCCTTAATTGATTTAAAATAACCTTTTCTACCCTAAAGGTTTAGATTTATCGTTAAAGGGATATCGCCTTTATGGAAAATTTATTTGGCAAACTATTTTTCTCCTCTATTTCAAAACTAATAAACACATACATAAATATTAGTAACATTCATTATTATTTCATGAATAAAGCACCACTTTAAGAATAATGATTCGAAGATATTGGGAAAATTATGGTATCCATAACCCACAATGTAAACTTTCAAATTTCTTGCACAAAAGGGGAAATTTTTTGTAAGTCTATTTTTTTTGAAGAGTGGTGGTTGTTGGCTGAAGGAGTGAAACCAGTTTCTAAAGTGCCAAGTCCAATTGTAGTCAGAGATGAAAAATGGAATTTGTGGGGTTCACACTTTTCTGGCATAAGCATGTCTTCTTGGTGAAGATGTTAGCATGCTCACAGTTACTAACCACAGGACAAATGCAGAGCAGATGGATCATAATGGTTGTGCATTCTCTGATTTGGAATTTATGCTGTACAAGTGAGTAAATGTCTGAAAGGATTAAGGCTGAGGAATGCCTCAGCACCACCCACTGTGATAATGTCATACAGATTTGGTGGAAGGACAGTTTAGGATCATGAGGGACAAAGACCTATCATCTTCATCATATTCTCTGTAACAATATTTTTTTCATATTGATGTAATTTGTACATTGTTAGCTTCATGCAATAACCTATATATTGATTAATACAAGAGCCTCTTCTCAAACAAACACAGAGACTGCTGGAGAAACTCAGCAGATATGGCAGCATTTGTGGAGCAAGTAACAGAGTTCATGTCTTGAGTCCAAGATGACTCCTCTTCTAAATTGAAGAACAGCCGCTTCGCATTAAGCTACCATGTGATTTTCATCTAGTACTCCAAACCAAGAAGGTCCTGAAGATCCCTACCAAGAAAGAGGATGTTAGCAGCAAATAATGGTGAGGATTCATCTTTTGTTTGCATTATATATTTTGTATTTTCTTGATTTGCCTCAGAACCGTTCAAAGATAACAACAATTTCTAAGTATGCAACAGACAACACAGTGTGGAGCTGGAAGAACACAGCAGGCCAGGCAACATCAGACGAGCAAGAAAGTTGATGTTTCGGATCAGGGTCCTTCTTCAGAACTGTGGAGGGGAAAGGGAGCTGGGAAATAAATAGAGTGGGGGGGTGGGGCTGGGCTGGGGAAGGTGGGTGGGATGGTGATAGGTGAGTGCAGGTAGGCAGTGGTGGGGATTGGTTAGTGAAGTGGGAGGAGCAGATAGGTGAGAGAGAAGATGGACAGGTTGTGTCAGGTCAAGGAGGCAGGTTGAGAGGGAAGGTTGGTCATGGGATGAGGCTGGGGTGGGGAGATTTTAAAACTGACAAAATCCATGTTTAGGCTGTCGGACTGTAGGGTCCCAAGGCAGAATATGAGGTGTTGCTCCTCCAGTTTGCGGGTGGTGTCATTGTGACACTGGAGGAGGCCCAGGATGGACATGTCACCCTGGGAATGGGATTGGGACTTAAAATGGTTGGCTGCAGGAAGATGTTGTCATTTGTCATGTACAGAGCGCAGATGCTCTACAAAACGGTCTCCGAGTCTACGCTTGGTCTCACCGACGTGGGGGAGATCACATTGGGAGCAGCGGATGCAGTAGACCAAGTTGACGGATGTGCAGGTAAACCTGTGTCCGATATGAAAGGTTTGTTTTATGCCTTGAATGGAGGTGGTGGGGGAGGGGTAGGGACAGGTGTAGCACTTTCTGTGGTTTCAGGGAAATGTGCCAGGTGCGGTGGGGTTAGTGGGGAGTGTGGAGTGAATGGTGGAATCACAGAGATATGGGTCCCTATGCAAGGCAGATAGGAGTGGGGAGGGAAATATCTCTTTGGTTGTGGGGCTGGATTGCAACTGGTGGTCGTGGCGGAGAATGATATACTGGATGTTGAGGTTGCTGGTGCAAAATGTGAGGACAAAGACGATTCTGTCTTTATTTTTGTTGGGGGAAGGGGGTTTGTGTTGTCTTTGACTCCATGAACCAGGTTTCTTGCTATCTCTAAGTATACAACAGGTCTTGTTTACCAAGATTTAACATTAACATTTCTCTGCAATCGTAAAATGAATTCACATTTATTGCAGGAACAAAAACAGAAGTTGCTGGACAAGCTCAGCAGGTCTGGCCGCATCTGTGAAGAAAAAATCAGCGTCAACTTTTCGGGTCCAGTGACCCTTTCTCAGAACAGGAAGGGTCACCGGACCCGAAACGTTAACTCCGATTTTTGTCTTCACAGAAGCTGCCAAACCTGCTGAGCTTTTCCAGCAACTTCTGTTTTTGTTCCTGATTTACAGCTTCTGCAGTTCTTTCGGTTTTTATTCGTATTTATTCCATTTCAGTGTCTGGACTCTTGGTGGTGTCTTTTAACTTTAGGCCTCCATGTCAACTCCCAGACTTAACCAACAAAGTTCAGTGGCAGAGATCAGTTTCCAGACTGACACAGTTGGACATAAATGAATTTAATCTTTGAATGCTATAACAACATCAATCAGTGTTGTTACAAACAGGTGAGGATGGGAAATTGGCTCTCACTTTTCATTCCTCTCTCAGTCTGTCGCAACAAATGTATTTTTATTTTAGTATGCAGAAAAATCACACATCAATCAAAGATGCAGTTACTACATCAAAGTGAAGGAGCCGCTAAAACGATTTACTTCTGTGAATTCTACTAACCCTAAGAAGGAAAAAAAGACTTAATGTGAAACATACATATAAGCACAGGTAATAAGTTTAAAAAGGAATGTGTCATCTTGGAACTATAAAATCCAACAAACATAATATCTTATCCAATGACAAATGAACAAGTATTAAGCAGCTTGATTAACTGATCGAGTTTGACTGGAAGTTTGAGCAGAGACCATGGACAGCAGGATAACCACTGCAAGAGGGGAAACAGGAAAGGGAGAAGAGCCCATGACAATGTACCATATTTTCTCATACAGATGAATGTTGTTTTTGATATTACATTAATAGAATATCCAAATGATATACACATTTATCAAGATACCAGATTGTATAGCAGCATGTGACCAGCTATCAGTTGCTGAACTATAGCTATAATTGCAACTGTTAGAGAATAGGAAGTTGGAGCATTAGCAGGCTATTCAACCCCTGAAGGATACTCAGCTATTTGATAAGATCATGGATGATCTGATTGTAACCTCTACTTTCCAGTTCTGAGGAAGGGTCACCAGACCCGAAACATTAACTCTGTTTTCTCCTTCACAGATGCTGCCAGACCTGCTGAGCTTTTCCAGCAACTTTGTTTTTGTAACCTCTACTTTCCTTGCTTCATCCTTTGATTCCCTTGTTAGTCACTTCTCTACTGACGTAGCCTTAAAATGATCTATTCAATGACTCTGTCTCCACCATTCTCTGCAGAAAGAATCCCACAGATTTGCATTCTTCTGAGAGTGTCTCTTTTAGGGATTTTTTTAAAAATGCTGTCTGTTAGTTCTAGACTCGTGAAAAGGGGAGATCAGCCATAGGAAATACAGGGTTAGGGTAGGGGGCTGGGTCTGGGTGGGATGCTGTTCAGGAGGTCAGTGTGGATTCGATGGGCTGAATGGCCTGCTTCCACACTGTAGGGATTCTATGATTCTACGTGGACATATGATTGAATAATGCAACCAACTGCATTAGTTCAAATATGTTTGGACAGTACAGTCATGTGTGTGAGTGAGCTTGAACATTATTGGATGATATATTCCTGTGTACTAATTTGGAATCTCAACTCTGTGACATGATTGAGTAAAGATAAGAGTGAATAAAATGTAACTCTCTGATTGCAAAGTATTAGTTTTAGGAATATTCGATTGAAAGCTTATTATCTGTAAAACTGCTATAAAACCTTAGTTTGTGTGATGAAGATTTGAATTGTACACATCTTTGGATATGTAAAACTCCCATGCATGCATGAAAAAAGCTTATATAGAGAAACCTGAGATCTAAGAGGAAATAAAGGGTAGAATTCACTACTAATAGAAGGAATTCTTGCAGCATCCACCCTGTGAAATCCCCTGATGATCTTATATAATTCAATAATATTATCTCTCATTCTTCCAAACTGCAATGTACACAGGTCCAATGTTCTTAACTTTTTCTTTTAAGACAATCCCTTCATCAAAGAACCAGCTAAGCAAAACTTTTCTGCATTATCCTTTTTCGAGGTATCTTTTCTCAGTGAAAGAGTGAAACAGTATTGTTCACAGTACTCTGGATTGGTGGTCTCATCAATGCATTCCCTAGTCTCATTTTCCATTCCCCTTGCAGAAACCAGAAACATTCCATTAGCCTTCATAATCACTTGCTATACCTGCACACTAACATTTTGTGACCATGTACCAGAACACCCAGGATCCCTCTGTACTTTAGAGTTCTGCAACTTCTCTCCATTTAAACAACACACTACTTTTCTATTTGTCTTGCCAAAGTGGACAAGTTCACATTTTCCCACAATATCCATCTACAGGAAGTATTTTCACAACAATCTTCTCATTCATCTTTTATCATAAATAATGAAAACACCTCCCATGCAACAAGCAAAAATCAGGATGCAGGAAAAGTGATAACCTAAGGTTATGCTAAATAGAAACTTAACAATTTTACATTGGTGTCTGCACGTCTACGTATGTACCTTTGTGCAACCTTAATGTCTTCCTCTTCCTATTTCCATTACTCCTACATTGTGTAACCCCTTGCAATTTCAGCAAAGCTGGCAGTCAGGCTGCTCATATCCCTGCTTAGGCAAGTGAGATACTCTTGGCTGATGTCTTCCATGTTTTGGAGCATGCCAATAGATGCTCAATCTATTCCTATGCAAAGAGAGATCTGACCATTGGGTTGTGTGCAACATTTGTTACTGACTGAGGGAAGTGAGAAGGGGTATGTACAGTGGCTGAGGAGTGGAAACATTTTGAGAAAAGTTTATGTCTCATAGCCCAGCTGCACCTTACTGTCAGCAAAGAAATGGCTTTGATATTTTGGATAACTAGTCCAATATGTTTGTAATTTGGCATCTGTATATTTTACTTCTGCTTGGACTTGATTTAACAAATTAAGTATAACTCCCAGAAGATAAAGGTTAGAAATTTATTAAAGAAAAAAACACTAAACAATTGTAATGTAATAACTTTTACAGCTTTAACTAGTTGCACATCTATTAAGTGCAGGTCACAGCATTCATCCTTTCAGATTCCTGGTCTGGCCTTAAGCACACTTACAGAGATGAACATGTCATTCTTACGCTGAAATCTCTAAAATCTGGTAAGCAGCAAAACTTTATAGAACTGCTCTGTTTGACCTCCATATGACCATGACTCATATCAGATTCACGGTATTGTTGATTTAATGTTTTGGTCTAGCTGTTGCTGGATAAATTTGCTTGGATGTCACTTGTATCTTCCCTCCTGAGATCATTTGGCTTCAGTATATAATGAGGTTACTTGTCCTTAATCTGAGTTTGAATAATTTTCTATTAATTAACTTAGACTTTTTAACTATGCAGCTTTATCTAAAACTCTGCCTCCCTTTTCAGCTTGGCTATACCACAAATTCAACTTGCTGCCAGTAAATTACTTCAAGTCACAGGAGTTTTCAACTCTTTTTGGCAACAACTTGAAATTCAACTGACTTCCGCTAAGTGATAAAAACTGAAAGAACTGTGGATGCTGTATATCAGGAACAAAAACAAAAGTTCTGAGGAAGGGTCACTGGACCTGAAACGTTAACTCTGATTTTTTTCATCACAGATGCTGCCAGACCTGCTGAGCTTTTCCAGCAACTTCTGTTTTTGTTCCGCTAAAAGTGATGTTGCCTTCATTACAGCATATTTCAAATACTCAAACAAAACACCGAGACCAAGAACCACTCCAAGAAACCTACGCCAACCCTCCTGTAATTGAATTCTTGCCCTTTGTTTTCTATTGTCCCCCTTTCAGGCAGCCCAGTCCATGATTATTTACTGAAACCCAGATTTTCCTTTTCAAATAAATATCAGATCTTTGTTCTTAAAGAGTCTGCCATTCCACATGAAATATATATTTTCCCAATGGACCTATAAACTAATAGATAAGCTTTAGATACCATTGTGTTCTCTACAATCTACCAGGCTTTTGCAGGTCAAAACTCTAAAACTACACCCCCACACTGATGCACTGAAGTTATCTCCAGGTTACAACCTGGATTAAATTCTGACAATTTTGATATTTTGTCTGTAGCTGTTTATGTATTTACTGTTTTCTTCAATCCATGAATGCTGACAAGGCATTCAGCTATCACTGGCCCACACTTTTGAAACTCTCACATTAAATGTCCCCTCTTCTATTCTTCTCTGCCCACTTTCATAAACTTCTTCGAAACTCATCTGTTTAGTTTAAAAACCAAAAGAACTGCAGATGCTGTAGATCAGGAACAGAAACAGAAGTTGCTGGAAAAGCTCAGCAGGTCTGATAGCATCCGTGAAGAAAAAAATCAGTTAATATTTCGGGTCCGGTGACCCTTCCTCAGTTCTGTTTAGTTTTCAGTTCAGTTAAAGCTTTCAGTTTTATTACGTCTATCTGTGAAATACTTTGGGAATTCCTTTACATTGAAACTTGATATTGCTGTTTGTATTGGCAGTGATTTATTTGGTTTCAGAACAGTTGCTTACTACTGAGAACCATTAAGTATTGCAAGTAATTTCACTTTGAGACAATGAAACTTTGCAGTTTTGCGGGTAGGCTACTTTTCTGTGAAAAGTAGTGAAATCTGTCTAGCAATATTTCTTACAAAACAAACTGACTCATCTGATACTCGTGCTGTAATAACTCATTCCCAAAAATCAACACTAAAAAAATTATAATTTATATCATTAGCACTACAAGTAAAATTAGCGCCTTTTGTACAATGCATTTTATTTTTCGGTAGACTTTGTTTGACCATCATTATCACTGGGAAGGATGCCCATTCATACCAATGCATGCCATCTGCCATGTGGCAAGGCTAATTTAGCACCGTCTGGAGAACAGAAAGGCAGAAAATATTGCCTTGTCTTCAAAAGAATTATGATATTCAAATCTAATAAAGAAATCTTACTAGCACTCAGGGAATGAATAATTGACTTTGAGGTAGAATTTGGGCTGCAACCAGTCTACTGATGAATCATGGGTCATTGATAGGGCTTTAAATTAACAGAGGGGAAAATTTAGCTTTAGGGAAAATTAGAAATCTAAAGAAAAGAATTGAGGGCAACAGAATGCTGTAGCAATGTGGACAAAGAAAACCAGAGTGGGATGGGTAGGAACCGAGAGTTTAATACTAATAATTATCAGCAAGTAAGGATCATGCAGAGTACAAGCAACAGTAGATAAACACTTTTTATCTGAGATTTTATCACAATAAAACAGATGATCTAGTGGCCAAGGAAACAATAAATGGTTTTGATGGAATTGAATGCTATCACAGAGAAAGGGGCTGAATTTTATATTCTGCGATAGGATCAGACAGACAGAAGAAAAAGTGTCCAGAGCATCTGTGCCAACCCATCTCAGTGTTCCTCCCGCAAAATAGTGGGGAAAAGCAAATTAACAGCCAGCTAACTGGACTAGCAGCAATTTCGTGGGTAGAACTGGACATCCTGCAACAGTGGAGTCAGGCCATGAACCAGAAGTAGGTAATAGTGCAAGATTTACAAGGCTGCCATCATTGGAGAAAACGCCATCAGGTGCAACTTCTGGAATTTGGTTCCCCACCATCACTAAGGGAAGGCAACAGTGTTTGCAAAAGGATAAGGAGAAAAGTGAAGCTGAGGCTCTGAACATCTGGTACCATCTTGGTGGCTATTGTGGCACCTGAAATCCAGAAACCCTGGATAAGAAAGAAGGAAACAAAAACATCAGCCACCTGATCAGAGCAACTAATCCTGTAGCATCAGCTGCTCGAAGCAATGAAGGAGGTGAAATTCTGTGATTGAATAGTAGTAGTTTCTCATGCTGCAAGGTGGGAAGGGAAGACCCAACCTGCCAGACCAGGCGAATCAGGATTGAGATGGCAGAGGAAGTGAGCATCTGTCAGGCATTCTGTAGAACATGGCTACAGTGCCACAAGAGGTTGAATGAACTTTCACTCTTACCTTTTGCAAGAGTGAGAGTAAAAAGAATCTAATTCCTGATGTTGGTGAACACCAGTATGAGAGAATGCAGGTGATATGTGTGACAAGTGGGGAATGGGTCAATGAATGCTCAGCAGTCGTAATGCTGACTCAAGGAGCCTCATGTTGTATATGGATCTGAAAGGGAAAATACTGATAATGCTATAAGTACCACTCAGTATGATGATATTTTAGGCAGTTATGGACACAATAGCTAAGGATTTAAAGAAGTGAGACCTAATATTAAGTCCTCCTTAAAGTTTCTGTAACGCCATTTGTCATACCAATGTAACTTATCACAAGTTGTCAACATGCAACAAACTAAAGCTTGTTAACTGCAAGAGATTCTTTGAATTAGAACAGGATATAGTTCTCCTGTACCGCACTAAATCAAACAGGCACTATAATTTCCTCTTCATAAAGAGAATGGTAGCAGCAACCTTTATCACAAAGAGCAACTCAGCACAGCACAGTGATCTGGCATGGTCATACAACGTGATGAGCAGCCGTGTGGAATTGATTTACCTACCTATCCAACACAGTGAGCAGCGATGTG
>NC_063348.1:20540794-20546134 GCF_021869965.1 Rhincodon typus | reverse complement strand
TGTGGAATTGATTTACCTACCTATCCAACACAGTGAGCAGCGATGTGGAATTGATTTACCTGCCAATACAACATGGTGAGCAGCAGTGTGCGATCTTTAGGCTCAGCTTTAAATCATTTGTTCATGTAGCACAGTCAGTAGCAGGGAAGAGCTAAAGGCTTACGAACCCTCCAGAAGTAACCAGCATGGCAATCCTCAACGAGGAAATATACTCCAGTAATAATAAAAGCATTTCAGACTTTGATAGATTCATGCTACAACAGGAGAGTTAACAATTCCCTGGAGAAAGAGGAATTGTGTCTCCAAAAGAACTGAAAGCCAACTCACAAGGCCGGAGATTTTTTTATTTACTTGCGGGAAGTGGGTGTTGCTGGCTGGCCAGCATTTATTTCCCATCCCTAGTTGCCCTTCAGAATAGAGTCATAGAGTCATACAGCACAGAAACAGACCCTTTGGTCCGAAACATCCATGCCGAACAGGCATCCTAAACTGAACTGATCCTATTTGCCTGCATTAGGCCCATATCCTCTAAACCATCCCTATTCATGTACCCATCCAAATGTCTGCCTCTGGTAGCACATGCCTTACATGCTCCACCCTCTGTGTGAAAAAAATTCCCCACATGTCCCTTTTAACTCTTTCCCCTCTCACCTTAAAATAATGCCATCTAGTTTTGGACTCCCCTACCCTAGGAAAAAGACTTTGCTACCTTCTTGAACTATTGCAGTCCACCTGCTGTAGGTTCACCGACAATGGCCTTGGGAGGGAAATGCCAGGATTTTTACCCAGTGACAGTGACAGAACGGCAATATATTTCAGTGTGAGAGTGGTAAGTGACGAGGAGGAGGACTTACAAGTGGTGGTGTCCCATTTGTCTGCTACTTTGTCTTTCTAGATAGAAGTAATTGTGGGTTTGTAAAGAGGTGTCAAAGGATCTCTGGTGAATTTCTGCAGTGCATCTTGTAGATAGTATGCATTCTCAACTGCCCTCTGGGCAATTAGGGATAGGCAATAAATGCTGCCTAGCCAGCAATGCCCTCATCCCGTTAATGAAATAAAGAAAAAAAACTGTTCCTACTGACTGCCGGTAACGGAGGGAGTGGACGCTTGTCGATGTTGTGCCAATCAGGTGGGTGGTTTTTTTCCTGTATGGTGTCAAACTTCTTGAGTGTTGTTGAAGCTGCACCCATCCAGGCAAGTGGGGGGTATTCCATCTCACTCCTGACATGTGCTTTGTAGATGGCGGACAGGCTTTGGGGAGTTAGGAGTTGAGTTACAGACCATGCTATTCCTATGCTCTGACATGATGTTGTGGGCAATGTGTTTATGTGGCGAGTCTTGTTGAGTTTCCGGTCAACGGTAAGTACGTTGATCATGGGGGAATTCAGTAATGGTAACACCATTGAAGGAAAAGGGGCTGTGGTTTAACCTTATTTTATTGGAGATAGTCTGTGCCTAGCATTTGCATGGCACGAATGTTACTTGCCACTTGTCAGCGCCAAGCCTGGATATTGTCCAGATCTTGTTGCATTTGAACATGGATTGCTTCAGTATCTGAGGAGTCAGAAAAGCCTAGGATCTCAAAGAAGTGAGACCTATCATCTCATCCTCATAAAGTTTTGTATCAAGGTCCATCACTCTAACATAATCTGAAACTAGTTGCCTCAATAAAATAAACTATACCTTGTTGATGACAAGCAATTCTTCTAATTAGACAATTAAGTATTTTTTTTTCCTTTACCACACAAAACCCTGTTGTTTCCTACACTTAAGGAGTACAGTTAAAACAACATTCATCATGAGCGGCTGTTCCTGCAGCATGGAGAGTTAGCATGTCCACGCAACATCTCAGAATCCTGTGTGCTTTTGAGAGATTGGGGTTTAGTAAATGCAGCACAGCCAAAGGATGGAGTTAGGAATCATAAATTGTGGATTCAATCACAAGGGCATGATCGCTTTGGAGATCAAATTTATTATTCTTCCATTATCATAACAGAAGAGGGCCATAATGCCCAGGAGAGGTTCAAGGGCTGGTGGAAGAGTGTCGAAAGTTGTATATTTGATCCTGCAGAACAAAGACATCCTGTAGCTGGAGAGCAGATCCACGAGCTGTAAAGAGGCTGGAGTTCATGCCAGAAGAAGGTGAGAATCTGAGGGGCTATATCCTGGCCAAGATGATGGGAGGTTAGGGGTGGTGTTGCAATTGGACAAAAAGGAATGAGTTTGAGTTGTCTAAAGGCTGGAGGCCATCATTCTGTGTTACGGGTTAAATGGTGAATGTGTCTTGCTACAATGTGGCAATTTTGGTATCGACTTCACGTGAATCTATGCAAACCTTCATGTCTTCTCTAATAGATCAATCATTGATCCCGCTGTCTCTAAGGGGAAAAATCAACTTCTAAGAAAGACAAGGAGACCACAAAGGCTGTACCATCTCCACACCTTCTACCACCACAGATACTCGCACATTGATCGGCATGTCTGTGTCAGCCAGATGGGAGGTGCAAAATGATTTGAGAATCATATGCCAAATAAGTTGATGGAGACTGCACACTGGCATTTAAAGGAGTATGGAAGTACAAGGACAACTTTGGCAAATAGGGTTAAGGAGAATCGAAAGAGATTTTATAAATACATTAAGGACAAAAGAATAACTAGGAAGAGAATAGGGCCTTAAAGATCAGCAAGGCTGCCAATGTGAAGAACTGCAGGAGATGGGGGATATACTGAATGAGTATTTTCTATCAGTGTTTACTGTGGAGAAGGATATGGACGATATAGAACATGGGGAAATAAATAGCGATATCTTGAAAAATGTCTATTTTACAGAAGAGGCGGTGCTGGATGGCTTAAAACACACAAAGGTGGATAAATCCCTGGGACCTGATCAGGGGTACACTAGAACTCTGTGGGAAGCCAGAGAAGTGATTGCTGGGTCTTTCTAAGATATTTGTATAATCAATATCCACAGGTAAAGTGCCGGAAGACTAGATTTTGGTTAACATGGTGCCACTATTTAAGAAAAGTGGTAAGGAAAAGCGAGGGAACTATAGAACAGCGATCCTGATAGCGGTGGCTGGCAAGGTGTTGGAGGGAATCCTGAGGGACAGGATTTACATGTATTTGGAAAGGCAAGGACTGATTAGGGATAGTCAACATGGCTTTGTGTGTGGGAAATCATGTCTCACTAGTTTGATTGAGTTTTTTGAAGAAATAACAAAAGAGGACTGATGAGGGCAGAGAGGTGGACGTGATCTATATGAACTTCAGTAAGGCATTCAACAAGGTTCCTCATGGTAGACTGGTTTCCAAAGTTAGATCACACTGAATATAGGGAGAACTAACTATTTGGATACAGAACAGGCTGAAAGGTAGAAGACAGCGGGTGTTGGTGGAGAGTTGCTTTTCAGTCTGGAGGCCTATGACCAGTAGTGTGCCACAAGGATCGGTGTTGGGTCCACTGCTTTTTGTCATTTGTATAAATGATTTGGATGTGAACACAGGAGGTATAGTTCGTAAGTTTGCAGATGACACCAAAATTGGAGGTGTAGTGGACAGGTTATCTCACAGTACAACAGAATCTTGGATCAGATAGGTCAATGGGCTGAGGAGTGGCAAATGGAGTTTAACTTAGGTAAATATGAAGTGCTGCATTTTGGAAAGGCAAATCAGGGCAGGACCTGATTTAATGGTAAGGTCCTGGGGAGTGTTGCTGAACAAAGAGACCTTGGAGTGCACGTTCATAGTTCCTTGAAAGTGGAGTTGCAGGTGGATAGGAAAGTGAAGAAGGCATTTAGTATGCTTGCTTTTATTGGTCAGTGCATTGAGTATAGGAGTCGGGAAGTCATTATGCGGCAGTACAGGACATTGGTTAGGCCACTTTTGGAATAATGTGTATAATTCTGGTCTCCCTGCTATAGGAAGGATGTTGTGAAACTCAAAAGAGTTCAGAAAAGAGTTACAAGGATCTTGCCAGGGTTGGAGGGTTTGAGCTACAGGGAGAGGCTGAATAAGCTGGGGCTATTTTTTTTGGAGCGCCAGAGGCTGAGGGATGACCTTATAGAGGTTTATAAAATCATGAGGGGCATGGATAGAGTAAATAGACAAGCTCTTTTCCCCAGGGTAGGGAAGTCTAAAGCTGGAGGGCATAGAGTTAAGGTGAGAGAGGAAAGATTTAAAAGGGTCCTAAGGGGCAACTTTTTCATGCAGACGGTGGTATATGTATGGAATGAGCTGCCAGAGAAAGTGGTGGTTACAACATTTAAGAGGAATCTGGTTGGGTATATGAATAGGAAATATTTGGAGGGATATGTGCCAAATGCTGGCAAATGGGACTAGACTTATCTAGGATAATGGGTCAGCATGGACAAACTGAACCAAATGGTCTGTTTCCATGCTGTTCATCTCTATGCCTCTATGCGGATGCTCAGTCAGACGTTGAGTTTCTGGAATTGTCAGTAAGGCAGAGGTGATGGATGTCCAGCAGGGGGTGATCTGGAAGTTATTTCAGAAGAGTATTCACACCCTGACAGAGAGAGTGGAGTGTTCCATCCTGGTCAAGAGCACTACAATGACTCTCTCCTATCTGTCATAAAGCATTGTCCATTGAGACATTCTCATTGGAGAACAAGACACAGTAGGCTGGTCATCGTTGTCAGAGATGCACTTGACGTCTCCAACAGGTTCTCCTGAATCTTAGGTAAGCACGAGATTCACTCACACAGTTCATAATTGCTCAGACCATAAAATTGCACAGGCTACATAAAATTCCAGTCAATGCCTCAATAATTGGCTTCAAGATCCATTATTAACTCACTTTCAGAAGAGGAGAGTATGTTCAAGTTTGGGTCCAACTCATCTTCCATATTACTGCAATGGGCATTGACATGATGCCCAATTTTACAGAGATGGGGGAGGGACAGGTGCCCACTCCATGTTGCTACATCAAGTCCATAGTTACAAGGTGGCCAAGGTTGGGAAATAAATATTCCAGGGCAAACAACATTTTAATAAGTGCAATAGAAATGAAAAGGAAGAGGAATAGTCCTGGCAACAAAAAATAACTAGGTACTAAAGGTGTTAGAGAGAACAGATCTTGGTTTAGAAGATCAGGAAGTCGAATTATTATGAAAGCAAGTTTTACAAACATTTAAATAATTAGGCTCCTCTACAACCTATTAGTAAAATAAAGGGCAGTCGTATTGGAGACAACAAGGTGCAGAGCTAGATGAACACAGCAGGCCAAGCAGCATCATAGGAGCAGAGAGGCTGACGTTTCGGGCCTAGACCCGTCATCAGAAATGGGGGAGGGGAAGGGGGTTCTGAAATAAATAGGGAGAG
>NC_063348.1:20483286-20535794 GCF_021869965.1 Rhincodon typus | reverse complement strand
GAAGGTTGCAGGAACAGCAACTCATATTCTGCTTGGGAACCCTGCAGCCCAATGGTATCAATGTGGATTTCACAAGCTTCAAAATCTCCCCTCCCACCACCGCATCCCAAAACCAGCCCAGCTCGTCCCCGCCTCCCTAACCTGTTCTTCCTCCCACCTATTCCCCTCCTCCCACCTCAAGCCGCACACCCATCTCCTCCCTACTAACCTCATCCTGCCCCCTTGACCTGTCTGTCCTCCCTGGACTGACCTATCCCCTCCCTAACTCCCCACCTACGCTCACCTTTACTGGCTCCATCCCCGCCTCTTTGACCTGTCTGTTTCCTCTCCACCTATCTTCTCCTCTATCCATCTTCTATCTGCCTCCCCCTCTCTCCCTATTTATTTCAGAACCCCCTTCCCCTCCCCCATTTCTGATGAAGGGTCTAGGCCCGAAACGTCAGCCTCTCTGCTCCTATGATGCTGCTTGGCCTGCTGTGTTCATCCAGCTCTGCACCTTGTTGTCTCGGATTCTCCAGCATCTGCAGTTCCTACTATCTTGGCAGTCGTATTGGCATGTTCAAAATTCTTAAGGGATTTGACAGCATGGGAAGATCAAGACCATATGGTAGTGTCTCAGGATAAGAGGTTGACTATTGAAGACTGAGATGAGGAGAACTTCCTTCACTGTCAGAGTTGTAAATAAGGCTGTAAAAGCATAAGATACAGGAACAGAATTAGGCCATTTGGCCTATTGAGTTTGCTCCACCATTCAATCATGGCTAATATGTTTCTTAATCCTTTCTCTGGCCTTCTACCATAACCCTTGATCCCCTTCCTAGTCAAGAACATAACAATCTCTATCTTAAATACACTCAATGACAGCCTTCTGTGGCAATGAGTTTTACAGATTAACTACCTCTGGCTGAAGAAATTCCTCCTCATCACAGTTCTGAAGGGTTGCCCCTTCACTCTGAGGGTGTGCCCTCAGGTCCTAGTCTCTCCTATTAGTGGAAACATCTCTACATCCGCTCTAACCAGGCCTCTCAGCATTCTGTAAGTTTCAATCAGTTATCCCAGTCCGACCAGAGCCTTACACAGCCTAAGCAGTACATCCCTGTTCTTGTATTCTTGCTATCTTAAAATGAATGCCAACATTGCTAAGAAGCATCTTGACAGATAAATCAAAAAGCAGAGAATAGAGGGATATAGATTGCAGAAAGGCAAAAGGTTTTTATTTTAGATAGGGATCATGTATCAGTACAGTCTTGGTGGCCAAAGGCCCTGTTTCTGTGCTGTACCGTTCTTTGTTCTTTATTTGGGACTTGCCTTCTTAACTGCCAACTGAACCTTCATGCTAACCTTAAGGAACGCTGAACGAGAACTCCCAAGTCCCTTCATGCTTTAGCCTTTCCCCATTTACAAAATAATCAATGCCTCTATTGTTCCTACCAAATTGCAAAATCCTACACTTTTCCACGTTGCATTCCATCTGCCACTTCTTAGCCCATTCTCCTAACCTATTCAAGACCTTCTGCAGCCTCCCTGCTTCCTCAAAACTGCTTGTCCCTCCCCCTATCTTTGTATCATCTGCAAATTTAGCAACAATGCCCTCAGTTCCTCTATCCAGATCGTTTGTGTATACTATGAATAGCCGTAATCCCAACGCGGGCCCCTGCAGAACTCCACTAGACACCAGCAACCATCCTGAAAAAGACCCCTTTCTCATTTAGCAGCCTCCTGTGAGGCACTCTGTCAAAGGTCTCCACTGGTTCTTCTTTGTCTATCTTGCTCATTACCTCCTCAGAATATTCTAACAGATTTGTCAGGCATGAGCTCCCCATGACAAAGTCATGCTGACTCGGCCCCATTTTACCATGCACTTCCAAGAACTCCGCAATCTCATCCTTAGTAATGGACTCCAAAATCTTACCACCAACTGAGGTCAGGCTAACCAGGCTATAATTTCCTGTCTTCTGCCTCCCTCCCTTCTTAAACAGTTGTGATGCATTAGCCATTTTCCAGTCCTTTGGAATTCTTCCCCAGAGGACTGTGACTGCTCCATCCAAAGCCATAGCCTCTACTATTGAGAAGGACAAAGACAGCATATGCCTAGGGACATCACCATTTGCAAGTACCCCTTTAAGCCACACCGCATTCTGGCTTAGAACTATATCCTTGTTTCTTCCTTGTCACTAGAACCTTGTCACCTTCACTACCTCCTCAAGTTCAGTTAATGATGGGTAACAAATGATAGCCTTTCTAGTGATCCAGATCCCATGGATGAATAAAAAGAATGCATTAAGCTCAATTAAGGGAAAATGTTTTGTGCATTTACATTAAGTGAACATTTGTGCGCTCTAGCATATGCTTCTAAAGTTCCATCAGGGAGTAATTAGAATAATCCATGTTAAAGCAAGGATCCAATGTTAATGTCATTTTGGCTTATTAAGCACCAATTAACACCATCACACAAATTTGCTGATGCTTACCTTACTGCACACATTGTATTGGAATGCCCGCTGTAAAATGGTGTTAAGGCGATGGAAGGAGTTGGTAGAGTTCTAATATGCAACAGGGCAGTTGATATTGGAAAGAGCAATTCAGTTGCTTCATTTATGCACGGAATGTCAGATACTTCTTAATATCTTACTTAGTTAAACATTGCAATGAGTTGACAGTGGGCAATATATTTCAAGCCAGTTTCACCAGAGATCCTCAGACAGCATCTTCGAAACCCACAACCACTTCCACCTAGAAATGCAAGGGCAGCAGATGCATGGGAACATCACCACCTTCAAGTTCCCCTCCAAGCCACTCCCATCCTGACTTGCAAATATATTACCATTCCTTCACTGTCGCTGGTCAAAATCTGTAATTTACAGCAGTTCAAGAAGGTAGCTCAAGGACAACCAGGGATAGGCAATAAATGCTGGCCCAGCTAGTGATGCCCACATTCCACAAAATGGAAAAGCAGGGCACACAGACTCAGAGTTCATAGGCAGAGAGATCAAAAGATCATACAACTGGTGTGAGTGGGGTGTCAGATAAAAAGTCTCTGCCAGTGACCAAGGGTGTTAGACGGTGTGGAAAGTGTTTATAAAGTCAATGTCAGTGCTGTGCTGTAATGACAATCAGGCAGAGCCATAGAAATATACAAAATACGACATCTCAGGGCAGCCACTGAATTGTGGTGTGAGGCTTTATTCAGAATCTGTCTCAAAATTTTAACCTGGAATCAGGCTGGTTTTATTCTGAAAGCTGGAATTTATAAGATGCTACATTAACTGACTGTGACTACACATTGTGTGTTGTTTGAACAAAATAGAATGTATCTGCAAATAAACAAACATCTTGTGTGTGTTTGAGAGAGAGGGAGATCAAGGCCTTTGATCCAGACCTTCAGAGTACCCTACGCACTCATTCTGTATACTTCTCACGTAGGCGACTTCTACTGCCTTCCGAAGATACACAAAGCCAACACACCTGGACATCCCATTGCATCAGGTAACAGGACCCTGTGTGAGAACCTCTCTGGCTATGTTGAGGGCATCTTGAAACCCATTGTACAAAGAACCTCCAGCTTCTGTCACAACACTACAGATTTCCTACAGAAACTCAGCACCCACGGACCAGTCGATCCAGGAACATTCCTCGTCACAATGGATGTTTCGGCACTCTACACCAACATCCCCCATGATGACAGCATCACTGCAACAGCCTCAGTACTCAATACCAACAACTGCCAATTTCCAGATGCCATCCTACAACTCATCTGCTTCATCATCGACCACAACGTCTTTACCTTCAACAACCAGTTCTTCATCCAGACACATGGAACACCCATGGGAACCAAATTTGCATCCCAATATGCCAACATTTTCGTGCACAGGTTCAAGCAAGACTTCTTTGCTGCACAGGACTTCTGACCAATGCTATACACCAGATACATTGACAATATCTTCTTCCTTTGTTCTCATGGCGAGGAATCACTGAAACGACTACATAGCGATATCACCAAGTGTTCATCCCACCATCAGATTTACCATAGTCTACTCTTCAGAATCAGTCTCATCAAGGATGGACACCTCAGTACCTTACTCCACCACAAGCCCACAGATAACCTCACGATGCTGCACTTCTCTAGCTTCCACCCTAAACATATTAAAGAAGCCATCACCTATGGACAAGCCCTGCACATACACAGGATCTGCTCAGATGAGAAGGAACACCATGGACACCTGAAGGTTTTGAAAGACACCCTCTTAAGAACGGGAAACAATGCTCAACTCATCGATTGCCAGTTCCGACGTGCCACAGTGAGAAATTACAGTGACTTCCTCAGCAGACAGACACGGAAGACCAATAGAATGCTTTTTGTCATCCAGTACATCTCCGGAATGGAGAAACTACACCATGTTCTTCGCAACCTTCAACATGTCATTGATGACGATAAGCATCTTGCCAAGATCTTCCCTATGCCTCCACTTCTCGCCTTCAAACAACCGCCAAACCTTAAACAGACTACTGTTCGCAGCAAACTACCCAACCTTCAGGACAACATCAACCACAACACCACACAATCCTGCCATGGCAACCTCTACAAGACATGTCAGATCATCGACATGGACACTACCATCACACATGGGAACACCACCCGCCACATACATGCAGTCACTCATGTGACTCGGCCAACATTGTCTATCTCTTACACTACAGGCAAGGATGCCCCGAGGCATGGTATGGTGATGAACATTAAATCATGCAGATGCTATGACAACAGATGCATGGACACTGCGCAATAATCACCAATCAGGAATGTTCCCTCCCTGTCAGGGAACACGTCAGCAGTAAAGGACATTCAGTCTCCCATATTCGGGTAAGTGTCCTCTAAGCAGACTCCAAGATACACAACAACGCAGAATTGCCAAGCAGGACTGACAGCCAAGTTCATACCCATGACGATGGCCTCAACCGTGATCTTGGGTTCATGTTGCGCTACAGGTGACCCCATCACACTGTTCTGTATCTGTAATATCTTCCTTACTTTCCTCCCTTGATAGCATCATCTTGATGAATTGTTATGATCTCTCTACCTTTATTAGTTTGTACAGTTTTGAATTACTTATCTCTCTCTCTCTCACACACACACACACACACACACACACACACACACACACAGAAATCTATGGAGTGAATCATTTCATCCTTTCTATTGTATTCAAAAACCACACAATGTGTAGTCACAGTCAGTCAGTGTGGCATCTTATAAATTCCATCTTTCGGAATAAAACCAGCCTGATTCCAGATTTCAACTCTGAGACAGATACTGAACAAAGTCTCACACCTACAATTCAGCATCTGCCCTGAGATGTCACCTTTTGTATATTCCTATGGCTCTGCCTGATAGTCATTACAGCACAGCACTGACACTGACTTTATAAACACTTTCCACACCGTCTAACACCCTTGGTCACCTGCAGAGACTTATTATCTGACACCCCACTCACACCAGCTGTATGATCTTTTGATCTCTCTGCCCTTGATCTCTCTGTCTATAAACTCTTGAGTCTGTGTGCCCTGCTCTCCCACTCGACCTAACAAAGGGACTGTGCTCCAAAAGCTTGTGTGATTCCAAATAAACCTGTTGGACTATAACCTGGTGTCATGTCACTTCTGACTTTGTCCAGCCCAGTCCAACACCGGCATCTCCACATCACAGAGTGGAAAAGGTCATTGACTTTTTCCTACAGTGTTGTGCGTTCCTCTAGATGACTGAGACTGCTCTAACCCATATGGCAACCTCAGACGATACTCGCACTATGCGGTGTTGTGGCCTCAACTGCTGGGCCTAAGGGAAGAGGAAGTCCTGGCTGTGCAGTAGGACCTTGCGGTCCCTGTCCACAAAGTGTTCCTTCTGCCATGTCTGGGGCAAAAGTCATGGCAGCGTAGACTGATAATGCTTGTCCAGATGCACAATAGGCTTTTAAAGATGATGTGGGTGTAAGCGGATGCTGGTTAATTCCAGAATATCCTAGCAGCATTGAGTTGTTCTGAGAGCAGCATGTGGTAAGATACAACTGGAATCAGATTCAGGGACACATTAGCAGTAGGGTAGGTGATTAATGATATAAGTTTGGTAAGAAACGATAATAGAACCCACTAGGCCTCATGCTAAAAGCCCCTCAAAAGAGCTCAATGCAATGTGCACTCGGCCAAAATGAAATAAGATTTAGCCCAATTTTTTTTTACAATATCCACGTTTGGTGATACAACCTCCAGTAGGCTGGTGCACTTACCTTTTCTATTCTGATTGAATCACTATTTATTCCCTGCCTTGTATTTCTGAAATGATTGAGAGGAGGAGGTGGATGTGATATTAACTCCATTAGGCAACTCCCTCCACCATGACATCGTTATTAAAGGGGCTGATCACTTCTCTCAGGCTCCCCAATAAACTTTATTACTCTGTCTGTGTGTTTGAAAGGCCAGAGACATTTCTTTCTGCAGGTTTTTGTCAGTCGTGATTTTTCAGCTCTCTTCCAATATTCCAACTGCACACACTAGTCCTTAAGCTACTACAGGACTACAATTTATGTAACAACTGATCAATAACCACCTCTGTGAACAAATGTGTAAATTCCTGGTGAGAACCAAGCCCAGCAGCATTTGTGTAAATAGCTGGCACTCAAAAGCCTATATTTTTTAATGCCATGCCGAAACAATGATGGAGACAAGGTGGTTGACATTGTTTTATAAGTGGTGCAACATACTTGAGGATTGAAAAACATCGTTCTGACTCGAGTTAAATTTGAGGCCCATATTTGTAACCCACTAGCTTTCCAGATAGCAACATTGATGGATGGAATGAATCTATCTGAAATATTTTGCTGTTGATGTCATTAGAACCAAAGTTTCTTTAACTATTTTAAAGTAATTCAGATGTCTGCTAATTGCTGTCACATTCAATTATTGCTCCTACCTTACAAACTGTTAAGAGGTCATGGTTCTTTCACTTGTTGGATAAGGTGGGAAAACATTTATTTTACAAGTAGCAAATACAGCCGTTTAGCTTCAATCGCTTATCTAGTTTCAATGCACACCATATTACTTATGCCCTACATACAGCCACTGTGGACTAATTTATACTAAAGTGGAAAACATCAAGGCGGGTGTAAGTAATCTTGCTGCCTGCAAAGTCATATTTGTGGCAGGAGTACAGCAACCTGCAAGTGGAACTGGTCAGTGCAGGGTCAAACATTCCACACCTATAAAAACAATTGACAAGTGCAATGTTACACAATAGAATCAATGTTAACTCTCCTCCACTCTTCAAATCCAATAGATTTTCTCTCCTCAGTCACAACCATACTCTTTATAACTTCTGCAATTTGCTACTTTCCATGTCATATTTTATTTTCTCGTATTCAAAATATCCATAAAATTTCTGTTTCCTCTTTTCCCATTTATGAAAATGCCTTTTAAATTTAGCTTCTGTTTTGCACAATTAATGTTTTTTTTTGCTTTAAAATTTCCAGTTTGACGTTAACTATTTTATATTATCTTCCCTACATGCCAGAGGATTATCCGTGCAAATAGCAAACACTGTAGACTGCAACTTCTGCCAGAAAAAGCGAGAATGTTGAGACGTGGAATACTGTGTCCAGTTCAGGTCGCCCAGTTATAGGAAGAATATTATCAAGCTGGAGGGGGTTCAGGAGAGATTTACCAGGAAGTTGCTGGGTTTGACTTATGATGAAAGGCTGGATAGACTGGGGCTTTTTTCATTGGAGCATAGGAAGTTAAGAGGTGACCTGGTATAAGTTTATAAAATAATGAGAGGTATAGATTGAGTTGATGGTAGTTGTCTTTTCCCTAAGATGGGGAATTTCAAGACGAGGGGGTACACTTTTAAGGCGAGAGGAGAGAGATTTTAAAAAGACACAATAGGAAGCAATTTTTTACACAGAAGATGGTTTGCGTGTGAAATGAACTTCCTGATGAAGTGGTGGATTGTGGTACATTTACAACGTTTAAAAGACATTTGGATGGATAAATGAATAGGAACGGTTTGCTGCGATATGGGCCAGGAACAGGCAGGTGGGACTAGTTCAGTTTGGGATTATGTTCGGCATTAACTGGTTGGACAAAAGGGTCTGTTTCCGCATTGTATGACTCTATGTCTACCACTGATGCACTTTATGATCCTGATCAACTCATGACTTGTGCCCATGCCTAGTAATTGCTTGTGAAGTTTAAACTTCAAATGGGCTGATTGTGCTGTCCTAAACCTTCCATAAATGTCTCTTACACTGAGCCCAGTGTTGGAGACTAACACTTTATAGTCACCCAAATCATTACACTAGAATCATTACACTGCTTAATCTACACAGTGAGTAATGTCGCAACCAAATCCACCAAACCCACCACATAGCACCTCAGCTTATCCCAATCCACAGGCTTGACCTGAAACCCATTCTGCAATCAGCCATTCCCACAGTCCAATGAATCTCCTAACACGACTACTCACCATAACCCCAGCCTGCCTTGCCAACTCCCTGAAAAATATACCCCCCTCAAATGTCTTACCAATCCCCCAATTGGACAAACCACTCACATCTCAACAGCTTTTTTATACAGAGGGTGGTAGGCATATGGAATGAGCTGCCAGCAGAAGTGGTTGAGGCAGGTATATTAACAACATTTAAAAGGCATTTGGACAAATGCCTTTAGGGGTGGCACGGTGGCTAAGTGGTTAGCACTCTGCCTCACAGCGCCAGGGACCCAGGTTCGATTCCACCCTCAGGCAACTGTCGGTGTGGAGTTTGCACATTCTCCCTGTGTCTGCGTGGGTTTCCTCCGGATGCTCCGGTTTCCTCCCACAGTCCAAGGATGTGCAGATTAGGTGGATTGTCCATGCTAAATTGTCCATAGTGTTCAGGGATGTTAGATTAGGTAGGTTATGGTGGGTTGGGTCTGGGTGGGATGGTGTAAGGGTCGGTGTGGACTTATTGGGCCTGTTTCCACACTGCAGGGATTCTATTCTATGAAATGCATGGATAGGAAAGTTTTAGAAGGATATGGGCCAAGTGCAGGTAAGTGGTGTTAGCGTGGATGGACATTATGGTCGGCATTGACAAGTTTGGGCAGAAGGGCCTGTCTCCGTGCTGTAGAACTCTGTGACTCTATGACTCTAACCCACTTAATAACTCACCCACCTAGTAATGCATTCATCACCTGATCATCCACCCACTTAACTATCACTCCCTGACCAATCCACTCACTCATCCATCACTCTCTTTCACTCACTTGTCCATCCAGTCACCCACATACCCAACCACTGTCTCTCCTGGCTAACCACTCACTCAATTACCCACTGTTACTCACCTACCCCCTCACTAACTCCACTCAAATCCTTAGGCCCTAGAAAAGCTTACCTCAACAAAGCAGCTGATGAAGCATGTCCCCTCCATTGCTCCTCTTCACCAATGCCCCTCCTGTGCAGCTACACAGAAGCATCTGATGCAGTCAAAACTTGAAGACCCACATCTGCAAGTGTGCAAAAAGGTACGCCAGCAATTACATTCACAGTCACTGGGGATATTCTCAACTTTACTGCCGATGGGAAAATCTGGATGATTTACTTCTAGTGCAGGGAAGACGTTATCAAATAGGATGGCTGCTTTCATACAACACAAAGGGCAGGCCTTCTCCATGTTTCAGTCTTCCTTCATTCAGTGTGAGCCTTCAGATTGGAATTCTGACTTCTTACCCTTCCATCTCAACTACACTGTTTTCCACTTGTGCCAGGAAATTGCAACATTTTGCCTGAATTTTCTTGTCAGAG
Source organism: Rhincodon typus (assembly GCF_021869965.1). Taxonomy (NCBI): domain Eukaryota; kingdom Metazoa; phylum Chordata; class Chondrichthyes; order Orectolobiformes; family Rhincodontidae; genus Rhincodon; species Rhincodon typus. The sequence goes on along the minus strand of NC_063348.1, from coordinate 20,525,968 downwards.
ATTTTATGAAAATAAGGGGTCATGAGCTGAATTTTACCAAAAATCAGCAAACTATCAATTTCAAGGAGTTTCACAGAGGGCTTCTCTCTGAGAGACTCAGCGAGTTTTCTCAGGCAATTTTACTCTGCTCACCTCATTATGTATGCACCATGCCTCTTTGGCACCTTGCTGGTACTATTGAATACTCACCAGCAGGAGAACCACTCTCCATTGCCATATCCCTCCAACATTCATGCTGCCAGCACTATATTTAAAGCCCATGCTCTGCATCAGGTTTGCTGCCAGCCGTGAATAGGCCTTCACAGTTAATGTAGTGAGAGGGAAATGTAAAAGATTCTGATGGTACATAGATGGCACAGATGACAATTCATTGCAAATGGAATCCCAGATTCATAAATGTATTCCAATTTTATGTTACCTATCCGATCAACTCTCATTGTAATGTCAGTTACAAGAACTAAGCTACACAGGCTACCCAACCATAGTGCCTTCAAAACAGCAAAACCAAAATAAAACCCAAAAAGAGCTACATTTGCTCTGGAACAAAGTGCTGCTTGCTATTTGTGCAGCAACAAATTTGTAATCAATGTAAGATTACTTCACCCAATTTACATCAGTTGGAATCTGGTTTCAACTAACTCCTGTCTGGTTTGTTGCACCAGATGCTGCACTGCTGTATTCTTATACAGGTAATGTTTCTCATGTCTAATGTCCTCATCTTCCTCCCTAGCAGACTGCTGTCACTTTCACAGAATGTGTCCAACACATTCTGTCTTTACTTGTTCCAATATTGCAGTGCACAGCATGCTAGTCTTATGCATCATAGCCTGTCTGGACATTTACTGCAATGTCCCTAGACCAATCCAGGTATTGGAGCCAGCCCTATGATTAGCTCTACCATGGCCCTTGTTGAAAAATGAGCAGCATTGTATCTGCACGTGATTTATGGTAAAACTCAACCCATTGTCCACTATAACTATGTTTGATATTTTATGAAGTAGTATTCATTATTGTAGTGTAATTTAGAATTGGTTCAATACATTTCATCAATCAATTTCATTAACAGTTATAGAAGAGTTGTAGTCTCATACTTTTAAATCCTCATGATCCCAAATCCAGATAACAGTATGCTACAATTCTTAATGTAGAATTCTTAGTTCTCATATCGGTAAACTTTAAAAAAAGGTTGTTTCTGCATAATAGCCTAGTAGATATGTTCTATCCTAAGATAATTTTCTTGGCTTGAAAAATCCTTGAGGGCAACCCAGATATTTCATTGCAGGATACAGTCTATAACGGATAAAAAAAAACTAAGCTCCTTTAATTGTCTGAAATATTTCTTGATTGTGATTTTAAGCTGACAATAGGTTTGACAGGGTAGGTTTACTCTGCTGGAAGTGGGTGTGTAAAGGTGATAAAGGTAAACCTGTTAACAAAGTAACCAAATAACTCAGACTGTGTGTGTAAGGCTGATATGTCATACCTGCAGATATCTGACTGGATACAAACCCAACTCTTTGTGGCATATGTTATGTGGGATAACATACAGAAAAACCACAAAGCATATCACCTGACTATAGCATCCCATCCCTGAAAGTGACATGTCCTGTGACCCTATTCCCATCACATACTCGTAACCACACAATAGTAAGGAGGTTGATCAGCCAAAAAAATCTGCTTAAGGAATTATGCAGAGTTTACAAAGTTAATGTTGTACAATAAGGCTCAAGTTTACACTTAAGAATAAATTTAATTATTTTAGGTGTCTTTAAAGTAAGACAAAATGTTCTATGTTTGTTTGTATCCATTTACCATTCTGATTGCAAATATATTATCCTGTTTCTAAACTCCTGGTACTTCCTCAATGCCCATTGACTCCCACAATTGTCCCACAACATCAGTGTCAAAGGAATCTCCCCTAAGTTTCTTTTAGCATTCTGGCAGAAAATAGCATCGGTCTCTTGGGATTCAATTTCTTTTGAGCTATTTTAGTTCAGCTGAAACTTCCATTTCAGTTATATTGAAATCATTAATTCTTCTAAAGTTATCTCTGAGTTCAGTATTGTTACTTATGTCTTTCCTTGTGACTGCTTTTACGAAGTAATCATTCAGGCATTTTCTATATTGATTTCGTCCACAGGTTTGAGCCCATCAATGTCCTTGCATCTTCTCTCAATATTTTTTACTGTTGCAAAAATAAACAGAAAATGTCCCTAAAAATTCACACTGTGCTGCATGTCAAATACAGCAATACGACCAATCAAGTGGCCCTTAAATGCCATAATTCACTGAGTCAGTGTATTTAAATGTCTGCTGACGTTGGCTGAACTTCAGTGTAACAGTAGTATCGGTGGTTATGGAAATGTTACCTCGACGCTGTTAAAAGGTCTAACATGCTGAAGGTTTTATACAGCAAGTTAATAAATAAATGTTTTCTCAGGCTGTATTCATAATCAGGTCTCTGTCATAGAATGCCCACAGAAATTGCATGATATTTTCAAGCATGTCTTCAGCTGGAGAACTGCTGGAGGCAACCAAAGATGGAAGTTGGGTGTCAGACAGAAAAAATGTTCTCATAAAATCTCCAAGCCAACTTACTTGGTATTTCTGTTTAAGTATTGGTATATTGACGTTATCTGTTGAGTATCCCAAAGAGTGTAATTACATGTTTCAATCCAACACTCGATTGCTAAGTACAATAGATTGTTGTTATTTGCGTAGCATCACAGAGATGCTATTTACTTTTATATCTTTATAAATCTTTTGTTTCTTACCTTAGAGTAGAATATTTTATTTAATTCTGAAAAGAAGTCTGCAATAGTTTGAATTATGAGAAATCATTTTCCACATAAACAAGGCATTAATAGAACATAGAACAGTACAGCACAGTACAGGCCCTTCGGCCCACGATGTTGTGCTGGCCTATTATCCTACTGAGACCAAACTACCCTGCATACCCTTCATTATACAATCATCCATGGGCCTATCCAAGAGTCGCTTTAATGTCTCAATGCCCAGCTATTCTTTCCATTTTTGTACTTGAGTCAAATCTGTGAACACAGCAGTAATTAATCACTCCCTTACTCTCTAATTGTTGATGAATTGGTAGGGATTGAATTCTACTTTTTTTTTAAAATGCTGGACTGCATAGTAGTGCAGTAAGATGGAACTTTCACATAGTGTACTGTACCTGATTGCCTGTATTCTCCATGATAGAGTTCATGCTGGTAATTCTCCACACTGATGAGGCAATTTTGACTGTCTTTGCTTGGGTAGTGAACTGGTAGGTGCCATTGCTTGCCGGTTTTGGAATTCACCCAATATTTTGTTTCCCTTGAAAGCACAAGATCCAGGAAGAAAATTGTTTGTTCACTAAAAATGATCTGTTGGTCTGTTTTGTTTTGACAGGATAGTTTATTTTATGCAGGTTGAACTCTTGCACAATTTAATTTTTGGTAGTGTAACTTCTGTGCTGGTTTTGGTGAGGAATATTAATGATGGGGAGAGAGAAAGGATAAATATCCATTTTTGAAATTAAGTTCATCCGAAGTTTTGTGTATTTATATACTGCTCATCCTGAATTTTGTAATATTCAGCATTATCTGAAATCCCACACAGAAATATTTGTATCTGTTCATTAATAGATTAATTCTGATTTTTGTAGTGTTATATCATTATCTAGCTTAAATTCAGAAGAAGGCTTATATACTTTTCTGTGACAATAGGTTGTTAACAGACATTGCTACATCAAAAGGTAACTGGAAATCCTTTGTTTAGGGATAAATAGAAGCCTGAATTGACACAAGTCATTTCACCACAGTGCTATCATATATAGATTATATGTTTGTGAGAGAAGATTTCTCCGAAAGTATAAGCCTGTTTATAAAGAGTGAATTTGTGATTTTGCTTGTTCATTGTTTACACTTCAGGCAAAGAGAAAATCCATACGCAACTATTTGCATTATTACAGCTGGTATTTCCAAATACGATAAATGCTTGCCAATTTTAAATGTCTACTCTAACTTCTAAATTCTAACATCACATGGTACTGCTGACAGCGTATCACAAAGACTCCTTGTAGAAGTACGACTATACAGTTTTTGATGAAGTACAATGTAAAACAAATTGATCTTGCAAAGGTTTTGTCCCAGCTTCTTTAAGTTGTTCTTTTGCATGAGCCTACCTGCAACAGATGCAATAAAAGGCAGAGTTGCCATAATCTTACCAGACCACAGGGCTTGTCCTTCATTATAGAGAGGTGGTGGTTTAACCTGAGGTTTGCTACAGCTCAGGTACGGGGAGCTTTTCATGGCAGTCTCGGCTGGTGCAGAAATTGTATCCATACTGTTGGCACCACTCTACATTGCAAACCAACCAGTCAGCCAACTGAGCTAAACCAACCCCAACAGATGCATTACAGAAATGTAGTTGTGGGTAAAACTAATTATATAGATAGGTGTGTTTATCTATGTGGGCATATGTTTTACCTGTGCAAATTAAATGCTGATGCAGGGTTTGGTTTGAGATTATAACCATTCAGCTGACTGATAGGTGCCAGGACTGCCTTTCCAAATCATGGATCACACCAGTTTTGCACAAGCCAAATTTAATTCATTTTGGAGCAGACATTTCCAGAAAGATAGGCAAACGAATCCATCATCATTTGAAAGATAAGTCTGCAATTTAATATCTTCTTTCAATTCACTGTGATTTCTGGACATATCAATGAGAAGTAGGGCATAGGACCATAATTGTTGTTGTTATACCACTGAATGTAGTGAATCCCAGAAGAAGAATAAGAAAAAAGAAAGAGTTAAAGAATATGAAAGCATACTACAATGAAAAAGAGATTTGCGTAAAATCAAAGCATCCTATTGTATGTGATATTGGGATATTTTATAAAGATGCTGAGTATTTCGTCAAACAGCCTGGAGGGTCATTGGTCAGCACTGCTGCCTCACACTGCCAGGGACCCAGGTTCGATTCCACCCTCGGGTGACTGTCCATGTGAAGCTTGCATATTCTCACCATGTCTGCATGGGTTTCCTCCACATGTGCTGGTTTCCTCCCACAATCCAAAGATGTGCAGGTTAGGTGGATTGGCCATGCTAAATTGCCCATAATGTTCAGAGATGTGTAGGTAGGTGAATTAGCCATGGGAAACGTAGGGCTGGTTCTGAATGGGATGCTCTTTGGAGGGTTGGTGTGGAGTCAACGAGCTGAATGACCTGCTTCCACACTCTAAGTATTCTATGATTCAAACATCTGGGAGTTAATTTGTAGGCACAGTGCAGAATTACGCTGCTCTGTTTGTGCTTTCACTTGATCAAACAAAAGCTTTATCATTCAGTTTAGGACCTGAATTAATCCTGAGTACAGTGCTGATAATTCTATTTATCTTGAACAAAGAAAAGGAATGATTTTAATTATAGTCACATTGAATTCACATATAAAAACTACATTTTCTTTATGGGAGCAAACTTCCAATGAACTGTAGCCTCTAAGTACACATATGCAGAGATCAGCAAGACTGTGGAAACTGAGAATGCTATTTGCTGGATGTTCCAAACCCTACAGTCTGCCCGTGCAGAGTTGTGTGATCTTTAGTATCAATTTTGCCTGTGCAACTTTCCTACTTTGTGTAATATATAAGATAAAGCATGCAGCATTTTAGGAAATATTTGTAATTGCTTCTCTTGTGATCATCAGACATTGAGTAACGCCATTCACAGAGAATACTAACTGATGTTAAGATTCAAAAATATAAAATCCAGAATCAGCAAACTAAATATATGTGCACAGTTTTCTCACAATCCAGTTACAAAACATATCTTTTGTGAAGGAGATAGCACTGGATTCATTGTGCAAAAATTCAAAAAGAAGAAAAGCATACACTGTAAAATGATGTGATAAATGATATTGAAAAATGCAATTAGCACAATCCATTAATTTGGAACAATAATGTTGCTCTTGTGATGCCAAATGATGCAGACTTTGAGATATGTAGTGGCATGCCCGCACACTCAACAATGACTGCTATTGACCATAAGCCCAAAATACTAACTTTATTTTTGCAAACTAAAATATTGCCAATTGTAAAGTATTACTGACCTCTTCTGTTATTTAGCTTATGCTTGAGGTGATTTTCATTATCTATTGTTAGCATTTCCTTCAAATACTTGTTGACGTCTGTTGCTTCCAGCCATCTTGCGAGGCTGCAAGAACTAGAGCTGACTATCATTACTCGACACTGAAACAGATGGTCAAGTATTGCTATTAAAACATTTGTCTTGTCCTTCAAGAAAGACTCACAATGATTCTGGAATAGATCAATCAGGAGCTGTGCAACAGTTACAACTTGATATCCACTAGGAACTGACACATTTCCCTAGAGAGGAGAGTAATTGATCCACTGTTATAGAACTTGAAGTCCTGTAGCAGTTTAAGGGAAAGTGTCAGCATGTTGGAAACAGATCTGAAAACATGAGTAAAGTTCATATGTAGCTCTGGCAGAACGGTGAACAGAAGAAAGATCCTAGGTTTGAGATTTTATGTATTGCATTGTTTACATAAGACATAATATACAAAAACCATAAACGAGACCAGCAATCTTCATCAACTTTTGAATCACAGGGACTGGCTAAATTGCTTTAATGCATTCTTAAACACCCTTCCTCATTTGACTGCATAACGACAGTCAACACATTGAAAAATAAATCATTTTCTTTATGTGATAGCCCGAGGATGTGATAGTTACGCAATAATTGCAAGTTCTATACTTCATCTTTCTCCACGAAACCTGCCAAAATTGATACTAAGCTGATTTATGGTAAAATATGATGTGGCATATATAGTAAAAAAAATAGTATGATGCGATATTTTCAATGCAATATATGCATAGTCTATAGCACTTTGTATCTGGGAGAATATAATTACGTTTGCAAAGCCTCCTGCCAGGGCTGCAGCCCTGGTCTTGTCACAGAGAAACATGATAATGCAAATAGTGTGATCTTTCAGAGATTGCATTGATAGCAGACTTGATACATTTGTGGGTTGAGTGTTATATAATTCTACACAGGTCTGTTGTGGATCCTTGGAAGCAGCCAATGGCATTAAAATGTAGTGCAACCATCATCCTTGATGTACCACGTCCACATCCTGAGGGGATTTTCAGGCTGACATCTTCATTTGGAGACTATTTGGCCACTGCTGGAGGTTGCTGCAGGTTCTGGGCTTGCTGGCACATTTGTTCCTCTTCCATTTCTCTGTGGCTTCATTGTCATGGCTGGATCCATTGTTCCTGGCTCCACTGAACTCGTGAGAATATGAGAAATGAGAATATGAGAAGTAGAATGGTGAGCGGTCAGCAGTTGGGTGACACACAGTTTAACATAGCCCACCATAGGATGGGACATGGAGGACTCCAACAAGGCATTCTGTGGAATCCCTCTGTATGGAGCTTTGAAAGAGTGGCCTTTGTTCTAATTTACACAGCACAAGCCATTCCGCGCAAATGCAGAAGGAGGTTGTAAATGTGGGAGGATTACTGAAAACCTTGCCACTCCACAGCCGCCTCCACACCCCACATCACCCAATAAGGGCAGCATTGTATATAAAAGCTGCTTGGAAAATACTTGCAGTTGAAGGTGAGAAGAAATCAGCTCCCTGCTCTCCTGCAGCCTTTGAGAGTGTGGTCTGCAGGTGACACTTCTAAGGTCACCTGTGATTACTTCAGCTTCTAGAAATGTCTATTACAGCAAGGCCTAATTTCTGCTCCTATGTCTTAAGGTCTTATGATCTTATCAATTTGTAACGACCAATGAAATGGTCAAAATTGCTTGTGGCAGGATGTGTATCCCTCACAACTGGACACTTCATATTCTTCAAATGCAGTGTACTACTATTGCAGAGTTTTCTCATGCTATTCTTTGGAACTCACCTCATTAGCTGTGCACCAAAACTCTATGACACTCTGCTAATTCTATCATCCCACTCACCAGAGGAGGAATACACTCCATTGCTGAGATCTGTATGGGATGACCATTTAAAAGTCAGTTATGAAAGCCCAGCTGTGCGCCAGGTGAAACACTGCCAACACCAGCAGCGCTTTACAGTCCACATCATGGGAAAGGAACAAAGAGAAATGCTTATGGCTGGCACTTCATTACGACTACAAGTACACATTCATAGATATATTGCTATTAAAGAACCAAGCTACACAGGCTACCCATCCCTGGTGTCATCCCATCTTAGAACACAGTCCAACAAAGCTCTACTTTCTCCTAAATGCCCAATGTCGGCTAATACCTTCTCATTTCTCAGCGTGGGAGCTTCACATACTGGAGAGCCTTCAAACTAAAGAAAATGTTCACTTTTATTCAAAAGCAGCAAAACCAAAAAAAGGAAACTAATAAAAGCTGCATTTGATTTTGGGAACACACAGAAATTTCTTCCCTTTTGAGTCGCAACAAATTTACTGTAAATGAAAGTTCACTGTATCCAGCTGTCATCTATTGGAACTGGGTGTTAATTAAGTCCTAGCTAGCTTGTTAACTTGACACTGTGCAATTCTATCATGCTGAAGGTAATGTTCCTTTTCTGTGCAGAATACAGCATGGTAGGATTATGCAGTACACTCTGACTGAATTTTACTGCAAGGTCTCCCAGGCCAAGCCAAGCATCAGAACCTCATCTTCAACAGTCCTGTCATCTACTCCATGAATGGACTGCATTGAGTCTATATTTGGCCTCAGACTGGGGCCTACTTAATGAAGTCAACAGCCACGGTTGCAGCAGGTAGCCTTCATCTCCCAGTAACCATCCTTGTAAAGCATCCAGTCTTTGAAATGAAGCAGGAAATTGGGAATTCTGAAGGATATAGAAATTGGGGCAGCTCCAAGAGTACCTGGCGCAGATTTCTAAGTTGTGGTATTGATGATCACAGATGACTTGTACATTACTGGCATAGAATCCTTTTCTATTCATGAAGTCACCCTAGGATATGTAAGTGGGTTGGTGATGTGCTAAAGTTATGTGCCCAATTTCAACCTCCATGAATGAGATGTGGGCAGGTAACAACGGAACATGCCCTGTGATATTCGAGACTGTTGTCCAAGATGAATGTCATTGTGTCATAGAGTCATACAGCACAGAAACAGACCCTTTGATCCAACTCGTCCATGCTGGACAAGTTTCCCAAAATAAATTAGCCCCATTTGCCTGTCCCATATTCTTCTAAACCTTTCCTATTCACTTACCTATCCAAATAACTCTTAAATGTTGTAACTTTACCTGCATCCACTACTTCCTCTGGCAGTTAATTCCACCTATGAATCATCCTCTTTGTGACAAGTTGCCCCTCGGGTCCCTTTTAAATCTTTCTCTGCTCATCTTAAAATTATGCCCTCTAGTTTTGAACTCCCCAACCATAGGGAAAAGACCTTTACTATTCACCTTACCTATACCCGTCATGATTTTATAAACATCTATAAGGTCATCCTCAATCTTCTGTGCTCCAGTGAAAAAAGTTCAAGCTTATCCAGCCTCTCCTTATAACTCAGACCCTCCAATCCCAGTTACATTCTTGTAAATCTTTTCTGCATCCTCTCCAATTTAATAATATCCTTCCTATAGCAAGGCGACCAGAACTGTATGCAGTACTCAAAAGTGGCCTCACCAACATCCTGAACAACTGCAAGATGAAATACCAACTCCTAGACTTAATGATCTGAGCAATGAAGGCAAGCATTCCAAACGCCTTCTTTACCAGTCTGTCTGCCTGTGACTTGACTTTGTCTGAAGCAGGAAACAGTGAACTGGACCCATTCTGACTTATAAATAATTCTATATGCACAAACCAGTATAGTTCCTTTAAGATATCTATGTCTCCACTTTTCAAAAAGGGAATTCTCTTTGAACATAATTCTTTCTTGTGTGCTAAAATGACTGCTGGTCTGCCTGTGTGTTTTTTTGATATATGTACGTTGCCTAGTAAGTTGTCTCTGTGACAGAATGGAACAGACTGTTGTTATTCATTACACATCGACAAAAACAAATCTTATCAGTTTGCTTATACTGTTACTTTAATGAATTATTATGGCTCAAATAGTCTTCATGTCTGACTTCTGTCACAGGTGTTTGAATATCCCTACAAGTCCTGGTTACTTCAACAATTGTTTTTATTGGTTTCTCGGCCCTTGTTCAAGGTTGTTCATTTAGTGCATTCTCTTTGCAATAATTTCTACAGGTCGGGTAACCTTTATCCTTTATTCAGTTATTAACTGAAAAGACCTAAAAACCGAAGGTTTTTTCAAAGTGGATTGAAATGGACTCAAATGGACTTTCAGATGCTGATGTCACGCCCTTTGGAGAAAAACTTTGCTTTTTGGCTCACTTCGGGTTAAGCAAAGGACCTGACTGGACGCGAATGGACCTACAGTGGACAATAGCGCATCCTGGTAAATGTAAGTCTTTTGGCGATTGTTTTGTGCCTGATTCTTCTGCTCTGCCAATAGTTATTTATACACAGTTATGCACACAATGTGATCGATAATAGCTGGTTGCAGCGCTCACAGGAGGTACTAACCATTCTGAATTATTTAACTGACTCATTAAGCAAGGTGACAAGGATTTCCTACACAATTGGCAGAACTTGACAGGTCCCAGAATTTAAACAGACGCTGTGACCTTGATTTTAACCCTGTTTGCTCAGTTTGAACAAATGATTAAAACTGTGCAAATCTATTGTATCTGAAAACCTAAAATATCCTTCACTTTGAAAAACAACTGGTCCTGAGGTTTTGTGAATAAAAGATACCTGACCTGTATTAATTTAATGAAAACCATAATCTTTACATGACTTTGTTCAATTTGTTTAAAACTTAAATTTCTGTCACATTATATACATACTGGACAAGCTGATTAATTGACTGTTTGATTAGCAGTCTGACTAGTAGCTGGATGCATGTAGAGTAAAATGGAAACAGTTTATACTAGAGCATTAATATGTCCTTATGTCACCCAGTGGTCTTAACTATCTGATGCCTTTCTGTGAAATAATACAACATCAGGAGGCAAACCATTTACTCGACTTTTTAATACTTCCTTCCTCCAATCTACAGTTCAAACTTCAATGCAGTCGGTGTAAAACCTGATAGCTGCTAACTCCAGCAGCCTCCATGAAATTAAAATCTTACCTGATGTGAGTTCTCAGTCAGCCTACAATCCTGTGGGTTTTATCCCTCACAGGAGTAGGAAATTTCTGGGACACATTCCCTTCCTATGCCCTTGTGAAAATGGCCAAGGGCAGGGTTGATTGATAGAACATCCAGCTGCTACATTTGATGGTTATGTCAGTCAGTCCCACCTCCATTTGGTGTTGATTGTGACCATGAAAATCTGTCACTAAGATATTATGTGACATAGGAGTGACCACGTATGGAATAGTAAAACTCAGTATTTTGTTTGCAATTAGAGGGATTAAATAACAGTTGTAATGAATATTAATATATTGATTTTCCTAAATTATTTAAATAACAAAGTTCAAGTAGAGGATGGCGCAGTGGCTCAGTGGTTAGCACTGCTGCCTCACAGCACCAGGGACCTGGGTTCAATTCCACCCTGGGATGATTGTGGAGTTTTGTACATTCTCCCCGTGTTCTCCGGGTGCTCCGGTTTCCTCCCACAATCCAAAGATGTGCAGGTTAGGTGGACTGGCCATGCTAAATTGTCCATATGTCCAGGGATGTTCAGGATAGGTGAATTAGCCATGGGAAATGCAGGGTTATGTGTCTCAGTCAGTGTAGACTCAATGGGCCGAATGACCTCTTCCACACTGTAGGGATTCTATGATGTACTCGGAGTTGGCCATAAGGAGTCAAGATATTTCTGAATTCTGCAGAGATGCATAGGAAGATAAAGTGACTTGGAATATTAAGCACATTTGAACTGTAGTACAATGTGGTGAATGTGGCAGCCAATTTGTGCACAGCAAGCTCTCATAAACATCAACGTGATATTCATAATCTGCTTTGTGGTTTTCCCAATAAATGTTGGCCAGGCAGAAAGTGTAATTGCCTATGCTTCTTCAAAATAGTGTCATAGGATTTTTTGCATCCATCTGAGAGGGCATTTGTGAGCTCACTTTCAAAAGATACTAACTCCAAGGTGCAGTACTCCCTCAGTTGAAGTGTCTGTCTTGTCTTTTCCGTTCAAGGCAGTGGGGCTTGAACTCAACACCTTCTGACACAGAGTCTCAAAAGGTGCTGCCAACTATAATTAATATTTATTGCTGAAAGCTATAGTATTACACCTGACTCAAATGGGATTACAGAGAACAGGTGCAATGATTCCTGTCATACATGTATTGATTGAGTGCCTTTTCAGAACATGTTCAGATAGAAGCAAAGCCATAAAGCAGACTCTTAAATACTTAAATCAATGCAGGTGCTTGAGTATTAAGTATTTGATCAGGAATGATTTCTGAACCTGAAGAACTTTAAGTACAAGCCAAGGTTCAAAACTCGGTATAAAGCAGTGATTCTGAAAGTCTAGCAGCCAATTCCAAGGTCTAATAGAAAAGTTCTGGTCGATGGAAATTCATGAGGCTGTTATCGTAAGGTGAGATTTTAATTATCCTACTCAGGCACTGTGATATCTTCTATTTTCAAACTGTTCATGGAATCACAAAAGTCTTATGACATAGAATAAGAGCATTCAGCCCATTGTTCCTATACTGACTCTTCAAATAAGCATCATTACCAAACGCAATCTCCTGTATTTTTTCCCCATATCCTTGCACATTATTTATATTGAAATATAGAAAATAGGAGCAGTGGTAAGCCATTTGGCCCTACAGATCTGCTCCACCATTCACAATGGTCATGGCTGGCCATCCAATTCCATAGTTCTTCCCAATTTTCCCCCATATCCTTTGATTCCTTTAGCTCCAAGTGCTAAATCTAACTCCTCCTTGAAATTATACACTATTTTGTTCTTGACTGCTTACTGTGGAGGAAAATTCCACAGGTGCACCCTCTCTGGGTGAAAAAATTTCAACTCATCTCAGTCCTAAATGGTTTATCTCTATCCAAATAATCATTCAGCTCTCTTGAATTCCTCAAATGAAGCTGTCTCCACTGTAGTGATTGTAAGGACGTCAGTCAGGTTGACTTCATAGAATATATGTTCCCTGATTGGGCTGTTAACCTGGTCCAATCAGGGACCCCTGGCTGACAGAAATAAACAGGAGTGTCAGAGATACTAGCACCCTGAGAGCTGGCTCTGAGGGAGCTGGATCAGTGTCAAGGACTTTCCATGTGTAAGTGAAGGATGGTTTCATGACACAATACCAGCCTCTGTGGAGTTATTTCATCCATCACACTTCCAGGCAGTGCATTCCATACCCTAATTATTCTTCCTGTGAAAAATCTTTTTTTTACATCATATTTGCCTTTCGGTGCAAATCACTTCACTTCTGTGTCATTGGGTTCTTGATCCTTTTAGACCTTCGCCCTATTGACTGCATCCAGGCCGCTCATGATTTTGATAACCTCTGTCAGACCTCCACTCAGCTGCGTTCTCTTCAAGGAGAACAGTTCCAACTTCTTCAATCTATCTTCAGAAATGAACTTTCTCATCACTGGAACCATCCGTGTAAATTGTTTCTGCACTCTCTCCAATGCATTTCCATCCTTCCTATAATGAAGCACCTAGAACTGTCCACAACGCTTAAGCTCAGGTCTAAGCAGTGACTTATACAAGTTTGAACTACATGTCTTCTTTGTGTACTCTATGCCCCTATGAATAAATCCAAGGATACTGTGTGCTCTATTAATTGCTCTCTCAACCTGTCTTCCTACCCTGTGCACATATATGTGTGCGCACCGAAGTTACTCTGCTCCTGTATCTCCTTTAGTATTCTACCCCTAATGTACAGTCAATATATAAAACCCAAATAGTTGGAACTAACCCAAATTCTGCAACTGCAATGACATGCCCCTGGTAAGGCCTTGAGCCTACAAACAGATGAAACAGATCACATTGTACTGCATGCTCCAGAAATGATGAGTGCAGCTCCAACAACACTCAAGAAGCATGACACCATCCAGGTGTAGCCCATATGATTGGCACCACAGAAATCCATTCCTTCCACCACCAATGATCAAAGGGTCACAGAAAATCAGGAGCAGCAGTTATGTGTTGCTGAGCCACCAACCCTGGGGACGCTGGCGTCTTTGTGATACATGATACACGAGCTAAAATATAAGGCAGTATTCAAAACATGTCATAATGACAGTAGTGTTTGACTCAAAAAAGCTATGCCAACTACAGCTTTAATATTATTTAAATTAAGACATGTCCTCAATGCTCCATGTGAGGTTTATTTTTTATCTAGTAACATGAAATCATCACTGCATTTAATATAAACAGATACATCTGTCAGAATCTTATTTTTTGGGAGGCTAAATGTGGTACCGGACCTAAAAATGGGAAGTACCTATGCTCAGGGTGGGTCAGGTTGTCTGACGCATTTACATTCTTTTCAGTTCATTGCATATGTGCAAGCAAAATGCCAAACATTATGACCCAGTGGATAAGAAACTCCAATGACCATTTGGGACTTTCTGGACTCCATTCACTCCTGGAAATATCTGAGAGCAGACAGAATCTCCAATATTCAGGAATGCCTCCCTAGAGATTCTCTTGCAGGGCGTCCAGCAGAGAAAGGGCGTATTGCTCCTGAGAGATGTACAGGTGCCTTTCCTGACTGAATGGAGGTCACTGCCCATGGGCAGCTCAGGAGAATCTGGCTTCAGTATCATGAAAGGATGATCAGCTGCACACTGCTTGGGTTAGTGTCACTATCCACTCAATGATAACTCAAAGTCATAGGGACATAAAGTATTTTACATTTGCCACTGCAGAGGACTGCCACATACAAGATTGGGTGCCAGATATCTCCATCAGATTCCTCAAGCATACAGAATATGTCTCAATGAACTAGACTAACTACTTTCATCATTGTAGTATTAGCTCTCACAGTTAATAGCAAAAAGATGATTGGTTTGATTCTGTGAACTTAGCTTAGTCATCATAACCTTTGGTTTCCTATCGGATGGCTCCAACCCTGAGCAAAGGCCTGTCATGCAGCCATCTCAATATGGTGAGACTCATCCTGCATGACCCATGACTACTAGCCCTTTTCTTCATTCAACAACATGGAAGAAATTTGTGATCTAAGCATTATATTGCATTCTATGCATATGGTACAGAGCTCACTAGGGTCTTTTTATACCTTGTGATACAGCCCTACATTACATCAACAGCATGTATAATAGCTTCTGTCTCCCATTTGTCTTCTTCCACTCCTTAGAATCCAGTAAAAAGCACAGCATACTTTGCCAACTTTACATGTAACACTTGTGTTGAGCCCAACATTGACATCTCAATCAGGCTTGCAGGTCTCAATTAGTGTGGTTGGCTCACTTGGGGAGGCTGAGTGAGATGCACAGTCTGCAGCCCTTTCACTGTTAATAGTGGACAGCAGCAACACCTTGCTAGACTTCTCATGGATGTTATCTCTCATGGGCAAGGTTGACAGAGCAGCCTGCATGTCTCGCATTATGAAATCTGAGGCAAGGGAACACCTTGGTTCAGATCCTAGGCTACTGAAGAAGTGAGCAGCCACCAGTATTTCCAGGAAAATGGCTACCCAACCAGGTACCCACAATGAAGGCTGACTTGCCTGAAAGTTTTTGAGAATTTAATATCATAACTTTCACCTGACACAGGAAAACAGAATAAAGGCTTAAGCCCATCTGCCCTTCTGAACGTCCCAGATGGGCTTACGCTATCCCCCTATAGACAGTCACAAAAAAAAGTTTCCTCATCATTTTTAATGCTGTGCCAGCCTTGTCTTAGTTAAAAGTGGTTTTATCCCCGTCCTTTTTGGTTTGTTTTTGTTTTATTTAATAAAAGACATCAGAGCATTGGTTTCAATTATGAATAAAAGAACCAAGAAACTGTGTTTTGGATTAGTAATAAAGCAGGAAAAGTATCTCAACTCTGGAAGAGGATTGTTTCTCCTTGTTCAATAGACAAATATTTATTCTGCATTTAGGGATCTGCAGAATAAGAAAAGCTTTGAAACAACTTCTGAGGAATCTGCTGCAAAAACGCATTACAATTGTGTTTTCGTTCAGATCAATGCTCCCTATAAACTGAGCAATCAGAGCTCAATCAAACAGCCAAATAAATTACAATGCATATGGGGCTGAAAATTTGTAAAGAAGCTATGCAATGCAAATCAAGTCCACACACATACACACAAAAACAAAACAAAACAAAAAAAGGAGTGAATTTGTTTGTTCAGATTATAATTTTAAACCCATTAACCAGTTCACAAAGCACAACAACAGCATTGTAGCACAAAATGTTACATAAGTAGTACTCAGATACCCATGTTAATAAAATCAGATATTGGATAATATATATACATAAATCCCATACTGTTTCATACTATTTATTAAACCTGACCTCAGAAATCCATTTCTTAAATCAGAACTGTATTTCTTTTACACTTCCCACACCAGCCATTCTCGCACTGTCATTTTTTTTTAATTGAGCAGTGAGGAATTGGATCAGGCTTGTCCAATCTTGTTTTACAATACAATGCTGACAGCCACCAGAGACAGGAGATTCTCAGCCTATCAGTCTGAGTTGAATTCAAGCCCAGGTTCCAGGAATAAAAAGGAAAATCTGTCAATTCAAAACACTGCCTTGACCTTTTAAAAAGAATTAAGCACCATCAACTGAACTATTCACAATTATGTATTCTTCTATTTGGTGCACATTAGTTCGATATTTCAACATCACTGTATTGTGCTAGAAAATAAATTTACAAATCTTTCTCATACCTCAGAAATTTCTCAAAACGTTTCGCACACAATTACTCTCGAATACGATAGGTACGGTTACAAAAGCAAAAACCATAGCAAGGTCCCACATACAGCAACAAATGAACAATTGGAACTGTTTTTGGTGGTATGAACAGAAGGAGGAATACTGCCCAAGACCTCAAGAAAGCTCAATATTCTTCGTCTACAGTGATGTGAGAAGTAAAAATAGTTACTCCCTCAGTTCTGAGTGTATTTTCAAAAGGCTAATTTCTTTCCCATTTCTGTAAGTTCTTTTATTTCTGTATTTCTTTACTTACTGTGGCCAACTGATTTCTCTCTGTTTTTGGCGTGTACTATGCCATGGGCCTACTCCTGTGAGAGTGATCATTTAAGAGTGCCTTGGAACAGAATGGTAAAGCTGAGAATTCAATGACAAGGTAGAAGAGGGTACTGCTTGTATCTTTTCACCCACCAGAGTAGCTGAGGGACTTCTGGAGGTAAAGCAATGAGAGAGTCCATATGACTTTAACCAGCAGACTTCAGGAGCTAAATAATCAGAGTAATGTCACATGCAAAAATGTTAATGATTGCTCAGTGAGTTCTTTGCTCAGTTATCTGTCAGAATCCCATAACATTTATTAATAAATAGTACAAAGGTAAACTTGCGGCATGACCTGGAAGCTTAGCCAAGTGGCATGTGCAGGTCATGAATGATTCACATAGGTGATGTGAACACATATGTAGAAAATGTCAGCAGCTGCAAAAAGTGGACTTCAGGTTTTTTGAAATGCGGGTGACAGGTGGAGTCATTGTGCTGCTTCTGCAAAGCTGAATATGTGAACTGTGCAAAACACATGAATAACATGTTGAAGGACATAGGCACTGTGTAGTTTAGCAGCAGCAGGCCAGAGAGGGAATAGTCACCGGGTAGATAGTTCACAGCTATTAAACAAGCAAGGGAAGAGCCCTTTGAGTCTACCTCACTCACTAACTGGTTTTACACTTTGGATATTAGTGAGGGGAATGGTTCCTCCAGTGAGATGAGGAGGATGGTTCCTTCTTAATGGCCAAGTTCATAACATCATGAATTAGAGAATTTTATATCACCTTGCTTTAAACGTGCCATAAATAGTCAGGTGCCAATAGAGCCACTAATTCCTTCAACACTTTCAGATAAACCTCGGCAGAGGTGAGCGGCAAATTTATTTGACTTCAGAGGGAAGGTGCATATAGTATTGATAGATATTTGTTTCAGATGAATCATCATTTCAAAACTTCATACAACTGCAGATGAAGCAGTGATGACTAGTGCTCTGAAAAAAGCTTTTTTTTCAATATATTGTTCCCAGAGGAAATCGTTTGGATAATGGACCATAATTTGTGAACGAGGAACACAAGTAGAATGTGACAGAACCAGGTATTAACCAGGTCACTTCATTCTCAGGTATATGAAGAAGCAGAGTGTACTGATGCCTTGAGCTTTTTATATGGTTGCATTAATGAGGTACATGGATTCCATTTACTTGAAGGCATCTTGTGGGTTTATTTACAGATAAATTTAATAAAGTAAAAAATGGTCTCTAGACACATCCTTGGCGTAGAATGCCACAATGCAGAGGTACTGTAGCCTGTAGTCACTCTGATGACATCCTGGTTTTTGGCCCACCTGCACATAAAGAAAAAAAAATCTTAAAGCAGTGATACAACATGCCTTCTTTTCTAAAGATAAATCTCATATTCTAAAGGTGAAAGTACATAGGTAGGCTTTGCAGAAATTTTTAATGCAGAACAGTTTCGGCATGGTTGCAATAGACTACACTTGGCACTCAGCTTACTTGCTTTTTGTGTCCTTCGATAGTGCAAACAATGGCCGCATTGCATACTTGCAAGTAGTGCAGTCTCTCTACAATGGTTTCATATATTTGCCACCTTCTAGCAGTGGATTAATGCTGCAACCTTACTTTTTTGCTTACAGATCTTTTTAGAACACTTGGATAGATGTTGAGGCAATTATGAACTTCACCATTTGCACTGATAGCTCAGCCTGTGAAAAATTCCATTAGTTGTGCTTGTTACAATATTTACTGAGAAATTAATTTAATGGTTCTTGTATTTGTTGCCTGCAAAACACGAATTCTAGATGAATAATTCTCAAAGATCTTCTGACACTTTTTCTGTATCTTTTAGGGATCTTTTTGGACCTCTTTAGATAAGAAGTTGATTAGAATTGATTCATGGTTACCCTTATTTCCAATTGCTATCAATATTTTCACAGCTTACTTTTGCAGTTCTGCAAACATAAAACATAACTACATTTTTAAAAAAAAGATTTGAACTTAGAGATCCATAGCCTTCCAGTTCATGCTGGGAGTTTGGTATCTATCGTTCTTCTTTTCTTTTTAGGTGCTTTAGCTATGCAGAACTTTACAATTGCGCTCTCTACTTTTTGTTACATTTTAATTTTGTTTAGTTCACCTCTGGGTGTGCCTTCAGCTAAGAATTTAGATTGGCTTTTCTATTTTTCTTTTTAAAGTTGTTTTTAGCTGATGAAATTTTCCATTAAGTTTGAAAACACTGTAGTTCAATCCAATGCTAGGATCTTAGAAAAATCTAAATATCGGAAATTATGAAGGTGTAAGGAACATATTAGCAGTAGAGGACTGGGAAATCATTCTAAAAGGCAATGACCAAGTATTTAAGGAATTAGTGCGTAGCTAATAACATGCATTCATTCCAATAAGACACAGCAACCCAACAGGGAAAGTAAGCCAACTGTGGCTAATGAATGAAGTTAAATATTGTCTTAAATCAAAGGATGAATCTTATAAAGCCACCCCAGAAAGTTGTAAACCTAAGGATTAGCAGCATTTTAGAAATTGACAAAAAAGAATCAAGAAATTGATAAAGTGAAATTAAAATATAAATGTAAACTAACAAAAAACAAAACAAAATCTATAGGTGTGTAAAAAGGAAGAGATTAATAGAGACAACTGTGAGCCAATTACAGGCAAAGACTGGAGAATTTATAATGGGAAATGGCAGAGAAGCTAATTAATTATTTTCTGTCTGTCTTATTGGGGGAAAATACAAGATATCTTCCAGAAATAATGGGAAACTACGTAAGTAGTAAGAATGATGAACTGAAAGTAATTAACATTAGTAAAAATACAGTACTGGATGAACAAATTGGACAGAAAGTTGACAAATTCCCAGGACCCAGAGTATTATTAAAGTTACTATGGCCTCTTTTCAATCTCCCCAGCTGGTCACAATACAATGTTGAAGTTTGTTTTAGCACATGGCTATACCTTTCTCTGGTTAAAATCCAGTTAACTGTTCCCATTATAATCAATAAGGAGCCATGTGCAAGGCATTCTTCAGTCGAAATAAAACAAGTTTATTACTTGTTAAGCCCAAGAAAATTAATAAACATGTAATGTATGCAGTTTTGTGCAGGCATTTAGGTCCTCACACACGTACAGACAAGAAATTTTCAAGATGCAAGTCTCCAGTATAAAAGGAAGATAGAAGAAAGTACACTATAGAGTCCTTTGGGTGTCCTTGAGATGCACAGGTTTAACTGGAGATGATCATGGGTTTACTTGGTTTCTTGCACACAAGCATTAGAAAATATTGCAGTAAATTTCTAAGTTTTTGTTTTCTTGATATTTCGTTCAAAGAATATTGTCAACTGACTTCTTCTTGAGAGAATTCAGAGAGAAGAAAATCTTCTTCAGCCTGTTTCATTTCTGCAAACTACATTAATCGCCCCTGCCATTTTCCAAAGAACTCCTTGAAGTACAAATTGATTGTTTACTCTCCATCTGCAGGAGTTCTTTTTGTTTTTCCTGGATTGACATTTGTAGACAAGATTCTATTTTCAACACGTGAAGAATCTTATGTTGATGCAAATTAGATAGGCGATGAGAATCTTTTCATGCTTCCTAGTATGAGGTTGACTGGTTTCACTGCCTTCGGAATGTGTGTTGTGTCACTATTCCTTCTTACATTTAGTAACAAATAAACCTACTCTTTTGTTTATTCAAGAAAAGCCTGATTATTTGGCTCATTCTGAAACGCAAATTTAGTCTGGGAGAAAGGTTTCTACAAAGGAGGCGATCTTTTATAAATTTTTAATCATAGTATGACCGTCCAAAAGGCCAGGTGAATAATAAAGAGAGATCAATTCATCTCTTCTCACCTGGGAGGTGACAAGGTAGGTATATCATCTGGAAATTTAATAACTTAGGGATCTGGTCTTCACATTGACAAACCTGATGGAGCCTTTTGTGGTTGTTAATAGCAGAGTAGATAAGGAGGAGCCAATGAATTTGGTGTTCTTGGATTATCAGAAAGATTTTGATAAGGTCCCTCACAGGAGGTTACTAAACAAATCAGAGCATATGGGATAGGGAGTAAGATGTGATAGGGAGATAGTAATTGACATGAACCGAAGATTGTTTTTTTTTTTGTTAACCAGAGTTCAGGATTAAATTGGTCATTCTCAGGTTGGCAGGTTGTGGCTTCTAGGACACAACATGGTTCAATGTTTTGGCCCCATCTATTCACAATCTGTATAAATGATTCAGATGTCGGGGCTAAATGTAATATTTCTGAGTTTGCACATAACACAAACGTAAGTTAGAATGTGAGTTCTGAGGAGGATGCAGTAAGTGGTCAAGAACATGGCAGATTGAATATAAAGTGAATAAATATGCTGTTATCCGATTTGGTCAGAGGAACAGAGAGAACAATATTTCTTAAATGCAGAGACATTTGTAAATGTTGGTGTCCAAAAGAACCAGGCTGTACTTGTTCAGAAGTCACTGAAAACGAACATGCAGCTCTAGCTAGCCAGCAAGAAAGTAAATGATATGTTGGTCTTTATTACAAGAAAATTTGAGTACAAGAGGAACATATCTTGCTTCCATTGAATAAAACCTGTATGGGCCACACATGGAGCATCATATGCAGTCTGGTCCCTTACCTAAAGAGGGAGTGCAACAGGTTTGCCAGACTAATTCTTGGGAGGTAAGAGCTTTCTAAGTTCATTCTTGGGATGTGAGAGTATCTTTGACAAGGTTATAATTAATTGTCCCTACCTAGTTGCCAATTGAGGTGATGGTGATCTGCCTTCTTGAACCCTGGAATCTATTTCAGATTAAATAAGCAGCAATTACTTTGAAAGTCATTCTGTACTTTCACTTGCTCTCTTGCAATTCACCAGAATATGTCTGGCTTGTTTTGGCAAGTGTTGTTCAGTCCACTGTTGAAAAGGTTGAGGAAACTCACATACAATTTTCAATTCAGATAAGAACAGGCCCTTATTGTTGCACTCCACATAGCTGTTGTATAATTTTAAAAAAAAAGAGTATTGGTGAGTGCACTCCTGAATAAAATATACCCAGACCACTAATGAGCACAATTCTTGAAAGGATATCTAGGACATCCTTCAACCTTTTAACTCCCACAGCTGTTCTTTCGCTTTATGCACAGAATTTAACAGCGAGGTCCGTAGCCATTTAAAGCTACATGGTGCATTAATGCAGCTACTGCTGCTTGTATCTACTTCTTCGAGGAGATCTGCTACCATGGTGTGCCAAGCTCACCTGTCTTATGCCATCCTCATATATCCACTGTGGCAAGTCCTCAGTGTGACTCTGCGACATCTGTCATCCAACCACGCCTTCTCCTGCTGCCCACCACTATGTCTTCCAGAAAGGACCTCTGTTGGAACAAAAGCAAAGTGCTACAGATGCTGGACATCTGAAACATAAACAAAAAAATGCTTAACATATTCAACAGGTCAGGCAGCATCTGTGGAAAGAAACAACCTTAACATTTCAGGGTGAGGTGATCTTTCATCAGAACCATTGAGTGTTAATTGACTAGAATTGAGACATTCACCATTCACAGAGATGGAAGCCCCACCTCAGAGAGCTATTGGCTAACTTTGAAGTACTGCTGGGATTGGTGACCACTGCTGGGACTACAAGCAGTCTAAGTGCTGGAGCTCAGAGCACCTGGTGTGTCTTTAGTCTCGTGGTGGGGAGAGAATGTCTGAGGGATGGGGGAAAAGGAAGCTGGGAGAATTGCTAACATAATCAAGCAGTGAGAGAGCACCTCAGGATAGAGGAAAGACCTCTTGTGGGAAGAGGGTAATTATCTGGAAATGGGGCCAGTAAAGTTGGGCTATCCCTAACCTCTTCGACCAAGGCATGTGCAGGGTGACCAGCTACTCCTCCACATAAACCTGAACTCCTCCTATTACCCTATACTGAGATGAGGGTGGAAAATGGTCCTTAGGGTGCCATTGATTGGTCAATAAAGGGTTTCAATTGATGTGAAAGTGGGCAGACCTCCCTAGCATCCCATTAAAGCACAGATGTGGGAGAGGTAGGTGGTTGGTACAAAGTAATTTATGGGACTCCTCCCCTTCAAACACATCAGCAGTGGCCTGAAATGTTCTGCCCTATGATTTTTATCCAGAACCCTTGTTGGAAAACTGAAAAGTAGTTTTGGGGCCTATCTTTTCAGGAGCTACATCTTTTAAATTGTGACAAACAACTTTTAACATTTGAGCAGGCAACTTTTCCCTTTGGCAGTGAAACCAATTTGGAATTTGCATATACAATGGTGACCAGACCTCACCCCAAAAAATCCAGAGGCTCAATACGTTTTGAGGGGTTCTCATTATTGCTGGTGTCAAAATTACAGCATCAGGAACTGAGGACCGTATCACTTCCTTCCCCATAAAGAAACACTAAAACTGAAATTTATTATTAATCTACATATAGAAGAATAACAATGCTAAAATATATCTAGCTGTTTTTGAGGCTGTCAATTACAGCAGATAGACAAATTTAGGTTGAAATATGAGCTCAAATCACTGGGGAGAAATTCTGAAAAATGACAATCCTGTCACATTTAATAGCCAATTACAGGGAGGAATTCTTCAATTCTTGGGGGGTTAATGGTAGGCTGTCAGCAGTGATAACTGCAGATGGATGATCATTTCTTTCCTTTATAGTAAGATTTCTCTTTACAAAGCTTCAGAACAAAAGCCTCTTGACTAAAGGCCAAAGACAACAGAAGTAAATGTATGCTAGAATTTAGTTTTGAATCTTTCAAGAGATAGATTACCTTTGTAATTAAATGTGAAAAAAAAACCATAAAATGTAAAATACTTAAATATGCTGCATGCCTTGGAACAAACATTAATGCTTTAATTCTGCTTTCTGGAGTGTGTTCAAGTGGTTTATTAAAATTTTCTTACATCGTTGTTTTATTCAAATTGCTGCTCTGTGATCATGCATGTGGGTGGATTGAATATATTTTATATTAAAGTGAAGCTCAGGTTATGAACTAACAGACAAGGTTACAGACATAGGACAGGTCAATGAACCCTAGTCAGTTCAAGGAAACGCATGCTGCAGTAATTATAAACATTTCTAAATGTCCATGATTCATATCAAAATATTAAAAATACTTTCCAAGAGTTTTTTATAGAATAGATTCTGAGATTGTTCACTTCTTAAATGTCATAATGTTATAAAAATAATAATCAGAAATTGTTTTGCTTCTTTTACATGAGCAATATTCCTAGATAATTCATAGATGAGTCTGGGAAATTGAAATAAATGGCAAGCTATAAAAAAAAATTAGAAGAGTTCATTGAAGGATACAGGTAAGGAAATAGATTTTGAAGATTTAAGATGGTTTTGAAAGTGTAGGTAATGAACATTAGATCAGGAGCTCTGGATGAGATTCCAAAAATCAGGACCACAACTGAAGGCTTTGCTGCCAGATGTTGGGGAAAGAAAAGGAATGCAGAAAGAGAATTGGACAAGAGGAGTAAACTATTCAGGAAGGAATACAATGCTGGAGGAGTCCAGCAGAGTTAGGGCATTCAGGGTTTTATAGAAACCACAATAATTTAAATGTAATAAATGAGGGAGATTGGAGGCCAGTGAAGGTCAGGAAGATACAGATGGTAGTTGAATAATTAAATGTGATTGAATTTCATGTTCAGTTCAAGGGAAAGAGAGTGGCTCCAAGACATTTTCTAAATTTAAATAATGGAAATTATGAGGGCATGAAAGCAGGGTAGGCTAAAGTGAATTGGCAAAATTGGTTAAAGGCGTAAGTCAATAATGAAGATATTTTAGGAGGTATTTCAGAATAGACAGAACAGATAAACCCAGGCTAACAAAAAAGTCCAATGGTTGGAATTAGTCATCCGTCCTAGTTAACTAAAAATCTTAAATATTGTACTCAGCTTAAAGAGGAACAGCACATAATGTGGAAAGATAGCTAACAAATCAGAGGTTTCGGCAGGATACAAAGAATATAAAAGAATAATGAATAAATTAATAAGGAGAGAAAATTAGAGTACCTTGGAAAGCTAGTCAAAAAATACACAACAGATAGTGTGACTTAGCATAAAAATTTAAAAAGAGAAGAAGTCAACAAAGTGAGCATTCGTCCTATAGAGTGTGAATCTGGAGAATTTATAATGGAAAATAAAAAGATGGCAAGTGAATTGAACAGGTATATTGCATCAATGTTAACTATATAGAGCATAAGTAACATCCCAGAGGCAGATATAAATATAAATGTAAATGCAAAGGAGAGAGAAACTCAGGAAAATTACAATTGCCAGAGAAGTGGTAGAAGAGAAGTTGTTGAAACTGTGGGCTAACAAGTATTTGGGTTCTGACGGACATCATGCCAGATCTTAAAAGATGTGGCAAGCGAGATAGTTGATGCAATAGTGGACAAATTAGATCAAAAGATAGCAAATGTAACCCTTATATTCAAAAATGAAGGAATATGAAAAGCAGGAAACTACTGGCCAGTTGGCTAACAATATTAAAAGCTACTATTTAATAAGTTATGGCAAGACATTTAGATGATTTCAAACATAATAAGACAGAGTCAGCATGGTTTTGTGAAAGGGAAATCATATTTAACCAATCTATTAGAGTTCTTTGAGGATGTAACATGTGCTGTGGATATTGGAGAACTAGTGGATATACTTTATTTAGATTTCTAGCAGGCACATGATAAAGTGCCACATCAAAGTGCGGCAAAGTAAACTTCAGAACTTTAATAACTGTTCGTGGATTGAAGGAATCAGCAATAACTCTTTCCGGAATAAATTGTTTCCTGAGGTGAAAGGGTCAAGGAGAAACCGTTATAAAGAAACTGAAAGCAGCATGCTAATTTACCATCCCTGGGAAGAAGGAATCAAAGCAACATAAATGAGCTGTTTCCTGGGAAAGAGGAGATAACATTGCTTGATAAATTGTTCATGAAAAATGGGCAATTAACACTGCCTGTAGAAGGAATGTTCTGAAGTAAAGGGGTTAATTGCAGGACAGTTTGTTTCAAACAGACAGCTAACACTGAATGTAATGAGGAACAGCGGAGCTACTTCTGATAAGAAGATAAACTACAGACTTGAGGACTCCAGAAGTGTAATCAATTTTGGGGAATGAAAAAATCTGAAGGATCATCAATAATGTCAAACCACAAACTTGACAAACTGTAAAAGAATCAAATACGAGAACTTTCCCTTGAGTGAACTTCAAAGAACAACACTGCACAAGAATCAAATCTTGGTCACATCCAGAGAAAGGCACCGTTGATTGGAATTGTAGCTAAATTCCACCATTAATTGGAGTTGTGAGGCTTAACTTGCTTGAGAGGACTTATTTTGGTTGCTATGTGCAATAAAGACTAAAAAGTTGTTTCAGTATTTGATTGTGGGATTTCTTAATAAATAGCCAAATTAAAAGTAACTTGCATTGATTGAGACACAACAAAAGATGATTGCAGAAAAATAAAAGCCTCTATAGGGAGTAGCATTTTTATGCATTCATCATTGAAGAGAATTAAAAGTCAACCTCATTGCTGTCGGTCTGGAGTCACATGTAGGCCAGATCAGGGAAAGATAGCAAATTTCCATCCCTAAAATACATTAGTCAACTAAATTTTTTATGACAGTTGGCTGTAGTTATATGGTCACCATTAGTCCAGCTTTTCACTGAATTTAAAACTTACCATGTGCCATGATGAGATTTGGACCTGTGTCCACATAACTTTGCCCTTGGGGGTCTAGCATACTAAGCTAGTGACATTACTACTATACCACTTTTTGCCCAAATCCTGGTAATAGAAAATAAAGAGATAGCAGATGAATTAACTGATAATTTGCATCAATTTGCATTATAAAAGGTGTAGATTAGTTGGCTTATAGGAAACTGAGAAACATAGAAACATAGAAGATAGGAGCACAAGATAGGCCATTCAGCCCTTCTTCATGATCATGGCTGATCATCCAATTCCGTAGCCTAATCCTGCTTTCTCCCCTTAACCTTTGATCCCATTGGCCCCAAGTACTATATCGAGCTACCTCTTGAATACATTCAATGTTTTGGCATCAACTACTTTCTGTGATAATGAATTCCACAGGCTCCCCACTCTTTGGGTGGAGAAATGTCTCCTCATCTCCGTCCTAAATGGTCTACACGAATCTTTAGACTGTGACCCCTGGTTCTGGACACACCCACCATCAGGAACATCCTTCCTGCATCTACCATGTCTAGTCCTGTTAGAATTTTATAAGTCTCTAGAGATCCCCCTCAATCGTCTGAACTCTAGCAAAAACAATCCTAACCTAATCAATCTCTCCTCATACATCAAAGAAACACTTTTCTTCCTCAAGGTTGGCAAGATGTAATAAATACAGTGTGGAGCTAGAGGAACACAGCAGGTCTGTTCCTCCAATGTTCCTCCAGCTCCAAACTGTATTGTCTCTGACTCCAGCATTCGCAGTTCTTTCTATTTCTAAGATGTAACAAATGTTGCTCCACCAGGATCAGTGCCAGGAATTTAATAGCTCAGCATAGAGGATGGTTACAAGTTTGCTCAGAGATAGATAGAAAAGTAGGTTCTGAAGAGAATTTAAATAGACCATATAAAGATGTAGATAGATTAAGTTAGTGGACAAAGATGTGGTAAGTGGATTTGAATGTGGAAAAATGCAAATTTGTCCAATTTGACAGGAAGAATGAAAAATAAGATACTGTAGAGTTTTGAAGCGCAAAAGCACCTGTGTGTCTTTGTGAGTGAATCACAAAAGGTTAGAATAGCAGGTAAAGCAAATAATTAGGAAAGCTAATTGTATTCTACTGTTTGTGAGAGGAATTGATTAGAAAAGTGGGGAGGTTAAGCTTTGGTTATACAGGGCGAATACATCTGCCATGTTGCGTATAGTGCTGGTCACCTTAGTTAAGATAGGTTATGAATGCATTGCAGCTCACAGAAGGTTTACCATGCTAATACCTTGAATAGGTTGTTCTGAGGAGAGACTGGACAGGCTAGGCTTGTATTTGCTGGAGTTCAGTAGTGTAAGAGATGTCCTGATTTTAACAAAACATCTTGCGAGGTTTTGATAGGGTAGCTTTGAAGAGGAAGTTTCCTGTTAAGGGAGAATCTAAAATGATTGGTCATTGTTTAAAAATAAGGGGATACCTAATTAAAACTCAAATGAGGCAAAATACTTACTCTCAGAGGGTCATGAATCTTTGAAACCCTTTTCCAAGAAAAGATGGTGGAAGCAGAGTCCTTGAATAATTCTAGGGGAAAGGTAGATAGATTCATGGTGGGAAAGGATTTTAGATGTTCTCAGAGTTAGACAGGAATGTGGTTTTGAGGTTATAATCTGATAAGCAGTACTCTTATTAAATGGCAGAGCAGGTACAAGGGAGAGAATGGCCTACTCCTGCTCCTTGTTCACATGTTCATATGAAGATGTAGAATGGGACAGAATAATGAACAGTGAAAATTAATCCTTTTTGATGAGGGGGAAAGTCATACTGTTAGGTACCTTTCTCCAGGATATTCAAAATGGATTGGATCGAGTTACTGAAAGAAAAGATGTCTGCAGAAGGTTTGGACTTTATATAGTAAATAACTGCTGCTTATTTCATGTTTCCTTCAGTCTATGATCCTTAGAATTCATTATGACTACCATTATTATTCAATTTTGATCAACCTATCTTCTTTGGCCTTATATTTCAAAGGTTGCAGGAGTCATTACAACTATGGTATGAAGTAAGGCTAGAGTAGCACTGCATTTTTACCTCTGCAAAGGCTCAATTTCTGTCACATGATGTCACAGCAGCACTGACACCAGCCAGATTAAGCCAGTCGCATGGAGTGAACTCATTTACTGATATAGAAAAGTAGCAAGGAGTGAGCATATTTCAGTTACATTTTTACCATTAATGGCACCAAGATGCTGAAAGAAAATCACAAAATATCCAGTAAGTAATCATGATTTTCTTTTCCTCTCTGAAATGTGATAGTTTTCTCAGCTGAAAAACATGTTTTTGAGAGTCTTGTTTTAATTTATTAACAGCAATCAGACCTCCTAATCACCAGAGGACATTGCGTCATTATGTCCAAAACAGCAGATAAAGAACAGTTCTCAGAATAAGGTCATGACTGATCATTAGTAAACTCAACTTTCCTACAAAGTCTGCATATCCTTTGACTCCCTACTGATTAACAATCTGTCTAGCTCAGCCTTAACCAGATTGATGATGGAACATTGACAACCCTCTGGGGTAGAGAATTCCATTGATTTACAACCATTTAAAATGAAGAAATTTCCCTTCATCTCAATCCAAAATTATTGGCACCTTATCCTGAGACAATACCCCATGTTTAGATGACTTAGCTAGGTGGTACGATGACCCAGAATTTAGTTAAGTCATGGAAACTCTATAGGTTATAGCATTAAGGAGTGTGTGAGACCAAATCCACCAAGGCTGAACTGTAACAGTTTGTAATGTCATGGAAGGAAGTCATGTACATTCGTGTCCCTGAGAATCAATGAGAATACTCCTGGACAGAAGCTCATGCAAAAGTGAGTCTGACAGTCATAAATAAATTTGGGAAGGCAATGGCCTTGTGGTATTATCGCTGGTCTGTTAATCCAGAGACGCAGATAAAGTTCTGGGGACAAGAGTTCGAATCCCGCCATGACAGATGGTGGAATTTGAATTCAATAAATATCTGGAATTAAGAATCTAATGATGACCACGAATCCATTGTCAATTGTCGGGAAAACCCATCTGGTTCACTAATGCCCTTTAAGGAAGGAAACTGCCATCCTTACCTGGTCTGGCCTACATGTGACTCCAGACCCACAGCAATGTGGTTGACTTTTAACTGCCCTCTAGGCAATTAGGAATGGGCAATAAATGCTGCCTAGCCAGCGATGCCCTCATCCCATGAATGAGTAAAGAAAAAAATTAGCATAAGATTAGGGTATTTTGTAGCTAGCAGGTTTCAAGAAATATTGAAACGATGTCAACCTAACAATGCAATAATATATAGACCTTTAAAAATGGTGAATAGGAGTGAATGTAAGTTTTCTGCCCCATTCCCAGTGAATTTTCACTGGAGTGGGAAAAAGATATGGGTGGTGGGGCCACATTCTGTACCCTCGACTTAGACAGCTCCATTATTGGGATAGAAACCTCCTAGCTCCAACACCCCTCCAATTTTCATGGAGTCAGTTTAGTTTATCAATATGGTTCATGGTCCCTTGGTGGAGTCATGATCCAGTTTCTGGATTCTGAAAGCTTGGTGAAAATTAATTTGAGTGTGTCTTACTCTTGTAATGCAGCACCCATCTATGTCCAGTCATTCTTTCCACCAACCACCAGCCCCCCATTACCCTCTATAGGAAACTTGACAATTAATATTCAATCATTCCCCTACCCATCCCCATGTCCACTTACAGCAAATGCACCCCCCCACCCTGCTCACTCATGGTATATTCATGATATTGATCTAGTATAGTCTGTGTATATATGGAATGGACCATATAGTAACAATACAATTTGTGAAATTCCTTTTAAAAAATCAAAATTTTGTTTTTAATAAAGAACTACTGTTGTTACAACCATATAAACATGTCAATCAACTAGACCTTTAAAGTATTAGGCACAGAGACTGTAAGGACTGGATGCACCTGTATAAATAAACATACAGCCAATAACAAAATAGATCTAAAGGAAGAGATTAAATTTCGAAAATTGTCATTGATACAATGTTTTCTCTTCTTTGTACCTGTTTGAACAAAGAAAAACTTTTTAGGAGCATGGATTGTCAACATAGCATGCATTATGAGGCTTGGCTAACAATCCAGACTTTCATAAAAGCTTTCATCTTGTTGAAAGCAATTTTGTTCTTAAGAAAATTTTGTCTGGATGACTGGAAAGACACCATAAGGGTGAGTGGGGTGCTTGAGTGTGCATAGAGGATATGAGGGGACATGGGGAGTAGATGGATGAGTGAGATGGTATGAGATATGAGGTCCAGAGGCCTAACATTTCACAAAATAGGTTGGACAAAGTTTGAAAGAACTGAGGAAAGTATTTTAAACAACCTGTTTTGACATTTGGTGATCCCCATGGCCACCTCTTATCTGGTGACTGGCCTAACCCCATCTTGTATCAGCTCCTCATCTCTCAAAATGAAAATTGTACTATTCAGTACACTGTTTCTCAAGGTGGGTACATTGATGTGGGGCATTTTCTACCTTAGAGGCAAAAATCCTTCTGAATCCCTCAGTGCCTATCAAGTCTCTTCAGATTTTTCCAGCTTTCAATGAGTATAGTCCCAAATTACTCATCATAGGACAACAGTCTCATCCCAATTTAGTGAAATTTCACTGTACTGCCTCAACTGAAATTGTGTCATTTTCAAATATACAGACTCAAAACTGTGCAGAATACCCCTGGTAAAGTCTCACCAATGTCCTATACAACTGCACTAAGGCTTCTATATTAGAACAAGGAACAAGGAACAAGGAACAAAGAACAAAAAAAAACAAAGAGCAGTACAGCACAGGAACAGGCCTCTTGGCCCACCAAGAAAATTCTTGAACTCTACTCCCTGTGCAATAAAGTTCAACATGTCATTTGCCTTCCTAATGCTTTCTGTACCTACATATGAACGTTCCATGTTCCTTCCACAAATGCATAAACACTTAGAAGTTTCATGTCTTTATACATTTTCTACTTTGTTATTCTTAGTTCCAAAGTGAGTATCTTCACACTTGTCCACATTACAAATGATCTGCCATCTTGTTGCCCACTGTCTTAACTCAGTTTCTCTCTTTGTAGCCTCTTTGTATCCTCTTCATAAATTTTGTTCCCACCCAGCTTAGTATTGTCAGCAAACATAAGTGGATTACTTGTGGAATTTTCATCTAAGTCATTGTTATAGATTGTAACTAGTTGAGATTCTAGCACTGATCCTTACACCCTGCCAACCGCAAAATGCTCTCTTTACTCCTACTCTTTCCTTCTGTCTAATACACAGTCCATACTTATGCATTAACCCCAACTCCGTTAATGCTTATCTTGCATTTTGTATTTTTATTGCCACCTTATTGAACACTTTTTACTAATCGAAGTATACATTCATTCCTTGTAATCTGCTGATTCACTAACTGTGGATCTATGTATTTGCGAGGTTGGCCCTCAAACTTTTTTTTTCTCAAATAATCATCCACTTTGACCACAAGGTCCTTCACAGTGCATAGAAGAATTACATAGGTGGGTTATCCAGGTTGTTTTGATATCCACAGTAAGTTCATGCCCCTATCTCCCAGAGATAATGATGATTCAGTATACTACATCTACTAGATCTCTTTAATGTACCCTTTATCTTCAAAATGTTTTAATATTTTTTTCAAACATGATTTCCTTTTAATAAAGTCAACTTAACTTTTTCTAATCATTCTTTGTTTTATAAATATGTTTTTAATCATTCCTTAATACAGGGTTCAGATATACTATGAACACTGATATCTGACTCATTGGCCTGTAGTTCCTTGTTTCCTGCAATAGGTTTAGTGTTAGCAGAGTCACATTTAGTTATTTTCCAGCTACTAAGACCATTCTAGGTAATTTTGGAAAATCATAAACAGCACATCTGCTACTTCTGCGGTTACCTCTTTGGAAACTGTGGAGGTAAACCATTCGGGCCTGGCATTGTTAGATTTATTTAATACTTTTTCTCTGCTGATATTAACTACCTTATGTTCCTTACTCTTTTCTCATTTCTGGATTGTTCTTTACTTCTGGTAATTAATGTCTTCAACTGTGAAGACAATGCAAAATATTTGTTTAGTCTCTGTGCCATTTTCTCATTCCTGATGATAATTTATTTTGTCTCTGCATCTAAGGAACAAACAGTTACTTCAACTACTTTCTGTCATTAATTGTACTCGCTAAA
Source organism: Rhincodon typus (assembly GCF_021869965.1). NCBI lineage: Eukaryota > Metazoa > Chordata > Chondrichthyes > Orectolobiformes > Rhincodontidae > Rhincodon > Rhincodon typus. The sequence continues at coordinate 20,492,747 of NC_063348.1, read as the reverse complement.
CCCTTGCAATCTGTTTTAATGTTCCTGGCCAATTTGCACTCATATTCAATTTTTCCACTCTTTTTTCAACTTTATGATGGTTCTTTACAGATTTCTAAAACACTTCCAATTCCCAGACTTACTGATATTCATTGCCACATTATCAGCTTCTTTATTTAATCTAATACCATCCTTAACTTGCACACTAAGCCATAGAGTGATCCTTCTTGCTGAGATTTTACTGTTTGATGGAAAATATTTTTATTGATCTTAAATGTTTCCCGCTTCATTTATCATCATACCTTTTACTCAATCAACTTTGGCCAGCTTTTCCATCATACTGATATAATCTTTAAGGGCCAAGTACTTGTTGGGGACAAGTTGCTTTCACACTTAATATAGAATTCAGTTGTATATTATAACCTCTCAAACCCAGAAATCTAGATCAAGCCATTTCTGGATTTCAGAACTTCTGGATTTAGGATCATGTTAAATTTGAATCAGATATAAACATGCAACAGGTACATAAAACAGTGGTAAAGTATTGTAAAACAGTACTAAACTGTCTGCTTTATCCATCCAAAATATGATGAATATTGTAAATATGTTATAAACCAGTTAATAGAGTTGGATGGAAGAGGATGCAGTGCCTGCAAAGTATGTTACAAAACTTGAACTTACCTTGTTTCAGACTCCTTTTCCTGGTAGACCATAAGTTTTGGTGCATGGTAAGAGCAGCAGCATGATAGGTCATGTGCGCTGTCTGCCATTTTCCAGCCATCTGGGTCATCAAGATCACACCTGCAGGATTATGGAAACTACAGCCCAGAACTGGCATGGCAGCCAGACCATGAGACAGCTGTAAAAGGTCAGTCACATGATAAGTTAGGGGCTCAAGTTGTTAGGATTACGGCTCAGGAAAAGCCCTGGGAAAGGCTCTTGTGGCTTGGAGATGGTGTCCCTGCTTCTGAGCTGGGAGACATGGATTCAACTCCCTCCTGTGCCAGAGGTGTGTCATAACATGTCTCAACAGGCTGATTAGAAAAATATCAAGGAAAATCCCTGGGAACTACCCAGAGCAGTGGATAGCTTTGATATAAGCCTGGGAGTCATTGATAATTAATTGTGGCTGAAGAAGAGAGTGGAGGTGAAGGAAACACACAAGCAACAATTCCTTGGTGCAGAAAAGAAAGATTGGAGGTTAGTGAAACTCAAGGACAGTGGAAGTTTAGTGAAGTCTGTGGAAAATCTGTAATTGTACCCATGGCTTGGTGCTAGAGTGCAGTCTCAAGAATTCAGGGGACAACATTCCCAGGAAAACAAAGAGAACTACCAAAATATGAGCAATCATTGAGGCAGCCAGTGATGGAATGGCTTTTGAGGGAGATCCAAAACTAGGTTTCAAAAATGAATAATTGGAAATCCTTGTAAGGGAGATAAATGTTAAATAGTATTTGGTGGTCCACAGTGTAACTGTTGTCCAGGATAGCTGAGAAATCTTTGGAATCTGTCTTGACCATATTTGTTATTCGAAGGGCTTTGTGGGGTGTTCAACTGAGTTTATCTGTTTTTGGATAGGCATTCATTCAGGCAAGTGGCGAGTATTCCATTGAACTCCTGACATGTGCTTTGTAGATGGTGAACAGTCTTTGAGGAGTCAGGAAGTGAGTTTCTTACTGCAGTATTCCTAGCCTCTGATCTGCTCTTGTAACCATTGTATTTATATGGCTAGTCTAATCGTTGTGAAGATGTTATTGAAGTTGGCTCTCACAGAATTCTCTAAGCTCTCAAGGAAACCATTATCTGACTAACAGTAAAAAGGCATTCTTAGCTAATATTCACGAACAAAAATTTGATGGAGAAAGGTGTTCCTGACTGAAGAACAGCAGAGAACACAAGAACACAAGAACTAGGAGCAGGAGTAGGCCGTCTGGCCCTTTGATCCTGCTCCGCCATTCAATAAGATTATGGCTGATCCTTTCGTGGACTCAGATCCACTTACCCGCGTTCTCACCATATCCCTTAATTCCTTTATTGTTCAAAAAAAATCTGCCTTTTTTATAAAAGCGTTTACTGAAGTAGTGTCAACTACTTCACTGGGCAAGGAATTCCACAGATTAACAACGCTCTGGGTGAAGAAATTCCTTCTCAGTTCAGTCCTAAATCTGCTCCCTCTAATCTTGAGGCTATGCCCTCTTGTCCTAGCTTCACCTGCCAGTGGAAACATCCTCTCTACTTCTATCTTATCTATTCCCTTCATAATTTTATATGTTTCTATAAGATCCCCCCTCAATCTTCTGAATTCCAATGAATATAATCACAATCTACTCAGTCTCTCCTCATAAGCCAACCCCCTCAACTCCGGAATCAACCTAGTGAACCTCCTTTACACCCCCTCCAGTGCCAGTACATCCTTTCCTCAAGTAAGGAGACCAAAACTGCACACAGTACTCCAGGTGTGGCTTCACCAGCAGCTTTTACAGCTGCAACATAACCTCTCTGCTTTTTATTTCAATCCCTTCAGCAATGAAGGACAAAATTCCATTTGCCTTCCTAATTACTTGTTGTACCTGCAGACCTACCTTCTGTGATTCATGCACAAGGACATCCAGGTCCCTCTGCATAGCAGCATGCTGCAACTTTTTACCATTAAAGAAGGCTCTGAACGTTCTGGAAGATGTATCCTGGCTGTAATTTTGAGAGACTGTTTCATGTTTTTTTTATTAATTTGATTCTATAAATGGATCTTGTTAGCGGACCATTAGAATTTTGTTTTATTTGGGAATAGTTAGTGGTTAAGAGGGAATTGTTTTGTTTGTTAGTAGTTGTGCTAATTTGTTCACTGTTAGTTACACAAATAAATTGTTACTTGTTGATTATAGAGTGACTGTGAGGAGTTCTTTTCATTTTACCTCCCCTTTATAACAGAGTGGGGGTTGTGAAAGGCAGGTTATACCACTTTCCACACTTCCTTTAACAGATTAGGAGGTGAGGCAAGCTTCTCTAGGTGTTTCAGTTTTAGTTATTCAGAGGGGAGTTGACCTCTGCTTTATAACAGTTCAATTTCTGGTCAATGGTAATCCTTGGGTATTTGATAGTGGGGAATTCAGTGATGATAATGCCACTGAATGTGAAGTTGTTGCTTGACTAGTAAATGTATGTTTCAACACATGCTAAACATTGACTGAACTTCTTTTTAATTACTCTATTTTATTTTGTGATGTGAGTTCCTCTGAAAAGTATGGTAAGCAAGGCATCTGCTTCTCCTGGCCTCAGTCATATGCACAGGATCTAAAATTTTTTCTTGTGTCTGATAAAAGATGATGGCTGAGATATTCCAATGGCCAGTGCCCTTGGAGTAGAGTAAATTGGAGTTGGGTACTGGGACCAAGAGGAATTCCTGATGTAACTGACTGTGGTAACCGATCAGAACTTTTCTTTCAAAAGGGGCATTTTCCCTGTTTCCGAAATCCTCCAAGTGTCTATTAAGCTCAAGTGAATTTGAACCCTTTGAATTCTTTTAATAACCCAAATATGCTAGAGGATTTTAAAACATTATTATCCAACTAACCCACCTCCCCACTGCCTCCATTCAACACTGACACCCACCCTCTCAACTATACATCCACCATATCTTACACCCCCAGATTGCAGACAGCTGCACCCTTCACCAGAAACTTCCCCTGTCCTGCCAACCCGTCCTGATTCCACAACCAAGGCCTAATCTGACTGTGCCAGATCAGGCATCCTCTCCTTCCTGGCCTGACTTCCTCAGACCTGAACACTAATAACCACCATGCCCCATCAATTGTCCTCTCCTCCCCCAAACCCATTTAACCATGGGAAGGGTGGTCTTACAAGCTAGTGGTAGTATGCCTACATCTGGGCCAGAAGCTGCAAGTTCAAACCCCAATTCCCCTATCTAGCCTATCAAAGCAAGTTGTTTAAAAATAACACATGGACTCTGGTGCTGCAGTGGTCATGTTTCTACCTCTGAGCCAAGTCCAGAGTTGTATCATAACATATCTGAACAGGTTGATTTAAAAAGATCTACAACTACTGTAGGTGTGTTTGTAAACTACTTTAACCAACATTTTATAATCCTTGCCTTTCCTAAGCAGAGAAAACACTTGTGCACACAAAATAGACTCCTGTGTTGAAACTGAAACATCTGGTACATTTTATCTCTAGATTGTTCTAATCCCCAAATTATGTTATCAAGAGGAGAGAGAACAACTATTATTTATCTCAACAGCATGGCAATGCAAACAGTTAATCACCTAACTGTAATGACCTCAATCTCACAGCTTCAGAACCATTCCACTACACAAGTGCTGCATTGCATTTGCTTTTCTAATTAAAACAATTAGGCTGGCTTAGTGAATGAGTTCACAACTCCTGTTTGCATTGTTCAAGAGGAAATCAACAGCTTCTTGAGTCACAGCAGATTGGAAGCCTGCATCTCACCTCCACACCCCAGTGATCAACACTTAGTAATTCTACCCAATGTTAAATCTAGTTGCCCATTTACAGGCTGTCCTGCCTGCACTAAAAGTAGTGAGCTGCCATCTCCTTTACCCACTCTGTGGCAGCCCTGTTTGGCTATGCAGTTATAAATTTGTTTGCTTAGAACTGGCTTACCCTACAAAATGTGCTGACAGGCCTCTTTTTGCATTTATAGTATTTCTGGTTTTGTCACATTGTTTAATTGTTCACTGAACAAGCTTGTGGAAAATTTAATTGTCCCCCCTGCGCTAAAAGAGATGGACTTGGTTTGGTTGGGATGGGTATACAGCTGTGAAAAATCTCCAATCCCAAAGGCAGACTCCACCCCAGCCCACCCCAATGTCATTGGAGGTGAGACAGAGTGGGAAGCTTTATGCCCAGGCAGGTGGGTTGCTTAATTAGATATTACAATGAGGCTGCATGTCTAAGATTTAATCTGTTTGAACTTCCACCTTGGCTGGCCAGGTTCGCTGGGACCTGGGAAACACAGCAGCTTAAAGAGGCAAAGTCATCTGGATCCAAGAGTTAAGTGTTCTTTCATTTTATTCACTGGATCCAGTGAAGCTACATCCTCCCCTCTCAATAATTCTATATAATCGACCTCTGCCAGATTCTAATTGACACATTTCTACAATCCCACCCCCCTAGACCATCCCTTCAATTTCTCTCCACCTTCTGATCCCCAGTACATCTCATGCACTTGTCTTCCAGCCTTCTGACCTCTCCGGCCTTCCCCAGAAGAGTTTGATTCTGACATTTAATTTTTCTAACCACTAAATGAGGGCCTCAACTCTATTCACCCTCCACCCCACAATTTGAGTTTCCAATCTCAAACATGTCACTGCCCTACCAATGAACAGCCATCACACCCCATCCATTTGACAATGATGTCTCAAACTTTCTCATCGATCCAAAGCTCCTGGTATCTTCAACCCACCCCCTCAATGTTTCCGAACTGCTAATGTGCCCCCTTAACCTCCCCAGTGTTTCTGATTCTCCAATATCTCCATTCCCTAATGTTTTTCTAGGCCCCTGATTTGCATTGGAGACTCTACCAGTGTGTACAATTCTGAACAATCCACAGTTGCCAGTATAAATCCTATTTTTATCCTCTTTGCTCCCTGGCTGTGATGTGATGCTAAAGGACTTTCTGCAAGCCAGCCAACTAGTTTCTCAATCTGGCTGGCCGTCACTGGAAAATAAAGGTGTAAAATATTCATCAGATCCTGTGGTTAAATTTGCCACATCTCCAAAAATAACTGTTCTTCTGGGTTTCCTGATCACAAAAAAAGCACTCTACTTTCTCCTACCCCTCGAGTTAATATTGGGGTTAACATTCATCACGGTCCACATAGGGCCGAAAGCATATACTGCAGTTGCTGAAAATCTGAAATGAAATCCACTGGGAAGCACTCAGCAAGTGGATGCTGAAAAACAGAATTAACATCATGTGCTTTGATCACAATTGGGTGGATGACATGCAAGTTCACTATGACAGACCACCTCCCACCGTTCAGTCACACTCACCTCAAAGACACAACAAACCAGAATGAAATCTCCCCATTTATGCAATAGGCATTCACCTGTGATTTTAAGGCAAAGATCTCATTTGAAGAGTGGCTGGCAATAATGAGCTACTTAAATTGCACTATTGTTCAGTTCACGGTATTACCTGAACCAGTCCACGTAATTGCTTTCAAACTACTCTCAGCTGTCCAATACTCTGTATGTGTGTCACAAGTGCAATGTTTTAAGTTGATGTATAATAACTTGGGGTAATGTAATAGATGAGAATTGAAAAGATTAGTCAGAGATAGCAGAAACTCAGTAGCTGCTATTTTAAGTAATTTGATAGAATTTGTTTATTCAGAACCTCTTTGATTATCTAACAGGATTACCAAATATACTGCAGACATGAAAAGAAGCTAATTTGATCCATGGAGCAGTCCTTTATTCAGTCCAAGTAGATACTTATTGTTTGAAATGGGGTGTGAGGTGCGTGCACATATTTCCAACATTAGCCTGGCAAAGAGCTTCCGGTACGCATATCTAATGATCAGGAGCTTGCAGAGGTGGCAGGGCCTGATATGAAATCAGTATTACCTGTTGATTCCTATCAGCGCCAAGGTTCCAAGACAAGATTCTTACTAGTGAACAGTGAGAGCTGTATTAACGGTGTTTATTGCTCTCTATCAGCTTCAATACTACCTGATCTCACCTTATCAATATTGTAGGTTTCCTATTCTCTCTCCTGCCAGAAAGATGCTGAGAATTCCTAACATCAAAATCAGAAGGGGTACTTGGTAACTCCAGTTTGCCACTTTCTCCTCCAGATATCCATCTCAGACCCCTGGCACCAACATCTCAGGGCATACTCCATGGGCAGCAGGCACAGATGTTTCTGTCCAATATGTACCAGCCTTACCACATCATCTTGGCACATGTCTAATCCACTTAAGTATGCTCCCTCACTTAATATGCTGCATTTTGGAACACAGTGGCACCAGCAGTCGCTGGAATTTTCTTTCTGGCTGCCCAGGTCTTTGAGGTCTGTGCACACTAGAGTCTTCCTGAAGTCACTTCCATGACTGGCATGCCAATGCCAATTGCTGTGCGCAGTGGAGGGGTGGCTCACAGTTAGCTGCGCAGCTTAGAGGGAACATTGACCTATACTGTTCATTGCAATGCTTTTGCAAGGACACTGTGCAAGAGCAGGAACCCAGCTCTCCCATAGACCAGGGAGCATCTCAGGACTGTACATTCACTCTATTAGTGCCCACTCACTGCATCTACCAGGAGGTGGACAGCATTCATGCCCTGCCTTGTCTTGCTTTTTGAGCTTTATCCCTTCAGCCGGAAGTTAAAGGAGTGCAATATTTCTAACTTGTCTTGCTGTTCAGCACAGACAGAAAGCCTAGCAGTTTATCATGGTTGTCAGCTGTCCTCAGTCAATGGAGTGGTCAGCTTGCAACATAGCACCATCCAATCTAAATGTCATACTGATAACATGCACCATCAGCCCATTTGGCGGACACTGCATGTGCACAAACAAAACAGCTATTGTCACAAAGCCAGAGGGGAGTAGTCAGCACTCGTGGGGAGGGGGGTGTGCTGCCATCAATCAGGAAGTTCCTGTACCATTAGTCAAGGTAGCCTCCAGTATTAGCTCAAGGCTGTGGGTCATGAACAGGAACCTCGCCTCTTAGCTGAAACCTACTGTCAGGTACCCAGCACCCATCTTGGCTCTTTCAGGAGTACTGTAGGCAGCTTTCTCCTGGAATGAGATAGAGAGCGATTGAGTGAGCTGAAAGTGGTTGGCTGTTAGTGCTTGTATAGGTGGAGGAAAGGTGGTGAGGTCTCCCAGGTGAGAGAGTAGGAGGTGCAGATGCTATGCAGAATAATTAGTCTGGGGGGATTGGGTGGGTGAGAGTGTGAGGGAGGATGTTGCATGCAATACACCAGTCATAGACCATGGGCCTTAGTGGGAGGTGAGTGCAGCAGCAGAGATTGAATGAGTGTGAGGTACCTCTTACCCTAGCAGAGTGTAGAAGCTCATTAACCTTCCTGCACTATTGTAGAATATTCCTGCGGAGACTGCACTGGCCACTGACAGCAACCTTGGTCTAGTCTGGGAGATGTTGTCTGCTGGTCCTGGAGAAAGAGGGTGACTACCTTCTGCACCAGCCCATTCACCAGAAACTCAAAGTCCCTGTCCACAAAGCAGTATGCCCAATTCCCCTTATCTACCACGTCCAGGTATCAAGAACCATTTCAGAGCAGCTTCAGCATCCCAGCACCACATTTTACAAAAGCTACTGGCATCAGACATCCAGAATGTCTCAACAATAGCAAGTACCTCTGCTTACAGCGAGTGGGAGAATTGGCTAGCATCAGGCAGGAGGGACAACATAGAGGCATGATCCCTCGTTACTGAGGTGTGTTTGGGATAACAATGCAAGAAATGTCACTGTCTCACGGACAGAAACCTTCCATGAAACTTGACCAAAATGACACTCGGCTGTTTTCTGTTAAGATTCAGCCCATGTTTTGGATCTTGCAATTCATTCAGGCTTTGGGAAAATGTTGACATGGTAGGTTTAGCTTATTTAAGTAAGACATGGCAGAAAGTGAGTTGTTCACTAGTAACCTGCATGTCATACTGTATACCCTAAAACATGATGGGTAGAATTTTGGATCTAGCCCGCATCAAGTCAAGGGAGATTTTAATCAGATATTTGTGCGTGTGTGGAGGAGAGGTAGGCAGGAGGAGGGGCAGCATTCCTGCCCTGCTGTCAATTGAGGATTTTGAGTGGTCAATTAATGTCCACTTCAGGGATTCGACCAGCCACTGTTACTAACCCAATGGTGGGCGAAGGGCTGTTGTACAGGAAAAACAGGAAGCAAAGCCTATAGTATTGCTCTTATATTTCAAGAGGAAGTCTCTCGTTCAAAAGTGTCCCAAATGTGTTAAATGGTGCCTTTAAACAATGGAGTTTTAAAAACAAAAAGCTGGCATTAAAAAAACGACATATGGAAGGTGCTGGTGTCGTGATAATGTCACTGGACTAGTAATCCAGAACCCCAGGTTAATGTTCTAGGGACATGGGTGTGAATCCCAATATATCAAATAGTGAAATTTGAATTAAATAAAAATCTAGAATTAAAAAGTTAGTTTAACACATGTAACCACTGTCAATTGTCAGACAGAGATCTGGTTCAATGGCCTTTAGGGAAAGAAATCTGCTCTCTTTACCCTCTCTGACCTACATGTAACTCCAGACCATCCAGCAATGTGGCTGACTCTTAACTGGGATTTGCAATAAAGGCTACGAGATTACTCAGTGTGGAGCTGGAGGAACACAGCAGGCCAGGCAGCATCCGAGGAGCAGGAAAGCTGATGTTTCACGTCGGGACCCTACTTCAAAACCCGACCTGAAACGTCTGCTTTCCTGCTCCTCTGATGCTGCCTGGCCTGC
>NC_063348.1:20476615-20482886 GCF_021869965.1 Rhincodon typus | reverse complement strand
AAACTTTCTGATGAAGGGTCTAGGCCCGAAACGTCAGCCTTTCTGCTCCTATGATGCTGCTTGGCCTGCTGTGTTCATCCAGCTCTGCACCTTGTTTTCTCGGATTCTCCAGCATCTGCAGTTCCTACTATCTCTGATCCAAGTCTCAGCCAAATGGTTAAAATTTTCTTCAGGATCCAGGCCGGCATGCCATTGTAGTTGCTGCTGCTATGCGGATTCAAGACAGCAAAAGAGCCCCCCTAGGCCTGAACTGAGTAAGAGAACACATAGGTCGGTATCCAGAAGAGTGCACACCCTGGAAAGGCCACCTATGTCTGGTTTGGAACAGCTAAATTACTTAGCAACTTCCAAATTGGAACCAATCGAAATAAACGTCTGGTTAAGTGTTCATCTGGTTCTCATGGAGGTTGATATCAGCACAGCCATTTCAGTGGTCGCACTGAATTCACTTTGTACTCCAACCTTTAAGTTTGTGCAAGACCTCGGCTAGACTGAGAAACAAGACCAGGGAATATTTACAGATTAAGGTACAACTTTGGTTCTGGTCTCTTGTTAGAAGCAGCTGGTTCTGTTACCACTGATTGTAGTGAAAGGTTCAGGCCCAAGGCTGGTTGGGGCGAAATTGGCTGAGAAAGATTCACCTAGATTGGCACAACATTTTTCGATTGGAAAATGGCTGCCTGAGTGAAGGCCTAATTAAATAGCCAGAAGTTTTTCCGGCACTATCAAAGGAGCCAGGGCCACCTTGCATGTCAACCAGGAAGCAACTCCACAATTCTGTAAGGCTTGCCCGGTGCCATACAGGCAAAAGTAGATAGAGAAATCAGAAGGCTGGAAAGGGAAGGAATCATCAAACCAGTCCAATTTGTGGCCAGACCATTTGTGAAGCTCAACGGGTTGTTATGCCTTTGTGGGGATTTAAAACGAACACAACTTTTTTTTGCAGATTGATAAATACCCAAACCCTTGTGTAGAGGACTCGTACACAAAACTGGCAGGGGGGCTGTCCTGCACAAAGCTGGACATGAACCACGTGTACATGCAATTGAGGTTCAGTGAGAAGTATGCTGCAAATAATACCCATACGTGTTTGTACCAATGTACGAGATTGCCATTTTTTCAATTTTTCAGCAGGCAAAGTTTTACAAGATTTACCTCAGGTCACCATTTATCTAGATGACATACTTATAACAGGGGAGACCAATAAGGAGCACTTAGAGAACTTGGACATAGTCCTCAGACATTTCTCCCAGGCAGTATACACCTTAGGAGGGGAAAATGTGTGTTCAAGGCAGCCAACTGATGTACTTGGGCTACAGAGTTGACAAGACAAGGTTACACCCATTGGAAAATAAAGTGAGGGTGATCAAAGGTGCCCCAGCTCCCATGTCTGTACCGGAGCTTAGGTCTTTTCTTGGATTGGTGAATGATTACAAAAAGATCATATATCACCTGGCCTCCATCCTGGCACCTTTGCATCAACTCCTAAAGAGGGGTCAGCCTTGGAAATAGTCACATAGACAAAACCAGAGCTTTCAGGGAAGTGAAGAAACAGCTATCATCTTCTAAGGTGTTGGCCCTTTGGATCCTAAGCAAGATTTGGTTTTAACATGCGATGTCTCCCGATAATGTATACATCCAGGACTTTGACTAATGTAAAGTATAAATATGCCCAAATGAAGAAGGAAGGTTTAGAAGTCATATTTGGTATCAGGAAGACCCACCAATACCTTTACAGATGTAACTTGTAATAACAAAGAACCACAAACCCCTGCTAGGTCCAGTTAAAGAGGGTAAGGCAGTGCCACCCATAATTTCAGGCCAAATTCAGCAGTGGGCTCCAACACTAAATGCGTATAGTTGCAAGTTAGAACACCATCCAGGAGGCCAAACAGCAAATGCTGATGCATTGAGCCATTTCCCACTGGCAGATATACCACTGTTGGTACCACCACTAGAAGATTCCATAATGGTTTTAAATTTTCTTGACATACTTCCAGTCAAAGCTGACAATATCAAATTTTGGATGCAGAAAGATCTCTTCCTAGCAAAATTGGAACAGCTGGTGGTGAATGGGAAACAAAAGGGCCATCGCAACCAGGATAAAAACCTTTTTGGAACCAGAGAGACCAGATCGCAGTAGAGGACGCCATATTATTATAGAGAGCAAAGTTGATTGTCCTGAGTAATGGTTACTGCCAGACACTGATTGAACTCCACCAGAGTCATCCAGGAGTTTCCAAAATGAAAATGTTGTTGAGAAGTCATGTCTGGTGACCAGGATTAGATACCGACATAGCCGCATTAGTGGGGAAGTGCCCAGAGTGCCAACAAGGACAAAAATTACTGCCAGCAGCTCTGGCACATTCATGGGAATGGTAAACCCTGGTCTCAGTTACCTGTCGACTATGCAGGTCCTTTCATGGGCTCATTGTTCTTAGTCATTGCGGATGCCCACTCAAAGTAACTGGACATGCATTGAGTTCATTCATCGAGCATGCGGACGATGATAGAAGAACTGTTTGCAATCTTTTGCAATATACCGACTCTGGAAGCACATCCACACTTTGAAGGCAGGCTTAAAGAAACAGCTTACATCTTTAGTGGAAACCAAACTGTCCTATTTCCTATTTGATTATAGGGCCACCCCTCATGCAACAACAGATATAGCTCCAGCAGAGTTGCTAATGGGGAGAAGACTCTGCACCAGGTTAAATCTGATCTGCCCAGAACTGGAGTTGGGGGAGGATGGAATGGCATCAAGAATGCTAATGCCAGACACAAGACTCCGATAAGCAACAGACACAGTTTACTCCAGGGGACAAAATTTGGTGTAGGAACCATGGGAATGGCTCTGCATGGGTAAGAGACATAGTGGACACGAGGTCAGGTCCAGTGATGTATAAAGTTCGGGTAGTGTAACGGTCCTGAACAAGGGACGTGGACCATACGAAAGCTGCAAACTTGCAAACAGTGCGGAAGCAATGTGCCTGGCTCCTCTATTGCCTTTCCAACTGTTCTGGAACGCATGGGTTTTCTCACTTCAAGTGTTGAAGATACCTTAGAAACTGAGATAGACACGGTGGATGTCACCACCTTGACACCTTTGCTGCCTGAAGGAGAGAATAATTTCTTCCGAGAGGCTCTGGGCGCAAGAACATAGAACATTACAGTGCAGTACAGGCCCTTCGGCCCTCGATGTTGGGCCGACCTGTGAACCAATCTGAAGCCCATCTAACCTAAAGTATTCCATTATCATCCATATGTTTATCCAATGACCATTTAAATGCCCTTAAAGTGGGCGAGTCTACTATTTTTGCAGGCAGGGCATTCCATGCCCTTACTACTCTCTGAGTAAAGAACCTACCTCTGACATCTGTCCTATATCTATTTAAAGCTATGTCCCCTCGTGCTAGCCATCACCATCCGAGGAAAAAGGCTCCCACTGTCCACCCTATCTAATCCTCTGATCATCTTGTATGTCTCTATCAAGTCACCTCTTAACCTTCTTCTCTCTAACGAAAACAGCCTCAAAACCCTCAGCCTTTCCTCATAAGACCTTCCCTCCATACCAGGCAACATCCTGGTAAATCTCCTCTGCACCCTTTCCAATGCTTCCACATCCTTCCTATAATGCGGTGACCAGAACTGTACGCAATACTCCAAGTGCGGCCGCACCAGTTTTGTACAGCTGCAACATGACCTCATGGCTCCGAAACTCAATCCCTCTACCAATAAAACCTAACATACTGTACGCCTTCTTAACAATGCTATCAACCTGGGTGGCAACTTTCAGTGATCTATGCGCATGGACACCAAGATCTTTCTGCTCATCCACACTACCAAGAATCTTACCATTAGCCCAGTACTCTGTATTCCTGTTACTCCTTCCAAAGTGAATCACCTCACACTTTTCCGCATTAAACTCCATTTGCCACCTCTCGGCCCAGCTCTGCAGCTTATCTATGTCCCTCTGTAACCTACAACATCCTTCTGCACTATCCACAACTCCACCGACTTTGGTGTCATCCGCAAATTTACTAACCCATTCTTCCACGCCCTCATCCAGGTCATTTATAAAAATGACAAACAGCAGTGGCCCCAAAACAGATCCTTGAGGTACACCACTAGTAACTGAACTCCAGGATGAACATTTCCCATCAACCACCACCCTCTGTCTTCTTACAGCTAGCCAATTTCTGATCCAAACCGCTAAATCACCCTCAATCCCATGCCTCCGTATTTTCTGCAATAGCCTACCACGGGGAACCTTATCAAACGCTTTACTGAAATCCAAATACACCACATCAACCGCTTTACCCTCATCCACCTGTTTGGTCACCTTCTCGAAGAACTCAATAAGGTTTGTGAGGCACGACCTACCCTTCACAAAACCGTGTTGACTATCCCTAATCAAATTATTCCTTTCTAGATGATTATAAATCCTATCTCTTATAATCCTTTCCAACACTTTACCCACAACCGAAGTAAGGCTCACTGGTCTATAATTACCAGGGTTGTCTCTACTCCCCTTCTTGAACAAGGGGACAACATTTGCTAGTCTCCAGTCTTCTGGCACTATTCCTGAAGACAATGACGACACAAGAGGCGAGCTACTGTGCATTTTATATACTCCCCGTATCAGAGGCAGAGTTAGAGGAACCTGAACTAGTGCTAAAATGGCCAAGGAGGAGCTACAAAAAAAAACTGGCCTATATTCTTGGACTCAGAGCAGGAGGAATGAAGTGATTGTAACAAGATCAGCCAGGTGAACCTCATAGAATATGAATTCCCTGACTGGGGCAATTAATCTGGTCCAATCAGGGAACCCTGGCTTACAGATAAGAACGGAAGTGTCAGACAGTCTGACATACTGAGAGCTGGCTCTAAGGGACCTGGATCAGTGTCAAAGGTTCACCATGTGCAAGAAAAGGGTGACTTGGTGACAGGATACTAGAATAATTTCAGTGATAAAACCCGGAATAATGAATGAATGAATGTTCTCTTTTATTTTTATGTTTTACAGGATATTTTGACATCACTTTGTAATTAGAAACATTAACACTTCTACATCTCTTTAATAAATCATTGTCTCCCTCAGAATATCTCATCTGAAACATCATTAGTGATGGCATGATGTACAAACTTCAATGGAGCCTTTTGCTGTTTAATGTTTTTAATTGTTGCACTACTCTCTGTGTCTCTATCATTTATTTTTCTTCCAGTTCTGACTCAGTCTCTATCCTAAACGTATTGATGGGATGACTACAGTGAATGAGCTGTAGAAGAAGTTCAAGAAGAAGAAGCATTTTCACTTAGGGAGATTCTAACAGTTTGTAGGAAGCATTCTGAGCAAACTGGAAAAAGACATTTCTAGTCACTTTAGCTAATATTGCTGTTCGAATGAGATTTGCAGACAGCCGAATATCTGAAATCGAGCACTTTTGTCACGTAGGTAATATCCTCTCTTTTTTGCCACATTAATGTAAGACAGTTGTCTTTCTGGCATTAATCACTGAATTCTAGGGACTGTAGCTTTGTCCTGCATTATTTGGTCATTTGCATTGGTGCATAATTTAGGAGCGGGATTAATGCAACTTCTGTCACCAGTCAGTTCCACGCAATCAAACGTTAAGTCTGGCACGTGTGACTGAAGCCCAATTCTATGTCTGCCATCCCAGACCCGTATAATATTACCCCCAAGTAAATCTAGGAAGTTCAGGCAGCAATACAATACTTTACGCTGATTGCTACAAGAGGAAAAGTGATATATCCTTTCTTTCAATTCTTCTCTTTTTCTCCAGAAAGTGTTGGCTCAGGCTGGATCAAGGGACAATGATAGTGCTCTCAGTATTTCAGTGAAACTAAAATTCTTCACAAACATTCCCAGACAGTGGGTAGAGTTAGTAACTTTAAGACTTTCCAGGTGTAGGGAACAATTGCATGCCCCATCCCCACTCTCTGCTGCATTGTCACTCTGATGCACTCTTATGTGGTGGTAAGATTAGAGGTGACCTCTACATTGGAGATGCATCCACATCTGAGTAGGTTTGGAGGTACTACAGCAAGGCCAGCAGCACTAGGCAGCCAGCATCCACACTGCAGGAAGTGGGTGCTGCCGAGATCAGGAGGAAACTGTGAGGGTGCCTCAAAATGGAGGTGCCTACAGGAAGTTCAAAATAAAGAAGCTCAAGAGCTCTTAAGCCCAACAGTATGGAGGGAAAATGCTCCACAGGATTGATTGTAGCCACAACTGGGTTATATTTATCCA
>NC_063348.1:20411833-20476515 GCF_021869965.1 Rhincodon typus | reverse complement strand
TTGGGATAGAATTGAGAGGAGGTTCCAATGGCTTCATTGCCTGCTCCACACCCAATGAAGAGCTGGTCCAAAATTATTTTTAATCAATATGTTCAGACAAGTTATGACATAACTCCCAGGACAGGTGGGACCCTAAATCCCAATATAGGAACACTATATCCAGTGTGTAAACAGTGTGTGACAAACCCATGCTAGCTACTGTGCCTGGAATTTTGACCTGATCTCCCATCCAAGTACTAGCCAGGCCTGGAAGCTTCTGAAACTATACATTTTCAGATTAGCATGGCCATAGAATTTTTTAAAGTCACCTTTTCAAGTATGTTATGACACACCTGTGCAACTGGGACTTGAAGTTGGACATTTCAACTCAGAGGTAGCGATACTAACATTGCGCCACAAAGTTCTTCCAAATTATTTTTTAATCAACCTATTCCAATGTGTTATGTCATACCTCCAGGACTCCAAGAAAGACTTGCATCTGGACTATCTGGCACAGAGGTGGCGACACCCACACATTAACACCATTCTACAGGAATGATCAGGATCAGAAATGCTACCTGATTTAGGAGACAGCAAGGCTAATTGCAGAGCCAACACTGCTGCTCCAGGAGAGATCAGCCAGATCAATACAGCTTAAGAATGAAATTGCTTTCTTTTTTCTGTGTTCATCGGGATCACTACTAGATGTATTTATGCTCATAAAACAGTCAGTCTTATTTTAAGTAAATGACATAACCTCCTTGAACCCGTTTAGTTAGGTGACTCAAACTTAATTTCTGAGAAAAGCAAATTCTTCCGTTTATAATTTCTATCAGTTAAATTAAGGCCCTCTTCTTATACCGTGCACCACAATGTAGCCATTCATTCCTAATGCTCCTAAACAATTTTCAAGGAACTGAGAAGAAGGGCCAGCAAAATCTGAAGCCTCTGATCAGATTTTACCTTACATGTTAACTTAGTACATACTGCTAGTACAAATAAGGCCAGATTGTGACAGCAAGAGAGAATGAAAGATAAAGAAATAAAGTGCATTTATATTTTAGATCACTATCTTGATAACCAAGTTAAAGCATTAGTTTCACACTGATTCATAATTGAAATTTAGCGCCGCAAAATCAGGATTATAACTACATCACAGTTATGCGCCTGAACAATATGTGCCCAAGTGTCTATAAAGGTAATGATGAAACAATGAAAACTATCCCAGTGGAATGGAATGGGGGTGACATTCTGGGGTCAGGGAGAGGTGGTGGATGCTCAGTGATGAGCTTGGGGGCCTGGTCAAGGGGACACATTACCCCACCTTTCCTGCCACCAGTTTGCATGGTGAAAACCATTGGGCTGGATGAATGACTTTGGTCCTTCGTCCTTCTGCTTAAATCCTAAAGACAGGTTCAATCCCTTAACTGACCACTACCTGACCACTTCAGAACCTTCTTTGGCCTATTGGCAGACTGCCACCCATCAGCACTGTGCACTGTCTTTCTGCTGTAATCTGGTGAGGTAGGAATGAGCAGTTAGGCCGTAACCACAGCACCCATATCGTTTTATGACTCCAGCCTCCCGCAAAATTCCATTGGTAGGCGGTAAAATCTAGTCCCCTGTTGTATTCTAGTGGGTTCTATCTGATTCTTACCAGAATAATGGAATTAGTTCAGCATTAGCCCTGAAAATATTTGTGTTGGACTGGGGTGGACAAAATCAGAAGTAACACAACACCAGGTTAATAGTCCAACAGGTTTATTTAAAATCACGAGCTTTCAGAATGCAACTTCACCTGACAAAGGAGCAGCACTCCAAAAGCTTGTGATTTTAAATAAACCTGTTGGACTGTAACCTGGTGTTATGATTCTGAAAATATTTGACATCTCTGCCTCTAGACTATGCAAACTAGGAATATCTCAGGCTTTATCCCCTACTTATTTTATGGTAGCTTACGGCAGCTAGCGTTACGAGAAAACAACGAACAAAGAAGAACAAAGAAGAGTACAGCTCAAGAACAGGCCCTTCATCCCATCACACTGCACTGGCACATGATGCCTTTCTAAACTCAAAACCTTTTCCCTAATCATATATCCGTCAAGATGCCTGTTAAACATTGCTATTGTATTTGTTTCTACCACCTCCTCTGGCAGCGCATCCCAAGCACTTACCACCCTCTATGTAAAAGAAAAAGGCCTCTCACATCTCTTTTAAACTTAGCCCCTCTTACCTTAAAACTACATCCCCTAGTAATTGACATTTCTACCCTGGAAAAAAGATTCCAACGATCCATTCTCTTCATACCTCTCTTAATTTTGTAAACTTTTAGCACATCACCGGCAACATTTAAGTGAAACAAACTTAAGTTTGTCTAATCTCTCCTCTTGGCTTATGCACCGATTAACCAAAATGACCAGAGTTTACACAGGATCCCCTCATCTTGATGATTCGTTCTTCTACTGGTACAGCACCTGTATGAATAATGGACAAGGTCTCAGATCAGCCATTGATTTCTGCCAATGCTCACATGGAAGCGAAATTGAGTGAAGTGCTGGAGAAGAACTAAAAATGTTGCCCCACGCTGAAGTAATGTTTCTGGAGAAGGTGAAGAAAGCAAGAAATTGGGAGGAGGAAAACTGGAGGAGGACATCAGAGAGAAGAAATTGAAAGAAATGCTGATACAGTATTGATACTTGACCATAAGATATAGGAGGAGAATTAGGCCATTCGGCCCTTTGATTCTGCTCCACCATTCAACCATAGCTGATGTACTCTTCAACCCCATTGTCCTCCCTTCTCCCCTTGACCTTTAATCCCCTTATTAATCAAGAACCTATCCATCTCTGTCTTAAATACACTCAATGACTTGGTCTTCAAGCCTTCTGTGGCAATGAGTTCCACAGTTAAACCATTATCTGGCTGAAGAAATTCTTCCTCATCTCAGTTCCAAAGGGTCATCCTTTCACTCTGAGGCTGTGACCTCAGGTCCTAGTCTCTTCCACTAATGGAAACATATTCTCTGTGTCCACTCTATCCATGTCCCTCAGTATTCTTTACATTTCAATGAGATCACCCCTCATCCTTCTAAACTCCATTGAGTACAGGCACAGAGTTCACAATCCATTCTCTTATGACAAGCCCATCATCCTGGGATCATTCTTATGAACTTCCTCTGGACCCTTTCAAAGTTTGACATATCCTTCCTTAGATAGAAAAACCCAAAACTGCTCACAACATTCCAAATATGGTCTGTCCATCGGCGTGTTTAGAATAACAGACTGTGTTCCAATCATTAACATTTCTGCACCTTAAAATTTGACATTAGGTCATCCTGAATTGACCGATCTCTGCGCGTGGAAAATTCTGCCTTCCTAAACAAATGTTTTTGATGATAGTGCATTAAGGAAATACTGTGCAAGGAATAAATGGTTGGATGAACAAATTTGATGCTATACAGGAACTGGCCTTTTGTAAAACAGTGAATATTAGAGTTTCATGGTTGAAATAAAAAGAAACTAATGTCACCATACTCTATCACATTTTATCATTGCTGTAGGTTATTAACTTATTCTTGTTCTTTGCATTACTGTTTTATCTACCCCAACAAATTACGTATGCTAACCAATATTTCTCTCACACTTGATGATCGTTTACATGCACCTTGATGATTTTGACATTTATTTTGCCAAGTGTCACTCATATGACAAATTTGAAGGCCTCATTTCCAAATTAACAGTATCTCTGATTATAAAAATCACTTCTGGCTCCATTTCTAGTCAAGTGTATGACATAGGTTGCAATACAGCTGACAGTCTTTCTGTCTTATATTTGCCAATGAAAGTAGTATTATTTTTGTGTGTGCATGACAATTAAAAAAGTCTTATCTTTCAGATGGATTGAGCCAGAACTCAACTGACATAGTCCAGCAGAGAAGTCGATATGTTTGTCATGTTGACATCTTTTTATTAGCTCAGGTACATAAAACACAACACCTGCAATTCAGTATAATTGTCTGAGATAGTACTTGCTTAATATGTTGTGACTTTTTGCTGTGAATCAATAACATG
This sequence comes from Rhincodon typus, assembly GCF_021869965.1. Taxonomy (NCBI): domain Eukaryota; kingdom Metazoa; phylum Chordata; class Chondrichthyes; order Orectolobiformes; family Rhincodontidae; genus Rhincodon; species Rhincodon typus. Next base: position 20,472,466 of record NC_063348.1, on the reverse strand, counting down.
GAAGATGCACCTTTCCATATATTTCCAAATGGACAGACAGAGGCAATTAGTATCTGTTGAGGGGTTTGATGCCTGGATAAACACAGAATTCAGATTGCACTTAGAATCCATATTATGACCCTGCCTGCACAAACATTCATCCAACCATGTACTGGCTAGGTTTGGATTTGAATTTTGAGTTTGCTTAAGAAATTTCTAACATTTAAATCAAACACGACAATCTGATTTTTGCTTTGACTCAGAAACAGAAGTCTGTTTCCCCATTTTTTTCAGTCATTCTTTAATGGTTTCCATAGACTTCCTCTTTAAACACAGCTCCAGCCTTGATCCATCTCTATCTTGATTCTTGACTGGATTAGACTTGCCACCATTCCCACTCATACAAATTGTAGCCCAAAGTAAGAAATAAAACATGGAAAAAATCCAAGAGGTCAATGAGAACACCTTCCTTCACTTCAAAGAGTATATGTGTCAGATGGAAAGGTGGGTCAGTCAGCTGCCTATTGCGTTGTAGTATGTAATATCAGCACTAAACTCAATGTAAATTGTTGAAACAAAGAACTTGATTTTGAATAAAAAGTGCTGGAAATACAACTAGTTTGGCAGCACCTGTGGAGAGAGGTAGAGAGTTAACGTTTCAGATCAATGATCTTTCATCGGAATTGATTTTTTTAACTCTGCGCAATCAGTGAAAACAATGTGGGCTGTGCAGTAAAATAGGAGCCAGCTCTCTCTCACTAAATTTCTGATATCTTTGTGCCACTGCTATTTTACCCTGCCAATTCCAATGGAATAAATGACTGCAGGCTAACAGCTGCCTCATCAACATTTAATATCACGGCCCAATAATGTTGTGGAGATGCTGATGTGATTTGAACTCAGAATCAGGACTGTGGAACTGTGTGTTCTGGCCTTTTCTGAATTTTGGCAAGAGATGGTTCTTTCCTGGCTGTGATCCTAAGAGTTTTGTTTTAAAAGATTGCCTTGAGGGACCCGGGGAGCAGGGGCAGTCTTCCAGGTGCATACAAGGATATTATGGACTTCTTTTTCTGACCAGAATTGTTTCAGGAAACCTTGCTCAAACAATTACATTGTTTAACAGATATATAAGACCTTTGGATTACTATTGCTGACCCCCGCTAAACAAAAATAAAGTTTTGGTCTAAGTTTCAGCCCCATTTTACATGACACTTTTAATAATCATTAGTCAGTTGAGATTTTCTGCCCATGTCCCAGACAAGGAAATTGACTTAGTGTCTACATAAAAAAACTTATTAGCTCATCCTGCTACAGACATTGGAGCTGGAAAGAAATGCTTGTGATTCACCAACACCTTTCTCAGAAAAGTCTTGAAGCATTCTTCACACACAAACCAAGTAATTGTTGCTGCATAGGTGAAAACAATAATAATTTTCTCCAGGGCTGTGTATACTGATAATATTTAGTGAAAGAATGTTAGCTGAGCCACATACTGTGTTTAGACACTTAGCTAAACTATCACATCCTAAGGTCAGCACCTCTACCAATGAAGCACTATCTCAGAATCACAATAAGGGAGGAATCCATTCTGCAATGGTTGACTCAACAAACATTCAGAGACAGACATACCATCAACTAAGCCAAGCTAATACTATTGATCTTAAATGTCATAAAATTTCATCAGTTTACAGTTGATGTGAATCTATACAGTTATTATGCTTTATCACAAAATGCAAGTAAACATTTACTTTAATAGCAGGACCTTGAATTTTAGTCTTTTGCACTGTTTCGGTGATTTATATAATCCTGAGCTGTCAATTTAAGATACAGAATGAAGAACTGAATGGTACGCTATTGTGGTTATACCTCCATCTCCCACTCATTCAAATGCAGCTTCTTCACTGGGAATACAGAGTAGAAGAATTTACTCATTATTTTTGTATCCTTTTCATTTAGCTATATTTTATACAGGCCTGAAGAAATTAGTCGAGTCTTTGTTGTGATCAATATGGGAAAATTAAATAACCTGGAGGTACAAGCCCTATTTATCAAGGGTTTAGTTTCCAAATGGGGACAATCAGATGTAAAATAATTTTGAGCAGAATAATATCATCCCAGGCCACAGGCAAATTAGATTTAAACAAGTGCTCATTTTTGGACCATGTTGATGTTGTGAGTCACTCTTCTAAAGCCACTTTAGTTAAAGTAGGTTATGCCCTGTTTACCACTGAGTTTTATTTCATCGTGAACACTATTGACCATACGCTTCTTAAATGATTTATAAAGCAATGTTAAAAAGAATCATCTTTTGGAATAATATATCAATACTTTTTTACAAAAGGAATCTAAATTATGCAACAGATATTTGGACTTCTAAGGATATCTTTCTGACAGAATGCCTTTGATTTCTTTTTATTCCAAATGCAACCTGGAGGTATTGAAAGTTTGCAAACAAAATAAAAATACACCTCCTTCTGTTTTCATTGTAAGTATTTGGTTGGATCAATAGTAATATCAAGCTGCTGTTGTCCTGCACCTTCAGAATTCATTGTCAGCAGGAATCCATGGATAGTTAACAGTTCCTTTGTCAAAATCTGCTGGCTCTCAGTATGATTGGCGGCAAGTGCGATGACAGCAATGACTATTTCATCTATATTATGAGTGAGCTGAGGTAGTGTCTGCTCTGTCCTGATGATAAGAAGAGTGAGCAGCTTTTGTTGAACACTGAGACAAGTCCCTAACACAGCCTTAAATGTAGTGTATAAATGGAATGAGACTGGATTTTCCAAATTAGGGATGAGTAACTATACAAGAAAAGCACAATTACAATCGTCTTGGCTTTGAGATTAAGGTGGTTCCTTCAGTTGTGATGGAGAGGAGGGGGTTAACTAGGGTGGCACTCAACCTTCACAGGGAAATCTGGAAGCCAATTGAACACATTGTAATGTGAGATCTCAGCTCAATTGTACCAATTTAACCTGACTTCTGAATTTCTCATGTATACCCTCATGATTCAAATTTGATCTTGGTTGCACTTAAAGGGAAAGTTATAAATAGCAGTTGGAAACTTTCAATTTGTATGGTGATAATACAGTAAGGGAAAGCATCCAGATTCAATGACTCCTCATTACAATTGCTGTCAGGTGCTGACCAGAGGAACAGGATATACTTTTCTTCCCAGCAATAGGAGGAAGAAATTTGGTTCTATCAACTAGGAGGCATGGATTGAAGTAGTGAGGAGATGAAAAGCAGCAGCATTGTGCCCTGGATATTCTGGATACAGCGTCGAAACCACTTCAAAGGTCGAAATCAGGTCGGAAAAAGTGTATACATTTGCTAATACAATTACATTTTTGTTTTAAGCCCTACTCACCCTCTAAGCTGTCTTACTAAGTTCTCAGTCACATTACTTCTCAGATCCATTCAATGTCCACAACAAGTAATCTTCACTTTCCATTCAATCATCACTTCTCTGTTTACCCACTATTGATACTCACCTTCATCCTTCTGCAATGTGATGCATCCATCCATTGAGAAAATACCTCACTTCCTTGCACTTACAAATATGCTCTTCATTTCTCGTAGACAAGAGTATAAAACACAAAGGCAGGGGACCGAACTGATAATGGGCTACCACTTTGGTCTAACTCACAAATGTTCTGAAGAAGTTAAATAACATAATTATATCCAGAGCTGCAGTGACTGAAACCTCACAAATATCTAGTGCAAATATCTTTGATTCGTAAGTGCTGAATTCATCAATAACTGAATTACAAGAAGACTAAATCGTGTCCCTTTCATCTGGCTTCCAGGCCTTCGCATGTAGAACAAGTGCCACAGAATATCCATGAATACAGTTCCTCAGAGGATTCAATTCCTGCAAAGCTTACACTGTCATAACCTGTATAACAATGCACTAGCACAGAAACTTACACTTCAGTGAGTCAGTCAGACAGTTGGATTTTCAGCTTGTGATCCACAGTTCACAAATGAGCATAAGCAGACAATGGTGTCAGCGAGTGTTGTAGATAATCCATGTCAGGAATAAGAAGAATAATCCCCCTTTAACCTCTGTTCAGCTGAACACAGATGCATTCAGAGGGAGGATGCTAAAAATACATTAAGCAACTACTGATTAACATACTACTTACACTGTCCACAATCGTGAAGAGGATCACTAGTACATTGCAGAGATTTGTGAGAACATAAACCCCGGATGGGCAGTCCATCTGCAAAGCTGCACAGCTCTGCAATTGTTAGATACCAAGTTCTTTGCCACCTTTTACCAGATATCCACAGCCTTACAACCTAGCTTCAGCCTATGTGGTCTGCAGCAGTATGGTAGGAGCAATGTAGGACTGGCTTTGGATAAAGATAATGCTGAAAGTGAAAATAGAAGATGGAATTCCAATGTTCACACTTCTCAGCCGATACCCACTACTCCTTGTTCACCACCCACCAGTACCTTAAGTGGTATTTTACCAGAGAAACTATGACCTCCAAAACTCAGAGGAGATAAGCCAAGAACATCTCAGTCAGCAGGGATCCAAGAAAGCCACCTAAACTTTTGCTAAAATCACGCAATCGCACAATGTGTTATAAAGTATTGGTGAAGAAATTATAAATCACAACAGATGTGTATATAAATATTAGACAAAATGTTTTGGTGCTAGGTTTCCAGCATTTGTATAACTCCACAAAAAAAGTAATAATTTTCACCATGTCCACATGTTGCTCATTTAGAAGCCCTTAGGTCATCTTGTCCTTTCACTAGGTTCGTAGTGAATGTTAATATATGCTGGAACCCATTGTGTGGTAGATGAGTGGTAGAAGGACTATATAGCATCAAAGCAATGGTGCTGAGCATGGTAAGGGAGTAGGGAATATGGTGATGGCAGTGGGAATGAACTTCCATTTGTACTGTTTCCCACTTATACAATGTCAGAGCATCCCTGACAGCCCGGCCAACAATGTGAAGAACTTGCCTGGTCATGGGTGTTCTGTCTTTATCCTCCTCCACTGCTTAGCTCTTCACTCATTTTGTCCTCCTCATTGTAAGACAAGAGATGAGCCCTTTCATTCTCCACCACCTGGAAACCTCAGTGCTGCACGTCCACGCCGCTGTGGATGATGATTGTCTCTTCTGATGTGCTGACAGTGCCACAAAGTAGCTCCTATCCTGACCCTGTCAGTTTGACATCTTCTGAGTTGATAATATTTGTACTGTCGCAGGTACTTTCTACCACATATTAGAAGGGTCAACTGAGCAATAAGTGATTTCTGTACAGGTGCGATAACAATGTGTAAATACGCAGCTGACCTGTTGTTTATACTTGTCATCATTTCCCAGGTCAGCTTCCAGAGTTGTGTGGCGACCAAGTGAAATTTGGAGCCACATTAAAAACAACTTTAAAATGTTTCATCAACATTTCTTATCAATGCAAAAAAAAATCATTTCTTTCCAATTGGAAAATGATCGAGTTCAGCAAGAACTGTTCACACGTGTATGTTAAAGCCAAATGTAGGTATCTGGGAGCTGGATAGCACTCCTACTCAAAGTCAAAAATATTTGCACAGACCCTTCAGTTCCCTGGCTGGATGGAGACCAGACTTATCCCATCCTCTCCCAAGATAGGAGCAGCACCCCTCAAACTTTCCAACATTTTGGCTACACAGGAATTTCTTAAAAAGTTTAATCTTCTGATGAGCAATTTCCCTGCAGCTGGCACCCACTGCAGGGTCTCCTACTCTGGGCTAGAATCAAAAAACTTGGAGGTTTCCAATTTACTTAACTGCACCATTCTCCAGGAAGCTTTAGAAGGATCGAAACCAGTTCCAGCTCCTGGGTAATCATAATACTGACAACCCCCTCTTCATCCATGCCCCTTCTGACTGTCCCCACGAATGCCTGATTACTCCTCTGACATGCCCCTAAACCACACCCATAATCCATCTTGTCTACTACCCTGACCCAAACTGACTATCCCCATCTGCCTCAATTACCCCCTGCCCCATTGAACATCTCCCAATCTCATCCACCCATCTACCACATTATCCCCTCAGGCAACTGCTACCTGACTACCTCACTGACCCACTTGATATTCTACTCCCTTGAATTACTTGCCATCTTAATCCCTCACCCACATCCACCCCACCCCCTCACCCAATCACACATCTTCCTTCAACTTCATGCACCCTCACAATACCCTGTCCCCTCACCAACCTGTCACCAGGCACACATCTACCCAGGTGCTACACTACTCCATCAGCCAACCTGTGCCCTCACCCACCTGCTACCCTGCACCTCATCTACCTGCAACCTGACTTCATCACCTACTCACCCACCACATTACCTCTCAACCATCTGCCTCCCTTTCCCTTCCCCAGGTACCTTACACCTATACCTTCTCCCTGTAGCTTTCCCAATAGGCTTTGGGACATTAAAGCCCTGTACTTACCAAAATGCAGCAACTAGTGCTGTAAAAACCAGGCCATGGTTTGAATCGACCTGTTGATCTTATCCTGCAAAAATGGACTCCACATCAAGTACATCATCCTACAATGATTCCTGCTCCTCAGAAGTTTTGGCCAATCATCACCATATAAAGTCCTACCCTATCATCTGTACGAGGGTTAAAATTCCAAATGTGATTGAGAAACAGTTGTGCTGTAATTCAAATGTAATGGTGTGTACACTATGAGTCCTTACTATAAGACTGAAATATTACCTCAGCTATATTCACATTACATGATTTTGTCTTGGCATCAACCAAATTGCCGATAATATATTCAGCTTTCATACCTCCTAATATCATTCCTAAATATTACAAGCAATCATAAACAAACACAACCCCTCCAGTCCTGCTGCTCCATTGTTTCTAAAAGTAATGTTCTGGATTTACTTCCTTTATCCCTCAAAGTATTGTGTCCTATATCGCTCAATGAGCTGCTCAATGATGCAGTCGATGACAAAAATGGACTAATGTGCTCATAGATCATTAGGGCATCTGGCCAAATCAATTGTAAATTTATTACAAGGATAGAATCCAAACTTAAATTTTCAATTAATGGTGCAATTTATAGTGACAAGTTTAAAACAAATGCAATGCTGACCTGAAACACAGTATGTTTCGGATTTAGGTTTCCAAGTTCAGTTTATGCTCATAGCTTGCACATTTTTAAGCTACGATTGGATGAGATCAAACAGCACACAATTGATGAGATTGGAAAATTGTGTGTAAATGCAGACTAAAGTAATACATGTGATAAAAGTTAAGTCTCAGGACAGAAAGGAGAAACACTTGAAATGTAGGAAGGATTCAGACCCATCACATTGAATATTGCCTCCAACTGTCTTCCTTGACCCAGAACCCTGCCTTTCTGATACCAACCCTGTTCCTATACCCTCCCTGAATGGAGGCCACAGTGGTGCGCACTGCCAGTAACCCCTCTTTCATTGCCATCATGTCATCCAATGCTGCTCCCAGACACCTTGAGTTTCCCTTAATTACTGTCCTTTTTCCCACTTCAACATATGCCTCTGCTTTCCCCAAACAGCCTAGTTTGCCCCACCCATCTTTTGACAATGGCCCCCATTTAACCTATCAGCTGCCCCTGAACCTTCTCTACCACTCAATGAACAGACCCTTAGATTTTTAATGATTATTTCTCCTCAGTGTTTACTGAAGAGAGAATCATGGATGCTAAGGAAGTAAATGAAACAAGTTTGGATGTTTTGGACCGCATACACATTACCAGAGAGGAGGTGTTTGCAGCCGTAAATCGCATTAAGGTGAATAAATCCCCTGCACCTTATCAAGTCCATCCTCAGACATTGTGGGAGGCTAGGGAACAAATTGCAGAGGCCCTTGCAGAGATTTTTGCTTCATTTTTAACCACTGGTAAAGTTCCAGAAGACTGGAAGGTGGCTAATGTTGTTCCATTGTTTAAGAAAGGTAGCAAAGACAAGCCAGGGAACTATAGGCCAGTGAGTCTGACATCAGTGGTATGCAAGTTATTGGAGAGGATACTGAGGGACAGGATCAACTAACATTTGGATAGTCAAGGTCTGATTAAGGATAGACGGCATGGATTTGTGCGTGGGAAGTCAGATCTGACAAATGTTTTAACAGTTTTTTGAAGGGGTGACCAAGAGGATAGATGAGGGTAGGGCAGTGGATGTTGTCTATACTGATTTTAGTAAGGTCTTTGACAAGGTCCTGCTTGGTAATCTAGTCATGAAAGTTAGGTCGCTTGAGGTCCAGGGAAAGCTAGCTAATTGAATTCAAAATTGACTTGATGGAAGCTGAGCTGCTCTTGCAAAGAGTTCATGTGGACATAATGGGCTGAATAACCTGTGTTTCTAGAACCGTAATATCTGTAATAACTGGAAGCAGAGGGTAATGGTTGAAGGTTATTTCTCGGACTGGAGGCCATTGAATAGTGGTGTGCCACAGGGCTCGGTGCTGGAACATTTGTTAGTTGCTATTTACATAAATGGTCTGGACGTGAATGTACAAGGCATGATTAGTATCATCCACAAACTTACAAAATTAGGAGGAATTGTTGATAGCAAAGGTTATCAAAAATTACAGAGGGTTCTTGATCGGATGGGGAAGTGGGCTGAGGATTGGCAAATGCAATTCATTACAGATAAGTGTGAGGAATTGCACTTTGGAAAGTCAAACCAAGATAGGACTTACACAGTAAATGGTAGGATCCTGAGGAGTGTTGTGGAATGGAGGGACCTAGGAGTACAAGAACATAGTTCATTAAAAGCGGTGTCACAGGTAGATAGGGTGGTGAAGAAGGTATTTAGCATGCTGGCTTTCATTGGTCAAGGCACTGAACAGGAGTTAGGATGCTATGTTACAGTTGTATAAGTTGATGGTGAGGCTGCACTTGGAGTATTGTGTACAGTTTTGGTCACCCTGTTATAGGAAAGACATAGTTAAACTGGAAAGTGTGCAAAGAAGTTTTATGAGGATGTTGCCAGGACTAGTAGGCCTGAGTTATAGGGAGAGATTGACCAGGTTAGGACTTTATTCTTTCTAACTTAGGAGAATGAGGGGTGACCTTATTGAGATGTATAAAATCATGAGGGGCATAAACAGGATGAATACATATAGTCTTTTTCCCAGGGATGGGGAATTGAAAACTAGAGGGCATAGGTTTAAGGTGAGAGGGGAAAGATGTAAGAAGGACCTGAGGGGCAATTTCTTCACACAGAGAGTGGTGCATATATGGAATGGACTGTTAGAGAAAGTGGTTGAGGCAGGTACAATAGCAACACTTAGAAAACATTTGGATAGGTACATAGATGAGAAGAGTTAAGAGAGATATGGATCAAATGCGGGCAATTTGAACTAGCTGAGTGGGCGCTGCAGTCAGCATGGACCAGTTTGGCCCATGGGGCGTGTTTCCATGCTGTATTACTCTATGACTCTATGACTTTATGACTGTATTTACTCCAAACGTCTTCCCTAGACATGACTAGTAGATTCCCACCTGCTGCCTTTGCAGCTCCCTGACTGACAAGAAGCAGTTTCCCTGACTGTTTGTGATGGACCTACAGGACTGACCATTGTCCAATCTCCAAATGATACTTGGACATATCTCCTGACTTGGACCTAGCCCCTGGATAGTGTGCTGACTCCATCCATGACTGACAGTACTGGGATCCTCTAACCAATGGTGGCTCCACCTTGATTGGACTGAGAACTATTCCCACATTCTTTCAAACATAACCATTTGGTTGAATAATTATCCTGTAACTGACAAGCGTAACAAGCAGCCTCTCTGTGTTTCTGCACTGTGGAGTACATCTCTGTGGCAGTACTGATACATTTTAGGCTCTGGCAGAAGTGCCAGTACATTATTTGGCATGGAAGAGCAAGGCATGAATATTGTGAGCAAGCAGGTAGACAGCAAATGAGCATGTGCAAAGAGCAAGAAAGCTGCCCTGAGATGGAGCCTGGGTCCAATCGGTGAGCTGGGTGCCTGTCCCTGCATGCAAAATGTCCTTGCAGTAGCCATTCATAGTTAGTTACCAGTGCACCCTCCAATGCTGGTCTCAACCTGTAAGTGAATCAGAGATGTGGCAGGAGGATACTGAGGGATTGGCAGTTATTGCATGCCAATGTCCATGGATGAAGTGCGTGTGGCTTGTGCCCATGGATCACGCTACGAGATTCTGCTACATGTTGACCAATATGGAGGCTTTTCAGAGCCAGCAATGAGCTAAGTTGCCAGTTGCCTGTGCTGACGTCCATGTTGAGAATTCCTAGCATCTAATTTGCTCACAAGAAGGTGGTACGATAGATAGGTGCATGTTGATGAGGCAAGATCTGTAGCTGATAAGGTTGTTAACAACCAATTATTCCCCTAAATAGGCAACTGACAGCTGCCGAGCAAGAAATCTCACCTCGACACCCAGAACTTAGTTATAAGAAGCAGCTATATGTTACCATTATCAACTCTTGCTGGACTTCTTGCACTGTTCTGCCACAATTCTCACCATAATCCATGGTGATCAGGCTCCTGTAAGATTCTGCCCTTTATCTTTTCCTAGCAACTCTCGATATCCATTTCAAATAAGAATAATCCAAAAAGCGATATCCTATACTCCTGAATACTGGGCACTGATATACAGAATGGTTATGCCTGCAGTTTAATATTTAAAAGAGGTCCCATCTGTTTAGGATTGGCTCTTCAAACAAAATTGTTCCATTACACAGATGATGCAAACAGAACTAAGATCCAGGGTATTAGCAATTTTCAAATCAGATGAATTGATCTGAAAACTTCAGTTCAAATTTTCATAGGCTTTGATATCAGTATACAAAAGTTGGTCAAGTATATTCTGAATTTGTCTGTATGAGAAACAATCTCAATGGATTAGTTTTAACTGATGAAAGACAACATTGGCTTTTCATGCCATTTTGGTCATTACAGAGATTACAAAGATCAGCTTTACTAATGAAAGGAAAAGATCTGTTTCTATTGATAAAGTTCTATGTGAATGCTTGTAAATGAAATTTTGACAAGGAGGTAAAAAAGTTAGGTCTTAAATCCAACAAAAGACTCTGGGTGAAAAATCAAAATGAGCAGTGCCAACATTAAGGTGCTGCATTTTAGGTGCCTGAAACAGCATCCATAGCCCATTCAAATCACATCAGATGCTCTGGACTGAATTTTACTAGAAATTGTCAAATCAGCATCCCCCGTCTGGATAATACCAGCACAAAGACCCACAAATGACCTGCATGGAAACCTGATATCGAGGGGCCATCCTACAGCCCTTGGTGACCCCAGTGAGAGGAGGTGTTACATTGCAGATATGTTGGACAGCATGACATAACATTCTGATATCCATCTCTGGACAGGGTGTAGTCACAGCCCCTCTCTCGTCTGGAAAGGCTTTCACGGCAGTGTCATGATCTGTACATCCTTTGCTTACTATGATATGCCTCTACCGCTCGTAAACAAAGCTTTTCACTGTATTTCGGTGCATGTGACAATAAATCAATCAATCAATCAATCAAGTTGAGTGACTGTGACTCCCCTGCATCTTTGCCGCACCCTGAGGGCACCTATAGCTGTAAGTTCTGCACTCGGATTCAGCTACACGTCAGCTGGAGGTTGATGCTAGTCCTGGGCTTGTGGACACGTGTTCCTCATCCATTCATGTGGCAGCCCTTATCATATGCTGGAATGACCATAGCCTCCGTCCTGGATCCATAGGGGACAGTCCCAAGCAGAAACAAAGCAACTGCTCAGGCATGTGATCGTTCAGCAGTCACTGCACACACAAGTAATACTTGGACAGTATCCTCTAAACACTGGGACATAGAGGCCCCCAACAATGAGATAAGTGGGTGTCACTACCTGGATGTTGCATATATTGCCCTGATTCTGTTGCTCAAGCCTCTTAGCAAACAACCAGGATCAGAGCGTTGCAGTATTAATGAGAACCTTTCTCCCTCACTTTCAGTCTTCACTGTACCGAAGAAAGGCAGTGATGCATACAGGACAATGTTGTGAATGTTTTATGGTCCAAGGTGGGAAGTGAGCATTTTCTGCACCTTATGCAGGTTATGGGACTTTGAAAGGTGATTGCTACTTTGGCAACAAGGGTGAGCTTTTCCAGTTTGCAAAACATTGTTTGTGTCACACAGCCATTAGTGGGAATGATTCATAATATTGCATGATGTGGTCAAGAGTGCTTGGGACCAGGACTTCCAGTTGACACAGTAGGTCAATGTGTAAGGTTTACACACAGTGTTTTGTATTCACAGATTACTTTCACTTGTACTGTTTGAATGTCTGTTTGAAGGGTCTCACAGCACACAAATGTGGACTCCCCTCACTCACAGGGTGAAGCAATTACTTGGCCACACTGGGTGTGGTGGCAACCATTTTCATTCCCATTGTGCACTGTGATTTGGATGACAATGGAAGGAAAATAGCAGTCGCGGTGAATCGCAGGTTCAGTCTCTCAATCTAGGCAATCCACCAAATCTCTATATTCCCTTGTTCCTTACCATCCCCATCAATGCCTCCGGTTTTAATCTTCTCCACATTTCCACTCAAACCGTTTGTGTAATTTGTCATCGCGACACTTTACCTCTTGAATGCCAGGGGCACACTGGGTAGTCATGCCAGACGTAATAGTGCAATGTTCCCACACCCCTCATTAAAGCCTGGATGGTGCTGACCATTGATGGCATCCATCCTGCAGTACCCCTTGTCCTCCCATTCACTGTAATTCCCTCTCCTCATAAACACTGTGTTACCCCCATTTACAGTGGCAATTTTATTGAAACATGTGTGGTTTGTTTGCCAACTACAGGTGTAATTTTAATGTAGCACGGTGTCACCCAGCAAAGCCCTTAACTGATCACTGCTGTAAACCTACCTGGCTTTGTATCTGTGCATAAAGGCAAAGCAGGACAAAAGTACTGTGAACCTTCAAGCTCTGGGTGGGGGGGAAAGTGCAAAAAAGCAAGGCAGAGATGTTCTAAGCATTCAAGTTAGCACAAAGTGAGTGAGTGCTAGGAGAGTAAGTGAGGAGCCATGAGTGCACCTTAGACAAATAGGTGCTTATCCCTGCAAGCGAGGTGCCCTGGCAGCAGCCTTAGAATCTTAGAATCCTCGGAATCCCCTACAGTGTGGAAACAGGCCATTCGGCCCAACAAGTCCATACCCACTCGCCAAAGAGCATCTGAGTTAGACTCACAACCCTACCCTATAACCTTGCATTTCCCATGGCTAACACACCTAACCTATACATGCCTGGATACTATGGGACTATTTAGTATGGCCAATCCACCTAACCTGCACATTTTTGGACTGAGGAAGGTTCTGAGGAAGGGTCACTCAACCCAAAACATTAACTCTGATTTCTCTCCACAGATGCTGCCAGACCTGCTGAGCTTTTCCAGCAATTTCTGTTTTTGTTTCCGATTTACAGCATCCGCAGTTCTTTTTTTTTAATTGAGAAGTGAATGTGTGCTGATTTTTCTGTATTTTCACAATTGACTTGACATTGCCCACTTGACTCAGGGGTTGGGACGACTCTGCCCCCAGTGTCCTGTTAAGATGCTGTAATGTTGTAGCAGTCCACTGTGTCATCTACATTTGAGCTGTCATGGCAAACCCAGTGGTGATGACTGAGCGACAAGGGTTATACAAAGGTGACAACTCTGGTGTTTAAACCATGTGCGTATGTGTAGCACATGTACAATGAAAGCCATGTTACCACTCCTAGAGATATAGAACAAAACAGTGATGTGCTGAACAAACACTTCCACTGCCTGGGGCACTCTGCAAAAAAAATCCTCAATTATTTATCATAATTTGTGGTGCTTGACAGCACAACATCATCGTCGTGGTACCACAGCATTTGCTACCAGTTGTACAGCAAGCAGCTGAAAAAAAGGAAAGCAGCACAATGCCTGGGGAAAGCAGAAAGCAGGAGGTGAAAGACTACACAATAGCCTCATTCAGCCCTGCTGTCCTTGAAGACCTTCAGTGGGTGCGAAATGAAGAACCTAATTCCACACTCATCAACTGGCAACTGAAAGGGCCTTGGTGCATTGACACTGATTGGACAATGAATGCTGCCTTCCTGAGTGACAACAACAAAATCGTCCCTCTGGACAAGGGGAGGCACCACAGCAATTCTCGAAATCTGTTGAAGGATAAGTTGTTGGACTGATGTCCACCCTGAACTGAACACTGGTATTCACCAAAATGGTAGCAATCAGAGTGAGCATGGCAGCAAGCTGAGCTTCTATTGCAACACACAATGCACCTATTGGAAGCTGTGCTATTGACCATCACATCTTGCATCTCGCTTGAGTCCACAAGTTGACGAATGACATTGGTCATGCATGCCAGATGGAAGCGATGAACATTAAGTTCTGCACAAATTCCTGTGCAAGGTTGGTGTCAGATTGTTCCACAATCTGTGAAGGAAACATTCTGCTAAGCAGCCAATGCACCAAGCCTTTTTTGTGCATAATTATCAGGCTTCTTCTGTAGTCTGTCTGATCACAGTCTTTGCCTGAGTTCTCTGCAGCAGAACTTGTGAGGATATTTCACAGTCCTGGGAGTTGACACAAACATAGTCCTTTCCTTCTGGCTGGCCTGGAGGCAAGTCCTGCCCTGGGTCTCCCATCCATCCCCAGTTTGCCATATGTGCAGTGTCAGTATCTGAGCTAATGGCGCAAGTGTAAGAGTGAGTAACAATTTGCCTTCAACTCCGTTATCATTTGCTCTTCAATCTGTAGTTACTCCAGCACAGTCTGGCTACGTGGTGATCCCTGGTATCTGAAAAGGAGACCAGCACAGGGCAAGGTTGTAGGGAGGTGAATGGTAAGGTTGCATGTTCTGACAATCTACAACATCTACATTAGAAGAGATTGGGTGATGGAGGTAAGTAGGTTTTGAAAAGGGGGATTAGTTTTGAAGTTATTCTCGCATTTTATTATTTCATCAGTCACTGTTCCAATGCTCGTGAATATAATTTTCTCTGACAATTTTGAGAATTCAATCTGTTTCAGAGAGGTGGTAGATATGCTGGAGCACCTGAGAGTTTCTACAGGCTGTAGTTTGTGTTTGTGAGGCTATCAGCAATGCAGTGTGTGAAGGAAAGGTGAAACTGTGAAAGTAAAGTATTAGTCCTGATTGTTAGATATTGTTAAAAACCGAAAGAACTGCAGATGCTGTAAATCAGGAACAAAAACAGAAATTGCTGGAAAAGCTCACCAGGTCTAGCAGCACCAGTGAAGAGAAATCAGAGTTAACATTTCAGGTCTGGTGACCCTTCCTCAGAACCGATGTTAGCGAGAAAAATGTTGGTTTTTATGCAGAAGATAGGGTGGAGGGAGAGGGTAAACAGTTCACTTTCTCTTCACAGGTGCTAACAGACCTGCTGAGATTTATCCAGCAATTTCTGTTTTTGAGTTAGATATTGTTGTTTAGCTAACAGTGCATGTGGTACATTTGAAGATGCACTGACTTGATCACTCATGTGAACTAATTTTTCCTGGTACTTTACAGAGATCCTTGGCAGTGATTGCAATGGCTATCTGCTTTCACTGCCTTCCCAGAGTTTATTGGAGGGTCTACCTTTCTCCAATTGATGTAGCACTTCTCTACTCTTCTACGCCTCATCAAACAAGGCCTCGAGAATAATGTCAAAGAGATATATTGGAGCTTTATAAGACCATAAGACCATAAGACATAGGAGCAGAAATTGGGCCATTCAGCCCATCGAGCCTGCTCCACCATTCAATCATGGCTGATAAGTTCCTCAATGCCATTCTCCCGCTTTCTCCCCGTAACCCTTGATCCCCTTGATAATCAAGAACCTATCTATCTCAGTCTTAAGTGTACTCAATGTACCTTTATGTACTTGTGCCACACCTAAGTCAGAGACTGTTTTGGATTTCATGTGCCTTTTGCAATAACAATGCACCGCTGCTGTAAGTAATGCAGGCTAAGTTTTAATTGATGCTAACCTTTAATAATTTTGCTAGTCTCGGTGATGCAATTAGTCAGCACATTCGGCTATTAACTGAAACCAAGGATGGAGCATTTGCTGTTTCAGTAGGCTCTTCTGGAGCAGAGGTAGAGTCCTTATCCCTGGATCGCAATGTCCAGGTTCAAGTCCCACCTGCTCCAGAGGTGTGTAATAACATATCTGAACAGGTTAATTAGAAAAATAGGTTAAGTGAAAAAAGAATGATTTTGGGCCTTGTGCTCAGGCTTGGAGCTGTTCAACATCATGGCACACACTGCCTGCAGGCCACAATCATGAAAATTAGTAAGGAGCATAAAGTTTGTACATTCCCTCAATCAGAAGGAACAGGTGCAGAGTGTTTGGTTTACATGATCCCCAAGCCTTTTTCCATGGGTTGTCGAGTACTGTGGCTCATGTATTTACTCATTACTGCTGGTATCCTATACAATTGGTAAAATGTTATTTCATATCCAGTATTGCCACTACTTCAGGGAAATAAAAGATCCCAATATGAGAGCTCAAGTGATTCTAAGTTGCTGCCAAGGCTTGTTTTGGTAGGGTATGGGTGCTGCTCCTGACCCCTGGGATGATATGGAACATTTTCCCAGACAATAATTAGAGACATTTTAGTTGAAAGCCATGAATATTTTGTTGTCTGTGATGTTCCACAAAACTAAAGAGAGTAATTAAAAGTTCAACCTTGGAGAAAATTGTCAAATTAGTTAGGCAAAAATTATAAAACACGACTAATAGCAGACTGTGTGTGGAATTGGAATCTGATGTAAAATAACAACCTTTGTTTCTTAAATTTGCTTCCTTGAACTTTTATTTTGCATTCATGTTTACTTTGGCTTAGGGAGTAAAATTGTTACAAACAATTAAAAATGCTGTGTGTTCACTTGTAGTCCAGATCAGCACATCAATGAAGTTAAGTCTTGAGTACAGCACTGAAGTGACTAGTTCTATGTTAAAAGTGATATCCTTCAGATTAATTGTTAAATAGGAACCCAGGTTTTTGTTCTATTGGCTCAAGTCAACATCCTGCTCCACTATCTAAAAAAGGACAGGGAATGCTCCTGGTATTCTAGGCATCAAACAAGAGAAAAGTAGATCATGCCCTATTTGTTCCAAATAGGACATGTTGGCAGCCCCTTTTTAGAATCTGAAACACAATTTCGAAAATCCACTTTCCCCAAGAGAGTTTGCTTTTAGCATTTGGCAGGCAATACCAACAGTGCCGATAACAACAACAAATAATATTTAAAATAATAAAACAGTCTAAGGCATTTCATTGGAAACAAAATATGATGCCAATCCATGCAAGGAGATATTAAAATAGAGTGACCAGAAGCTGGGTCAAAGAGAGAGAT
Source organism: Rhincodon typus (assembly GCF_021869965.1). NCBI lineage: Eukaryota > Metazoa > Chordata > Chondrichthyes > Orectolobiformes > Rhincodontidae > Rhincodon > Rhincodon typus. The sequence goes on along the minus strand of NC_063348.1, from coordinate 20,455,090 downwards.
TTTAAGAGATGTCTTGAAAGAGAAAAGTGAGGTCAGAAAGCAGAGAAGTGTAGAATGAAAATAAGGAGCGCCCACCAATGGCAGAGTCATTAAAACTGGGGATGTTCATCAGACTAGAATTAGATGGGCATAGATGTCTCAAAGCACTGTGAAGCATTGGGGAAATGACAGAGTTTGGGATGAGCATGTCCAGGGACCAATTTGAAAACAATGAAGAGAATTTTATAATCAAAACAGTGCAGGCTAGTGAACACAGTGGAAATAGTTAAACAGGATATGGTGCAATGTACGATATGGCAAACAGATTATTGGATGCAGTCAGGTTTATGTAGCATAGAATGCTGTACACCTGTCAGGATCAGTTTGGAATAGTCGGGTCTCAGGGTTAAAAAGGCATGAAATAAGTGTTTGAGCAGCTTATGAGCTCAAACAGGATCAGAGTAAGGTGATCTTATGGAGGTGGAAGTGCCTGTCTTAGAGATAGAGTGGATATGCAATGAAAGCTCATCTCACGTCAAATATTACACTAAATTCTGAACTGTCTGATTTAGTTTCAGGTGGTTTTCAGGAAGATGACTGGATTCAGTTTGTGGTGAATTAGTTTTGGCATAGCCATTGAAAACAATGGGCTGACTCTTACTTTTTTTGGCTAAGTGTCAGTTTTGTCAAATTTCATGAAGAGTTTCTCTTCCTATACTCCTCATATTAAGCCTCTCTCACTTGATTCTAGCCCCATTTGACCATTCAACATTCCCAGAACTATTCCCACTCACTGGATATCCACTGAAAGCCTCTTTTCCCTGGGGCCTGTGCCATCTTTAAAAGGCCGAGGTGCACCAGACAGCCTAGTGTTGCCCGTCACCAGCAACATAACGGCACAGCACAATAAAGCCATGCTGCTCACAGCACAAAGCCGACATGGCTGACACTCCTGCATACATACAACTCCACTCTCTTACCCATTGGTTAACCACCAAGCCACACAGTTCAGCTTGCCTCAGACTCATCCTACGTAACCACCCTCTCTGAGCCACAGCTACTCTGTCACCATTACCTACAACAGAGCTGCGGCTACTCATTGTTTAGTCAGGGAACATCACTTACAGGGAAATGATTGGACAATTCCAAAGTTGAGATTCCTTTTTTACAGTCGGCAAAACACAACACAAGACAAGTAAAGGCTGCTGTACACCCCCACAAGGCAAACCAGATGCTGGCAAGATGACCAATGACGAACATTTCTCAATGGTCTGCTGTACTCAGCCCTTACCTAATAGACCCAGTGTCAATCAGGCCTTGTCTGGCTTGTAGCACCTGACACAGCTGAGCTTTGACATGGACAAGGGGAACTTCTGCCTCCCAATGTTCGCGTTTTCCTCCTTGAAGACTGCTCCCATTCCCCCAGTTCCTCAGCATTTATTGAATCCCTTCATTGTCTGTGCCAATTGTGCAAAGCACGGCATTCCAGACTGTTGCAGCATACTCTGTACAGACTATACTGCAAGACTCCCCTGAAACTAGTCCAAGCAGCGGAACTGCATCTTCTGCAGCACTATCATTTGCTTGACCATGGCACTGACATTGCATCTGCACTCTGTGTCAGTCAGGCAGCTACACAATGGTGTCATGAGCCATAGTAGCAGTTGTTAGCTATCTTGGCAATTATCGGATGCCAATGTCTGTTGATGAGGGGTGATTGCAGCTGGTGCACATGGATTGTGCCCTGAGATACCATTACATGGTGAGCAATATGGAGGCCTTTCACAGCCAGTGGTGAGCTGAAATTGCCCGGTGCCCACTCTGCCTTCCAAATCAAGAATTATCGCCATCGAGCTTGCTCATGGTGTATGATGGGACAAGTCACTGCATATTAATGAGGTTGGATGTGCAGTTAATAAGATCATTGAGGAGCAAGAATTCCCTAATTCCCCTTTAATAAGCTCCTTAATGAGAGTCTCACCTCAACATCTGGAGCTTCACAAAAAGAAAGAGCATGTTTTCCCTGATTTCGAGATAAGTCTTGTTGGACTTTTTACATGCAGCTGCCACATTTCTTGCCATAGTCCATTATGCCCAGTGACTTCATTCCTCCTGATATCTAATTGGAGAAAATTTCTGCTTAACCAATAATGTAGGTCAGGTGAGCAAGCTGATGACTGATCAACAGTAGAGTCATTGGGAGAGATAGTATTTGTGTCAATACCACTTGAAGAGTTGTGCATTCCAGCAAGGAACTGGGATGTAAAGCAGCAACTGGTCTGGAGCCAGTAATGTATTTGCAGCTGCGAGAAATGGCTGGAATTACTGAAACCCTTGAGTAGACTGTTTGTTTAGCTGTAACATGTCTGTATACAGTATTAGTTAAATAAATTAAACCATTTATATGTATTGACCAGTCATGTATGTGTGATTGAACTCACATCAGGAAGACAGTTGTACAACTATGGCGAGGTAAGACACAGCTCTGAGGAAGGGTCAGTGGACCTGAAACGTTAACTCTGTTTTTCCCTTCACAGATGCTACCAGATCTGCTGAGCTTTCCCAGCAACTTTGTTTTTGTTCTTGTTCCTGGTTTACAGCATCTGCAGTTCTTTTGGTTTTTATTTCATGGTGAGGTAAGATTCTGATAAGGGTTTCATCAGTGTAAATTCCAAGAAAACAGCACAAGAGACCTTCTGATAGCACAGCTGCACTATTAAATTGTTTTTATTTTTTGCAAGAAAAATCCAACAAGTAGACTGAAACTGATGTTCAGCATACCAGTGTAATAATTCAGCACCTCATAAGCAATTACATTAGTTTGCTTTTTCTCCATGAATGCTGCCTGACCCACTGTGATTTCCAGCATTTTTGTTTTCAGTCAGAGAAAAAATTAAATTCTGCGTACTTTTTTAAAATATTTGACTGTAGTGGTAACTCTGGGAATAATGGGGTTTGATTTCCAATGTGCTGCTCCAGTCAGAAGTAACACAGAGCCTTACTTTCTCTGGGAAAATCGCAAAATTGGCAGAAGGTAGGAAATTGCATTTATTATGCTTTTATGAAATTGCTTCTTCTTCCTGATGCCTGCTTCATGCTCAAGTGCTATGATAACTGCAGACCAGTTTTGGCCAATAGATTTATTTATTTAATTTAATGTACCCAGGTACAGTGAAAAGTGGTAATGATGCCACATTGCAGTGCCATCTTGGATTACAGAATAAATTACTGAATAAATTGTATGAGTGGTAAAATCCTGAATAAGTTAATATTAAACTGATATTACTGAAACTGAAACAGCTTCAAAAGTTCATTTTTCCCTCTCCGTAGACTTCACCCTCTCTGCTCCTCCAGTTGCCGCCATCCAACATCATCCCTGGGATCCTGGCAATGTGCTTCTTTTCTGCAGCCGAACCAAGAGACACTCTCTCCTTATCTATGGCACAAACATTTAGATAAAGCCAACAACTGGAGCGGCTATTTGAGTAAAGACGATCCCTGGTACTTTACTGCTTCATAAAGACAATCAAATCTCAGGTTTGTGTCTCAGGACGAGTCTAGGTGACAATCCAACTCTCCTTAAGCTTCTCAAAATTGTGGATAGGCCAGCTTGAGTGCAGGCCTCAATGTATTCTTATTTAATGGCTCCAATCCAAAAATACTCTTGGTCTCTGAGAAACCTTTGTTGCTGTTCCACTGGTTCATTTCAGTTCCTCACCCAGTCTTTTAACCGTCTGTTTCAAAGCTGCTTCCCCACTGATTTCAAAGAACTGATCCTGTATGAAAACATACAGATGAAACTAAACTGAAAGAGTATCTTCCTGCCTATTTTTTTTAGGATAGTGTCTCTGGGATATAGCAGAGAAATTTAAGCTAATTAATTTCACCTTCAAAACATCAGTAGGGATTCCAGAACATTCTGCTATCTGTAGAGAATGTTGAAGCTTCTACTTTGAGAGAAATTATGAAATGCTGTAATTCAGTGGTGAGATAAATAACAATTTAATAGTACCTACTCTACCCTAGAGGGTGGGTGAGTGAAATTGCCACGGAAATACACATCAACTTTTGTAATATCAGATTGAAATTTAAGTTTAATGCTTTTCCAAAATTGAATAAAATGCTTTACGTAATGTTCGAGGTCTATAATGAGCCTTTGTGAAGAAACGGACATGTACCAACTTGTGAAATCGTTCCTAGTTTATGTAAAATGGCTGATTTCTTCACTTTCTAACCTTGAAACCTGATCATTTCCTGAAGTTTATTTTTGTCCAATTCTCTGAAAAATGCTGCAATACACATTGAGGAAGGATAGTGTCTCCTTTAACAAATCCTTATGGGTCAGTCTAGGTCGTGAAGACGGATATTTCCTTAATTTTGTGACCATCTTTGGAGGTGATAGGAATGGATGACGGATGAGGGGTAGACCTCTGATAAACACTGGCATCATTTCCTGTCCATCAGAATTTCCAGAGCAGAGATGAAAACATAGCATAAACATTTTGGACATATTACTTCAGCAGGCAAATGAAGGAAATAAACATAGAAATGTAGAAGCTAGGCCATTCTGCCCTTCAAGCCTGCTCCACCATTCAATATGATCATAGCTGATTTTCTATCTCAACACCATATCCCTGCTTTCTCTTCATACCCAGTGATTCCTCCAATATCTAAGAACATAACAATCTCTTTCTTGAATTTACTCAGTAACTTAGCCTCCATAGTTCTCCACAACAAATTACACAGTTGACCTTCCTCTGAGTGAAGAAATATTTCCTCGTCTCATTCCTAAATGCTCTACCACCTATCCTGAGACTGTGATCCCTGGTTCTAGACTCCCCAAACGGATAGCATCCTCCCTGCAACTAGTCTGTCTAGTGCTGTTAGAATTTTACACGTTTCTATCAGTTCCCCACTTATCCTTCATACTCTCTTCATATAACAATCCCGCCATCCCTGGTATCAGTCTAGTGAACCTTCGCTCTCTGGCATGTCTGTCCTTTCTTAGGTGGGGAGACCAAAGGGGTACACAATGCTTCAAATGCGGTCTTAACTGCAGCAGGATATCCTTACTTGAACTCTAATCCTCTTGTAATGAAGACTAACATACCACCTGCCTTCCCAATTGTTTGCTGTTCCTGCCTATTTATGTTCATACACAATTTTATAAACTCATATGATCATTTGGAATTTGCAGTCAGCTAAGCAAGGGCACTGGCTACGATCTTGAATAAAGATGTCTGCAAGTATCTAGTAATCTCTGTTGCATGATTTCCCCTTTTCTAATAGTAATTCAATTCTAATATCACATCTGACAGACCTCATAGCACGGAGATTTTAGCAAGTCCCTACAAGCCAGCAATCAACTTGAAGCATTCATACTTCATAAACTAGGAAGTTATAAAATATTTCAAATTCTGCGTTTTAGTTTAAATTTGCAGATAACAGAATTATTCTATGACCGGGTTAAGATAGGATCTAAAATGATGTTAAAAAGACATTTAAAAGAATATATTTCTTTCTCCAAAAGAATATTTCTGAAAAATAAGGCAGAATATTTAATCATTGTGAAGAAATTTGGAATTCCACCAATATAAAATTAGGAAACATATGGACTAGTTCATTCTAATATTTTTGAATAAGATTCCATTGTGGGTTATTACCATTAGCTCATGTTTAAAGACAACAGCATTCCATGTGAAAATCATAGCTGTGTTTTTTTTTCTCTCCCATGATCGAAACAGCAGAAGTCAATTGCTGCAGATTAATTAATGCAGCAAAGATTAGACATTAAGTTGGAACTGTACTAAAACAATACACAAAGGAATATTATGAGAACACACAGATTAATGCCACAATAACTTAGTCTGTATTAACAAGCATCAGAAAATATAGTAAATGTGGATATTGATACTAAACTCTGGAGAACAAAATTTGCATTCTGTTAAACTGCAGCTAGTAGTTAAAAAATCCCTGATCAGACAAAGGTCGATAGTGTGGTTGTAATTTTTTAATTTCACAGTTTGTTTTGGAAATTAACTTTCAGTATAGGAATTTATTTTGAATATCGATAAATGGGAACACTTCGGTGAGAAACTGATGAACTGATTTGGGGTAATTAGAATTCAAAGTGAAACCTGTGTTTATTTAATAATTTCAGAGTTAAAAGTGAGAACACTTAAGCAATGGATGGTCCATCTCTGTAGGAGTACGAGGTCTACAATTATTTCTGTTCAATTTAACCCCCAACATTGACTTCTTTGCATCTCCCCTTTCCTTTGCCTCACTACTGGAAGCAATGCCTTCAGCCTTTTCAACTCCACTAAGTAAAAATAAACTAAAAGGATTAATAAGGACAGAGTGGTGGACATGGTCCATATGGATTTCAGTAAGGTATTTGACAATGTTCCTTATGTTAGACTGGTCAGCAAAGTTATATCTTATGCAATAGAGGGAGAACTAGCTATCTGAATACAGAACTGGCCAGAAGATAGGAGACAAAGTGTGGTTGTGGAGTGTTGCTTTTCAGACTGGAGACCTGCGACCAATGGTGTGCCACAAGGTCGGTGCCAGCTGTGCTTCTTTTTGTCACTTATACAAATGATTTGGAAGTGGTCATAGGAGGTTTGGGTAGTAAGTTTTCAGATGACACAAAAATTGGATGTGCAGTGGACAACGAAGAAGGTTACCTCAGAGTACAACAGGATCTTGATCTGTTGGGCCGATGGGCCAAGGAGTGGCAGATGGAGATTAGTTTAGAATAATGTGAGGTGTTGCATTTTGGAAAGGCAAATCAGGGCAGGACACTTAATGGTAAGATCCTGGGGAGCATAGGTAGACAAAAAGACCTTGGAGTGTAGGTTCATAGTTCCTTAAAAGTGGAGCTGCAGGTAGACAGGATAGTGAAGAAGGCATTTGGTACGCTTGCCTTTATTGGTCAGTGCATTGAGTATAGGAGTTGGAAGGTCATGTTGCAGCTGTACAGGATATTGGTTAGGCAATTTTTGGAATACTGCATGCAATTCTGGTCTCCATGTACAGGAAAGATGTTGTGAATCTTGAAAGGGTTTAGAAAAGATTCATAAGGATGTTGCCAGGATTGGGGGCTATAGGGAGAGGCTGAATAGACTGAGGCTATTTTCCCTGGAGCGTCGGAGGCTGAGGGGCAACCTTTTAGAAGTTTATAAGATCATGAAGGGAATGAATAGGATAAATAGAAAGGGTCTCTTTCCCCTGGTTGGAGGAGTCCAAAACTAGAGACCATAGATTTAAGGTGAGGGGGGGAAAGATTTAAAAGGGATCTAAGGAGGAAGTTTTTCATGCAGAGGGTGGTGTATGTATGGAATGAGCTGCCAGAGGAAGTAGTGGAGGCTGGCACAATTACAACACTTAAAAGGCATCGGGATGTGTATATGAGCAGGAATGGTTTTGAGGGGCATAGGCCAAATGCTGGCAAATGGGACTAGATTTATTCAGGATATCTGGTCAGCATGGACGAGTTGGACTGAAGGGTCAGTTTCCGTGCTGTATATCTCTGAGTCTATCACTCTATTGTGACTGCTGAAAATCTGAAATAAAAGCGTGAAAATGTCAGAGAAACTCAGAACGTCTGGCAGCATCTCTGGAGAGAGAAACAGAGGGAATGCTTTGAGTCCAGAACAGTCCCAAAGAAGAGTCTTTGAACTCAAAATGTTAACTCTGCTTTCTCTTTCCACCGATGCTGCCAGACCTGCTGCTTTTCTCCAGCATTTTCTGATTTTATTTCTTCAACTCTACTGTCTGGAATTCCCACCCCAACTTACATTCCCATCTGTCTCCTTGTGTGCACATTTGGTTTTAAAAGATTTAAAGCCTACCTTTACTGGCAAAGGTATCAGTCATCTCTCCTAATTCTTCCACGCTGGCTCCACATCCGTTCCTTTCATTTATATAACAAAAGAACCTTCTCTGTTTAGAATTATTTTACTCCGTTAAAAGCAGTACATATAAACAGCAAAGGAATAGACCACTGAATCCAATTGGTATGTGCTAATCTTTCAGTGTTACTCATGCTTTCCTTCATCCTATCTATCAACCTCCTTCTACTTCTATTATTATTAATCAAAAGTATTGAAACAATTCGACCAAGATGGTTATATGAAGTTATTTTGTAAACTATCCATGGTATTATTGAAAGGTGGAACTAGCTCTAGGGGTTAAATGGTTTCTTTCTCTTCCTATGTTCTTTTCTGCCATGTGTACTTTTCAAGCTTCCTCTAATATGTGTTTATGATAAATCACTTCAAACACTTTCTGTGGTAGCCAGTTCCACATTCTCACCAAGCAGCACACCTACTATGTATTGCCAGTACTTTCTTTTTATTCATTTCAAATTTCCAGTTTTTAGGGGTTTTTCACTTTATCATCATTTCGTCCATTCCACATGATTTTGGCACCAAGTTAAAATGCTGTCATTGAGCTGACAAATTTTACTTGTCATCTTACTGTGCCAAAAAAAACCAACACTGATGGTTTGGTATGATGATTTGTGAAAGTTGACAAGTGACCTTGCTGTAATGTTACCATTTTCAAGCACTGTGAAAGTATTTTGCAGTCTTTGTTGATAAGGAAGATGACTGTGTAAATTGTACACTTCAATGCATGCCTTCCTGATTTCTGTGTAATTAGGATAATTTAGAGATTGAGAGATTCTGACAAAGAGCCCTGATCTTCGTTTACATTAAATAAAAATGGGTAATTATGGCATTTATGGGGAGTGAGTGACATTTGAAGCAAAGCCTCTAAGGATTCAAAGGGTTTTGTGAGGAATGATGGCAACTTCTACTTCGCTTAATGTACAACACCATCCTCATGTGGGATTAATTGAGGCATTAGTCTGAGTATTATGTTTTGGAGATGGAAGTGGTTTAAGCCAACAGCATGAAAAGGGCTTGTAACAAACCGACAGCTGATTTTTCATCATCTCCAATTTTCTTTCTGCTGGCTCACAGGCAACACTTAAAACCCATTTTGAGGTTAGTTCTCTGGTATCACTGTCGCATTCACTTGGTTTAAAATTAAAAACCTCCACAATATTTCAACAGATAATATAAGCTGGTGCACTGTATAACAAGTTGCTGATTTAATATGAGCCCATTTCACACTGCTGGCATGGATCAATTTCACCATTTTAGTTGTATATGTGCCAATAAAATGAACAAAACACTAGACATTCTGAAATGTCACTTCTCTGAATAAAATGTGAAGCCAAATATCTTTCAAATCTGTGCTTTTTTTTTAAGGGTGGATCACTTTTTAACTGATGCTGTTTTTTTTCAGATAAGACACAAAGCTGAACTTGATTCTGCCTGCTCTGTACAATTCTGACCAGATGAGAAAATTGAACCAGCTCCCTTTTGTTTTATACCTCCTAGATTGGTCACAACAAAACTTACAAGTTCTTTTTAGCATGAAGCTATATCCTTCTCCAGTTAAAATGTCATTAACCTTTTTTTTTACTGTCAACAATAAGGAGCCAACTGCAAGGTTTTTTTGAATGAAAAGAAGATCAATTTTAAAAATGCAAAGTCGCACACATGGTGCTCATGCAGTCACAGGTACAAAGTTAAAAGGGATTAGTGTCCAGTACAAAAGAAGATAGAATAATATACAGTTTAGGGTCTTTTCAATTTACTTGAAGCGTATGTTTTTAACCTGAGACCACAGTTGAAATTTGGCTTCTTGAACAATCAGCAGTATCAAATATTGCAATTATTGTTTAAGTTCTTGGTCTTTTGATGCTTCTTCCCAGTCAGAGTTTCTATAGAGAAAGGGAGAACACCATCTGTGTTCAGTTCCACATTCTTTAGCCTAGCTCCTCTTCTTCATCTGACAAAGGACTCTTCAAAAAATAAGCTCACAATGTATTCCACTTCTGCTGAGGTCATTGTGTCTGGGCTTAATAATTGCAGGTGAAGTTTCATCTCCAACATGTGAAGATTCTCACAAAGACATAAATCAAATAAGAGATAAAGGCTTTTGCATGTCTCCAAGGTGGACCTGGCTGACTGGTTTCATTGCTGTTAGGGAAAATGTTAATATCAGGTCAAACTGTCTTTTATCTAATCCATGTTAGTTTTGTGAAGTTTAGTAACATTGTGTGGGTCAGATAATTCCTGTATTTTGATCTTTTTTTTTAAAGTCATTTCCATCCATTAAAGTCCCAGGTATTAAATTGGCGAATGGTATTCAAGGATCAGTAGTCTGTATTCTACTTTAATGACAGTTGTTCAATAGATGTTAAAAGTTCCATGTAAATATTGAAGACAGTCTTCTTTGCTCACCCAACATCACCAAAACAAAGGAATAACTGTTGACTAATCTCACTGTTGTTATATTTCTAAAGTAAATTTAAGATGATTTGTTGTGGAAAGGTGATTAAAAATTAGAAGATGGAAACTTAAAGGGACCTGAATAACATAGGCTATGGTAAGGTTTGTGGCAGAATCCACGCAAGATATCTGGTGAGGCCTATCTTGACATTAGGAGCAACTTGCTCTGTTTCTTATGTATCTGGCAGGCAGGGAGGCATGTTTCTTGCTAAGCGACAGTGAGTTGCCCACTTTAGGTGGATAATAGCTTGTTAAATGCCTTATTAATATCATACCTCACCTCATTAATATTCAGCTTTCTATCCTACTTTACACACTGAACAATCTAGAGATCGAGAATTCTCGACATGCAAGTCAGAATAAGTACCTGGTGACTTCACCTTGGCATTTGCTCCAAAGGAGATCTATGTTGGACACTGGGCACTGGAATATCAAGGTATGGTCCATAGGCACTGGCCAATGTGTACTGCACATCCATGACAATTGGCACTCTCTACACGTGCTAGCATCTAAGAACCCTTGTGGCACATCACTGATCACTTCAGTACACTTCTGCACTTCAATGCTGTACCTTGGGCTGCACCAGCAACTATCATTGTAATGCTGCAGCCAGGTCACTGTGTGCTTAGGGACATGCATTCGGCCCATGGACTGGAGCAGTTCACATCTCTGACCTGTTCGCTTGCTAGCATAGCAATCAGTCACTCTCAGTCCATATGGATGTTCACAGCATCACTACCTTGCCTTGCATCTTTGCACTTCCACCTCCTCAGCCAGAGGTACAAGGCTCACAGGAGTGCTGACTCAGAGGTAGCAGGAACTGCAGTTGCTGGAGTCAGAGATAACACAGTGTGGAGCTGGAAGAACACAGCAGGCCATATAGCATCAGAGGAGCAGGAAGGTTGACATTTTAGATTGGGACCCTCCTTCAGAATTTCCGAAGGAGGGTCCCGACCCGAAACATCAACTTGCCTGCTCCTCTGATGCTGCCTGGCCTGCTGTGTTCTTCCAGCTCCATACAGTGTTATCACAGGAGTGCTGGACTGCCATACTATTTAGTGCAGACACAAAGCCAGGAAGCTTGTCATACTTTTCAGCAGCCCTCAGTTAAGTCAACAGAGATAGCTTTCGTTCAGCAGTCAGGGGCAGTGTCCAATGCCAGCCCAGGAGCATAGATACAGTCAGTCAGCCACTCAGAGCAGTCAGAGTCAGGAGGAGTTGAATGTCGGGCAGTCCACCACCTGTCTTGATTCTTCCTGTCCTATTGTGGGCTGTTATCCTCCTGGAATGAGGGAGAGGCAGGTATTAAGGGCGAGGAAACGAGATGAAAATGGAGGTACTCCTGTTACATTTGGTGCAGATGGTGAGGTATGAACAGGCAGCCTAGAGGGGATGTCAGGTGAGTGATGCCAGGGATTGGAGTGGGTGACAGTGACTGAGGGAAGATTACAACAGACAATAGTGAGAGTGGTAGAGCATGAGCCTTGGTGGGAGTGGGTGAAGTAGCAGAGAGAGTGAGTGTGAGATATCAGGGAAAATTACAACTTACATGAGTGAAGTTTTTTTTTCATTTGTGGAACATGGGTGTCGCTGGCTGGCACATCCCTAGTTGCCCTAGGGTCGTGGTGAGCTGGCTTCTTGAACTGCTGCAGTCCTACTGCTGTGGGTTGATCCACAATGCTATTAGGGAGGGAATTCCAGATTTTTAACCCAATGACAGTGAAGGAGCGGCGATAGATTTCCAAGTCAGGATGGTGAGTGGCTTGGAGAGGAACTTGCAGGGGAGTGAAGGACATTGACCTTTTTCCTAACTTGCTGTGCATTCCTGCAGTGGCTGAGGTTTGAGTTGTATCTGCAGACCAGGCTGGCATGGTCTGGTGTCATGGCCTCCTGTGCTGGTCCAGAGGGGAACAGGACTTCCCTGACATTCACCACTCCATCCAGCATGACTTCCAAATCCCTGCCCACAAATTTCCCTTACCTGCTGTGTTCAGACAAATGTCGGGAACTGTACACTACAGCTCCAAACTGACAGTACTTGTCCAGGCGCACAACAGATTTTTAAAGATGGCATCATTGCCTGGGATGCTGGTCAATTCTGGGATATCTGGCAGTCGTGAGTTGTTCTGTGAATAGTAAATAGTAAGATGGGGCTAGAATCAGACAAGCGAGATACCATAGGGATGGACGGGTAGTTAATGTGATGAGTTTTATGAGATAAGGCAAAAATACCCATCAGTCCTGTGATGAAAAACCTCCCAAAAACTTAAAACAACTCCAACTTAGTCAAAGAAATTCAGATTCAGTCCATTACAAATATTATAAATAACACAATGATTGGAAAAAAGGGGCAGTATGGTTCAGCACAGTAGCAGTGGCCATTATCACATTAAGAATTTTTGATTGTCATTGACATCATATAACTCAAAATGCCTACGTCATAATTAAAAATCACTCAGTTATAGATATAGCTGTTGATTATTGAAGAACCTATTGAGTAATTGAATATCAACAATATTCATTGATATTTATCCAGAATAACATGAAAGGTTCAAGAATAACTGTTAATTCAGCAACAAGGGCTAAAAACACTTACCGTACTATCTATCTACATAGGTCAGTAGGACATTGAAGTCTTCCCCGGAGGTCATACAATAGCCTTCAGTTTTCTGGCAAAGACCAGTGTGGAATCAATGCAGTTGCCAGCTTGGGCCTGGTATTGAAGCAGTAGCCTCTGGTTTCACTGACTCAGTTTAATTTGGAACTAGCACCGATTTTTAACAGTGCAACAGCACATCACAGGCCATTCACTTGAATGGTTCCCAGGAGATATTAGAGAATAAACATAGTCCATCCATTTACTGGTTGATTAATACCAAACCCTAGCCCTTTCAACATGTGTAAAAATATATCACTGGAAGGAAATAAGTATAATACATGTGTAAAATTTGGAAATGCCACCATTCTATATATTGTTCAAAGGTTTGAGTACAAACAATTAGAAGAAAAAAAAATCTCTCCCCAGTCATATAAAATATTGACTAACCAGAGTAGAAAACATTTGATGATTCTTTCAATATAAGTCATAATGCACATCATAACGTCCTTCTTTGTCTTTTATTATTTAACAGTTATGAAATATTTAAGGCAAGTGTATTTTATGCCTCCTTTGTTAATTCCTACTTCAGAGCAAAATTTTATTTTGTATCTTTCACTGACTTCTCTACTTCGACGGGATAAAAGAAAATCCCATAACTCTCCTTTCCAACGATCATTGCCTAAGGGTTCCCATAAATATCCCACGCTGAGGATTTTTGGTTTAGTGTTGGTTTCCACTGACTCACCACAAATTGTGCACAATTATCACTTCTCACAATTTTTGCAATCACATATCTATGAATTGATGATTCTATGATTCTAATTATCACCGCATTGGAATGGATAGTCCCTAGGTCCATGAATATTGAAGCCCAAGACTAATTTAAATTAGACCCCAAATTGCAGATGGCAGCTGGTTGCCCCCCTGTAGCTCACTGGCAAATTAATGATGGATTACAGACCTCTAGACTGCTGAAAGCAACCTCTGGCAACTCCCAGTATAAATGACCAAGAGGTGGGGAACAGAAGTTCAACTGGGAACAAAACAGAAGTGTTTAGGTGAGAGATGGGAGTAAAGCTAGCAATAATCTTTGGTGTTGTGGTGGATCTGGATAGAACATTGATCAATCTGCTGACTAAACATGCAAATACCTTTCAAAGGATTTAACGTGTTAATCGCATCCTGCAGTTATTTCTTTCAGGAAAATGGTTAGGCCAAAGGTTGACCAAAGAAATTTCTTTACCCAGACAGCCTATGGAGCTCGCTGTCACAGAAAGCTATTGAAGGTTTTCAAGAAGGAATTAGATATAGTTCTTAAGGCTACAGAGATCAAAGGGTATAGCAGAAAAGAAGGGCAGGCTACTGAGCAATTCCCTTGTTCCAACATTCTGCACACAGCAGTTGGTGTGCCGAAACAGATCGCAGCGTTGACTTCCAGTTGCTGAAGTCACTGCCACACAGACATCAGAAGTCCATGCATAAGAAAAAAAAAAATAGAAGTAACGCTGGTACTAAGTTGGATAATGAACCATGATCATATTGAAAGGTGGAGCAGTCTCAAAGGGCTGAATGGCCTACTCCTGCTTCTATTTTCTTTGTTTCTGTTTCTGAGCTGTTTTCGATTGTGAAGGAAACAAGAATGAGAGAGCATTGATTTAAAGTGATGTGGAGAAGAAGCAAAGGTGATGTAAGGAAAAGATTTTTCAGATAGTGAACAGTTAAGGTATAGCATGCTTTGCCTGCAAATGTGGTGGAGGTAGGTTCAATTGAAGCAATCAAGAAGGCATTGAATGATTATTTGAACAGAAAAAGTATGCAAGGATATGAGGAAAAAGCAGGAGATTGGCACTAGGTAATCATGCTCATTTGAAGAGCCAGTGCAGACATACTGGACCAAATGGCCTCCTTCTGCATTGTAACAAGTCTGTGATTCATCGATCATCTGCTTCCACGACAGTCCAATTTTGCAAAAGAGGCCTTTTCATCCAATTTGCTTACTGCCAATTTTTTTTTATCATGTCTAGGCACTGGATATTTTTCTTTTGATGTTGACAACATGGCAGCTGGCACTTCCATCATTAAATATGCATGTAGATGGTTACTTTGGCGATCAGTTTAGTCTTGTTAAACACGAATGATATTAACCATTACAGGCTCTACTCTCGTTAGTCAGTATTTTATATGACTGGGGAGAGATTTTTTTCTTCTAATTGTTTGTACTCAAACCTTTGAACAATATATAGAATGGAGGCATTTCCAATTTTTCTAGATGTGTTATACTTATTTCCTTCCATTGATATATGTTTATATTTTTACAACTTTTGAACAGATATACTTCTTTTCAAATTATTTTGTACTTCCTCCATTTATAGTCTCATAACCAGCAAAACATCCTTAGGAAGGGTCACTGGACCCGAAAGATTAATTCTGTCTTTTTTTCTTCACAGATGCTGTTAGACCAGCTGAAATTTTCCAGCAATTTCTGTTTTTATTCTTGATTTACAGCATCCGTAGTTCTTTTTGGGTTTTCACTTACCATTAGAATTAATGCTTTTGCTGACGTCAAATAAAATTTTGCAGTAATTTGTGGCTTGGGCAAAGCTACTACATGAAAATCTCCACTGGGACAGATGATTCCAAAGCAGGCCTAACAATGAGAAGTGAAATCAGATTCGGTTCTTTTTGGTAACTAGGCCATGAGATGACAGATACAATCAGTAAGAAAAATGCAAATTAATTAAAAGATAGCAAGGAACAATTCAACATTATGCAGGATGGACAAGACATCCTGATCATAAAAACAAGGCCAAATGATGAGTGAAGCTGATTACAGACCAAAAAATGTATCATCTCTGGGAAGCAGACATACTAAGTGACAACTTTGTAACTTTTCTTTGCTAAAGAACAGAATAAGAATGGAAAAAAAATGTCACAGTAAATGAAGGAGTAGTAGAGAAAATGTTATGGATAAAAATAGTTCACGACGAGCTTCTTGAAACATTGACAGCACTCAGAACAGAATAGTCATGCTGATTACAAACTATACTCCCCTTTTAAATAAAGAGGAATAAGAATAAACTCGATAACTCCAAACCAGCCAGCCTAATGTCAGTGGTGGGGAAATTTTCAAGTCTTTTAATAGAATTTTCCCAGCCTTTGACCAGCATGGGCACTAGCGAAAATTGGAAGAATGCACTGAGAATGGAAAAATGAGATGCTCAACTTCGAGAAAAAAGTTGATTTCCCTTAAGGTTTCAATGTCTGGGTGAGTATGTCAGGATCCTACTTCTGTGCATGAGCATCTGCTTATAAATTAATATTGCCTCATTTATATGCAGTTTTCAATTCTCCCAGGTACCCATGAGAAACTGGGTGGCGATAAATCCCAACTTGGAAGTCTGAGAGGTTTCCTGGAGAGTTCAGGCCTCCATATTGACCACTATTCCTCAACATCCCAGAGCATAGGTAGCACAGTCAGTAGGCAGACAGCTTGTAATGCATGCCAGTACTAAATAGACATGGGGTAAACATTTGCTATACTGCAACGTGTTATATTAAGGTCAGATCTATAGCACGTGCCAGCAGCTTTCACAGCAAACTTCAACATAATGGCCATATCTGAAAGTCCAAGGGGTGTACTGCTCAGGTGATTGAAGAAGGATTATGGGTTGGTTAGAGGGTTCCACCATGCTCAGTCAAGAGCACCTTCCAATCTCAGTCCAAGTTCTTGACCACCATCAGTTGGCACTTAGTGCAATTGGGGTCCGAAGATCCGGATGGTTTCAGTTCAGGGATTGAACCACGATCAGTCCCACTGGACAAGTCCGACCACTCTGGGATTACAGGCAAGTCAGAAGGGGAGCTGTAGAGACATCTGTCAGAGCTGTCTTCACAAGTCAGTTCAGGGAAAGGGCCACAGTCAGGGCTGGTTGTTTGAGCAGCTGATGTCAAAGGGCTCATCAGGGGTCAATCCATGCTGTGTTGGGATAAATAGAAATTGAGGATTGGAGACACTACACTGAAGGGCAACTCCAAATAGAAGGATCAGATCTCATACAGTGTTAGAGGGTATGGGGTTCTATAAGTGGGGGTGGGACTTTTCACAAGTCAACACAATGGATTTTGTTAGTGCACATGTCAATGCAGTAGGCCAGCAGTTTGGAGGAAAAAAGGGATATTGAAAGTTATATGAAAGGTTTGAATGGGTGTGTGGTTAATCTCAAAGCTGATGGGGTGGGTAGAGACAGATGCACAAAAGGATGCAATAAAGGCGTTGAATGAGAGGGGAGAATCACGGCTTTCAGGCAGAGCCTGGAAGTCATTCTCAGGAATATGATGTAGATATTGGTCCATCTTGCACCAAATCTCAACTGTGCAACGGATGAAAAATAACTGCCAGCACTCTCTCAGTGGGTTTGTTTTATCTGTGGCCAAGATGCACTTGTGGATTATATGAGGCCGTTTGGTCAATTATATTAATCAGACACCCATTGGATCAATGATATCTTCATTTAAATAACTGCATGTGCAGCTCTTGCATTGACCAACAATATATACTACAATTCTTGACCTAAAGCAATCATATCCATGTCATTGATCATGATAAATTATTCCAACAAAGCTTTGTGAAACAGATGCAATCACAGGTGATCTTGAAAGTGCCACCTTCAGTCATCAAGACTCAAACACATTCAAAGGTCTCATAGCTGCACAAGTGCTAAAAGTACTTACAGTCAACTGTAAGCATGTGATAATATGAGCCAATATACTAAATGTTGCATTTCATGGGTGATGTTGGGGCTGGGGCAAGGTAGTATTTCTCCTGCTACTGTTACAATATCTCAATGTATTTGTGTGAAGGATCTTCCCCTGGCAGGGCTCAGGACACATTGCCAGTCACTCTGCCACCGTCTTTGTCCTTTCTTTCCTTTTATGAAATAGTTTCTCCCACAATGAGACAAAGGGAGGACTAAGTGAGATGAAGGGAGCTGGAAGAGCTCTGAGTTGCAGTGCAGGACCACAACTGGTAGTGAGGTGCCTGGGTGAGTGAGCAGAAAGATAGTAATTTCAGAGGATGAGGTGGGTGGGAGCCATTAACTAAAGATGCTGCATTAGTGACTGTTGTGGACCGTTAACCTTGGTGGGAATTTTGTGTGTAGTGACATGAGTTAACATGAGTGTGAGGTAACAGAAGAAAGATGGGGTCACTTTTCTTGCAAAGCACAGAAAGTCATTGTCCTCCTTGCATTCCTGCCTCATATTCCTTCTGACCATGAAAATGGCCCTCACCCAGGTGGCCTTCACAAACCAGGTTGGCAAGGTTTGGGAACATAATGTCCACTGGGAGTCCTGGGGAAAGTGGATGACCCTTCGCTCCAGTACCCTGTCTACCAGGACCTCCAGGCTGCTGTTGGTTGAATGGTGTTTCAACCTCCTTTTCTCTGCAATCCACTTTTGAAATGTGGTAGAGCAACACCCTTGGACTGGTCATTCCTAGCTGGTAGCGTTTGAGGTGCTGTACAGCCATTCCTAGTTTGAGGTGCTGTGCAGCTAGAGTTTACATATGATGTGTGCGACATCTACACCAGAAGGTCTCGGCTGCAGCAGCTTTTCTGCCTCAGTGTCTGCATGATTCAATGGAAAGGGTGCAGTGGAGCCTGATGCATAATTGATGAGATGAGCAGCAGAAGGTTGTGTGAGAAATCTCACAGAGCCCACAAAGGGAACTATCTTTGTTCTTGTTCAGAGGTTGTAAGAACTGCCGATGCTGGAGTCAGAGATAGCACAGTATCCCAATCCAAAACATCAACTTTCCTGCTTCTCTGCTGCCTGACCTGCTGTGTTCCTCCAGCTCCTCACTATTCTCTTTGTTCTTGTCCTCACTTTCCACCGTACCTGGCTCTGTATTTAAAGGATCATCTTCTGCTAGTTCCGCCAACTCCAGCAAGATGCCACAACCAAATATATCTTCCCATCCACTCCCTTGTCAGCATTCTGCAGAGGCTGTTACCTCCGTGACTCTTCAGTCGACTTCTCCATCACTCCTAATGCTTCCTCATATTATCTGGTACCTTCCCACGCAGTTACAGAAGGTAAAAGACATTTCTTTACACCTCATTCTTTCTCATTGTCCAAGGTCCCAAACATATCTTGCAGCTGAAGCAGTAGCTTACATTTACTTCTTTCAACCTAATCTGCTGTGTTCACAATGCAAGCTCCTTTACAAAGGGAACGCCAAATGCAAATGAGATGACTGTTTTGTTGACCACTTCCAGGGGATAAAGCAGGAAATTGCAGTTGAAGATGATGAGGTCAGCCATGATCTCATTGAATAGTGAGTAGAAACGGTGTGCCAAATGGCCAATTCTGCTCCTGTATCTTATGGTTTTGTAAAACACTTGTCTTCAACTCTATTACAACACTACTAATATCTACAATACTACTAATTACTAATGTCCTTTAGGGAAGGAAACTGCCATCCTTCCCTGGTCTGGACTACATGTGATTCCAGACCCACAGCTGTGGTTGACTCTTAACTGTTCTCTAGCATGGGCAATAAATACTGGCCTAGCCAGTGACATCCTTATCCCACAGAGCCATAGAGTCATAGCGACGTACAGCATGGAAACAGACCCTTTGGTCCAACTCGTCTATACTGACCAGATATCCTAAATTAGTCTAGTCCTATTTGCCAGCATTGGCCCATATCCCTCTAAACTCTTCCTATTTTATACATGCATCCAGATGCCATTTAAATGTTGTATTTGTACCAACCTCCACCACTTCCCCTGGCTGCTCATTCCATACACACACACAACCCTGTATGTGAAAACTTTGCCCCTTAGGTCCCTTTTAAATCTTTCCCCTCTCATCTTAAACCTATGCCCTCTAGGTTTGGACTCCCCACCCCAGAGTAAAGACCCTCTAAACCATGAATAAATTAAAACAAAATTACTGTTTTGGTCTTTATCCAGGAAGAATTTTCTAGTATAGTTTGATGTTCTGCAAGAGGATAAACTTAGCTTTTGCCACGGTATCCTTCCACTTTCAAAAATCAGACTTTGCCAAATGTTTGAACAATTTTATGTAATAGCACTGTTTCCTTTTCCAATTTGAATTATTTAATTTCCACTATCCACTGATCTGATTATAGATCTTAGAATTATTTCTGTGGTTTATGAATAGGCTAATCATATTCCAGGTCCTTCCAAGGAGACCTCATCTCATCTGAATTGAGCTGTTCTATTCAAAATCTCACTAAGTATGCAAAATAATACCATTAGATCTGGATCCTCTTTATGGAATTGTAATTGCAGTTGTTATAATGGAGTGTTTCTCTTTCCTCTCACGGAATGTTTAAATGATGCTGTCAAATTATTTTACTGGCATTATAATCAATAGCTAGGAATATGATAAGTGGGTTAGTGTGCCATAATTTTATGTGATTTGCTTTTAATTTTTAGCATCTCTATTCAACTCAAATACTTTGATCTTTTAGTTTGTTTCCATCAATAATCATTTCCAAGGATCTCATATATCTCCAATACTTAGCCATTCTAGGTTTTTATTCTTCTGGGTAGATACAATGAATAGATTATATACAGCATACATTGACTAGAATATATACAGCACAAAAAGAGGCTGTTCAGCCTTATTGGACAATGCTGGTATTTATTCTTCACTCAAGCCTGCTCTTGCTTTCCTTATCTAAATAACAGCATAACTGTCGAGCCTCTTCTTCCTCATACGGTATTTACCTTTTCCTCAAATATGTCTGCCTCAACTAATTTCCCCTACCCCAACTCTCTCATCATTCCTACTATCATGAGTTCCATATTCTCACCACTTTCTGAAAAGCAAGTTTCTTCTATATTCTCCATTCAACATTTTGGTGACTATAATATTTGAAAGAGATCTTGTAACAGATTTATATGAAATATAATTTCTAAATTTACCTTTTTACAAACTGTATTTCCCTTCTCATTCAGAATCGTGTGTGCTAAGGACACAAATACAAAATTTAGTCCATTATTCCAGCGCAATACAGGTAGTTCTGCTAAAATGTGTGTTTCGTTAATGCGAATTGGTTGTAAAGCAATTGATGACGCTGTTTGGATAATGCAAACTTTCTGCTGTACAGGTATAGTGATTTTCTGTGGCAACTTCCCCATAATGCAATTTTCTATAGCGATTTTCTATAGCGCGAGGTCAGACAAGAATGCATCTATCGCGTCACAGGAGAACTACCTGTACTGAACAAATGTAACATTGTCTGAGGTTCTTTCCTTTGTATATGCAACTAGCATGGATTTTATTGTCTGTGAGAAAGCAAGGTGCTCTGTGGTGACATTGAAGAAAGCTCTCTGCACAAATGTAACAATTGTTGTGGCATGTTCTTCAATCTTCCGAATAGTCATGAGGATTTCCAGGCATGCAGTAAACGTAATGTCAGCAAGTTGGGTTAGCAGTCAGTTACATAGAATTTTTTTCACATTTTGCTACACTGACAGGGGGAGTTTTTTGTTTTAGTCACTCATGGGATGTGGGCATTGTTGGCAAGGTCAGCATTCATTGTACATCCCTAATAAACCCAGAAAGCAGTTAGAGTCAACCATATTGCTGTGGGTCTGGAGTCACATGTAGGATAGACCAAGTAAAGACAGTAGCTTCCTTCCCTAAAGGACAGTAGTGAACCAGATGGGTTTTTCCTGACCATCAGCAATGGATTCATAGTCGTCAATAGACTTTCAGATTTTTATTGAATTCAAATTCCACCCTCCATCATGTTGGGAATCGAACTCAGGTTCCCAGGACTTTACCTGGGAATTTGGATTAACAGTCTAGTGATAATGCCAATAGGCCATCTCCTCCCTTAAATGCAATGGAAATGCAATTGCAATCAAGCCCCGCTACTCCACAAACTGTGCCATTAGTGTCAATGTGCTAAGTCAATCACCAAAAAGATCAAACTGTTTCCCTTTATTACTGTTATCCATAATAAAAGAGAATTTCACTGGGTTTTCACCAGAAATTCAAAAGTAACTTGTTTGTTATTAACAAAACACTTTTTAAACAAGTTGCAAAATTTGGTTAATAACTGAACTATCATTTGGAAATTGAATTATTTCTCCCTAATCCCAGACAAGCACATTCACACAACAAACAAGGCAATACAGCTATGTAAAGAGTATATGTTTCTTTTTAAAGAAACAAATAAATGCTGAGGGCTCATAGTTCCAACACAAAGGATAAAATAGGATGGCATCTCATGATTCCCTAAATATTCTGTTAATGAGAGCAAAATAATGAGTAAATGAGTCAAGGAAAATCTTCAAGCCAGTTCAAATTGGAAGTGTTCAGTTCAGATGGGAAGTTCGTTAGATTTTAGGTATTTAAACAAAAGTAACAATTCAGCTTTCAGAGTTTATTGAGTACTCAAAGTCTAATATTTGGAATATTTTCAAGTTCCCAGAAATATTTCATTAAGAGACACCTCTGTGCAGTTTGTCCTCTTTAAAGGTTTCATCTTGTATTTTCTGGAGGAAGAAACTTGTAGATTGCATATTTTAGAAGCTTATTAAATTTGACTCACATCCTCAAGTCACGAAAAAGCAGGAACCAACTCCAGAAGAGTATTTCTAGGCAATGTTCAACACACAAGCTCCATCTCTTCCAAACCAATTTTGTGCAGCAATTAAAGCCATAAATCTCATCTCTTGCCACTCTTAAAAACATTAATTGTCACTTTTCCAAAGTTACTTCATTTTTAAGTAATTGACAAGTGGTTCACTTCTCAAATGTCCATTCAAAACTTTGGTGAACTTTTTTAGTCCAGAATGCTCAAACAATTTCCTATTCAATTTCTTCATACTCTTTAATGATAAAAAGATATTCCCAACAACAGAAAACTAGGAAGATTAAACAAAAACTTTACCTTACTTTTCATTAAAATTTTCAGGTAACAAAATTATGGCTATTATAATTATTATGGCTAGATTTAATTGAAACTATATAATTTATATTTTTTTTTTAGAAATTACAAATATGTAAAACTTTCTGGCTTGATTGAGAAATTTGACATCCTACAAATAAAGGTTAGTGTTCCAGAGCAAGTGAGGGTGTTCAGCAATAGTTATGAAATTAATATGTTTTCAAAATCCAATTATCTCACTCAACAAGGAATAATTTTTCTTTGGTTTCTACAGTGAGACTAACAGCACAATGAGTCAATAGATTTTACATTTATTGTAATCTGACAGTGCCTCATAAGTGGAGAAATGTATCCCAAAAGTAATTTCTGGACTTCTGCATTATTTTGCATCCTTGAAGTTGCTTTCAGTAATAACAGATAAGTTCCAGCTCACATCTTCTTTGTCATCACAGAATATGAGTCAATAAACTGTGGGCCAGTTGCTTGTTTCAATTTTGTGTTAAATGTTGCATTTATATTATCAGTAGAACACTCCCAGTCCCATGCAAGCAGTACCAACCCCAATGTAAATCTATCAGTTCATTAAGACCAGGAAGTCTGAACCAATAATACAACAAATATACAAAGAAGGTTAAGAACAGAAAAGGATCCATGTGGATTGATTGGAGAGTGGTGGATAAGGGGAGGGGGAATGGTGGTGGAGGGTAACAGTTGTTGGTGTAGTGGTGGAGTAGTAGTTACTAAACTAGTACTCCAGAGATTCAGGTTAATGGTCTGGAACATGGGTTCAAATCCCACAATAGCCAATAGTGAAATTTGAATTCAGTTAGAAAAATGATAAATTGATTATTGAAACCCATTTGGTTTACTGATGTCCTTACCTGATCTGGGCCTACTGGAGCACAGTGTGTTTGATTCTTAAATGGCCTAGCAAGCCATTCAGTTTGATGGACAAGTGCTGACTCAACCAGTGACACACACATCCCATGATTTAACAAATAAAAGGGGGAAAGCAAGAAGGCTAAGCCATCAGCCCCTCAAGTTTGCTCTGTAATTCAATAAGATCATTGTTGATCTGATTGTGGCCTCAAATCCACTTGCCATGCATCTAATTCTCATTTTTGGATCTTACTATCTTGGAAGAACCTTGCAAAATGAGTTACTTGCTGAAATTTATTCTATGTGGAATAATACTCAGTAGTCACTACTTTGCAAGAAAGCATAAGAAGTCAGATGAAAGAGAAAATATTTGATGTCAGTAGAAAGGATAATATACTATGTTGACAGCTTCATTATTTCAGAAACCAGGGCCCTAAATTCTTGAGACTCACTTTCAACGGATTACAGTGCTATGTTTTTTAATGCACTAATCTGCAGGAGACAGTCTGGGCAAGCTATCATCCACACAATACAATGCACTCATGTCTTCAGTATTCCATCCTTATTCAAGGTCATCTATCACATATTTTACTGATAATAATATTGTGAAATGAGTACAATTAACTTCTGACATAAAATCAGGAAACTGCAAAAAAGGACCAAAAGAGTTTTCTCTTCTAGTTTCTGACTGAAAGAAAAATAGTATTACTGTTGTGAACTGGCACTTCGTATAATTAGTTCCAAAACTACAATTGATGACAAATAGAACTTTGGGTCTTCTTCTCAGTGGATATAAAATGCCTGAGTTTTGTAATAAGGTGATATATAAGTGGACACATTTTTATTAGCTAATGCCCTGAACTGATAATCCTCAAACTATTATTCACCTCAGTGTGTTTCTGAATTAATTTAAATTATGGTTTTTACACTTCCTAAGCTTATTGTATAGCAGGCCATCTGTTGATTGATAGCAAGGGTGAAAACATTAAAAGGAAACTGAATACCCAATCAATTTAAATCTGCTAACACATCTTTCTTATTTCTTGTTGTCATCAAGTTTCAAAAAATAAAATGTTCTGTATCTTAGTATTTCAGTTCCTGCACTCTAGTCTCACATACCAATAACCCATACACATTGCCATGGTGTCATTATTAGTCTAACATGAAATAGGTTAATGGGTGAACCAGTGTACAGTGAAGTATGGGTGTTCCTGTCAGTGCTCAGCTTACTATGTGTTGAATGGAGAAGAAGATTGGATACCTTAATTCACAAACGCAACCAGCATCATTGCAATCTGCTCACAGCCAATAATAACAAGGCTCAAAATTATTTTAATAAATGACCATAGGATTGCATTTCCAAAAAATCTCCAAGGATTTCCATCAAATTTACTAAGCATACTCTCTATGTAACTTTTGACTACTGGATACAATTTAATTTGGTGATTCTGTCTGAACAGGTTTGTCAGAGTTATGTTCCAATTGTGGCAGCTTATTCAATTTTTCACAAGATGCCATAAATGTGATTTATGTTTCTCTCACTCCTTTCCTGTGTTTCATTTTGTGGGTGTTCCTTTGTATTCTAAGACTGTAACTTCATTTCTTCTTGTAATCACAGCTTCTGTGGCACAGTTTCAAATAGTCATTCTTGCTGAAGGCAGTGATGAACCTTGTTACAGTGAATGCCATGGAGGAAGAATTGCTCTTCTTATTTTGTGAAATGAGAAAATGTACCACTGGAATTTTGGTTTCCTTACAATTTCCTGTCATGACATCCGTGGAAAACAGTAGAGACCTCTGAAGATGTCGGCTGTGTGCATTGTTTCTCCAAGCTGTCTGCAGATCTCCAACTGAAGTTATAGTCAGTGATCAATGAACCACTGTGAAAATTCTACCCCATTATTTCCTCTATTGCTGTATTACAGCATTGTTGTAAATAGGGACTGGAATCATCCTTTCCTCATTCAGTATAAGGTAACAGAAGAAAATCTGTAGAATACACAACGTACCAGTGACTGAATACTTTGACACTTTTCAGTCAATAGGAGGTAATAATCATATATTTATTTTAAAAAATAAAAGAACTGCAGATGCTGTAAATCAGAAACAAAAACAGAAATTGCAATTCCTCTGTTCTGAGGAAGAATCACTCAACCCAAAACGTTAACACCGATTTCTTTCCATAGATGCTGCCAGACTTGCTGGGTTTTTCCAGAAATTTATGTTTTTAATATATTTATTAAGATTGTATTATGGCTGATGACCCTGATTGCACTCTTTTGAAAGAGGTAACTAATGTAATGGATGGGAATTTATTTTTTGTTCTTGGGATATGGGTATTGTTGGCAAAGCTGGCATTCCTAATTGCCCTTGGGAAGTTGTGGTGAACCACCTTCTTGAAGTCTATGCAATGCAGTTACATCTATATTGCTGTAGCGGACCGATTTGCGGAATCCTGATCAAGTGACAGTGAAAGAATGTGACTTAGTTACGAGTCAGGATAGTGAGTGACTTAGAAGTGAACTTTCAAGATGGTGGTGCTCCCTTGCATCGTCTGGCCTTCCGATTCAAGGTGGCAGAAGTCACTAGGTTAGAAGGCACTATATTAGGAACATGGGCAAAAACATCTCTGAATGTTAATCATCCAAACTTCCAGAAGCATTTAATGAAATCCATGATAAGAGATTGTTAGTTAAAGTTGAAGCGCATGGAATTGAAGACAAATTGTTTACCGGGTTAAGGAATTGGCTTAGCCACAAGTGACAAAATTTAGGACAGTTAATCTAGTTGGCAGGATGTGATTTGAGGTGTCTACAAGGTTCTGTTTAGGGCCTCAGCTATTCAGTGCATTGGCTAATGATTTAAATGGTGGGATAGAAAGACACATATCCAAATCTGCCAATGACATAAAAAAGACACTACTGCAAGCAGCATAGAGGCAAAGGTTGAATTGAAGAGATATTGAGAGATTCAGAAAATGGGCAAAAGCCTATGGCAAATGAATTTCAATATAAGCAAATGTGAGGTCAGCAACTTGGGACCTAAATGAATGGAACAGGGTACTTCGTAAATGGAGAATAGCTAGAAGCTGTGACCATTAGAAGACACTTGAGTTCAGGTATGTAGATCATTAGAATAGTATCATTTGGATTAGAAAATAATCAAGAAAGCTAATGGAATGCTGGCCTTTCTTCCCACAGAACTAAAATGTACATGGAAATCATACTTCAGCTATACAAAGCTTTGGTCAAATTAGACCAGGAATACAATGAGCAATTCTGGGCAATGCAGCTATGCAGCATCTTGGAATACAGCTCAGAATTACTAGAATGATAACTAGACACTAAGGCCTAGATTTTAAATGGAGATGGCCGTCCCATCCGCAAGCTGGAAAAGTTGGAGATGGATCCCGGAAGCCATGACTGGAGTTTAGGTTATTGTCTGAGTCTGAGGTGTCTATCTTAGTGTGGGAGGATTTCCCAGATCCAAAACAACTCTTTGTATCACTTGCATTTATGATCTTGATTTCTTTTTGCCCTCAGATATCTTACAGCTGATTCTATGATTATGCCTGGAAGCAGTACTGTATTAGTTGAAGATTAAAATTAAATTCTACAAAGCTGTTGACCTTACTGGCCCTCTGTATTGCAGAAAAACCTAGCTCTGCAATAGTTGGATCACCAAAGACACCTGAGGGTCATCGAATGCATGAGTAAGGAGCTAAGTCATGATGATGTCTGTACAAGAGGGAACCAGGAGCAAAGTGCTAAAACCAGTAACCTGACGCCTTGCCTTTCTACACCTGCAAGGTCAGTTTATATAAAAGCAAAATACTGCAGATGCTGGAAATCTGAAATAAACACAGAGAATGCTGGAGAAACTCAGCAGGCATGGCATCTGTGGAGAGAAACAGAGTTAACGTTTCAACTCTGACATGAAGCTTCTTCAGAGCTTATTTGTATCCATAAAGCTCCATTCCACAAGCAGAAATTATTTTTTGATGTTGCAGGAAAGGCAGTTTACTTTTTCAGGATATTAAAAGGATTTGTTTTTGTTCATGAAGTATGCAGGATGTGCAGATTCTTGTTTGAGGTTTGACAGGCAACTAGATTTATTATCCATTTTCTATCAATCTAATCTGAAAGAGGGAATGGAAGTTGGCAATGGAGGGGGTTTTTTATCCCTGTTCTAGAGTTAGATCAGGACCTGATTGCTGGTTCATGTTGTCAATTTTGCATCATTGCACAGTGGTTGTATTATTGCATTCCAAGTATAGTTAGATTACTATGTAATATAGCAGCATGAGAGGTTGAATCTTATATCCTTTTAGCTGTGGGTTGCATTGGGCTTTTTGGAAGAATTACAGCCCAGCATGATTGTTTACCATATCTCACCAAACATGCCTTATTAATCACCTACACCACATTTACAGAATCTCTCATATCCAATTCTAGCCCCATTTTACTACACGCTGTTCCTAGAACAATTTGCCACTTGACATTTTACAAAATACCAGGATCCCAGATGCCGGTGCCGTATTTAAAGGCCACTATACAATTGGATGAACACTGGCACTGCCATCCCAAAGCTGCCCTGCTCAGTCAAGGACAGAGTCTAAGCCCATCTGAGAAAGGAAATTTGGAGTCACAATTCTCTTTGTATGGTAGTCTTTTTGTGATTTATGCACAAATTCTCCCAAAACTCTGTGCTGTCACTTTCTGTACTCTCTCTCCACTAAAAAGAATTTAACTCCTCTATTCTTCCTGCCAAAGTGTATGAACTCACATTTTGCCACATTATATTCCATCTGCTAAGTTTTTGCCCATTCACTTAGCCTGAATGTATCTCTTTGCAGACTCTCTATCAGCTTGTTTTCCCATCTATTTTTGTATCATGCACAAACATGGCTATAGAACATTCATTTTCTTCATCCAAGTCATTAACATATATTGTAAATAATTCGGGCCCCATACTGATCTCTATGGCTCTCCATTATTACAGATCGGCTTGAAAATGCTCCCCCTTTATTCCAAGTCTTTGATCTCTATTTGTAATCCAATCTTCTACCCATGGTAATATAATATCTCCAATGTCATGGGCTGTTATGTTATTAAGTAGCCAAACATAGCATCATAGAATCGAATTACAGAAACCCTACAGTGCAAAAGGAGGCTATTTGGCCTGTCATGTCTGTGCCAACCCTCCAAAGAGCATCCCACCCAGCTCCACCCCCCATCCCATCCCCATAACTCCACATGGGGTTTTTACCATGGCTAACCCACCCAACCTGTGTGTCCCTGCACACCATGGGCAATCTTTAGCATTGTCAATCTACCTCACCTTCCCATCTTTGGACTGTGGAAGGAATCCAGAACACCTGAAGGAAACCTACATGGACATGGGGAGAATGTGCAAACTCCACACAGTCGCCTAAGACTGGAATCAAACCTGGCACCTTGGGCCCCTGGCACTGTGAGGTAGATCATGCTGCCCAGTATATGTGGTACCTTATTAAACAAATTCTGGAAATTTAAATATATTACATTCATGGTTTTCCCTCTATCTATCCTGCTTGTTACCTCTTCAAAGAATTCTAAGAAATAGGTCAGGCATGATTTCCCCTTCTTGAAGCCATGCTGACTTTGCTTGGTCATATTCTTTATTTCTAAATGCTCCGCTATTACATCCTTCATAGTAGAATCTTGCATTTTCCCAAAAGGGGTTAAGCTAAATAAGCCCACAGTTCTGTGCTTTTGTTTGTCTCCTTCCATTTTTAAATAAATGTGTGACATTGGCAGTTTTACAATCCTCTGGGACTTTTCCAGAATATAAGAATTCTTAGAAGATTACTAGCAGTACATTCACCATCTCTATAACTACTTCTTTTAATATCCTAGAATGGATCCCATTAAATCCAGGGAACATATCAGTCTTTAGCACCATCATTTTCCCTGATTTTTTTTTCTATTGATAGTCATTCTATTTATTTGTTCTCCTCCTTTGCCCTTAATATTTTAGTATTTTGGAATGGTACGTAGTGCCATCTTGATGATGAAGAAGAATGAACAGAAGTGCTATAAAAAAGGACAATGACCTTCTCGGTTCTGCCAGCATATGTACAACATTCTTGATCCTGCTATATCACAGTCACTCTTTCTCTGCTACTGCACTCCATTCTGACCAAGGCTCAAGCTCTGTAATTTTCAATACTTTCTGCAGTATTATGTGGATTGGCTATGGCCTAGTGGTATTAATGCCAGTCTGTAAATCCACAGAGACTAAGGTGATATCTTGGGGACTTGGGTTCAAGTTCCACCACGGGAGGTGGTGGAATTAAAATTCAACAACTCTGGACTTAAGAGAATGTAATGTTGATCATTGATGATCAATGGCCAGAAAAACCCATCCAGTTCACTAATGTCCTTTAGGGAGGGAAACTGTCATCCTTACCAGGTCTGGCCTATATGTGACTCCAGACCCACAGCAATGTGGTTAACTCTTAAATACCTTTTGGGCAATTAAGGATGAGCAATAAATGTTTGCCTTACTTGCTTTTGCTCAATAAGATGATTTAACCTTACATGGCTTTTGCACTGCCAACACACTTACCCAGGATACCTCACCATCTTTCGCCAATCTGCACCAGCACTAATGGCCATGCCACCCACTTTCATTTCACTCAATCCCTCCCTTTCTCTCATTTCAGGAGAAGGCAGCTCATAAGGGCTAAAAGGACATGGACAAGTGAAGGGGTGCTTGACATTTGGAGTCTCAGCTCCTATGAAGAGAGAATCCTGGCCCTCACAGGAGAAGGCCAGGCCCACTCTTGTGGATGCCAATACATCCATGTCTCACCAACTGAGTGAGTGCCACTCTTCATTTCATTGCAACTTTTACAGTAACCCCACTGTCAGTCTCAACAGCTGCACACCACTTCTAACCACCTGACATGATGCCCTTTCTCATTCTCTCTCTCCCTCTCCTGTCTTGCACAGTGAAACTGCTGGCATCCCCAGAAACTGTATCTGAGGCCTCGGTAGTCTCGTCCTCAGAGGAAGCATCAACAAGACTGCCTTCTGCACTCCCCACACTAGCCCCGATACTGATGTGGCTGTGGGCACATTAACCTTATAAGGTCTGGTAGCACAATCTGGTGAGCACCTCACTGCAGTGGGTCCAAAGCACATTGAGGAAAAAATGTTCCGTTCCACTGGAACTTGGAGGACTGCTAGAGAGCAGGCACCTGCTCAGCCCCTTCTGACAGCATCAAACAGGGGCTTCATCTATATGCACAGGGAGGAACAAGGGCAGCAGACAGGTACATGGGACACAGCGGCTCTCATTGCCCAGAAGCTGCAGACGTGCAGCGAGTCATCTGGCCTAGAGTCAGAGATTCAAGGATGCTCAGCAAATATTGTGCATTGTTACACAAATTAAGCAACTATGCATTTCTTAGGTTATCCATTAGATTCTACAATATTAGCTTCAGTTGATAGAGCATTAATGTTGATTTCTGTCAGTTGGCATTGAAAGGTACAAATACACACATTTTAATTTTGCAGGTCAAGATCATTTATCGGCATTTTATGTTTTGAATCCTATCAAATGAAAGAGAGTTTAATAAATTAATTACTTAAATAACAAAAGCATTTTACTTCCAACCCACTGGCCCACAGGAGTTTCATACTTGTCATATAATCATTAACTCTGTTTGAAGACTGGAAATGTCAATCAATCAATGTAAATAAAGGTAATAATATTGCATGTTTTGGCATATTCACTGTTCAAATGGTTTGAGTCATCTGGCAGAAATGATAAAAAAAATCAAGCAGCCTGATTGACAGCTGTACAGCAAACTTTGTGAGAAGAGGCCAGATTAAAGGTTCAGTGTAGTCCTTTCATGGCTAGCTCTGGAGTTTGAAGTTTCTATTGTGGTCCTAGAACGAAGAACAAAAAATTACAGCACAGGAACAGGACCTTCGGCCCTCCAAGCCTGCGCCGATCCAGATCCTCTATCTAAACCTGTTGCCTATTTTCCAAGGATCTGTATCCTTCTGCTCCCTGCCCATTCATGTATCTGTCTAGGTACATCTTAAATGGCGCTATCATGCCCGCCTCTACCACCTCCGCTGGCAACACTCCTGCGTAAAGAACTTTCTACGCATATCTCCATTAAACTTTTCCCCTCTCACCTTGAAATCGTGACCCCTAGTAATTGAGTCACCCACTCTGGGAAAGAAGCTTCTTGCTATCCACCCTGTCTATACCTCTCATGATTTTGTAGACCTCAATCAGGGCCCCCCTCAACCTCTGTCTTTCTAATGTAAATAATCCTAACTACGCAACCTCTCTTCATAGCTAGCACCCTCCATACCAGGCAACATCCTGGTGAGCCTTCTCTGCACCCTCTGCAAAGCATCCACATCCCTTTGGTAATGTGGCGACCAGAACTGTACGCAGTATTCCAAATGTGGTCGAACCAAAGTCCTATACAGCTGTAACATGACCTGCCACCTCTTGTACTCAATACTCTGCCCGATGAATGAAAGCATGCCTTATGCCTTCTTGACCACTCTATCGACCTGCGTTGCCACCTTCAGGGTACAATGGACCTGAACACCCTGATCGCTCTGTGCATCAATTTTCCCCAGGGCTTTTCCATTTACCGTATAGTTCGCTCTTGAATTGGATCTTCCAAAATGCATCACCTCACATTTGCCTGGATTGAACTCCATCTGCCATTTCTCCGCCCAACTCTCCAATCTATCTATATTCTGCTGCATTCTCCGACAGTCCCCTTCACTATCTGCTACTCCACCAATCTTAGTGTCATCTACAAACTTGCTAATCAGATCATCTACACCTTCCTCCAGATCATTTATGTATATTACAAACAACAGTGGTCCCAACACGGATCCCTGTGGAACACCACTGGTCACAGTTCTCCGTTTTGAGAAACTCCCTTCCACTACAACCCTCTGTCTCCTGTTGCCCAGCCAGTTCTCTATCCATCTAGCTAGTACACCCTGGACCCCATGCGACTTCACTTTCTCCATCAACCTACCATGGGGAACCTTATCAAACGCCTTACTGAAGTCCATGTATATGACATCCACAGCCCTTCCCTCATCTATCAACTTTGTCACTTCCTCAAAGAATCCTATCAAGTTGGTAAGACATGACTTTCCCTGCACAAAACCATGCTACCTATCACTAATAAGCCCACTTTCTTCCAAATGTAAATAGATCCTATCCCTCAGTTTCTTCTCCAGCAGCTTCCCCACCACTGACGTCAGGCTCACCGGTCTATAATTACCTGGATTATCCTTGCTACCCTTCTTAAACAAGGGGACAACATTAGCAATTCTCCAGTCCTCCGGGACCTCACCCGTGCTCAAGGATGCTGCAAAGATATCTGTTAAGGCCCCAGCTTTTTCCTCTCTCGCTTCCCTCAGTAGCCTGGGATAGATCCCATACGGACCTGGGGACTTGTCCACCCTAATGCCTTTTAGAATACCCAACACTTCCCCCCCCCGCCTTATGCCAACTTGACCTACAGTAATCAAACATCTATTCCTCACCTCAACATCATGTCCCTCTCCTCGGTGAATACCGACGCAAAGTACTCATTTAGAATCTCACTCATTTTCTCTGACTCCTCGCATAAATTCCCTCCTTTGTCCTTGAGTGGGCCAAACCTTTCTCTACTTACCCTCTTGCTCCTTATGTACGAATAAAAGGCTTTGGGATTTTCCTTAACCCTGTTTGCTAAAGATATTTCATAACCCAATTCTATTTGGATTTTATGGGTGACTAGACCAGCAATTATTTTGCTGGTGCCAGAGAGACTCTGCAGAAACAATAAAGTGCTGGTAAGATTCTGACTTATTCAAAGTGAAATTGCCATCATCATATGCTCAGATTATTTATTTATTTATAGATCACATATAAAAGCAAAATTTGCAGTTACTCTAAGTATGTGAGTATTATGTATTTGTCTAATGAATTGTAGTCTGAGGTGAGTTTTGGCATTATATATATATATTCACAGGAAGAAGGACATTATATGGGATCACTTTCCAATATGCCAGTGTGGAATAACAATTTTTTTCTGTTTGATTCTTTGGCCTTATTTATCCAAATATTGGGCAGATAAAGGCACAATCCAATCATAGCGGGCACAAGTCTACTTACAACAGCAGCAGCAATGTTGGAGCTAAATGAGACACCGAGCATAAAACACAGAAATATATTCGAATCATTGCAGAAACAGGAGATTGTGCCCATTCAACCAGTAACATTGATCCTTTTCCTCATTAAGGTATGCCCAACATTTCTCCAGCTGTACCAGCAACATGCTTGCAAATGGAATGCAAATTTAATGCACAATGGGAAAATCTTACAAAGTTATAACCATCTATATAGACAGAACAGATGATAAGAAATAATTACACCTGGAGTTATATTAATAATTAAGGCTTCAAAAGTCTATTATGCTTTTTCTTAAACCAGGATGTACTATCCTTTACCATTTCCTTTTTCATAGCCAGATCTTTTACATACCTGTTAAGCTGTAAAAAGAAAGGTTATGTCCCTCATAGGGAAGATATTGGTGTAATTTATTTCACACCTGACATAGAAAGCAGCTTGGCATTGCTTGCATCTCTGATTCCGAATGCATATTGGGTCACTTTCACACTTCAGACTAGTAATCATTCTTTCCATTTAGCATTGCTATACATTTGCAAGACATAGAGAGATCAATAACTTTTCAGTTTATCCAAGCACAGTTTGACAAGTGAAACTATTAATAATTTTGTTGGAATGAGGGTTACCGACAATAGCTTACATCAAAGGAAGGTCATGTAAGATGTTAATGATGAGAATGAACATTGAATTCATGAAGAAAACAATTGGGGTAATCACTGGGGCAATCAAAAGGCACTCATTTTTGAGTAACTCCAATGTGTTACTAACAATTACAGTTGTATTCAGTCAGCTCAGAGTTGAACACAAAACTCTGTTGCTACATTTCATACCAAAATATTTTGATGCAATGGAAACCTCTTTTTAAACGTAATA
Source organism: Rhincodon typus (assembly GCF_021869965.1). NCBI lineage: Eukaryota > Metazoa > Chordata > Chondrichthyes > Orectolobiformes > Rhincodontidae > Rhincodon > Rhincodon typus. The sequence goes on along the minus strand of NC_063348.1, from coordinate 20,420,250 downwards.
AATTTTAAGCAAAGAAAACTGCACTCTCGATTAAATGGGGACAGCTGCTGTATTACCTTAGATATTCAGAATGGATGCTTTACATTACAGTGTACATAATAAGTTTTTCGCAGAAGTGACCTCCAAATTAAGAGCCCAAATGTGGAGATTTTCACCTTACTTGAGCAGCAATATGGTTGTGAGATGCCCTTCTTTTTATAAAAACATTTTCACATTGAGTTTATCCTCCATCATGCTGTAGGGCATTATCACTGTCCTAAATGGAATAGACTTTGATCAGACCTAGAAACTGAAAACTGGGCATCCATGAGGCACTGTGGCCATGAGTAACAGCAAAATGTTACTGAATGACAATCCGCAGCCTTGTGATCACAGCAGATCCTCCACTGTACTGTTGCCATCAAGAGGAGATTAATCCTGGTTCAATGGAGAATGCAGAGGGTATGCCAGAAGCAACAGCCTAAAAATGACACATCAGCCCAGTGAAATGACAACAGAGCTGTACTTGCATGTTAAACAGCCTAAACTGTGCACAACAGATAAGACTAAGGGACCCCACAACCTAAGGGTCAGATTTTGCCTCTGAAGTCCTGTCACATTCTGTCATGAATACTGTGAACAACAAAACAATTAACCAGAGGATGAGAACCAAAAGAACTGTGGATGCTGTAAATCAAAAACAAGAACAAAAGTTGCTGGAAAATCTCAGCAGCTCTGGCAGCCTCTGTGAAAAGAAAACATTTCGGGTCTGGTGACCCTTCCTCAAAACTGATGGCAGCAAGGAAAATATCAGATTATATGCAGAAGACAGGGTGGGGAGGGGGGTGGGTAAGGAGTAAACAATAGTAGAGCCCACAGAGAGAAAAGAATAGTTGGACAGATAAAGGAGTGGATAACAATCTGGCTAGGAGGGTGAATAGCTGTTAATGGTGACTGTTAATGGTTAACAATGGGTAGGGTGTAATGACAGACTATGTGATAACAAGGCCTGGTATGTGCTGTAGTGGGCTAACACATACAATTTGCCTTCTTTACCGCCATGCTTACCTTCAGTGACTGGTGCACAAGGACACCCAGGTCCTGCTGCACACTCCCCTCTCCCAATTTACAGCCATTCAGGTCGTAATCTACCTTCTTGTTTTTGCTTTTGAAGTGAATAACCTCACATTTATCCAAACTATACTGCATCTGCCATTGATTTGCCCGCTCACCCAACCTGTCAAGATCATGCTGAAGGATCTCTGCATCCTCATCACAGTTCACCCTCCCACCCAACTTGGTATCACCTGCAAACTTGGAGATGTTACGTCTTGTTCCCTCATCCAAATGATTAATATATGTTGCGAATAGCTTGGGTCCCAGCACCGATCTATGTCTGCCAATTTGAAAAGCACCATTAATTCCTACTCTTTGTTTCCTTTCTGCCAACCAGTTTCCTATCCATCTCAATACACTTCTCCCAATCCCATGCACTTTAATCTTGCACATTAATCTCTTATGTGTGACTTTGTCAAACGCTTTCTGAAAGTCCAAATATACTACATCAACTGGCTCCCCCTTGTCAACTCTACTAGTTACATCTTCATAGAACTCCAACAGATTTGTCAAGCATGATTTCCCCTTCATAACTCCATGCTGACTGTCTGATATTGCCATTGCTTTCTATAAAATCCTTGACAATGGATTTGAAAATTTTCCCCACTACTGATATTAGGCTCACTGGTCTATAATTCCCTGTTTTCTCTCTACTCCCTTTCGAATATTAGAGTGACATTAGCCACCCTCCAATCTGCAGGGACTGTTCCAGAGTCTATAGAATTCTGGAAGATGACCACCAATGCATCCACTATTTTTAGAGCTACTTCCTTAAGTACTCTGGGATGTGGATTATCAGGCCCTGGGGATTTATCCACCTTCAATCCCAACAATTTTCCCAGCACCATTTCTCTACTAGTATTGATCTCCCTCAGTTCTTCCCGCTCAGTAATTCTTGCATCTTCCAACAATTCCGGTATCTGATTTGAATGCTCTTTTGTGAAGACAGAACCAAAGTATGTATTCAGTTCCTCAGCCATTTCTTTGTCCCCTATTATACATTCCCCGTTTCTGTCTGTAGGGAACTTACATTTGTCTTTACCAATCTCTTTCTCTTCAGGTACCAATAGAAACTCTTAGTGTCAGTCTTTATGTTCCCTGAAAGCTTACTTTTGTACTCTATTTTCCCCTTCTTAATCAGTCCCAAGGTCCTTCTTTGCTGAATTCCAGCTACTTCCAATCGTCAGACTTATTTTTTTTTTGGCAAATCTGTATGCTTCTTCCTTGGATTATATACTATCTCTTATTTCCTTTGTAAGCCATGGATCAGCCCTCTTACCCATTTTGCTTTTGCGACAGACAGGAATAAACAGTTGTTGCGGTTCCCCCATGCGTCCCTTGAATGTTTGCCATTGCCTACCGACTGTCATCCTTTTAAGTAACTCTCACCAATCTATCAAGGTCAACTCACACTTCACATCCATGTAGTTTCCTTTATTGAGGTTCAGCACCCTAGTCTCTGAATCAACAACCTCACTCTCCATTTTGATAAAAAATTCTATGTTATGGTCGCTCTTCCCCAAGGGGTCTCGCACAGCTAGATTGGCAATGATTCCCTTCTCTTACACAGTAACCAGTCTAAGATGGCTGGCTCTCCAATTGGTTCCTCCACGTATTGGTCAAGAAAACCATCCAATATACACTCCAGGAATTCCTTCTCTGTGGCATCGTGACTAATTTGATTTGCCCAATCTATGCGCAGATTAAAATCACCCATGATCACTGATATTCCCATATCACATGCATCTCTAATTTCCTGTTTAATGCCATTCTTGACATCACCACTGCAGTTTGGGGGTCTATATATGACACCTACTAATGTTTTCTGCCCCTTGGTAATTCTCAACGCTACCCATATATTGTCAGAGCTAATATCCTTTCTCACTATTGTGTTAACTTCCTCTTTAACCAGCAATGCCGCTCCACCACCATTTCCTTTTTGCCTGTCCTTCCTAAATACTGAATACCCTGGGACAGTTCCCATCCCTGGTCACACTGCAGCCATGTCTCCATAATCTCAATTATATCGTACTAGTTTACATCTATCTGCACGATTAGTTCATCCACTTTATTGCAGATGCTCCGCGCATTAAGGCACAAAACCTTTAAGCTTGTCCACAAACACAAACAGTGTTTGTCTCCTCCTTATTTTTCTCAATAGCCCTTCTTGAATCTTGTCTTTGGTTTCTCAGCCTATCACTTTTCTTATTCCCTTTTCTAGCTTTTGTTTTTGTCCTAGCTGCTCATGTTTGGCATGTAGACCACAGCTCATGTTCCTCAGACTTGATGTAATTCTTAGATGCCTTGCATCGATAGATTTTAGCAGCTCTTCTGTCAACTTCTTTAAGATAATTTCTCTATTTCCTTCATACAATATGTCATTTGGACTGGAAGACCTATCATCATAATGCAAGATCTATTCTGCCATGAATCTGCTTTAGCTCTTGATTCACAAACTTGGCATGCCTGCACAGACCAATTGCTCTGGACACTCACCTCATTGCCTTTTCAAGCACCCTGTTTTATGTGTCAACATAACAGTGTGTTCAACCTGAGGACTTTATAGAAGTGAAGCTTAAGACATCCATCTACAAGCTATGTACTTCATATTGGAGTTCTCATGACTACAGCAGTCTAGAAGTAACATTTGAACATGATTGCATTTCAATCCAAACATATTAGTTTGAATTCTATTGTGAAAGTTCTAAATTTAAATTTTCGAACAGCCCAATTTTAATTAGAGAAATTTTGAAAACTGAACAGTTTGGAGACATTATGTTCATTAAACAAATACGTCAACATAATGTCTTTGGACTACTTAGTCCAATTTCAGGTGCAATTGAAAATAGTTAATGGAGTCATCACAATGAAAATGATACCATAATGTCAGGTAAAACTCATTATGTCTTTTTTTAGGAATAGTACAATCAATTCGCTAGTGTCAGAGAAATCTTCCCCATTAGTAGATTGTATTCAGTCGCTAGTTACTTTTCAGTCAATGTCAGTTGTACTAAAGTTAGACATTCTCATTAGTTGTGATCAAAGGCTCAGCTTCAGGCTAACAGCCTTCAAACTTCAGTAATACAGAAACAAAATAATGCAAACGCTGTAAATGTGAAAGGGCTAGAAAACTCAATAGGTCATTCTGCACTGGTAGAAAGGAACAGAGGTAACATTTCAGGTCAATGGCCTTTCATGAGAACTAAAGCTAGAAAAAGTTTTTAAGCCTATAATAAAGGGTGAGGGGACATGGAGAACAAAGGAGAAGGTTACAACACGGCAAAAGCCAGGGAGGATTAAGATTTCTTGATGCAATAGTCAAACAGAGAGGATGGTAATTCATATAGTAATGATACATAAATTGTGTCTAAATGAGGTCTGATTGCCACATAAACACCATCTAAATGCAATATGAAGATATAAAGAAACAAACAATGTTAATCCAACAAATCCAAAAAAGACAATACCCACAGATTAAGATGAAGACAGGCGTTATGAGCTAAAGAGATTGGACTCAATATTGATTGTAGAAGCTGTACAGTACCAAGCTGAAAGATATTTTGCTAGGCATCTTGTCTGTTATTAGTCAGAACTGTGTCCCTAAGTTGGTCAGGGGTGTGGACACAGTCAGTCCTGGGAAAGCAGAATGAACGTTTTGAGGAAGGTAACAGGGGTCATTGCTGCAGTAGCGAGATAAAGAGACCCAGTAGGAATTTGAGGCAGCAACCTGGTGTGCTGGGGGACAAGGACAGTGAAGCAAAATTTCAATGTATAAGGGAAGAGCCAACTGTGTACAGTGGCACACAGAATGTTGTGAGAAATGGGGTGGGAGGTGGTCACCATCACTGTGTCTCGACAGCACGAGTGTGCAGCAATATGGTGGGAAGGTCAACTGTTGTAATGGGGCTCAGGAGGTAAAGAAGAATGTTGGAACCTAAATTCGACCGGTTGGGTGGGAACAAGTAGAAATTCAGTAGAGATTGGTTGTCCAGTGAATGCTGGGTAAGTAGTGACATAAATGTTCGGTGTGGGAATCTGACAAGTAAGCCAAGCTGGTACTAGAATGCAACTTGCATTGGCTTCTACAATCTGACAGTTGCTAAATGCAGCCTACAAATGGATAATAGCTGTAACCATGCTCAGAGTGAATGCTGTCAGTGTGTGTTTTCGGGTGAAAAATGCATATTCTACTTCTAAACATTGTGAGGTCCTTCAAGGGACAATTGCGTCGATCATGTACAAGCAGAGTGCAGGTTAAAATTGTGTATCATCGAGCATGTGAAATGCATGTAGTGTTCAACTGTGTGGTCGTAAACAAGGTTGACTATGTGATTGGACCATATAGATTGCAGATAAATATCTCTGAAGCAGAAGTAATCACAGCCTTAAAAGAGGCAACTACAGGCCACAATGTACACAACTAAAGCAAGATCCCTGAGGTGCACATGGAGGCACAGGACTGATTCCTCGCTACCTGTACTGTAAGTACCATGCAAGGCTCCCTTATATGCAATGATGCCTTTTGTGGCTGACGTGAGGCTAGGAGGAAAAAACTCCTGTACTGATGTAGTACTTACAATCTCCTATTATATGTTTGCGGCCTAACTTGTGCTGCTTCATTGGAATAAGGTCCAGTGCCAAAGTTCCGAGAAGAATCACCCCATGGCTCTCCTTGTCAGAGTGCTCCATGTTCCAATAGATGACAGAATATGTTAAGCAATCATTTGTAAGCAATGCAAATGCTGACTGCTCTCATTGCTTTGTTTCTCATGTTCCCACATAGGTTCATTGCAAGTATGACTGATGGATCCAGCTACAACAGGGCTGGTTGTCACTGTTGCTGCAATGTAATGAAGTCGAAAAGAAAGGGAAGAGGAACAGATGTATCATCAAGATCAGGACCAGCAGTAACCTGCAGCACACCCTGAACAGCCTCCACATGAAGAAATCACAGCCGAAGGTCACTTCAGGTCGTTCAGAAGGCGCAGGTGAGACAGGGTCTTCCATTCTTATTGCCAATTCCTCTGAATGAGTGAGGCATAGCATCGTCACTGGCTGAGGGCATCTCTGGACAGAATTGCTGAACTCTGCTATCTGTTGGAGCAGGGCCTGTGACCGGGAGGTATGAGTAGCCATCCTATTCTGTTGACCATTAAGGTGACAGCTGTATTGAACCTTTATGCAATTGGCTCAATTCAGTGAGCCGCTGAGAACCTTCGTGGGTTTCTCAATCATCCACCTGTAAATGTATTGAGACTTTGGTTGATGCCATTTGTGCCTCATCACACCACTTCACCTGATTTCTCTGTGCCAAGGTCAGTGCTGCAGCTTGGGCAGTAGGCTTCAGCAACATAGCTGCTTCCTCTAAGTGCGGTACAATGATAGATAGTCCATACATCATGTTGATAAGGCCATATTACAATGCAGCTGAATTCATCAATAGAAAAGAATTATATTCCATTAAACTGCACATGATCCGTGATCATCAGTGCTCAGTAACCTGGAGGTAACCACAATGTTTACATCCTTGGGATATTTTGTGTCCTGGTTGAGCATGGTTGATGACTCTCTCATGCAATGACCTGAATTAGGCGATGCACGGGTACAGTACAGCCCATTCTTCGAATTGGGCCATGGTGGAGTTTACAAAGGCCTGTTGAAGATTAGATTCTACTCCTTGTATTGGTCTGGTGGGGCCTTGCCGTATTCTCCAAGACAGAGTGTGCCGCATAATCCTAGCATGCTGTGATCTGTACAACTGAAGTAGGCAATGAGGCGACGTGACAGATTCTGATGTACTATAAGAGTGAGAACAGTCTTCTGAGGAAGAAGATCAAGCAATGAGCAGAAATAACATCACCTAATGCATGATAAAACACAGCAGCATCAGGTACTACAAGCCAGACAGGGCTTAATTGACACTCAGTTCCAGTAGGTGAGAGCTGTGGGCAGTGATCATTCACTGACTGACTGTAAAATTGTTAGTGCTCAACATACAAGCAGTTAGTTTCTGTTCCAAGAGGTAAATGCAGCATCTGTTTTTGCTTGATTCCTGTGCACTTGTTTACAAATGAAAGTGAATGTTTTGAGGTGACTAAAGGCTTTCCTGAAAAGTGATAGTCCCACATTAAGATGCAGGGCCACAGTGGGGATTGGGAAAAGAGTAGCACTGAGTTAGAGAGGGCTGTAAGATGGGATATAACCAAGGAGAGATGTACTGTGTAGCCTGCTGTTTATCAGTGATTGGAGGAATGAGAAGTTGTACGTGCGAAGACGTGTGAGCCTTGTCAGCCATGTGCGGTGAGATTTATGGTTACTGTGCCATTATGTGCATGGTGAAGGACAAGTCTAGACTGTCGGTGTTTAACTGGGTGAATAGCTGGACTTTCCGTCATGACACTGGTACCAGGGATACACCTGGCAATGGCATGTACATCTGGTTATGGCAAGTAGGAGAATTGGACTATTACCAAACAAGAGCAGAATCATGGGAGGGTATAGGTAGCTAATGGGCCAAGTTGGAGATGATTATGGATGAAAACTCATTAAGACTCACAGAGAAAAACCTTCCATGATACTCAATAAAAATGACACTGTGCAAACATATGGGAAGATTCTGCCCACTATTTTTAAACTGAAACAAGCGCACTGATTGCCACAGTTTGAATTATTATGTATTCTGTGTCCCACTGTATTGGAACGGAAGTGCAAGGTGGACAATTTGAAGACCCCACCAGATGTAATATACCCCTGGAAATGCTTTTGTTTCCTGCCTTATCAAAATACATGTATTCACAGTATTCAATCGTGGAGGAATGAAGCATTCAGAAGTCAATTGCTTAGAAAAAGACTTTGATTTTCTTGAGATAATGGTACACTATTAAGCTAATCAAAGCTACCATTTGAAAAGATAATGGGATTTTTGAACTAGGGATGGCAACTAAAGCGAAGTCATGCGACTAACCAAGCTTTGTGTATGAGAAAAAAAACTGCAGATGCTGGAATTCAAGGTAGACAAACAGGATGCTTCTCTTCTTCAGGAGGGTAATACCTGAAACATTGACTACTCCTTTCCTCCAAATGCTGCCTGGCTTGCTAGTTTCTTCCAGTTTCCTGTTTGTCTACAGGGAGATAGTAGGAACTGCCAATGCTGGAGTCAGAGATAACACAGTGTGGAGCTGGAGGAACACAGCAGGCCAGGCAGCATCAGAGAAACGGGAAAGCTGACATTTCCGGTCAGGAACCTTCTTCAGATTTCAGAAGGGTCCCAACACAAAACGTCAGCTTTCCTGTTCCTCTGATGTTGCCTGGCCTGCTGCGTT